>NC_090827.1:58837494-59476358 GCF_028021215.1 Eschrichtius robustus | reverse complement strand
AAATTGTTATCTAAAATGAGATAAAGCATGTATGTTTCATATGTGTGTCCATGTATATATGCTTGTTGGCTTGTGATTCCCATTCCTATTTTACTGATAACAAGAAGTGAACTTCCTCTGAATACTTATGAAATACATGAAACACACATGTGATTTGTAGTTTTTATTTATTTTCCGAAGATCCTAGCTTTCCATTGATGTCACTAATGAAAAGAAGTTCTCCTTTCATTTTTGAAAAGTGGTTTATATATATATTCTCTGTATATGTTCATTTTAATAGATGTTCTATACATATATGTATATTATACATAATATGGTACATTTCCATGAATAAATACAGCAGAATCAGTCTAATGAATGGAAACACTATAACTTGAATGTAAGCAAATGGGGCAATTGAAAGGATCTTTCTTAGGAATATGGAATAACCATGCTAACTAAGATGCCTGAAATTATTTGAGGAATGGAATAAAATATAAATAAACGCCTGTAGATTTAAAGAAAGTACTTGCCCAAGTCTTTGATCTGAATGGAGCAGAAACAGGGGATTGAGCCCTCGCTGGGGTCCAGTTAGCCTTGGCCTCTTGTTCTCTCTACAGGCGCCTCCCCTTTTTGAAGCTCAGTGGAGTTCACTGGGATTTGGCACAGAATGACTGAAGGGGCTCAGGGACTCCACTGAGAGGGAAAACAATAGGAGCATACTTTCTGAGAAGGCAGGGATTTGCACGGTGGGCACACACAGGCACATAGACACACCCCCCAGGAACGGGAGAGTTTTGCTCATGTTACAGCCTAGGGGTTCCCAGGGGTCCTCCACGTACTCAGGGGACTCTGAGAAACTGGTGTGGGGCTAGAACAACCTCACATGTCTCTTTCTAAGACATGAGAGCTGACTTAGAGAGTTCAGACACCAGGAGCTCAAGGGCTCAACTTGGAGTGCAGTGGTCCCTTGTCTATCAATCGTGTTTGCTGGGCTTTCCCCTACTTCAGTGTCCCAAACAGGGGTGGGCAAAGGGAGGATGGGGGAAAGGCAGGGGTCCAGGCCTCTATGGTGATGCTCATTCTATTGCATGCAATAAGGGGTGGAGGACTGAGTGTGTATAACCTCTTTACCTACTTCCCCCTGTAAATGACGATGATGATGATGATGATGATGGTGATGATAAAGGCTAACATTTATTGATCGTTTATTCCGCGTCAGGTATTGTGCTAAGCTTTTCATTCATTATCATAATTTACTTTCATTCTCTCAGTAATCCCCAGGGGTAGGTGCTATGATCATCACCTTCCCTGTTTTTCCGGAAAGTAAACTGAGGTTTAGAGGAAAGGAATAACTTTGCCTATCATCACACAGCTAGTTAGTGGTTATGATAGGTAGAATGATGCCCCCAACCCAAAGTTGTCTACATCTTAAACCAAGGAATATATTACATGGCAAAGGGAATTAAGATTGCAAGTGGAATTAAGGTTACTAATTCAGCTGGCCTTGAGATTGGAGAGATTCTCTTAGGTTATCTGGGTGGGCCCAACGTAATCACAAGGGTCCTCATAAAGGAAAGAGGGAGGCAGGAGAGTCAGTGTCAGAGCGAGGTAGCATGGGACTGGCCATCTCTGGCTTTGGAAGATAGAGGAAAGAGGCCACAAGCCACCAGGCAGCCTTTAAAAGCTAGAAAAGGCAAGAGAATGGATTCGTCCCTCAAGCCCCAGAAAGAACACAGCTATGATAACACCTTGGTGTTAGCCCAGTGAGACGCGATTTAGACTTCTGACCTCCACAACGGCAAGATAATGATTTGTTGAGTGGCTGAGGTGGCTTCAGTGAAGCTTGACTTTTATCCTACCTTTGAGACCAGATCCTTCTCCCCAGTGAGCAGTAAATCAAGAATTGTGGGCATGTCTAGGTTTTCAGGGGCTGCAGCTCATTTGGATGGTCCATAAGGTGTCACTGGGTAACTTCCTGCCCTGGGACCACTCTCTGAAATAAAAGCTTCCCTCCAAAGGAAAGACTATCTCCTGTTTCACTTATAAATCAAGTTAACTCCTGTTCTTTGACTTTAAGTAAATCCTGTTTCCTCCTCCAAGCAAATTTCTTCCCCTTGGTCTCTGCAGTTGCCAACACATTCTTGTGGTGGAAACAGTTGGAAAAGTATTAAACTTATTAAAAAAAACCACAAAACCCCGTAATTCAGGAAACACTTTTATGGAGCCCTTGCTATGTGTAAGGAAACTTCAATGTGTTAGTTTATGTAATCCTCACACTAACTCAGTGTGGTTAGTCTTCTCGTTCCCATATTGAGGCTAAAGAGATGGATGCTCAGACATGATGCATATTTTGCCCAAGAACACTCAGTATTGGAAGTGAGATTCTTACCCACGTGGTCTGGCTCTCGAGCCCCCACTTTTTACACACCACACTGCTTCCACCTCTGTTCTTGGGCTTTCCATCCAGGTTATGAGCCTCAGAAAAGAAATAATATACCTCCTGGGACTTGCCTGGTGGCGCAGTGGTTAAGAATCCGCCTGCCAATGCAGGGGACACGGGTTCGAGCCCTGGTCTGGGAAGATCCCACATGCCGCAGAGCAGCTGGGCCCGTGAGCCACAACTACTGAGCCTGCGTGTCTGGAGCCTGTGCTCCGCAACAAGAGAGGCCGTGGTAGTGAGAGGCCCGCGCACCGCGATGAAGAGTGGCCCCCGCTCGCCGCAACTAGGGAAAGCCCTCGCACAGAAATGAAGACCCAACACAGCCATAAATAAATAAATAAACAAATAAATAAAATTTAAAAAAAAATAAATTATAAAAAAAAAAGAGAGACGGGAGGAGATGGGCCTGACTTCTTGCCCCTTCACATGCCTCATTCAGCTGCTGACACGGACAGACAACTCTCCCCTTTACATATTTTTTGCCTATACCTGTATTTTGAATATATTTCTATCACGGCATGTATCACCCAGTATTGTATTTCTTTAAAGTCAGCTTCCCCTGATTTGCTCAACACATGTTTATCAATCACTAATTATGTGCAGGCACTATGTTAGGTGGTAAATGTCCCGCAATGTGAAAGACTATAAATGATTCAAAAACCAACCCCTCACATGGTCGTAAGAGCAAAATCAATTTAATCCTACAGGTGCGGATGCATTTACAATTTGAGAAGGGAAGAAGTGTGCTATTTTCCAGGTATATAATCGCCTTCTCCCTAGTTTGTTAGCTTAGGGATTTCCCACCCAGTTGTACATGGTGCATTATCTGAAGTCATTTAACCTGTGAACAACCACATTCTTGGAATGAGTAAATTCTCTGCAGGTGAAATTGGACAAACAACGCCAGTGACCTCTTTAGCTGCTCAAGTATTGGTCCAAAGGTTTAAAACACTAAGCTTCATTTTTCACTGAGTCTTATTGACGGACAGTATCAGCAGAGCTTGAGGTTAGAGGTATAATCCTCTTTGATGAATCGTTCAAGAGAATTATTGTTAAACCTTTTGTACATACGAATTTTTTAAAAAAGTTATAATAATGATTTTAGATAAACAGTGTGCACAATCGACATAAACTTAAGATTTAAGCAGGGCTTCCCTGGTAGTGCAGTGGTTAAGAATCCACCTGCCAATGCAGGGGATGCGGGTTCGAGTCCTGGTCCGGGAAGATCCCACATGCCGCGGAGCAACTAAGCCCGTGTGCCACAACTACTGAGACTGCACTCTAGAGCCCGCGAGCCACAACTACTGAGCCCGTGTGCCACAACTACTGAAGCCTGCATGCCTAGAGATAACGCTCCGCAAGAAGAGAAGCCACCACAATGAGAAGCCCATGCATTGCAACGAAGAGTAGCCCCTGCACGCTGCAACTAGAGAAAGCCTGCGTGCAGCAATGAAGACCCAATGCAGCCAAAATAATAATAATAATAAAGAAATTCATGAATCTTGATTGGTTCATAGATTTAAGAAAACAAAAGATTTATGCATTTAGCTAGCCTCAATAGATTGAACTCAATTATGTTACCACTGCATCAGCAAATGCATCTCCATATCTCAATTTCTCATTTGTGATAGTAAATGGAGAAAACAATATAGATTATGGTAATTCACAGCCCTGTTTTAGCCAATAGCTCCAACTTTCTTGGCAACCAGGTGTACTATCTGAGTTACCAACAGGTAGAATGCCCACTGACACTGATGCTGCCAAATAGGAAGGCAGCAGAAGGGCCAGCGGCAGAGGAGGAGGAGGGCAACGTGGGGGTCCCAGGTAACCCACAGACTAATATGGCAGCCCTTAATGTGGTTAGCTGAAAGGATTTAGATGAGGGGTCTACACTTTGTGCCCAACTGGCTCAATTCAAGGCTCACTTGGGCCTATTGGGTAGAACCCCTGGGTAAATCCTAGCACCAAGCAGACCTCCTAGGACTCCTATGATTCACTAGAAATCGCCTGGCCTCCCAGGGAGAGTTGTGTTTATGGATGAATTGAAACACCCAAAGAACAGAAAGAACCCAGCCTTGTTTGGATCACTATATGTTCTCTGAACTGCCTCCGTGAATGTGCAAGTATTTTAATACAAAGCTATGAAATATATGCTAAGAACATACTAGAATGTAAACTCCAAGAAAGGAGAACATAAAGTTTGTTCCCTTCCTTGACATTTCACCAGTCCTAGAACAGCACCTGACACACGGTAGATGCTCAAAAGATATTTGGGATGAAAGAGTTTCTGACCTCTAGGAGTTTAAAACCTAGAAGAGGGGATAGGGCATGGTCAGAAATACCCATGACAAAGGTAAGTGCTGTGGCTTGTCTCCAGGCAGGTAGAAATGGTTTAGAGGAGAAAGAGAGAGATTCAATCTGGGTTGATAAGGAGAAGTTTCATGATGGAGGAGGGGTCTTTGGAGGAAAAAGGAGGAAGAGGAAAAAAGAAACTGAAAGTACAGGGTAAGGGCTTAGTGTTAGAGGAAAGGTCTAAAAGTCATCTCCCGTAGGAATTAAAACTTGAAGACAGCATGAATCAATCAGAGAGAGTTTGGAGAGACCTGAGAATCAATTCGTAGAGCAGGTGCCCAACTGATGGTTAGTAAATAAATACCATACCAAAAAATCATCCCAGCCCCCACTTTTTTCAGTTTTATTTATAAATAATTGTTTTTATTTTTCGGCCACGCTGCGTGGCTTGCGGAATCTTAGTTCCCCTACCAGGGATCAAACCCGGGGCCCCGTAAGTGAAAGCGCCGAGTCCTAACCACTGGACTGCCAGGGAATTTCCTGACTTGTTAAAAGTAAGCATTTTAAGCCTCAAAGTTCTGTACAAAGTGAAGAGATTATGAGAAACTCTGTAAATACAAAGTGTTATGGAAATAGTTTATCAGAACAGTGAACAACGAAACTCTTCATGCCGTTCTTCCTCGTAACATTTGCTTTCGCGTTAAATCAGTCATGAGAAGAACATGATATAAACTACGCAAATGAGCTTTTCTTGACTTCCTTTTTTATGTAAGAAATTGGTCAGTTCCTAGGTCTCATTTCATTCTCATCTTATTGAAAACGTTGGCAAACAATACAGAGGGGATTCAATTCTACAAACTGGAATTTAAACGGGACTGTTGTATCTGTGGTGTTCGTCGTTGTCCCCTCAGCTTTTAGCTGACACACAGTAGATGCTCAGTGAATCTTTGTTGCATGAGTGAACCAATACGAGGAGGTCCTGTGCACAAAGCTCTGGGAAGGCATTCTGCGATAAGTAAAGATGGAGTTCCTATCTTCAGAGCTCACAGCCAAGCTGGGGGTGGGGTGGGACTATGGACGGGGAATAGGCACGGACATAAATATCTCCGCTGAAAGACAAGGTGTGATAACCACAAGCAGTATGTTAAAGTAGCATAAAAATAATACATTATTTAGATGTCACTACAGTTTGTTATTTTATTTATTTGGTTCTCTGACAATGGGGGGGAAAAGGGGATACTTCTTTTTTTTTTTTTAACATCTTTATTGGAGTATAATTGCTTTACAATGGTGTGTAAGGGGATACTTCTTAAAAGCCAGATTGCAGGTGCAAAGGGGTGGAGTGGGTATTGATGAGAGGCATGAAAAGGCTTAGAGGAGACAGAATTTGAACTTGGCCTCAAAGAATGGGTAGTCATTAGAGCTCACCTTTATTGAATACGCACTATGTGCTGGGCACTGTTTAAGCCCTTTACTTGCGTGAACTCACTTGATCCTCACAACAGTCTCTGTGGTAAGTAACATCAGCATACAGAAGAGGAAACTGAGGCACAGTAGCATTAAATAACCTGGGTTTCCCTGGTGGTGCAGTGGTTAAGAATCCACCTGCCAATGCAGGTGACACGGGTTCGAGCCCTGGTCCAGGAGGATCCCACATGCCACGGAGCAACTAGACCCGTGCGTTGCAACTACTGAGCCTGCGCTCTAGAGCCCGCGAGCCACAACTGCTGAGCCCGCGTGCCACAACTACTGAAGCCCGCACGCCTAGAGCCAGTGCTCCACAACAAGAGAAGCCACTGCAATGAGAGGCCTGCGTACCGCAACAAAGAGTGGCCGCCGCTTGCCGCAACTAGAGAAAGCCCACGCACAGCAACGAAGACCCAAAGCAGCCAGAAATAAATAAATAAATAAATAAATTTATTAAAAAAAAGATTAAATAACCTGCCTAAAGTCACACAGCTAGGAAGTGTGTGACAGAGCCAGATAGTCTGATTCTGGAGCCCTAGCTCTTAACCATGAAGGTATACTGCAGCTTTTATAGGTGTCCATGGGCGCTGTAGGTAGCGGGGAGCAATCCAGGTAGAAGGAAATCTGAGTTGCTGGTGTGGGGCCTTGAGGTTAGAGTGGGCCTGGTGTGTTTGGGGGAAAGGTGAATTTACAGAAGGTCGGCAGGGATAGTAGGATGAATAGAAAAGCAGGGGGAAATGACCAACGATAAAGAATAGCTAAATGAATCATACCAAGATGTTAGAGTAGAATCTGATATAAATGGAAGTATCTTCATGATACATGATTTTTGATAACAATAGCTACCATTTTTGAAATCCTACCATAAGCCAGGAACCGTGTTTACCAGTTCATGTGGCTCATCTCATTAATCCTCTCTGCAGCGCTGGGAGGCAGTGCTGTTATTATCCTTGCTTCATAAGGGAGACGTCTGAAGCCTAGAGAGAATAAGTGGCTTCCTCCTTTAGGCTATTTGTCTGACTCCTCAAACTCCCTACCACCTCAGTTTAATGTCTCTCTGTTAAATGCCAAAAGATGGTTGAGGATGTGTGTATAGTGTGGTATTTCTGTAAAAAGAAAAATATGTATATACAGGTCTTCTTTGACTTACAATGGGGTTACGTCAAAATAAATTCATTGTAAGTTGACAATATCGTTAAGTCGAAAATGCATTTAATACATCTAACTTACTGCACTTAGCTTAGCTTAGCCCACCTTAAACATGCTCAGAACACTTACATCAGCCTACAGTTGGTCAAATCATCTAAAACGAAGTCTGTTTAATAATAGTGTTGAATATTTCATGTAATTTATCGACTACTATACTGCAAGTGAAAACAGGATGGTTGTAAGGTTACAGAATGGTTAGCAGTGTCTCAGTCATCCACCTTGGTGATCACATGGCTGACTGGGAGCTCTGGCTGCTGCCTTGCCCAGCATCATGACTACACGTCGCTAGTCCAGGAGAAGTTCAAAGTACAGTTTCTCGGGCTTCCCTGGTGGCGCAGTGGTTGAGAATCTGCCTGCCAAGGCAGGGGACACGGGTTCGAGCCCTGGTCTGGGAGGATCCCACATGCCGTGGAGAGGCTGGGCCCGTGAGCCACAACTACTGAGCCTGCGCGTCTGGAGCTTGTGCTCCGCAACAAGAGAGGCCGCGGCAGTGAGAGGCCCGCGCACCGCGATGAAGAGTGGCCCCCGCTTGCCGCAACTAGAGAAAGCCCTCTCACAGAAACGAAGACCCAACACAGTCATAAATAAATAAATAAATAAATAAATAAATAAATAAATAAAAACCCTATGCAAAGTACAGTTTCTACTGAATGAGTATCACTTGCACATCACTGTAAAGTAGAAAAATCGTAAATTGAACCATAGTAAGTCAGGGACCATCTGTATACGAAATTCATAAGCTACACTGTAAACAGTGGTTACCTTTAGAGAGTAACATGGCGGGAGCCAGGGTAAGATTCACTTTTCCCTTTCCCTTTACACACTTACTGAATTGTTTTCATCCTTTATAATAAACTAATGAATATATAGTGATTTAATAATAAATTAGTGAACATGATCTTAAAAATAAAGTATTACTTTTAGCTAAAATAAAAGCTAGTGAGGACCAAATTCACAAAATTATTATAGGAATTTGGTTTATTTTATATATATTGAGACCTATTGAAGGTTTTTGAACATGGGGGCAATTCTGGAGAGTAATTATTGAAAAAAGAAAAAATATGGGTCAGGTTTGTCTACTTGTTTTTTGTTTTTGTTTTATTTTTTCCCTTTTTATTCCCTTTCATCATTATTGACACGCCACAGGATCAAGCATTATTTTGCTCTGTTGGTTTCCAAAGCACTTCACCAACTTCTAACATAACACATCAGTTACTTGATAATTATGTTTAGTGCTTGCTTCCTGCCTCTGCCCTAAGCACCAGAAGAGCAAGGGTTTCTGTCTGTTTTGCCCACTGTTGCAGCCTTAGCTCCTGGAACAATTTCTGGCATACAGCAAGTGTTGCATCACTTTGTTGAATGAATTCCACTTTTCAATAGACTTTGTTTTTTATAGCAGTTTTAGGTTCACAGCAAAACTTGAGCAGAAAGTAGAGAGCGTTTCCATATACCCCCTGCTCCTCACTGCCTTGCATAGCCTCTCCCATTATCAAACATCCCCAACACAGCGGTGTATTTGTTACAACTGATGAACCTACAGTGACACATCATTATCACCCAAAGTCCATAGCTTACGTTAGGGTTCACTCTTGGTGTTGTATGTTCTATGGTGTGATGTCATGTATCCAACCTTATAGTGTCACACAGAATAGTTTCACTGTCCTAAATATCCTATGTGCCCTGCCTATTCTTCCCACCTATCTAACCACTCATCTTTCTATTGTTGCCATAATTTTGCCTTTTCCAGAATGTCATAGAGTTGGAATCATTCCATATGTAGCCTTTTGAGATTGGCTTCTTTCACTTAATAACTTGCATTTAAAGTTCTTCCATGCCTTTTCATGGACTGTTAGTTCCTTTCTTTTTAGTGCTGAATAATATTCCATTGTCCGGAGGTACCACAGTTTATTTACCCAATGAGTCAGTTAGCATTTTAGACAATAAAAAATAAATGAAGTAAGAAGAACGCCACTTCTAAAGGAATATAACAGTTGCTTTGAGGGACTTTGGATGGAGGTCGTGAGCGGTTTTGGATGGAAACCGAGTTCTTTCATCCCTTCAGCCTAGGTTTCCGAGCGCCCTCTGTGGGCAGGCTGGGGGCTGGAAGGTGTGGAGACAGGAGGCCATCCCTGCCTTCTGGAAGCTGGCCGTGGGAGTAGGGCGTGGCTGCAGCCGGTGCAGCGGGCTCTGCGGGAGGCCAGGCAGGGCCCCGGGCGACTCACTTGTGGACCCTCATCTTTCCGAGCAGATCGAAGAAGGGGGCAAAGCGGACCTGGTGAGCTCCAAACTGCGGGCCGGGGACGAGGTGGTGCACATCAACGAGGTGACGCTGAGCAGCTCCCGGAGGGAGGCCGTTTCCCTGGTGAAAGGATCCTACAAGACCCTGCGGCTGGTGGTGCGCAGGTAGGCTGGGCGCGCGCCGGGTTCCTCCTCCGCCTCCCCCTCCCCTAAAGAGCTTGTTCTTTAAACCTCGCCACGTGGATCCTGACGGTACCCCCCGCCCCTAGCCCGCGCGCAATTTTCCTTTTTTCTTGCCCGTCTTGTAGCTTGTGAAGACATTTCAGACACTACTGTCTTGTGAAACCCTGGCTTTCCCAGCAGGTGTTGGCTTGGCAGGATTCCCTGTACAGTTCCGGGCTTGATGACCCTGATCCCCGATGTGGTCAGACTCTATGAGGTGTCGTCTCCCTGTGGGACAGGAGAAAGCCATGGGCTTGGTGCCTTAGGGGCATTCCATTAGCCTCACCCACCCGGGGGTTTTCGGGGTGGGTCGTCAAAACAAGTGAATTCCTGCTTTTGTTTGGTTTGTTTTGTTTTTCTGGTTGTGATAGTGGTGGTTCCTCAGTTGGAAAAGGTTTGGCTTGTGATTGGTTATGATGCTTTAGAGTAAGAAGCTTCTTAGTTCCAAGAAAACAACTCATGGTGATGGAATTACATATGGAAAAGGGAAGGAGGTTAAAAATTTTTTTCAATCATTATTACAAGCCAAGCATTGCTGCAGATGTTTTATATTAACATAGGTAAATATGTTCATTGAACCTGCGCAAGAACCTGGTGAGGTAGCTATCATTATCCTCATTTTATATGCAAGAGGTTAAGTAAGTTACAGGGCAAGGCTGGTGAGTGGAAGAGCGACAAAGGAGCCTAGATACTCCTGGTTCCACTTCACCAGGCCACTTGAGTGTTATTACCTTGACCTACTAAGTCCTGGGCTTACATATTTTGCTTGTTTGGATATTTCTTCATTAATCAGGTTTTGGCTGCATCACATGACAACTAAGTGTTATAATACTTGAGAATGTTTGAGTTGGTGGAACTTCAGGAGTCATTAAGTAAACCATGCTGTTTTTAAGATGTGAACAGTGAGCTGGTCTTCTCATCATGTATCATTTCGCCTCTTAGGGGACCATCTGCGCCTGCATGCATTCACTCCTCTCCTCGAGGGTGTGAGCCCTTGCTCAGGGGAACAGCAGCTACTCCCAACCACAGAAACACAGCCTTGGGTGTGGTCCCACCCTGTCCCCAGGCTCTAGTGACTCTCTGCAGCGTGCTGGGCTGTGTCTGGTTCCTCTTCAGGGCTTGCTTCTCTGGTGGCCAGTGATGCAGAGTGGCTCAAAGCATAGGCACCAGAGTCAGATCAGGCCTGGGTTCAAATTCTAGGGCTGCCATTTTCCAGCTAGGTGATCTTGGGCAAATTACTTAACCTTATTGAAGATTCAGTGTCCTTATTTTTAATTGGGGATTAAAATACCTACTTTACAAGGTGATTAGAATGCTTTAATGAAATACTCTACATGGTAACTCATGGTAACAACAGGTGCTGCTGCTATTATTTTTATTATTATTGGCCAGCTCTAGGCATAGGTCCATTATTTGTGGGTCAAGATTTGAGTAAAGCAAGCAGTCATCCCAAACATAGTGGCCGATTTCTCAAATAGATGGGTTGCAAGGCTCAGAACCATTAGGTCTGTTCCATGTGTCCGGAAGAGTGTTGAAGGTTTTGAACTCACTTTGGCACTGGAACCCAAAGTCCAACTTGAGAACACTGGCATTTATCTGTTGAGGATTGACAGCGGAATCCACACTCTCGGTATGTTTTGATGGGACTCTGGTGATAGGTTAACCTCTGGAGAGGGCTGCCCTGTTCCCTACTATGAAAAGTAGTCATGCTGGCTTCCAGTTATGCCTTCTAGTTGATGGTGACATGAGATTTGAATTACTTCTTCCAGCAGAACAGGCAACAGACAATCCTGGGGTTGAAATCTGTCCTTGTCATTCGCAAATTGTGTGACTTTGGGCCTCTTTATAAGCCTCAATTTTCTCATTTATAAAATAATAATAGGAAATAATAATTCCTGCCTCAAAAGGGCATTTTGAAGATTTAATGTATAAAGTGTAAGTACATAGTAGATGTGCAGTATTTGCTCATTATTATCCTGAATTGGGTTGGAGAGGCATGTGGTGATATGAACTATTGCCATATTACTAAATATGCTGGATGCCTGGTTATCAAGAAGCTCCCACCCTCACCCTTTTATTCCCTTCGTGAATTTACCACCGTTAAGGGGCTGGTCCCCAACCTTACAGAACTGGTCATGACAAGTACAGAACTGGTCATGACAGTGCCCAGAATCTCATGGAATTTAGGAATGTTAATTCACATCATCCAAACTCATAGGAAATTGAAGGATATACACCAGAAGGTCAACGCATTAACTCATTTTGAAGAAGACAACTGTAAGTGGAATAAGTATCCCTAGGGGACCAAGAATCAGTAAACTTTATCCCCACAGGAAAAAGGAAGGACCATAGGAAGTCTGACCATAATTAGGTCAGGAGGTTGCGTGCTGATCTCAGACTCAAGAGTAAAGAGTGGGTCTGAGGCGCCAGAATGTGCTGGCATCCGCGCTGATGGCCAGATGGCCCATCTTTCCATTAGAGACGCGTCTGCCAGGCGGGCCAGACGTTCGCGCTGCTGAATCAGAGCCCTTTCCTCTCTGGACCGCAGGGAATCCTTCTGCCAAAGTGCTCCTCTCCAGTCTCGTTTCTTCTCTGCCCTCCACATCAAATCCCCTTTCTGATTGACACATTCTTTCTTTAGATATGCTAATGGGATCGATAAGGTTACTGAAGAGTCCTTGCACTCTCTGCTTCTGCTGTGGGAAACATTTTGTCTCTAAGATGCCTTTTGAATATGTCTTATCTCATCTATTATGTGTTGATTTTTACAGTTGAACTCTCCGAGTTTGAGGAGAAGGAGGCAGTCTTTATTTCTCACACATATTTAGAGATGGGGATTTATGAACATGCTTTGGTGGACATGGATAGACATTCTTCCCCTACATTACAGAGAACTGGGTCAGAAGCCCCATGCTCTGGATTAATCTGGCTCTATACTTAGTAGAGCTGTCACTTTCCTGAGAAGTCTTACCTTTATATCTTGGCCCATGTCATGTCCAGAGATTTCATTTCCTTACACTTGATTCTAACAGGGTGACTTGTTATTTCATTTACTAGCTTTCCTTTTTTTCCTAAGTGATCTCTATACTTTTAAAAAACATTGAGGTGGCTTCCAGGAAACGTGATTGGGGGGGTCTGTTTCCTGGAGAAATCATTTGCCTAGTGAAAATGTGTATATATATCAGCAGTTCCATCTGTACCTGCCTCCTTTTTTCTTAAAGTTAGTTTTGGGCGGGTGAGGGTAGCACCTCATGTGGGCAGGTTTCCTCATCCACCATAAATATGCCAAGAATGCAGAGCAGGGTAGTGGTGTTTAGATAAGTTTTGAGGGTGTCTTACCCAGTGACCAAAAACAATCAAAGGTAAAAACACCTTCTTAAAAGGCTACAGTGACAAGAGAAATGCAAAGTCTCAAGTGAGTTGTGGGTCAGTGACCTTAGAAGGTCTGCTGACCCATAAAGAAGGCAGAGTTTAGTCCTCTGGGAGGAGGGAGTGAAGGGGGTGATGTAGATGCTTATGAGGACAGAGAATGTGTCTGCTGCTGAGTACACAAAGGTCTGCAGCTAGTGGTGGATAAATGGAGAAGAAACGATAAAATGAGAAGTGAGCCAAAGAAAAGACTTTCGAAAAGGAAAACAAACATCTCTCAGTCGAAGGGAAACTGAAGAAGGAAGACCTTCGTGGAATGCAAGGACAGTACAAAGGATGTAAATTAAGAAAGCAGACATGTACACAAATAAGAGTCAATACTCCAAACCCTCTCTAAAATCAACAGAGACTGTATTTGGCAGATGGGTGTAAAATGCATGTCTTAGAGCCAGTAACATTTAGAATGAATGGAAACTAAAGACAAGGGAAAGGGTCTTCAGGTTTAATTTAAATCCCTGAGGGTGATGGCAAGGTGCTTTTGGTACAGGGAGTACTCACTGCTGTTTGCAGAAAACCTAAATTTTAAATTAAAAAAATCAAAGGCTACATTTCCCTTTCAGAACAGACTGTTGGGGTCAATTGCTGGATATGCATCTAACCTCATGTTTTCACCCTGAGTTGGGACTCTAATTCCTGTCTTGACTCAGATCATCAGAAAGGCATTGTAACCAATGGGGCATTGTAACTCCAATAAGAATGCCCCCAACCACCCATTTTTCTTGGTAAATCCAACCTCTCAACCTTCTGCATCAAGTTGCTACTTTTGCCAAATACTATCTTACTCCTAAGTTTGGTATCAATGGTTGGTTTGGCAAAGAAAAATTTGGGGGTATATTTCATGTTAAATGTTTTGTACTCTTTTTGCAAGGCTCGTGTAAGCCACTTGAAAGTCAGATTCTTTCTTTCTAGGAGAAAGGATGCATGAGATGGTGATGCAAGTTCGACGCTGCCTGGAAAACAGTCATTTAATTCGATTCTTGCCTCAGAGGATTGTTGTGAGAATTAAGTGAAAATATGTATGTTCAGTATATAGTGTAGGTGATTAAAGGATAAACTCTCCTGAAAATAAATTGCATATTTGTGAAATAAGTTACCTCTTGAAAGAAGCCCATTTTAATCTCTAAAACATAGCACACGATTGGAGGTCCCAGTGAATGGGAAGGCTGTGTGGGGAAATGGTCTTTCTGGGCATAGGGGGCAGCATGTCTGATTCAGAACAGTACACAGAGGGTGGGGAAACGTGAGCCCCTTTTTAAAATGAAATCTTACTCCTGAACTTTCCCACCATCCCTGCAAATTTGATACTGCTTCTCCCCTTCCCATTCATTTAGTCTATGAGTTGACGTGTTGGAAGGGAACGTATATTTTTTATTCGACTGAATATATGTGTTCATGTGTGAGGAGACGAAGGGGGTAAAAGTAGATCACATTTTACTGGGAAAAGTGAAATTGAGGAGGAAGGAGGGTTGAATTCGTAAAAACAAACAAACAAACAATAAGCATTTGCCTAAAATATGTGTACTCCCAGGCTTCGTGACTTGCCCTGTGTTCATACTCAAATTTCTGTCCTGAATCGGATCATCAGAATTAGAAGGGGCCAGAGTGAGAATCTAGGTTTTGTCCCTTTCACCCCACGGCTCTGCCTAGAGGTAGAAATGAGGGAACTGCACCCAAAGATGTGTAGGGACTCGCCCAAGGCCACATGCGAAGAGCCAAAATGAGGAGGGAGGTCTCTGAGAAGCAGGTCTTGGAGCGTCTTGGCATCTCAAGCAGTGAGCTAGTGCTTTCCACCCAGCTGCCTCCTTCATTTAGAAATATTCGTGATGCTTAAAAAACAGGCAAAAAGGGCTTCCCTGCTGGCGCAGTGGTTAAGAATCCACCTGCCAATGCAGGGGACATGGGTTCGAGCCCTGGTCCAGGAAGATCCCACATGCCGGGGAGTAACTAAGCCCGTGCACCACAGCTACTGAGCCTGCGCTCTAGAGCCCGTGAGCCACAACTACTGAGCCCACGTGCCACAACTACTGAAACCCGCACACCTAGAGCCCGTGCTCCGCAACGAAAGAAGCCACCGCTCACCACAGCTAGAGAAAGCCTGTGCGCAGCAACGAAGACCTAACTCAGCCAAAAATAAATAAATTAATTAAAAAGAAAAACAGGCGAAAAACAAAACCAAGAAAAACCCAAATAAACTGATTTTTAATTCATCTGGGAAAAACTGAAAGGAGAGGCGATTCCCCACTGACCTTGAACTTCCTGGGGAGTTCAGAGGAAATGCATCTCACTGCTTTGTGCACCCCGCTGACTTGCTGACTCAAGGCCCTCCATCAGCCTCTGGAAATAAAACTACTTGTAGCCTTACAGCTGCTTCCTCCCTCGTAACAAAAATGGTGATGAAATTAAGTTCACCACCGCCCTCAGCCCATGCTCCCCCTGAGGAGACCATCCCACATTTCTGAGGGTTAGCAGGGTGAGATGACATTATCGGAATGGAATGGGGTGGGTGGCTCACACACTTGCTACCTCCGTGTTAGGTTTCTGTGACCTTTTTACGTCTAGATTGACTTGTGAGACTGTAGCTCACCCAGGATTTGCAAGTCAGTGATCTTGTAAGAAGTATCTGGTAATGAACGGAATGCTTTAAAGGCCTTCTTAAAGAATACAAAATGAACTATTCATAAAAAAAGGATTTTGCAAATCAGTTCCTTTTCTAACTCATGGTTACATTTTATAAAACACACATACACACACACACACACCTGCCTGGCTCTATTTCCTTAAAAAAGCAGCTGTATTCTTAAATCATCTTAATCTTACTCGGCTTAACCACCTAATGTCTCTTTTTAAATGTTTTAAAGCAATTTAAAGAAATAGTTCATTAAGAGCTTTAAAAAGTAAGTTGAACAGAACTCCCTACTTTTAAAGCAGCAAAGTTTGAAGGGAGGGTGGAAACTTTTCTAGAGCATAAAAAGCATCTGGTTTTTTTTTTTTTCCTTATAAATTGGCAATCTCTAAACCAGCCTGCGCAGCACCAAGTTGCCGGTTCTCAGATGTGAGATGGCAAACAGCCTGGGAAGAGAAGTCCATATCATGGGGATTCCAGTTGGAGCTCGGCTGTGTGCTGGCCGTGATACCATGAGGATAGCTCAATCCCTCTGAGACTTTAAGTTTCTTCTTAAAGTAGAGAAGAGTAATAATATCTTTCCCTGTAAGGGGAAAATAAGATAGTGTATATGAAAACGGTTCATTGGAATAAAATATTGAGTCATTATTCCATGAGAAGCTTCTGTCATAGTCTCAGCTCAAGAAAATTTACCCGACTGCATACTCTTACGATTGTTCTATTTAATGCACTAATTTGACTTGTTTGTGCAGATGAGAACATAGGGCTTTAAAGTTTCTGATTAGAACCTTTTCGCTAAGAGGAAGTGTAGTTTTAAAGATAGTACCAACGAGGCCCAAGTTCAGAATGAGGATTTAAAGAAAAAGGCCGTGTTCTCTGGAGAACTTGAGTAGGAAGTGTTCTGATTCTGAAACAAGTCAAAGCTCCTGGGCGGGACGACTGCATACAGAATAGGACCCTCTGACTGCAGAAGGGGGTTCTCAGGCAAGTGTCTTTCATCTCCTGGTGCATTGAATTAAATGGTCACGTTCTATGGGCACACGTGTGTAGCACAGGCTGAGCAATTGGAAAAGGTGGTGTTCTTTGGCACAGTACGCGGCGTTTGGGGAAATTATGATGTCAGGAAACAATTCTCAGGTGGGCAGGCATGAGCCGAGGACAAATAGAAAAGGAACAATAATCTTTTGATAGACAGTTGCAAAACTGTTCTTTTTTAAAAAATTAATTTATTAATTTATTTATTTTTGGCTGTGTTGGGTCTTCGTTTCTGTGCGAGGGCTTTCTCCAGCTGTGGCAAGCGGGGGCCACTCTTCATCGCGGTGCGCAGGCCTCTCACTATCGCGGCCTCTCTTGTTGCGGAGCACGGGCTCCAGACGCGCAGGCTCAGTAGTTGTGGCTCACGGGCCCAGCCTCTCCACGGCATGTGGGATCCTCCCAGACCAGGGCTCGAACCCGTGTCCCCTGAATCGGCAGGCAGATTCTCAACCACTGCGCCACCAGGGAAGCCCCGCAAAACTGTTCTTGAAGCTCCAAGTACTCACTAGGTGCACAACAAACGTGGCTTCTTCTACCTCGCCCGGACACAGAAGCCACATGAGAAAGATTTTTGTCCCCTGTAAGTTCCAAGAATTGTCTCTCAAGATGTAAAAGAGGGCCCCATGCTGTGCTCTATGGCTGAGTCCTCTGTGGAGGTGCAGGCAGGGGGTGTGGGAGCCCCAGTGCCCTCTGACGAGACCCCTGAGTTGTGGTGGCCGCCAGTATGGCACCTCCCACCTCCACGCCTCCCTAACGCTTGTGATGACCCTCTCACCCCCGCTGCCCACACCGGTACTTCACTTGTCCTTTTGCTCTTCTGCACTCTTCAGTTTTTCACTTGTGCAAAGGCTGCAAATATCTGGGACGTGAATACAGATCCCAAGCTGCGGTACGGTTTGCATCCCATCTGAAGACCCAGGATTAGACTTCCCCAGAGAGGAAATCAGGATAACTGAGAACTGTGGTAACTTACCCCTTAAACATTTTTTCCACTTGAGCAAGTGATTGAGAGGAGGGGAAGGAGGCAGCTGCAGTGGCCTTCGACCCCCAGAAACTTTTCCAGGAGGCCTGGCATCATGGGAATTTGCTCAGTATGCTTTGAGGAGGTATTTCAATCCTGCTGGGACCAGACTCAGAGCAGTTTTTGGCTTCCCTGGAGTCTTAGGTTTGAATGTCACTGTCTAGAAGTATAGTATTTGATTTCCTAACCAGTTGTTCCTTCCCGTGGAAAATTCATGTAACACATTATTAGGTTTCCTAAGAGGTATGCAATAAGACTCCCTTACTGTAATGAGAAAAGGGACATTTTTCCTGTAGCACATAATGATAACTGCTATTTTTATTCATTGGGTTACATATGCTCACTGGCTACGCACTGAACTCTAGCCACATACAAAGGAATGCTGTATTGTTCCCCACGAAGGAGGTTTGATGATAAAAGACCTGGTTTCATTCCTGGGATAACATAGTTTTACTTCAGACAAATGTATTCCAAGCAGGAGTCACCCCTCCATGCCCAGCCATTAAGGGCTCTATTTGAGCCTTTGTAGAAGGATATGAAGTCTCCGTCCTGAGATCACACAAAAGTTATGGTGGAATCCTTTCCCCCAGTTCTAAATCAGGGTGCGTTAGCTAGAGAAAATTGGTTTGGATGATTCTGATTTAGAATACGAGCCAACTTATAATTCTTCATCCTTGCATCAAAACAGCTTAAAGCTGGTCTGTCTCAAACTTGGCTACACGGAATTACCTAGGGAGTTAAACAAACTGATGCCTGGCTCCCGCCCCCAAAGATTCTAATTTAATTGTTATAGGGTGCAGCCTGGCTTTGGAAATTTTTATAGCTGCCCTGGTGATTCTAATGGGCAGTGAAGTTTGAGAACCGCTGGTTTAAGCTGTAAGTTGAAATGGAAAAGAGAAACAGTGAGTTGGTAGAAACTGAGAGGGAGAAGAAAGGCAGAGTGAAAGGGGTCATAAGGATAGTAGCGGGAGGAGAATCAAGAAGGCAAGTCAAGAGAGGCAGTGAGTAGAGCAGAGCCTTGTGAATGGGGGCAACTAAGGTGCAAAAACAGAGCCCCTGCTGAGGTCTCTGAACCATCTGGGACCCAGAGAGGCCTGCAGGGAAGGGCTGCTCCGGCAGTGGCTCCTGCTTTTGCATTTGTATGAGATCTGTTTCTCTATTACTGCTATATGGAGGTGTCGCTTCTTTTTTTTTTTTTTAACATCTCTATTGGAGTATAATTGCTTTACAGTGGTGTGTTAGTTTCTGCTGTATAACAAAGTGAATCAGCTATATGCATATGTATATCCCCATATCCCCTCCTTTTGCGTCTCCCTCCCACCCTCCTTATCCCACCCTTCTAGGTGGTCACAAAGCACCAAGCTATTCTCCCTGTGCTGTGCAGTTGGTTCCCACTAGCTAAAGCTCATCAAGTGATGTCACTACTGACAAATGGACGTGGGCAGGGGAGCACTTGTCTGGCCTTCCCTGGGAACACCTGTGACCTGAGCCGTTATCACGTGCCATTGCTCCAGGAGTTCATTTTCACCAGCAGGTGTTGGGGCCGCCATTTAGAGCGGGTAGACCCATACCCATGACAATGCAGTTGCCGTGTTCAATCTACATGCCGTCTCTGGATGGTGCCCCCATGAAACAAACCATGAAAGAAAGATGGCTTGACGCCATTGAACTTATTCAGTCTAATGGGATGTACTACATGAAGACAACGTCAAGAGGTCCCGAGTGAAAGAAGCATATGAGCTTGTTTCATTTACTTCATCTGTTCCCGGTTTTTAAAAATCACCCTCTGGGTAGCCTCAGCACCAGTCCCCCATTTCTTGAGACCCAGGGGTAGAGAAATAGTTTCTGGAAAGGATTGTTAAAAACCACCCACTACACATGTCCTTAATGGTACATCAGAGCTTTGAAGGTCCTGGCAGTTTTGTCCTGTTCTAGATAATTCCACTGTCTTGCTGACCCCTTTCCTTTTGGATTATGTATTTTTATGTCTTATTTAATTATAACTGCTCCAAGATCACAGGTATCCTAGTGAGGTCCTGGCAAGAGGCTTAAAGTATAGGTTTGGGAACTCTAAGAACCTCAGGTGCTTAGCCTTCCAAAGGCTGGGAGCCCCCTGGGTCTGTCTGACTGGACATGACCCCTGAGGCTATTTCTCCTTTGACCGTTGCTAATTAAAGTGGCAACCTCAAATATGTGTTCATTGCTACCTGTCTTCTCACGGTTCTGTTACCTCTGGCATCCTAGCGTGTAGAGCCTAGTGTGTCCTTGGTAAAATTATACCTCTAAGACCAGCCTTATTATGCCTCTGCCTCTGTCACTAACATGTTTGTTCCACTGCCCGCTGGTCTAGAGCCCCACGTCACTGTCTCCACTCGCTGCTAGATCATTTGTACAGTTCGTCGGTGCATTTGAATAATGCAGCTTCTCCACTCGCCCCTCATTCTGCTGTCAAGCTCCTGTCTGATGCTGCGTTGGCTTGGTGGGTGGGAGGTGTGAAATTATCCTCGGGGATGGTTGCTTGATTAGTGTGTTTATTGTTTATGTGGGAGGGTTGCTATGTTGTTTTCATGAAGACTGTGGCTCTAAGGAGCATTTTGAAAGGATTCTTTGGAATGTTTCTTTAAAGGTGACTCTTAGGAATCAGCCACTGTTATTTATTGATTGTAAATAAGTGGGGCCTGCGAGCCCTGGACACCTGAAACAATCTTTCACGGAGTTGTCACGGGAGTGAGATGTGTTTCCTAACCTTCCATCCTTCACCCTCATAACTTAAAGGAGTAAAAGATGAAAGAGAATCATTGTTTTTCACTAGTGGCTGCATATTACTTAAGTTTTTTCAAAAAGTAAGTTAAAAAATTTTAAATCAATTATACCCTTTTGACTTCCTCCCTTGCTTCCTTCAAGTATTTGCTCAAATATTAGCCTACCTTGTACAGCCAGTTGAAAATTGCCACCCCCTTCCTACCATGTCCCCAACATTCCTTATATTTTATTTTCACCTGTGAGACATACACTCATAAAGTTATTCATTCCGTTTCCTCTCATTAGATTATAAACTCCTTAATGGCAGAGATTTTGTTCTGTGTGGTGTCCCCAGTGCCTGGAATGGTTCCTAGCACATGATATGTACTCACTGAATATTTGTGAGGGAAAATATACCCAGTGAAAACAAAAGCATACCCAATAGCAGCTGTGTGGTGCAGTGGACGGGAGCCCAGGCCCGGAGCCCGGTTGCCTGACTTTGAATCCCAGCTTTAGCATTTGCTCGTCGACTGCTTTAACTTCTAACATGGTTTCATCATCTGTAAAATGGGTGTAATAATATCTCCCTCACTGGTGTTGTAAGTTGCTATATAAACATCGGCTGTTATGAATTATGTCACTGAACGGGGTTAGTCTTTGTGCTTGCGTTGAGTTCGTCGGGGGCACTGTCTCTAAGCTGAGGTGTTTTTTTTTTTTAATAAGTCTAGTTTTATTTTTATTAAAAAAATTTTTTAACATCTTTATTGGAGTATAATTGCTTCACAATGGTGTGTTAGTTTCTGCTTTATAACAAAGTGAATCAGTTATACATATACATATGTCCCCATGTCTCTTCCCTCTTGCGTCTCCCTCCCTCCCACCCTCCCTATCCCACCCCTCTAGGTGGTCACAAAGCACCGAGAGCTGATCTCCCTGTGCTATGCGGCTGCTTCCCACTATCAGCTGCGGTTTTAAAGCTGGTCGGATGCAAGCTTGCTGGCCGTGAGCCACCTTTACCATCACATGGTGACCCCTATCTGGGAGTCAAGGCAACCCAGAAGGACACCGAAACAAGGATGCAGATGGATTCCTGATGACATTGTTTGAGACCCTGGACCCAGTCAGATCCAGTCAGACCCTGGTCTTTTTGGTTGTGTGAGCCAGTAAACCTCCTCTATGCTTTAAAAAAAAAAAAGAGAGAGAGAGTTCCTTGGGATGGGCGCAGGCCGAGCTCCTCCTCCCTGCCATCTCTGTTCCCTTATGGTCAAGAGTCTCATCACCAAACTGACCATGCTTTTCACCAAGGCAGGATCCTGTGTGAAGGCATTCTCCCCTCTGTGAAATGAGACCGACCGGATCCCTCCTGCCTTTGCAGCCCCGTGCCTCGGTGCGGTAGCCATCTCCAGCCCTCCCTTGGGGGTTAGGTCCTGGGAGCCTGGCTTTCGGGATGTTCCCAGTGGCAGGGCCCACCCTTCACTGTGCCCCCAGCTTCTGCGAGCCTCACTGGAGCCAGGGCCTCTGCAGTCACCTGTCACGTGGAGGCTGGGATCCCTTTCCAAGCCCCGCTCCAGCGGCAGTGCTGGGCACTGGTTGCGGGCACTGACTTCCAGTCGGGCAGGACTTGGTCTGCAGCCCTGCCCCTTACTGGGAGGGCTGGGCCAACTGCCTTCACCTCCCACCTTCCTTGCTTTTCCTCTGGTAAGTGAGGACACTCATCCCTACTTTGTGTGAAGGTTGTGACAATAAAGATGACACGTGTGAAGAAGAAACCTGGACTCTGGGTTTGCTGCCCCTCCCTTCAGTCAGTGATTAGCTGTCCAGCAAATGCTTGTGAGTGGAGGCGTTTCCATCTTTCATTAAGAGAAGTGGTTTCTTCCCTACGTCTCGCACAGTTTTACCCTACGTCTCACCTAGCTTTACTGCCCCAAAGTCCAAAAGATGTGAGAGCACGATTCACGGCGGATGGGGATTATGTTTCCTGCCAGTGAAAGTCAAACTCAAACTGGACAGAAATCAAATTTGTCAGAAGAAGAAAGCAGTGGGAAAAGGTGACCTGCTGATGACTGTAGATGTAAGAGAACTTTAGTATGGAGGTGGGGGTCAGAGGTCGCTAGCAAAGCCCCTCTCTTGACCCCCTGAGGGGCAATTCTGGAGAAACTGCTGCCTGCTTTATGGAAGTCAAAGCACCCAGAAATGGAAGGTCTAGCCATAGGTCCCAGGACCAGGAACACAGAATTAGGAAAAGAAGCCAAGTTCGCTAACATGCGTCAGCTGTGTCAGGGCACACAACTCCAAGGCCAGGCTCTTCTTTCCTTTCATCTTATGGCTTTTCCTTTCTTGTTGGTGGCAGGAACTGTAATTTGGTTTGTTTATGTTTTATTTGATGATTCTCCCTTCTCACTCTTCAGCATCTTTCATGTTTCACGTTATCTTCCTATAATAGTTCTTGCTCAACGTATGAAACACGTTTAAACACATTTAAACAACTTGCATCAAAATCAGCTGTCGTCCCCGTTTAACATGCAAATCCCTGTACTCCCCTAAATCAGATTCTCTGCTGGGGGAGCCTGCTTTTTAGCAAACTTGCCAAGGGATTCTTTTTTTTTTTTTTCCCGCAGTTGCATTTTTAAAAATTAATTAATTAATTAATTTATTTATTTATTTTTGGCTGTGTTGGGTCTTCGTTTCTGTGCGAGGGCTTTCTCTAGTTGCGGCAAGTGGGGGCCACTCTTCATCGCGGTGCGCGGGCCTCTCACTGTCGCGGCCTCTCTTGTTGCGGAGCACAGGCTCCAGACGCGCAGGCTCAGTAGTTGTGGCTCACGGGCCTAGTTGCTCCGCGGCATGTGGGATCTTCCCAGACCAGGGCTCGAACCCGCATCCCCTGCATTGGCAGGCAGATTCTCAACCACTGTGCCACCAGGGAAGCCCTTGCCAAGGGATTGTAATGCCCACCGAGGCACACAGCCCGCAGCCCTGGGAGGTGAGCCTCAGCCTTCCTCTGGCTGGGAGGTCATTCCTATGGATCTTTCCTTGTCTCTTTGGCCCACATTGGCTCAAAGGATGGGATCAGTGTCGATCTGAGCAACTCCATGGTTATTCCTTGAAATGAAAGACTAACTCCACACCTCTTCTTGGCCATGATATATAAGTAAAATTCAAAATTCAGATTTTCAACTTTAAATAGAGATCGGGTATGGTTCTTGTCTTCTCGGAGCTCCTTCACAGACATTTTAGAACACAACCCCGATGCACAGAAATGCTCAAAAACAGCAGTAGTGTGTGGCCTGCCTTCTTTCCAAGGGCATGAAGGCTTGCAGCAGTTTCTAAAAATAGACCTTTCTGATCCAGGTCACTAAGCAGGAATGGCCTCTGTGTCACTCTGTTTACACAGTTTTACATTTGACACCTTCATAACAAGAATACTGACTTGATGAGGCCTGAGGGCCCTCATTGGTCTGTGGGAATTCTTGGTGAGGGCCGCAACCCCACGAGGCCAGTGGTGTTTGGATTCAGGGCCCTTTCAACCTTTGCTTCATGATTCCTCATCCTCTTTCCATCACTGTCTCAAAGTCAGGGGCAGAGGTCAGAAACTCCAAGTCATTCCACGAGATCCTAACGAACAGAAAAATAAGCTCACATTCAGGAATGTAAGACCCACAGTGTTTTGTTTCATTTAATCTGTCTTGCATTTTTCCTCTTTGCACACTTGTGAGTTTACAAAGCATCATATAGTTGCAAATGTAACTTCGAGACCTTTCAGTAGAATGTTCAGAAAAAGCTTGTCTTTGACTTTTTTTGGAACAGCTCTGCGGTAGTGAGAGGTCTTCTCTTTTTGTACAATAATTAATGGCACCCCTAACCTGTCCCCTAAATGCAGATGACATGACTGGTATTATCAATAGAATGAAAATTTCTTGGGATTAACATTCTAAACTTAAGGACATGGGATAAAAGAATGGGGGCACTTGACATTGAATATACATGATGTGATTGAACTGGCCCACTGGGCCTTCGTAAGATTCATAGTATTAGGTTCTGAAGAAGTGGATTAATTTAGATCAAATGCAGAATGTTATCTCTAGGAATCAATTTTGATTTACGAGTTAGCTTGCCACCTCTAAAGAAATAATTCTTGTAAGCTCTCACCTCTTAGCTTTGGGTGTTCTAAGCATTTCATTACCTCATTTAATTCTTACAACAACTCCATGAAATAGGTATTATTATTACTCTATTTTACAGATGAGGAAACAGACTTTTTAATAGGGTAGCCTGGCCAAGGGGACACATCTATTAAGCGTGGATTTGAACTCCGATCTATCTTACACAAAAGCCCAGGCTTTTGAGTCAGGTGAGCTGGTTTTCTGTGGTTGCTCAAACCCCAAACCAGTGTGGGTTCTTCAGCCCCTGGGCAACCACAGTTGGGTTCCATCACTGCTTTCATTTGTTTTGCTTTAAAGATAGTACTCACTGGTGCCTTTTGTTTTTCCAGCAGTGTAGATCCACATTCCCTTAAATAAATTAACCCTCCCATCTTGTCTAACTCATTTGATGGGAGCAAGTCTACATGCCAATAAAAATAGAAATAGGAGAAACAGTGCAGCAAGAAGGGAGAAGTGACAGAGGGTTTTATGGTTATTAAGATATGAATATAGGCTCATCATTTTCTATTCTCCCCCAAACAAGAAAAAAGAGCCCCACAACTTGATTCCAATCACAGTTTGTTCTATAATTTTTAAATGGTTGAAATATGTGATTAATATTGAGATGCTGGAACATCCATTGTTTTATAAGAGAATGTTTGAGATTTTATCACTTCTCTCCCAAATAGTAGATGCTTGATAAATGATGTTGAATTTAAGCGCTAGACTTATGAGTACTTACCCAAAGCCCTAGAAAACTCTTGTCCGTGGCAGGATGGACTAATCCAACTTCTGAAGAAGGTGCAGTTTGTGTTTGTGGTCTGTTCTGGCCAGCGCCCGAGTGAAGCCCCCTGGCTTCTCCCCGTCTCAGTACCTCTCAGTGCTCTCTGCACACCCTACCCCGTCTCTCTCAAATCTCTCCTTTTCTAGGAATTGTTCCTCCACACCTGCCTCTTTCCTGGCTCCTCATTCAAACTCACCTTTCCATTTCCTGTTCCCTCAGAACCTTCCCGGGGGATGACTTGCAAAGCTCCAAAGACATGGGCAACAATAGTTGAAGTCCTTTGAGAACAATACAATCTTACACTAATATAAAATGGCAGTAATAAAGCTATTGTTCATATTTTTTAAAGTGATTTTTTTAAAGGTTATCAGTATCTTACCATTAAGGAATGTGTTCCCAGTGGTGCTATCTCTGGGACAAATTGGTTGGAGCTATCTGTGGGTAGGGGGGGTCTTGTCATTAGAAGCCTTCAAGTCATGGACAGAAGGTGACCTCAGCCTCAAAAGGCTGACTTTGGTCATTCAGCCAGTGTGGCTGACACAGACCCCCGGAGGACTCCTCCCGGTGCAGCCAGCAGGGAGCCTTAGTGGCCAGGGATGGGGGACCCTGGGGACGAGGGTTAGAAGATACGTCAGCTATCTTGACAGTATAATTAAAATGCTCATTTCACAATTTTGGAAATCATCCAAAAGGTGTAGTGTGATAATTTGAATGTGAATATCTACTTTTGAATGTAGTGTAAAGAAAGTCATCGGTATGTCTCAGGTATGGATTTGCGCCTTTGTAGCATTGTCTGCAGGGCAGGTTTTATCCTGAACTAATTTTCCTCTGCTACTGGATTGTTTCTGAAATATTAACACATGCTTGAAACCCAGCATGTGCAAATTGGGGTTTAGCTCTGTCAGTTGCCCTCGGTTGGCACAGTAATCAGACTGTTAGTGACTGAGATTTGTGGGCTGAAGTAGGCAGTGCCATGCAGGGACACTAATAACTTTATCGCCATGTATACCCATGCAATAGTAGGTCCCATGTAGGGTTACCAGATTTAGCACATCAAAAAACAGGATGCTCAGTTATATTTGAATTTGGCAAATAATTTTTTAGTGAAAGTATGTCCCTGATTTTATCTAACAACCCTAGTCACATGACAGCTTAGATACAGGAAAAAAAAATGCAGGTTCTTTATCTAAACTTTTTTTTAATTGAAGTATAGTTGATTTACAGTATTGTGCTAGTTTCAGGTGTACAGCATAATGATTCAGTATTTTTGCAGATTATATTCCATTAGAGGTTATTACAAGATGATGGGTATAATTCCCTGTCCTGTACAGTGAATCTTGGTTACTTATCTATTTTATATATAGTAGTTTGTATCTGTTGATCCCATACTCCTAATTTGTCCCTCCCCCCTCTTTCTCCCCTTTGGTAACCACAGATTTGTTTTCTATGTCTTTGAGTCTGTTTCTGTTTTGTATTTGCATTCATTTGTACTATTTTTTAGATTCCACATATAAGGGATATCATATGGTATTTGTCTTTCTCTGTCTGAATTACTTCACCAAGCATGATATTCTCTAGGTCCATCCACATTGCTGCAAAGGGCAGAATTTCATTCTTTTTTGTTGCTGAGTAAACATATATGTGTGTGTGTGTATATATATATATATATATATGTCACATTATCTTAATCCAGTCATCTGTTGATGGGCACTTGGGTTGCTTCCATGTTTCCATGTCTTGGCTATTGTAAATAGTGCTGCTATGAACATTGGGGTACGTGTATCTTTTTGAATTAGTGTTTTCATTTTTTCCGGACATATACCCAGGAGTGGGATTGCTGGGTCATATGGTAGTTCTGTTTTTAGTTTTTTAAGGAACCTCCATACTGTTTTCCATAGTGACTGCACCAAATTACATTCCCACCAACTGTGTACGAGTGTTCCCTTTTATTCTACCAAAACTTAATCTGGTCTTCCTCACAAACTCACACTTGCTGGTTAACAAAGAAGCAAAACAATAAATTTTAGTCCTAGCCAAGTAAAAAACTAGTCTGGTCTAATCGTTTGAATAGTCAGTCCATTGAGGTAGTACTCAGTCTCTAACATAAAATGCACCCTCTCTCAGATGTAATCTTCTGTCTTCACTGTCCAACTGCTTTGCTAAAATACTGTCTGGGGGGTTGGGCAGTGGTGAGTACAGGTCTTTGGACACACTATCCCCTGGTCCCTAGGCTCTGTCTTGGTCTTCCTTGTCACTGCTGGCCTCTACCACTGAATTCTGCAGCTAGTGAATCCATGGTCAGCGTTGGCCTGGGCAATGCCCCTGGGGATAACTGGCAACCTCCCACTGGCAGACTCGGCCCTTGCTCAGCTCCCATTAGCTTCAGACACCTTAGCGTCTACCAAGTTCTCCATCCCAACAACGCCTGATCCAGGGGTCCACCCCAGGATCATCTCACCCATCATAGCTGCCCCATTCCACGTGTACTGGTTGGCATCCGATGTCTCTCTAAATGGAGCTGAGCCAGGCCCTCCTCACAGTGACCTTCTCCTGGAGTCTCCAGCAGAGCAATGGAGCCAAGCTTCGCTGACACCCTGGACATTCCCCTCACTTTCCTTGCGTGCTTGCCCTGTTCTCCCTGAGACCAGAGAGGTGAAACCAGAACTTGGTTCTGACTGTGTGACTTGCCACCAATCTCTCCATCATTCCCACAATACCCTGGAATGGCAAGGACTGGACTTTCTCGCTATTTCTTACTCTGCTCTATGCTTCCCTTCTTCTATAACTGCAAGTCTCCTGTCTTAGGTGGGAAAACACTAATTCTAAAAGATACACACACCCCAGTGTTTATAATGACACTGTTTATAATAGCCAAGACGTGGAAGCAACCCCAGTGCCCATCAACAGATGACTGGATTAAGGTGACGTGACATGTATATATATTATTACTCAACTACTTTGTACTATAGGAAATCTTTGGTAATTGGAATCCTCCAGGCTTAACCCTGAGTGGATCACAGTGGTTCCCAAAAGTGTGTTCACTGACCAGGCCCTCCTATGAAATGCAAATTCTGGGGCCTTCCTCTAGACCTACTGTATCAGAAACCCTAGGGTTTTGGCCGAGTAACTGATGGTTTATCAAGCTTTCCAGGTGGTTCTGATGCACCCTAAAGAACCACAGCTTTAAAGATTTCAGCGGATCATCTCCTTCCCTCTCTTATGGTTTCCAAGCCCTAAAGTCTTATTAAACAGACCAGGACTTCCCTGGTGGTGCAGTGGTTAAGAATCCGCCTGCCAATGCAGGGGACACGGGTTCAGGCCCTGGTCTGGGAAGATCCCACATGCCGCGCGGAGCAACTAAGCCCATGAGTCACAACTACTGAGCCTGCACTCTAGAGCCCACGAGCCACAACTACTGAAGCCCGTGCACCTAGAGCCCGTGCTCCGCAACAAGAGAAGCCACCGCAATGAGAAGCCTGCGCACCGCAACGAAGAGTAGCCCCGCTCACAGCAACGAGAGAAAGCCCACGTGCAGCAACGAAGACCCAATGCAGCCAAAAGTAAATAAATAAAATAAAGAAATTTATTTTTAAGAAAAAAACAAAAAAAACCAGACCAAATACTCCCCCTCAATCTAGTTGATTGATTAACATGCTATATAAACTTGAAACATTTTATGGTTAAGAAAAGGAATTTGCAAAAGGAAGGAAATTCTGACACATGCTACAACACTGAGGAGTCTTGAGGATGTTATGCTAGGTGAAATAAGCGAGTTACAAAAAGATACTGGGCTTCCCTGGTGGCGCAGTGGTTAAGAATCTGCCTGCCAATGCAGGGGACACGGGTTCGAGCCCTGGTCCGGGAAGATCCCACATGCCGCGGAGCAACTAAGCCCGTGCGCCACAACTACTGAGCCTGTGCTCTAGAGCCCACGAGCCACAACTACTGAAGCCCGCGTGCCTAGAGCCTGTGCTCCGCAACAGGAGAAGCCACTGCAGTGAGAAGCCCACGCACCGAAACAAAGAGTAGACCCCGCTTGCCGCAACTAGAGAAAGCCCGTGCACAGCAATGAAGACCCAACGCAGCCAAAAATAAATAAATAAATAAATTTTAAAAAAGACAATTACTTTATGATTCCATTTAGATGAGTTACCTAGCATAGTCAAACTCAGAGATACGAAAAGCAGAATGGTGGTTGCCAGGGCCTGGGGGAGGGGGGCGGGGAGTTACCGTTTTACGGGTGCAGAGTTTCAGTTTTGTAAGGTGAAAGGAGTTCTGGACATGGTTGGTGGTGATGGTTGCACAACAACGTGATTGCACTTAAAACCACTGAAGGGGGGGCTTCCCTGGTGGCGTAGTGGTTGAGAATCTGCCTGCCAATGCAGGGGACACGGGTTTGAGCCCTGGTCTGGGAAGATCCCACATGCCGCGGAGCAGCTGGGCCCGTAAGCCACAATTACTGAGCCTGCGCGTCTGGAGCCTGTGCTCCGCAACAAGAGAGGCCGCGATGGTGAGAGGCCCGCGCACCTCAAGGAAGAGTGGCCCCCGCTTGCCACAACTAGAGAGAGCCCTCGCACAGAAACGAAGACCCAACACAGCCATAAATAAATAAATAAAAATTTTTTAAAAAACCACTGAAGGGTACATTAAAAATGGTTAAGATGGTTAAATTTTATGTTATGTGTATTTTACCACAGTTAAAAATTTTTTTTAATAAAATTAGAAAAAAAATTCGGTGACTAAAGCAAAGATTAAAGTTGTGAGTTAAAAATGGCTTAAGTTCTTAAGCAACAGGTATTGATTTGAGGAAAGGTCGCATACCTAACTCGGCTGGTTATCCATGGACCGCAATCCTGGGCATTAGAGTTCAGATCTAAATTTTGAAACAGGTGCTCCTCATAAATTTGGGTATTTCACCAGATGTTAGTTGAGTTTCTGAGCTACCTAAAGTAGAAGAAGCTGATTCAATAGCTCTGACTCTAGAGTTCAAATAGGATAGGTGGTCTCACTGTGGCCATTGAGGTGAAAGGTAATATATGTACTTGGAAGTTTTGCATCTATCAGACTAAAAAGCCTTGGGCGCGAATGAACTCCTAGTGGCTTATATCATTCTACATGAGAAGTATTGGTAAGCTTCTCCCCACTTGTTGAAAGGATGAGCCACCGGGAGAGCTCTGTCTCTTGATTTGAATAGTCAACCATCTAGCTCCCTTTATTGTTGTCGTTTGGCATCAGGTGAATGATCCCATCTTCCCTAGAGGCAATAACACGAGGGTGGTATTGGCAGATCGTGGGGCTTTTAGTTCCTCTCTCCACCTCCCAATAATATGCATTAGTTGCCCACCCAATAAAATAATATTCTTGGCTATAAACAATTGATGTTTTCTCAATCTTGTTAAAGGATGAATGAAGGCATCTTTAGAAAATGGCTCTGGTCTTACTATGCAGAGCACAGCTTCAAGACAAGTTCCCTGTAACTCCTGCATTATCCCCTTGCCACCAAGGGAGCCCCTCTTAGAGCAAATTTTGTAGCCACAACTGTTCTAATCCCATTTTCGCGCTACACAAATTTCCTGAGAGAGAGAAAAGTCTTTAAACATCCAAATCTGCCTCCTGTCTCAGAACCATATTCATACAAGACAATGTTCTCATAAGCCCCAGGAAATTAGTTTAGGTAAATAAAGATAGATAAGACCTATGCTAAAAATATATATATATTTATTTATATATTTATAAATTTATATATTACCATTGAGTTCATTAAGTTATTTTATTTTGACAGAGGAAGCTTTGTTTATCAAATTTGTGAGTAATACAACAGCACAAAGGAAGGACAGATTATAAAATTATAATGCCATTTTATTTCTTAAATGAGATGTTAGCATGACTTGCTCTCAGCAAGCCCAAGGTGGCTTCTAGTGACCACAGATGACTTTCTGGATGTTCATGAACCATCAACTTAATCTCCTACAGATTTTTTTTTTTTTTTCTAGAAGTCTATACGAAATCCACCTGTCCACTGTTTCTAGAATCTATTACCATCTACTCCTCCACTTTAAAAAAATCATGATTTTTTTTCAGACTCTCATATTTTCCACTATTTCTTGACTATTGTTCACCCAGAATGGTTCCAGCATCATATCTTCAAATTGCTTCAATATCCTGGGAAGTTAATTTGTTGGGCCTCGTAATCAGGTTTGTTTTAAACATCTCATCATCATCATCATGATAACTAACATTTATTGACCTTTTTTATGTGTCAGACAATTGAGTGTCTTTTTTTTAATATAGTTGAATTACAATGTTGTGTTAGTTTCAGGTGTACAGCAAAGTGATTCAGATATATTTATATATATGTGTATAAATATATATATATATATTCTCATTAAGTTGTTTAAAAAATAAAAGTACCTAGATAATAAAGGTCAGCTTTCAAACCACCACCACCAATCCTTATAAAGTGAAGCATGAACTCCTAGTCAGATGCTAAATTCAATAAGGTTCATTATGTTCCGGGTTAAGAACTGAAATTTATGATATTCTTGTGGAAGAGTTAAGAAAATACACCATTTGGTGTTTTATGGGTAGGCCGTGTGGTCCAGTGGAAAAGTACCTGGGCTTTGTAATAGCCCTTTCTTTGAACCTAGACGTTGTACAAGTTGGCTGTGTGGATCCAGCTGCATACCTACCACGGTCAGGTTTTCTTTAGCTGTACGGCTGGAATACATTTTATCTAAATTTGTATCTCAGAGGGGTTTTGTGATGCTTGAATGAGACACTCTATGCAGAGTGACAAGTACATAGTTGGTCTATGTTATTCGCACAGGAAATGATAGTTTTCGGAAAGCAAAGGTGCATGTAAGTCAGAAGCATCAGAACTTGAAAAGCACTGGGCTAAGTGTGTGGTTCCATCGTGGTGTTGGGTTTACCGGGACTCTTTTTTGGTTGTCCTTTTATTTGTTTAAACCCAGTTTTATGTCTTTCAGACCTGAACCAACTTCATCTGGTATCAATTTCTTGTGATTAAGATTTGAACTAGGCAACAACAGGCAAAGCTAAGTGATGATGGAGGTCAAAAGTGAGGGCAGGGGGCTTCCCTGGTGGCGCAGTGGTTGAGAATCTGCCTGCCAATGCAGGGGACACGGGTTCGAGCCCTGGTCTGGGAAGATCCCACGTGCCGCGGAGCAACTAGGCCCGTGAGCCACAATTGCTGAGCCTGCGCGTCTGGAGCTTGTGCTCCGCAACAAGAGAGGCCACGATGGTGGGAGGCCCGCGCATCGCGATGAAGAGTGGCCCCCGCTTGCCGCAACTGGAGAGAGCCCTCGCGCAGAAACAAAGACCCAACACAGCCATAAATAAATAAATTAATTAATTAAAAAAAAAAAAAAAAGTGAGGGCAGGGAGTCTGGAATAGGCTGGAAAAGTCTGGAAAAAGCTGCATGAGGATGCTGGAAATATTCTATATCTATATCTATATTGCTGTTTACATAAGATACGTGCACCTGATACACTCTGTGTATGTTACGTCAATAAAAAATTTTAAATGATCTAAACTAGGTGTACATAAGGATCTGAAGGTCAACATATACCAAATCCACTATTAAAGCTAGTCGACTCAGTGAGTTTAATAAAGTTCTTTGATTGAACTTTAAAACAGAATTTGAAAACTACATCTCACAAGTTTAGCCTGCAGACATTTGTTTGATCTAGAAGTATTTGGCCTGCAAACATTTGTTTAATCCTCACTAAAAATGTGGGAGTTTGACACAAGAATCTGGCTTCTGGAAAAATCAGATGATATGACAGCAGTGGGCTGGAGCCAGTTATACCCACATCAGGTGAGGTGTACCCCCTCCAGTTTACTTTGGGGCACCGGTGCTTCCCATGATCTGACACCTGCCACTCTGCCCATTGACCCTGCCTGCCTGGCCCAGTTGGCATTTGAGTTTCCCAGCCCGGTAGCTCAAACACTGGTTTCCCAGTTATCTTTTTTCATCTCCAACCAGTTGTCCAGACTGAGTCTTTTCCAGTAGAGGGATGGTTGGCCATTTCCAACACTAAATTGGGGTAGGAAATCACTGTGTCTTACCCCTTTTGATCTCTCCAGTGCCCAACATAGCAAAAGCACTCATGAAATGTTTGCTGACCGGGTGAAAATTCCACATAATGGGCTGACTGCCTGCCTGTGTGGATCTCCTGTCATATTTCTTTTCAAGGAACGTGTGTTTGCTAGCCCCACTGTGATTCAAACTGCCTTTTTCAACTGTAGACAAGATGGAGGGTTAGGAAAGCGAAAGGAAGAATGTTCTCCACACTGTCCGTTTAAATTATGATTTGAAGCAGGTTTTATTATACCAAATTATCATCAGGCTAATTGCTTGACAGCCTCTCTCGTTACTGCTGGCTGGCGCCATTCAACTGATCTACTCAGCTGATATGTGACTGGGGGCCGTGTGGCATATTCTCCCTAAGGAAAAGTCTGCCAGCTGGAAAAATACCTCAACATTGTACATGCCATACATATCCCATTTCTAAGTCACAGCAGATCTGGCATGGACAGTAGTGTTTAAGGGCATATTCTTTGAGGAACTTCCCTGGTGGTCCAGTGGGATCCCTGGTCAGGGAACTAAGATCCTACATGCCTCGGGGCAACTAAGCCCGCACACTGCAACTACTGAGCCTGCACACAACTGGAGAGAAGCCCTCACCTGCAACTAAGACCCGACGCGGCCAAAAATAAATAAATTTAAAAAAGAAAAAAGAGCATATTCTTTGAAATCGGACTGCCCAGGTTCAAATCCTGTTACCACCACTTGCTAGTTTTGTGATCTCAGGCAAGTTTTGAATCTCTCTGTGCCTGAGATTCTTCACCTGTGAAGTAGGTGTAATAATACTACCTCCCTAGTTGAGCTGTTGGAAGAGTTAAAATATGTAAAGTACTTGGTATCCTCCCTGATACAGAGTAAGCACCCTGCTAAGAAACTAAATATGAATATAAGTCTATAAATGTAACTGGTATTTGTTGTTACCGTCACACCTTACTCATTTTTTATATTAGCTGTGTAATTTTCCTAGAGATTGAAATGAGGCATTAAGGACACCGTAATTTGTGTTCCGCAATGCTCCTTCTCCAGAGTTTTTTTTCATCCCCGAGGGTAAAAGGTGAACCCAAACGTAATTCCTCTACCTGTTATTCTTAGCACTAAATGGTAACTTGGGGTTCCCCATTGGGGATGTTGGGACTTTGAAGGGATGACTTCAAACCCATGCCTTTATTTGCTACCTTCTGGCCACTAACATTCTTCTGAAGAAATTCTTTGGTTTCCCCAAAGAATTAGAGAATGTAAAGAGAGAAAAAGAACAAGAGTGATGCGATTACTTTAGGCCTGTTGGTCTCTGTGGTCGGAGACAGCACAATATGAGCAGAATTAAACTGAAGAAGTGTGACTGTCATCAGCAATGTTAGCAATGAGAAAATATCATGCTTTCTGATGTATCATAAATGCTTTATGTCCTGCAATTATTAAACAGGAAAGGTATTGTGTAATAATACTTTGGACTTAACTGACATCTTTTATGACACTCAGAGGACTATAGGCATTACTTATCAACCTTGATGTCAACGTGTGCTCAGACTGGGATTAAAAAAATGTTCCCTTGAATACAAAGTGAGCATGGCTCAACTGCTCTGTCTCCACTTTCCTTGGAGTGTCCTCAAGTGTGTCCTTTAGACACACTTGGAGTTCTCTACCAAATACCATTTCCCATGAAATTGAAGGAAAATGGACTAGAAAAGAGAACCTGAGCTTATTGTTTCTCTCTAGGCTCACTGCCCAGTTTTCTTTCAGCCTGGAACCTCTATGTGGGAATTTGCAGAGTTGGGCTAAACTACTGAACCCACACGTTTGTTTATCGTCACCTCGGTGATTATCACTATCCTTGCTGGTGTGATCTTTTGTACAATACCTCTTATTTTTGACGACATAGTATGATTTCTAAAAGTGAGATGTGTAGGGTACAGTTCTACCTGAATCATTTACATGATTTTATAAAGTTTAATTTATTTATTGAGCATCTAATATATGGCCAGTCATTGCTCTAGGTGCTTGGGACTCAGCCATGGTCTGACACATCTCTGTCCTCATGGAGTCGACATCCTTGTGAGGAGAGGAAATGAATAATGAACGCAATACATATGTAAATTATCCAGTATGTTAGAAGGTGGTGAGTGCTCTATGGAAAGAAAGTAGATCAGAGGCCAAGAGGCTGTTTCCATCTCCTCCATTCATAAAATTCTTTTAATTCCTCCTGGGAGTATTGAGGACAAACTTTTTTGCGGGGGAGATATGGGAAGTGCCTATATTATTTATTTATTTATTTTTATTGAAGTGTAGTTGATTTACAATGTTGTGTTAATTTCTGCTGTACAGCAAAGTGATTCAGTTATACGTATGTATACAGTCTTTTTTTTAATAAATTTATTTATCTATTTATTTTTGGCTGCATTGAGTCTTCATTGCTGCGCACAAGCTTTCTCTAGTTGCGGTGAGCAGGGGCTACTCTTCGTTGCGGTGCACAGGCGTCTCATTGCGGTGGCTTCTCTTGTTGCGGAGCGCGGGCTCCAGGCACGTGGGCTTCAGTAGTTGTGGCACTTGGGCTCAGTAGTTGTGGCTCGTGGGCTCAGTAGTTGTGGCTCGCAAGCTCTAGAGCACAGGCTCAGTAGTTGCGGCGCATGGGCTTAGTTGCTCTGCGGCATGTGGGATCTTCCCAGACCAGGGCTCGAACCCGTGTCCCCTGCATTGGCAGGCGGATTCTTAACCACTGCACCACCAGGGAAGTCCGTATACATTCTTTTTTAATATTCTTTTCCATTATGGATTATCACAGGATATTGAGGACAAACTTTTAATTTTAAAAAACATACTCTGTGAAAGTACTTCGAGTTTCTGGAGTGTGCCATAAAAATACAGGCAAGTAAGTGCCCTACAGCAGCAGTCCCCAACCTTTTTGGCACCAGGGACCGGTTTTGTGGAAGACAATTTTTCCACAGACCAGGGTGGTGGTAGTGGGGGGATGGGTCAGGCGGTAACGCGGGCGATGGGGAGTGGCAGACTTCGCTGCTCGGCCTCCGCTCACCTCCTGCTGTGCGGCCCCGTTAGGAACTGGGCTGGGGGTTGGGGACCCCTGCTCTACAGGCATCCAAATCTACCTTACACAGTGGATGTCTACCTTACAACTGCTGGAGAACAGTGTAACTGTTATGCACAGACACAGACACAAAGAAATTGAAAATAAATAAGGAAACCACATTTTCTTCATTATTTAGTGAGGCTTTCTCTCCATAGACCCCCATCTCTAACCACAAACAAGCACCCTACAAGGGCATGTGCAAATCATGAAGGACAAATACCATGGAAGTCTGGTGTTCTGAAATCAAGGCCATCTATCTTGGTCTGCAGTTTATCAACAGCGTAAAATAAAACTCTCCTGCCTGTGGGTGTTTAAAAGGTAATCAGAAGGAAACAGGATGTGCCTGAGTAGATGCGCTACTAGCTTTTAGAGAAAAGGAAAAAGAAAAACTCCACATTTCTTCAAAAGCTCATCTAGTATATTCTTTTTTTTCCCTTCACCACAGATATTAGTACTGGGAAGAAACTTAGTGATGTTCTAGATTAGTGAGGACTTGAGCCCAGAGACGATAAGTGACTCGTTCACAGTCACTTAGCAGGTCAGTGGCAGAACCAGAAGGAAGTCTGGCCCACCACCTCCTGGTCCACTGCTGTGAGTTCCACAGCTCTGCTTCCAGATTAGATCATCAGTACTTCTTCAAACCTGGATTGCCTAACCGTCTACAGCTGATGGCCAAAGAAGCTAGGAGGTAATAAACGAGGAATCTAAGGTGTCGGTGAAAGCGTTCCAGATTCGTAGTAGAAATCTGAAGTAGAGCGAGCAGGAAATAGAAGATGGGGCTGAGGGCAGGGTTTGGGGGGCAGCATGGCGAGGAGAGTCTCTCTTCCACATGAGGGGGTTGTGGGGTGCTGCACATTCCAGTGTGAAGAACTTTCTATGCGCCAAAGTCACCATTGCTGACTCTGAAGGGCAGTGCTTCCAGACTTGAGGACCCGGGCTACACTGTCCTTCCGCCCACGCGTGGCCACTGCACCACCAAAGGGTGATGGGGACACACCGTGGACTGTCACTTCAGGTCCTGGTGAAGGTGGCAGAGTGACTGCCCTGCCGATACCACCACTATGAGGTAACAATTGAGGTCTTCCCCTGGGCCGGGCACTGTGCTAAGTGCTTTGCTTACGTCATCATGTTCTGTCCTCACATCAGATAGGTTCTATTATCGGTCCCATTTCAGAGGGGAGAAAACTGAGGCTTGGAGAAGTTTAGTTATCAGCTCAGGGTCACAAAGCTAGTGGATGCCAAAGTCAGAATTCAAATTCTCCTTCATAGGGGGCAGTAGTTCAAAGCATGGGCTCTGGGGTCAGATTGCCAGCGAGGGAATTCCCCCCCCCCCCCCCCGCCACCCCCGATGTTTGCTAGCTGTGAGGTGTTCAGCACATTCCTCAGCCTCCCCAAGCCTCCCTTTCCTCATCTGTAAAGTTGTAACAATAATTATAGTATTTACCTTATAGAATTGTGGCGATTAGAGAATGTAACATAATAACTGCGTATTGACACATAGTTAATTAGTATTTGTGTAGTAGATAACTAGTTCAGCTACAGGCTGAATCACATGAAATTGCTATTGTATTCGACCAAAAATTGCCAAATATTGACAATTTCATGTGTTTCAGTCTAATACTGCATAGGCATTCACTCTTTGTAAACATAACAATGACTTTCTTATTCATCTCATAATTTGTGAAAGGACAGGTGATTTGATTGCTTCAATACAATTTTTTTTCTATACTTGCCTGCTCATTTTAGTTTCTCTGAAGAACCACATAAAGATATCTTTTCTTCTAATGTAACATAGCACCCATGAGAACATACACAGTGACATAGTTCCTGGAGCCACTAATCCCTTGAGGATGTTGTCATAGGGAGCTCGGACGGGAGTAGATATGAAGCGAGCTTAGATTGCACAGAGCTGGACTAGGAAATGACTGGTGAAATGAAAAGGGGGTAGATGTCTGGCTTCTTTAAACTGCTGGGCATGTCCCACTGGTTGAAGGAATGGCATTCCCATACTAGATGGCTGATTGTGATAACCAGATGTCAAGCAGAGCCATTTGTCACTGTGCACTGTGGAAACCAGCTTCTGGTCAGTGGCAGGAGGTTGTTAAATCTGACACATTCAAAATGAATTTTGTGGCCCGGCTGCCCTTGAACTCTGGTTTGGTGGGAGTAGCTTGTGATGGAAGGACACACAATTCAGTTGTGGTGTGTGGGAAGGCGATAGGGTGGGAGAGGAAAACATAAAGCTGGGATAAGAATTTTGCCTTCTTCAAGGAAAGAAGGCTACTTCTGATAGAATGCATCCAGGGTGCAAGATCCAGTGGAGGTTCCTCTTTTGAAAGAGGGTTCTCTGCCCCCCCGACCACCACTGTTCCTATCCCACACTTGCCTCAATCCTGTTTCCTTAGATTTCATATTATAGGCATAGAGATAGCTCTGGAATTCAAGGGGAGCATTCTGGAGAGACAGCCGCCTTGCTAGTTAACACAGGAACAATCTCTAAATACAATTAGTCTCACCTTTGAAATGTACTAACATCCTCAAGGATGCTTCAGACTTTCTTGGTGTCTGGAGTGGAAATTACTACTGTGTTTAGAGTATAATGCCCCCTGTGATGTCAGAATTTTGCAGTTTGTGTGTGTGTGTGTGTGTACATGCTCCCTTTCCTTCTTTCCACATCTTAAAAAATTAATCTGGAAGTCTTTTGAAGCTTCTATAGCAAGGAGGTTTACAGATTATGCGTGGATCCCGTGATCTGTTTTTTCCCACCATGGCAGCCGTAAACTAATGAAAATGCATTTGCATACCCACGAATTGAGACACACTTGGAACTGTTTTCTTTCTGTGTGCTATTGCTTTTCTCTCTCTGTGTGTCTGTGGTTACTGTTAAGCTGACCCCTACAGTCTGGGGCAAATACCAAAACTTGAAGAAAGCTCTGCTTCTCCATACAGCTGCAAAGGCCTGCCGTTTCAGAGGCTCAGATGATAGTTGTAAGTGAAATTCCTTTAACACAATTGCAGTTCAGGAAACCTGTCAGGATTCCATGCACAAAGGTGAGCTGCGTGGCACTCCACTGGGCTGAATTTTCAAATGCAGTGTCTTGTTGTTGTTTTGTTTTGTTTTTTACAAGCACTACTTTTATAAATTTTTGTGTCTGCGGGGGTGGTTATAATATTGAACGTGATCGCTGGAAACAATGACTGTAGAAAGATTGTCCTTTTTGAGTCTCCCTCCCCTCCTCCTAGCTTCTGTGAGAAACTGTTGCTTGCAAAAACCATAGCTAATTAAAAATTGAACTTATTCAGCTGCACAGAAGCCCTAGTGGGGACCAGCGAGGGGAGGGAGGAAGAGCAGGCAGGGGAGCCCTATGAGTGAAGCTGCCAGCGCCATTCATTCTGTTGTCCTTCGCTTCGATTTAACCGTCATCACGGTGCATCGAGTTTTTGTGAGTCCAAGGACCCTAGAGCGACCTTTGGCAGGAGAGGGCTTACCCGTTGCCACGGGCTCTGCTTGCAGCAGGCTGACAGGCAGCTTCTGCAGAGTGCGGGCCAGAGCGCACAGGGCTGCGTGCCCACGGCCGCTGTAGAAACTGGTTCTCGGGTTCTGGCCGCGTGTACTTCCCCTTTCATCAGGGGGCCCGCTGCTGTCAGGCAGGCCGGCCGGCGATTGGTTGGGAGGAGGGCAGTCATCTGAACTGCCTTTTGTACTTGGCTAATCAGGGCAGCCGTCTGACTGCAGGTTCGGAGCGGAGGTGCCTGGGTGGCGTCTGACACCTGTGTCTTAGCTCTCGCCTTCCCGGGGCTGCTTCCCGGAGATTCTTTCCGGGCCGGAATCGTGCCTCTATGCCACCTGCCCCAAGCCACTGAGCCCCCTCGGCGGCTGGCTTGGCCCAGTGTCATGCTGGACAGAGATATCCAACAGATAACTGAGGTCAGTGGAGATGCCGGCTTAGACTTCCTTAAGGTAAGTCCTTTTTAAACCAGGTATTTCTCGACATGATTTCTATATATACCTCGACAGAAATGCCAGTATCAGGAAGGTAAACTAAAGAGAGGCAAGGAAGTTATTTTAGTTTAGGCCTTTATGATGAAATTCCTAAGTGATTCGGCTGTCAGATGTGCCGGCAAAATGACACCAAGGCAGAAATCAAGATGTAAATGGAGAGAGGAGCACTTGACAAATGACTGTCATCCTTGCAGGCAGTCGGCACCTCACTGTGCACTCCTTCCTGTTTGACGAGAAGCTCGAGTGATGAAAAGAAACCTTTCATCAAGGCCAACAAATATATATGCTTGTGCCATAGGCTCCTTCCAACCATGGATTTACTGTCTAGTTCTAATTACCGCTTATTTTTAAAGCTATCTTTAACTTTTTCCTCTTGCGATGGGAAGGCAGTTTTTCTTTTTAAGGTTTGCTCAGCAAGGGGGAGTCAGTGCCTTTCACTGCAGCAGGGGTTTGACTGTACTGCTCGGCTCACTTTTCTCCACGCTTATGTTCCAGAGAAAAGTCAGATTCTAGATGGAAGCGCCTAAATTTGAGCAACAGTGAGACGTTTAGGAATATTAAGCCGTGATTCCGATTAAGCTTAAGCTGTACTCTGATTTCATTTTATGTACTTTTAAGTTGATTGACAAATACTTTGGGGACCATTCTGTCTTCCTTTGGGGACCTCCTGTTGGATTGCTGTGAGCATACTTTCATTCTAGGGTTTAGTAATCCAAGGTTGGTCGAAGGACTAGTGGTTCAGACTGATGCTTACACTCTTGCCTGTTTGTCGTGACAGGGAGGAAACGATTTTTATTTTTTTTAATGAAAAGTTTGTCTAAATGGGTTAAGGTCCATTTCTAAATCCAAAGAGGTTCTGAGACTACTTTCCCCACCATATTCCAAAGATAGTAGGAAGGTGTTCCCCAATTCTGAATGATTCTATTTAAGTAGTAAACAGTCATAGACCAGACAGAGATGGTGAAAAACAGGGATAAGCATTCAGAAACCACATGCTTGCGATCTATGTTAAGCATCCTGAAATATGTTTTTTTCTTCCATTATTTATAGCCAGTTGGAAATCTCCATCTTTCTCAGCTGTTAACTAACTCTTGTTTATAAAGACATTTTCCTGTAATAAGATCAGTGTATTAGTAATACTAAATATAAATAGTAAAAATGACTGCTCTGATGAATAGAAGCATCAGAAATGACATTGCCCGTGGGGTGAGATGTGATCATCACACAAGTCTACAGAAATCATTTAAAATATAATGTGTGTGCAAATAGTACAGATGGTTGGCGATAATTGAAAAATTAGATCCATTGGTAGGTAGATACTAAGTGAATTTATAAATGTTGAGGGAGTTAAAGGAGAGATGAATGTTGGAAAGCTAAATAAATATTGAATATTTAGCATTGATTTAAATTTCAGAATTCTACCTTTGCTTATGAATTACAACCTAGAGAGTGTATAAATCAAAGATGATTTCCTGGGTTAAGGATAAGTCATTGTTGTATATGGAGGGATAAATTCCATCTCAGCCCTAATCACTATCTTAAAAAAAATATCACAATCCATAAAAGCCTCAGTGTCCTAAAAATGTACAGAAAGGAAGAGAGAGCTAGTTGAAAAACCTCTATCTCTAGTTAAAAAGGAAATAAAGTCACGACAACCGCACATTTCATATTGAGCGTAGAAAACCCTGTACCTATCTGCAGAGTACAAGGGGACCCACAGATGTGTAATTTAACACAATTGTTAATAACTAATACACGCGCGCGCACACACACATTTCCTCCCGAGAACAGTATCGTTAGAGTTAGATTGAGACAGGGGGTTAAGTATCTTATATTTATTTTTTTCCCCAGTGTCTCCTTTCTGGAGCTGTGGAATGCCTGCCAGGCTCCCTCGTCTGCGGCAGGCAGGCGTGGTGGCGGTCCCCCTGGTGTCGTGGGTAGCACACAATGGGACACAATAGAGTGCACTCAGCCTTGCCCTCCCAGAGGCACAGTGTGTGCCCCATTGGCTCTGCTTGAAAGGGTCAGCTATGCAAACGAAGCCCTGCACGTCAGACTCTGCCCTCCCCTTACCTCTCCTTCTCTTCTTCTCCTCCCTCAAAACAGATTCCAGCCTTTGCCCCAGACTTTTCTGACTGGCGGATGGAGGGTAGGGGTGCTGTGAGCTCAGAAGCTGAACAACTGGGCAAAACGTCCCTTTGCTGGATGTGCTTCCGCAGCCCTAGACAAATGGAGAAAGAAACAGCTTCATCTCCACACTATAGATGGCTTCATGAAAGTGTCCCTGGTTAATAGGAAAAAGTGGGCACTCCTTGTTAGGTCACGCCTCTAGAAGGCATGTTTCGGTTTGGTTTGGTTTTTAATTGCTTCCAGCAACCCTAATGTTCGTATTTTGGAGAAGGGAGGCAAGGTTTACGTCAGAACAAATGGGTGATTTTGGAAGGCAGGAACCTAAGCAGTCTCAAGTCATTTTGCTTCTAGTTGCACAGATTGGATTAAAAAACAAACGTCGAATGATGGTGGCAGTGACCTATCATCTGATACCATGGGGAGAAAAGCACAGACGAACGTCTGTGAACTGAAACTGGTAGGATTAGCTCTGAAGTCCTGTCAAGTGATCCAGTGACCACTGGCGTCAGACACTTAAGTAGGACTTTGCTTGTACACTCTGGGCCTGGTTTTGCAGAGACAACTCAAGGGATGGAATTTAAATGAGCCCCACCTTGAAAAGCTACGGCTGTTTAGAATCACCTGTTTTTTTCCGAGTCCTGAAGCTCCTTAGTGACCGACGAAGCTGCCGGTAGACCTTTTCCACCAAAACCCCGTGGTCAGCAATCCGGACCAGCCCTCCAGGGGTGGTGGTCCCTGCAGTTAGACCCCAAGGTGCCCGTCTCCAAGTTCCTCCCTTATCTTTTCCCTGGCAGCAGTGGAGGCTGGTCCTGTGAACCTGATATTTCTGCAGTGATTTCACAGTTGTTTCTTACTCATGGTTCATCAATTCCTCTATCTGATGCATGTAGGTCAGTATCATTATCGCAGTCTGGAAGAGGGAGAGAAGTGATGATGTGGAATGATTTGTCCAACAGCATCAAGAAGTTAGTGAGAAAGTAGAATCTGACATGCCTTGCTTTTCGCCTTTCCTTTCCGTCTTTCTGTCAAAAGAGAAATCAGGAATTTTTAAACCTCTATCCGCAGCAACTCTGGGCACTGAAAAGGCTTCAGTCCAAAACTCTGCTGCTCTCAACTGGATCACTGTAACAGGAAGGGCTCAGAGGCTTACAGACAATGAAATGAATTGGGTATGGATTGCGTGTGCGCGTGTGTGTGTGTATGTGTGCGTGCACGTGTTTGTATGTCTGCACACACATGTGCGCCCCCCACCCCCCACCCCCGCCGCTCACCAGAAGGACTCAAAACCCCAGGGGTGTGTTGGTAAAGTTTGTCCAAAGCCTCATCTGAGGAGGAGGCAACATCTGTGCTATGGCCTTTTCCTAGAGAGGCCTGGTCATTCACTTATAACAAATCTCAACCCAGGCCCCGTGGCCAGGGAGGCCAGGCCAGGAGGGAGCTGCGGGTGAGCTAGTCTGAAGGCGGCTGGCCCACATTCCGCCTCCGAAAGTATTTCAGGAATGTTAATGGTATGCCTGAGTGGAGGGCTTCAGAGCCCCGAGCTGGGGCTGAGAACTGCTCTGTGGCCATCTGTTGAGGCCCAGGAAGTCTCATGGCAACAGCTTCTCAAGAATGGTGCCTTTTTTTTTTTAATTAAAATTAACTAACACAAAACCAAAAACTGCTCCACTGCTCAGGAAGAATCAGGACAGGGTTCGGATTCTTTCTACAGAGTGATGAGCTTTTAAGGAAGAAAAGCCCCCCACATCCTTAATTCCTGTTCTTTAAATGAGCAATTTGTAACTTGGTTTGAGGTCTTCATTTTTTTTCCCCCTGGGGTAGAATTCTCTTTTGGAAAAGGGTAGAGGTGAAAACAAGTTTCCAAAGCTGTGGAGAAATCACTGGCAAAATTCTGGTTGAGAAAAAAGTGGTCAGAGTTTTGAGATTTTCCTGGTATTTGTTGCTCTCAGTGATCCTGTTAGCAGCTGCCTTCTTTTTCCCTCTGTCATAATGTGAGCTTTATAAACCTGGATGTTTAATTAGTGAAATGAACTTCAGACAAAGACGTTGCTTTTACCGTGACGATGTACGGGCTCCACTGTGAGTCGCTCAAATCTGTGTAAGAGCAGACCTTGGAAAAAGAGAGAGGCCAAGTATTAATAATATTTGTATCTTTTAATTTTTCAGTTGATGGGGCACTAAGTTAGCCATTTATAGTAACTGAGTTCCTTCCTCAGGATAGAAGATCCTGTAAAATGATAAACACCTGAAGCTTAACCAGCAGCTGAGAGTACAGGGGTGGGCACTCTAGATGGAGACAAAAGAATTATATTCTGTTCTAAATTCTACCCCATACTGAGCTATTTTAGGAAGGCGCACAACCTGTTAAAGCGAAGTTCCTCATGTGCAAATTGGATTTCTGCATTATTAGGAAGGTTAAATATAATCACATAAAAGGAACTCGGGAAATGACCCTCGAATCTGAGTGACATCTATAAAGGAGTGTTATAAGCTGTCATCCTTGCTGTTCTTGGGAAACATCTTCCCATCTTCCTGGGAAATGTTTTCATGAGAATATATATGTATACACACACACACACACACAAATTGTTATATATTTAAATATTTATATTTTCATTTAAAAAAACTGAAGAGGATAAAAATATATATACTCAAATCTTATCAAATAAAATTTTCCTGTAGAGTCAAAAAATACTCTGACAAGTGACTGTTCCAACACGTATATAATTCTTGAATATAGTACACATGTGGAATATATCTTTACATTTTTGATTGCTAGTATTTCTTGGAAATATTATTCAGATCGAATGTATTGCCCCCAATGGTTAAAAATAATGTCACCAACTCTTGGGAAAAGTATGTATACTCTGAGTTTGGTTTCTGGAACGTGGGCTCCTAATGAAGTCTCTCTATGAAAAGCATGACCACTTACCCTCTCGGTCCCTATTTCCTTATGTGTAAAATTTAACCAGTGAGTATTTATGGAGTGCCTACCGCATGCCAGCTGTGTTTCTACGTGCTAGGTTTAGGGTTGTGAACAAAAGTAGACAAAAATCCTTGCATACATTCCGGTCAAGGGAGACAGATAACAACCCCCCCAAATAAGTCAATTGCGTTGTAGGTTATAAGATGATCACTGCTACGGAAAAACCTAAAGCAGGGAATACAAGCAGAGGGGATATTGCAGTTTTCTAAAGGGTGGTGAGAGAAGGCCCCATGAGGAAGGTGATGAAGGAAGACTAAGTAAGATTTGAAGGAGGTGGGAGACTGAGCCTTGGGGTAAGCTGGGGAAGAGGCTAGAAGCAGAGAGAACAGCAAGTGCAGAGGCCCTGGGGACAGTGTAGGTGGCACATGTGAGGAAGAGCCAGGTGAGTGCAGCGGGGGCAAAGGTCAGGGCCCTCTGGCCATTGGAAGGCATTTGACTTTTACTCTGAATGAACCCTATGAGAAATTACTTCGCAGAGCTGTTGCAAGGTTTAAATGAAATAATTTGTTTGAAGCCTTTAGCATAGTGCCTTCCACATAAAAAATCTTCTATAACTGTTAGCCATTGTTCATTTATTTATTATTACCACTACCTAGGATTTAAAGATAGGACGATGTGAGCATACAGAAGAAGGTTTTGTTCTGATTAAAGCTGATTGTTCTTATGAGAATTAAACTCCCAACCTTGGCCCCTGACCTATTCAATTCTATCACCTAAGAAGGTCCCAATTCTATCTCTTCAAACATATGAGGGAAAAGCTTACTTTTTTAAAACTGGCCTTGTTTAAGCTACACCATTGTCTCTATTAGGAAGGTATGAAGTCCATACTCTCTAGGGACAGGTGTATTTTGATACATTTGGTTTAAGTTTCAGCTATAAAAGTCCTGTTGAATTCCACTGAATTCACATGCTATCGCAATGTACTCGATGTTTGAGTTTTGATACGGATCCCCTTCTCCAGGCCACAGGATCCCAGGTGGGGAGGAATCTATTGCAGATATAATGAAAACAAGGAATCCATGTCTTTTCCTTCTCTCCTGAGCCCAGAAGCAAGATTGCTTTTCCTGGGTGTTTCGAGAGCCCTCTTTGAAAATGATCTTCTTGGACACCCCTCTGAGTCTCCTCCTTTGAACTTGAAGGATTTTGGTAGGAACTCATGTCAAGTAGTGACTAGCTCAGAAATTAGAAGAGAGATTAAAGCATCCTTTAATGTTTGCTCTTCTCCAAGCATTTGAAGACCATCATTTACAATCAGGGTTATCATGTCCCTGCTCCAGAACCAGCAAAAGTGGTCTGGGGACAACAGAAGGAAGTGCTTGATGATAGCTAGAGATGATCAATAAAGGAAAAGGCTAACTAAAAGTGTGCACCCTCACCAATGGAAATATTCCAGTAGAGGCTGGGTAACCAGCGGGCAGAGGGGTTATCAAACATTTGGATGACAGCTTGGCTTCTAAGATCTCTTCCAAATTTGTGGTTCTACTTTCTTCCAAGATATGCTTATGGAAAACTAAATTCTGCAGGGAAAGCCGACCTTAAATTTTCTTTAACCGACATCTTAAATTGGGGATTCTGAGAGTAAGAAACAACTGATTGTAGAAGCTCTGTTTTATTTAGGGGGGTGGTCAGATGGGTTATCCTCCTGCAGTGGTGGCCCTGGTCCTGGTGCCTGGAGCCCCAATTCTCTCAACACTGACTGTGCTGTGCTCCGTGTTAACAGATTCCAAGATCAGCGTGTTGTCATATTGCCACTACTTGCTGTGAAGTTGCTTGGTCATTATCAGTGGGTGGAATAGAGTAGAGCTCGCTTTTCCTTTTGAACAAATACTTGAATGTATTTATGTTCTAAATGATTAATAACAATGCTCTCCTAAAAAGCCTACTGACAAGGCTACAATTTTAATCCCAATTTAACAGGTTATTAAACAATTGAGACACCAGTTCAGTAACTAATCCAAGGCCATACGGTGAGAGAGCTGGAATTTGAACCCAGGCAGTCGGCCAGCAGGATGTTCCCGTAAACTGCTGTGTCTTGTCCTATGAACCTTTTTCATTTGTGGTAGCTCTCCTGTTGATCTAGAGAAAAAAATGATCTGGCATATCATTATACTTTATTGCCCTCTGTGAGGGCAAAGAATGAAAACTGTTGATACCCCGTGCCTAGCATAGTGCCTGGGGCAGGGCAGATACTCAAATATTTGTTGAATAAATGAGGAAGTAAGGGTGTGACATGAATAAACAGTAGTAAGGCCATAGAAATGCCTTCTTAATCTCACAGAGCCACAGAGATATATGTGAATGCAGGATGTCACAAGGCAAAAACTTTGAAAAGTTAAAAACCAGGTAAAATTATAGGTGAGGATATAATGGGGCAGTGTCAACATCTTCCTCTCTTATTAAGTGCTCTTTAATATTTTATATAATTAACAAGTCCTATCACACTAGAGATAGTACCCCGAAAAGATCCCAAGCTAACACTGGCCACGTGACAGTTGGGGAAGGAGCGAACCAGGGAACTATGAATCCCACCAAATCAGGATTTTAAAATGGGATTCGGACTCAATGCATTTAACAAACGGACACTGAGATTCACAGATTTATTAAGGAACTGAGAAAGGAAGCCTGAGTTTGGCCAATGCCAGTGCCTGAGGGCACATTTGGGTGCAGTAAAAGTAAACCCACTCAGACCAGCTCAAATAAAAAGAGGGTTCTTTGAAAGAGTAGGAGGGAAGCTTGAGGAATCCAGCTGCAGCAAGCCAGGAACACTTCCAAGTTTAACCTAATGATTAAGTCAGAAGGAGTCAGAAGTGTGAGTGAATTCCCACCTTGGCATTGCTGTGTTTGTGACCTTGGATAAATTCCTCCATGTTTCTGGACCTTGTTTTACCCATCTGAAAAGTAGGGAATAAGGAAAGAATCTACTTTGTTGGGTTGTTGTGTAGATTAAATGAAGTAATACATATAAAGCACTTGGAACACTGCCTGACACATAGTAAGAGGTCCGGAACCACCAACCTTAGCAAGTAGGCAGCTATTCACTTTCTCCTTGGACTACATAGTCCTTACATAGTCCCTCAAAGTCAAGTTTCAGTTGACTTTGAGCATTGGTTCCATTACTCTCCCTGTAGACTGGCTTCCTGAAGGACGTGGTTCCAGGGTTGATTGAATGGCATAATGATGTCATCAAGGCTCCAGGTTTATCTACTTCCATCCTACCATCCTTTGCATAATGATTTTAATCTTCAGATTTGTCCCTCATGATTTCAAGATGGCTGCTGCAACTCCAGGCATCATGTCTTCGAACCACTTTGTCCAAAGGCAGGAAGGAGTCCCACTTTGGTGTATTTTAGTAAGAATGAGCAACACTTTCCAAAAACTCTCCTAAGCAAACTTTCCTTTGGGTCAGAGCCCATTAGCTAGAGTTGTCCTATACCCATGCCTGGACTAGTAACCAGCAGGGGAGTCAGAGTACCATGACTGGTGTAGATGAAGGATGATTTATCTCTTGGGGCTGTGGAAAGATCCATCTTCCTGGGTACATAGTCATCTGATGCCACAGTGGGATCAGAATTCTATTTGTGAGGAAGAAGGGGAGAGTAACCATTGAATAAACAATCATAAGGACCTGTCTTAGATAAGCATGTGTCCAAGCCAGGCAAATCAGAGTTCCTCCCTGAGATTTTATACACAATCTAAGAGAAGGTAGAGTTTTCTTTTTTTTGAAGTGGCTAATATGGGATGAAATAAAACTGAAGTTCTCTGCTCTGTGGTTGTTTTCTGCATCCCCATCCACCCTCCTACCACACACACACACACACACACACACACACACACACATACATACACATACACACACACACTCACTGGAGAAGAGTCCTGTTTACTGCAGAAAAATGTATGTATATGAAAAAGAGAGAGAAAGAGAAAGACATAGAAACTGACACAGGCAGACACACAGACACACACACATCCAAAGAGATAAGGATGAGGGAGAACCTGAAAATATTTTCAATCCCTGAGGCTATCTCCATTCTTGACCTTCCCAAGAAATTCCCATTTTTGCTTAATTTCCCTGTAGGTTCAATGTCACTTGTATCATTTGCAATAACAACCACAAAATCGTGTCTGATGCATTTCCCCCAACTTCTGGGTTTCTGTCCTTCCACGTCCACTTGTGTGTGGCATTGGTTCACCACGCAGCCATGGGTCCTACACCACGTGTCCTCCTGGCTCTCAAGCTTTCATCACCTTATTAACTCAGATCCTGGCCCCCAGTTCCACGTTCCGTGGGCAACAACCTGAATGACTCTGCTTGTAGCCAAGGAAGAGCTGGTCCAGCCTCACCTCTGCAGCCGGGGCTTGGTCAGGGCTGTGCTCCCTTAGAATAGTTGTGAGTAGGGAGACAATAACACCTCTGACTAAAACTGTGTGATAGCTGTCCAGTCCTTCCTAAAATGGCTCGAACCCAATTGAAAAGTACATTTTTCACAAGTAAAATAGCTAGATTTCAGATATACAAGTGCTTTTGACAGGGACTTAAAGTCTGGAGGCTCTGCTTCCTGTGGCCTGACTTGAACAGAGAAGAGCATTCTGTATTTGTTTCCGGAGGGAATTAGTGAGGGGTTTGAGGAAGGAGTGAGTAGGACAGCTGAGCAAAGTCGTAAATGAAGTCAGTGTGGGCATCAGGGACGGGCTGACTGGGAGAGCCATAAAGGACCAATGGGGAAGACCCCAAGAAAGCCAGAAATACAAAAAGTTGAACCTGTGGTTTAGTAAGTGTGGCTGACTCTTTATTTTTTTTAATATTTATTTTCACTTTTTTTTAAATTATGGAAACATCCAAACACTAGTGAAAGCAGAGAGTACCACAAATTCTATCCCATCCCCCCGGCACACACACCCACCCACCATCCAGCTGGATGGCTCTTGTTAAGTAGAAGAAGGCTGGGAGGGGGAGATGAAAAAAGAAGGGAGAGAATCCAGTGTAAGACAAAATAGTCAATGACAGATGTATTAGCAAACTTCACAGGAGGGGACAGGAAGTTGAAATCTAAGATGTTTGTTCTTCTTAATCATAGGTTAATGAAGTGATTGCTAAATGAGATCTGATTTTTTGAGTAGGTATTACGTAATCTGAGGAAGCAGACCCCCCCCCCCCGTGGCCTAATCTCCAAACTGCTGGGGTCTTACATGGTGACAAGACAAAGAAAGCAAGAGGCATCGTTCATTTGACATTCAGCAACTATTGGTCTGCAGTCTCCCAGGCACTGTGCTAGGCTTTATAGGCAGGCAGATCTGAAAGACAGAGTCCTTGCTTTCACAGAATGTAACGTCTAGTGGGGGAAATGGACAGGCACATTATGACGAAGTTTTTCTGGTATCATAGGATAGATGAACGCTTCTTGGAGGAGGAGGATTGTCTTGATTTTCAGAAGGATGAATAGGAGTTGGGTAGAGAGATTAGTAGGTAAAAGTGTTCTAGACAGAGTAAACAAAGAGGTGCTTGAAGAGAACCTTAAGTCAAGGCTGTAGGGCTGATTGTACACACGTGACCCACATAAAGGACGGGCCGAGATGGGGTGGGAGCAGGGCTGAAATCCGGCCCAGGCTTTGCTCCCTGGAGAACCTTCATCCACCTGGATTGGGCGGTGCCTTTGTCTAATCTGCACAAGGTGCCGAGTGGGCTGGGGGTAGCTCTGTCTGAATATATTTGGTATTTTTTGATTGGGGGACATATGTGAGGATGCTCATAAATTTGAACAGGACCCTGAAGGTGATGGGAAGCTAATGAAGAATTTAAAAGGCAGATCAGGGGTAGATGAAATAATGCCATTTGCAGCAACATGGACGGACCTAGAGATTATCATACTGAGTGAAGTAAGTAGAAAGACAAATATCATATGATATCACTTATGTGTGGAATCTAAAATGATACAAATGAACTTATTTACAAAATGGAAACAGACTCACAGACACAGAAGACAAACTTATGGTTACCAAAGGGGAAAGGCTGAGGGAGGGATAAATTGGGAATTTGGGATTAGTGGATACAAACTGCTATATATAAAATAGATAAACAACAAGGACCTACTATATAGTACAGGGAACTATATTCAATATTTTATAATAACCTATATTAGAAAAGAATCTGAAAAAGAATACACACACACACACACACACACACACACAAAACTGAATCACTTTGCTATGTACCTGAAGTATTGTAAGTCAACTATACTTCAATTTAAAAAATAAATAAAGGTAGATCAGGGGCAAAATCAGATTTATGTTTGGGAGAGACCATTCTGGCTACATTTTGGAGGGTGGTTTTGAAGATGGCAAGTCTAGAGGAACAGAAACTAGTGAGCAACAACTGGTCCAGGTGAGAAATAGTGAAGGCCTGCACTAAGGCTATGGCAGGCGAAGGTGGGGGAAGTGGTGGATTGGACATCTAGAAGGTAGAACAGGTAGACTTGATGACAGGCTGGCTCTCTGGGTGAGGGAGGAAGAGGTGATTAGGATGACTCCCCGGTTTTTAACTTCAGCAGTTCAGCGGAAAGTTCTGGCTTCCCAGCAAAGACTGATAAACCCGAGAACTTTGACACAGTATGTACTAAGGTGTTAACTGTTGAGTAACAGTAAAAAGTTCCTTATATAAGCCTGTAGTTAAAGATTAAAAGGAAGGTTTTAATAGTTGCTTTTGAGATAGAGGGAAAACACCCTGGTCTTGAGCTGTGTCCGTTCAGAGAATGGCCAGCTGATACTAAAGAAAATGGTTACTTCCCCTTTCAAGTACAGCAAAACCTCCGCTGTGGATAACCAGTCTTTACAAGATAGTAATGCCCAGCTGCAGACAGCTAGTTCTTCACCCTTATTCTTTCAAGAGTAAAATGATATAAACCCTTTCCCCATTCCTTTGGAGAAAGCGGGTTTTTTTGTTCGGTTCCTGATAGTGGACATGCGAGCAGGGTTCTTCCTGTCTCCCTGTGCTTGTCATGATGGGATAATAGCTCAGGCTTTGGAGTTGAATGGTCCTGGGTTTGAATGCCAAGTCATTATTTTCCACCACTTTGGGCAGGACACTTACTTCATGAACCTCGTCTGTAAAATGGGAGAAATATGACTCAACTCACAGAGCTGTTGTGTGAGGGTTAAGGGGTAATGAAAGCAAAGTGCTTGGCATCGGGCCTGACAGGTAGCATGCTGGTCACAAGTGGTGGTATCAATGGCCGTTGTTGTTGTTCTTGTTACTGATGCCAGTGTTCAGACATTAAGAAGAGATACAATTTGCTTTCGCAGACTTTGATTACTCCTTGGGATGCCATCTGTTAGATGGTGCATATATGTAATGTTGCCTTCTTGATGGATTGGCCCAAGGAGAAAAATGTGCATGCTACGTGAATCAGAGGGAAGGTTCCATAGACTGCCTGCTGCTTCCTGAGGTGCCTTTGGAGGTTAAGCTGACTATGCTGGGGATAGAGAAATGTACCATTAGACTATAGCAACCACTGGAAAGAAGGCAGAGAACTATGGTACTCTTGATTTTCCGGTGACTGAGATGTTTTTCTAGGATACAATCAACCACTGAAGCTACACTTGATATATTACATTTAATAATTCCGTGAAGAATATTTCTTGTTAACTACTAGCATGTGGTTTCATTAGCCAGTTGCACCCAAAGTGTGCTTAACTTTCCTTATCAAGAAACGGTCTTAATAAGATACTCAGTGACAGTCATTGCTCTGGAATGTCACTGATAGCCGTGCCAGTTTTCATTGCCCATAGGTGTGCTATTTTTGTAAATGCCCCCATTTTATGCTTTCACAAATTAAAAATGTTTTATGCTGCCCTGTAACTGAAACCAAACAACTAGTGTGCTTCTACCTCACCTGTAAAAGGGGGAGTGGTGAGAATTCACATTGTTAAAGTGCCTGGGATAAGAGACACACATTTAAGCGTGAACTATTATTGTTCTTGATTGTCACTGAATCCTTGTGAAGCAACCATGAGAATTAGAATCAGAGACCAGGAAGAGCATAAAGTCTGTCCTTTATACTACGCTGAACTCTATCATGCCTTTGAGAAAGCAAGAGAAAAGCTTTTAAAATGTTTACAATGAACCATCCATAATTTGTTTGCTATGACAGAGAAGGGAGAAAATTCAGTCACAGTTAAATATCTAAATTAGTGGTTCTCAACTGGAGGTGGTTTGCCCCCAGGGGACCTTTAACAAGGTCTGGAGACAGATTTGGTTGTCACAGCTGGGGAGGTTTTGTCACTGGCTGGCTCTAGTGGAGACAGCTCAGGTCCTACGGTGCCCAGGAAGCCTGCACAGAAAACAATTATCTGGCCCAAGTGGTGCAAGGTTGAGAAATCCCGAGTTAAATAATGGCTGTTGGGAGCATCAGGTGATTATTAAATACTGGACTGTCTCTTTCAGTGAGAAATTAGCCTTCCAGTTGCTTTCTGAGGATTGAAATTATTTCCTGTCTGTATAGGGAAGCAACTACTAATCGCTCTTGCAGGTTTAGTCTGGGTTGGCTTCTTTCTACATAACTCTCAAATTGTCAGACACTTCAGTACAAAAAAATCATCAGGCCAGTTGCTCGGGAGATTGTGGGTGGGAAAAAAAACAACCACCAGATTGACTAAGCGTTCACTTTTCAACTAGAGACGTTTAGCCCTCTGTGGACACACAGCTGTTCTGCGGTGATAGAGGAAGGAGCCGAAGAGAGAGCCTGGGTGGGGAAATGCCTCACGTTTCAACACTCTTCTTCAGGGAAAGGGAAGGTTGGCCTTTCCAATACTTGCCAAGTGTGAAGCCATCCGGGAGTAATCATAGAACTTTCCTTTTGTTCTTTCGTCTCTGTTCTCCTTGGTTATCTTTATTTCACAAACTATTGATGGAGTACTTTCCAACACAAACCCCGTGATAAGCGCTGCTCACGATAGAAAAAAACCTCAATGAGACTTAGAATAGCTAAAAGAAAATTACGCAGTCCTATAGGTAGTCGCATCATCTCAAAAAGAAAAAGCTGGACAAAGAGCTTTTCCCCCAGATTTTATGCATTTCTATCCTGCAAGGCATAAAGTTAGTCCACATTTTGCTATGCATTTATTTGTCTTTATCGAAAGCTGTAAAATTATATAAATTCGCGATTAAGTGACTGCTGCAGCCCTATGTCAATTTTCCTGCTTTTGTTCTCTGTCAAAAGCTTTTGCTTTGTCTTTGAAAGATCACCCACTAGTACCCAGGCTTACTAGTGGAGGTAGATTGGTAAATAGTTGGGAAAAGTACATTTAATTACAATAATAAACTCAGTCAGTGATAGGAAATGGTTTTTAAGTTGAATCCCTCTTGGTCGGCCTGCCGGAAAACAAATTACTTTTCATTGTGATGAATGTTAGTACATCTTCAGATTCTTCAGTGGAGCTCACTGTGCAAGTGTGACATGAGTTTGGAGAGGAGCCTCTTGAGCCACACTGCTTGGATTCAGATCCTGGATCTGTCACTGACTCTATGACTCTGGAACCTTGGACAGATCACTTCTCTCCCGGTGCCTCAGTTTCCTTATCTTCAAAATGAGGATGATAGCATTTTCCTCAGAGAAGGCATAAATGGGCCAATGCATGTAACTAGCACAAAGTAAGTGCTCAGTGAGTGTTAGTTATTTTTATTGTCCCCATTATCGTTGTTGCATTGTATTTTATTACTCTGCATTTGTACTAACTGGGAGACCAATGGATGGGACCATTGCAGCTTGCCTAAATCTGATGTGGTGTAAATGTACCTAATCTTGATCACCTCGTGGTCCTTGAGACAGTCATTTTTTTAAAAAACACATACTTTGGAACTAACAGGACAGAGATTTATTGGTTTATCACCAAATCCTCTGGCTTTCTATGCAGTCTGACCATGTGAAACATTGGAATAAGATCAGCACCTTGGATTCCCAAGCCTCAAATGTATCCTAGTCTTCAGGCAACAGGGGACACATATTAGAATTTGAGCTTCTGGTTGCCTTCAAAGAGGATGCTTTCAAGTCTTTTAGCCTGTGTAATACTTGGGGGTTTGGATGGTTGTGCTCTAAGGGATGTTGATACCATATATATTCTGGCTCTATTTATGCCAAGTTGCTGACATGTTATATTTATTGTCCCTAAAGCAGGATAGGATCAAAATGCTGTGCATAAATAGGTGGAGACGGTTTCATAGCTTTGATTTTTCAGTTCATTTCCTAGAAACATATCTCATTTGCTCTCCTTAGTAAAGACACGTGATTGCTTTTGAGCTTAACTACATCATTTAGGTATGTACCTCCCTTTTAGCGTGGTATCTAAGTTGCCTGTGTGTTATTCCAGCAATCAAAGGCACTTATCAAAATGATCTCTTGGAAGTCTAAATTTTCTTCTTAAAATGTTAAAATAAGAACCATTCATCTAAGGAATGCCATGAAAATATTAGAAATCATTATTTTTCAAGGATTAATGTTAGTAATTGTTGGACAGTGTCTGAAACTTTTGAAGTCATAACCACCTAAAAGCAGTAGCGGGAAGGGAGAAGAAAAAGGATGTAGAAACACTAAAATTGTAAGTTTTATAAGACAGAAGTGATATTGCCTTCAAAATAAGAGATATAAGAATTATATTCTATTCATTCTATAGATTGAATTTCAGATAAATGATGAATTACTTGAATATATAAAGCTAAGGATTTACTCATCTATAAATTAATAATATGAACTAAATTTGATGTCTCAGGTACATTTTGTCTCTAAAATGTCAAAATCAATGTAATGTGGCTTTTGGGTTGAATTCCTCAAGGGGCAAAGTAGACACACATTTGATTCAGTGCTAAAAAGGCCTTGCCAGTAAACGTTAAACTGATTTGGATTTAAATACCCTCTTCTACAACGTAAACGTGGGCTGTAAAAGTCATGTCCCCATGGTGCTAAGAGCGTCAGTATGAGAGTACGTGTGGAGAGATCGCTGTACGAAGGTAACTTGGGTCTATTTCATGCTGACTTCAGCAGTGTGGGCGCTGCAGTGGAGGTGATGGCCTGGACGACATCGTCAGAGTAAACCTTAATTACAAACATGAGTGGAGAGATGGAGAGCAGAGATTTACCCAGGAAACAACAATGTGTCAGTGACATTCAGCTCAGAAGAGGTTTGTGAAGCCCCATTTTATTGCCTGTTAGTGGGAGAGAATAGTTCTCATTATAGAAATTCTAAGAAGAGTTGGAAAAATAATGAACACCATAAATTAGATTTTGAATTTGACCGGCATTGTAGCCTCAAATTCTGTATCTCATTAGCTATCGTGTATCCCATTAAACTATTAGTGTGCTGTCAGAGAGCAAGTAAGTGTAACCCATCTCTCTAACTTGGGTAAGCAGAAATTATAACAATCTGATTTAAGATATAAATAGCAAAAGGAAGAAATAGTAAGGAAATGGTCAAATAGAACTGCCCATGTGGTTGAGGCACTGTGCAACTCAGCTAAGTGACACCAATGAGAAAGCCTAATGGAATTGCTGAAGAAGGGAAAATTGTATTTTTAGTGGCATAAATCCCAGAGCACAGAAAAAAATAAGGAAAAGGTGTAGCCTTTAAATAGATGGAAAATCCTTCTTTTCTTAAATGCATCTTGAAAGACATTTGGTGGAAATTCTAAAAGCTACAGTTAAATTTCTTTCTAATAACAAAAATTTAGGTACAGACTCATTCTTTATCATTTCAGATTTCCAAGAATTTGTCAAAAGCACGATACTGTATATTTTAAATAAGCAAATATTTTTAAGTGTCATGCTTTCTACTGAGTTTGCTGCTTACCAGTGTGATGCAAGATAACTGCTCTGAATCTCAGTTTTTGTATCTATAAAATGGGGGTAAATATCTTTGCCTGCAGTTACCCCCCTCATTAATTACATACATATACATTAAATTAAATACATAGTATTGGACTGGGTAGCTGGCAAGAGTCCAATAAATGCTGGCAGGGCATGCAGGGAGTGGTTTCGGAATGTTAAACTCTACCCAGACTCTGATACAATGTGCATGTATTTTACCAAATCAGTTTATTGAGTCTCAACTTCAGAATCTGCAAAAATGGGGGGTGGGTGGGAACTGTGTGTGTGTGTGTGTGTGTGTGTGTGTGTGTATGAAACATTTGAGATTCGAAATCTGCTCATAAATATAAAATGTCTTGGGAAAAAAAAGATGCCACTCAGATATAAATGATTACTTGTCATTTCCTCCAGTTTTGTTGACTAAAAAACACCAATTGCAACATCTCATTATAATTTTATCCATTTCTGTCCTACCGAATTAAAACTTGATTCAAGACATGTTTTGTGGTCTTTCTGGGTGTAGAAGATGAACAGGCTGTACTGGAAATAAACAAAGCCGGGAATCTTGAGCAAGAGTGTAGAGACCTATTCACTCCCACTGCCTGAGGAATTTATGACCTGCAAGTTGTCCTCTAACGAGCACAGAATGAGAGCATTGCATCTTCTCTTAATTAGTTTGACAGATATTCATTTAAATTTGAAAAGATTCCCAGGCTTGGGATAGCAAAGGAAGGTTCTGAATTCCTTCTGCATCTTAATTCTGTTTTTGTTGCGGTGGATCTGGGGAATGTCAACATCTGAAGATGAATAAAGCCCCCGTCTCCATCCTGGTTTCCCCACATCTTCTGTTTAGAAGTGCCTACGAACCACCACACTTTTGCTTTGCAGCTGTGAAGTCCAACACCAAGCGCCAGGTTCTGCAAGAATACTGTAGGGCTTGGTGTCTATGAGGGGTGGATTTTTAAATTTTTTTTCCCTCATGCTTAATAAGGGATAGAGTTTCAAGGCTGGCCTTAAATAGCCAGCTTTACATCAGACTAGGTCACTGATTTGGGCGTAATGACATGAAGTACACACCAAAGTTGACGAATTCACTAAACTATGAATTGTTTTTACTCTCAGTACTTAAAACCATCATGGATATTAGGTTACCACCAGCATTTGGTTATCCATGGAAGTGTGTACTCAGGAGGCCATATATTCCCTCTCTATCTGTATATCTATATACACCCCCTTTTAACCAATAGTAACACTAGCCTTTATCAGGATTGTCTCTCTCCACCTTATCACTCTTTACCTCTGGCTGCTCGCTGGGCAGTGCCCAATTCAAGAGGACACAGGGACCGAAACCCACCACCATGGCAGGCCTGGCCAGGCACTGTGTGTCTGGGGGGTGCCTTTTCTCCATGCACACAAAGAAGGGCCCCTCTGGGCTAGCTGTGGTCCCGACTGAAGGCCGCTCTCGGGGAAATGTCTAAACACAGACAGCTTTGGGAGGAAGGCACAACACTTGCCTAATCTACCAAAGCCAAACATTTGGCTCTTGAGCGGGTTCATTCATCAGGTCAGTCTGGTCTGGCTGTACTTTGGCAGCGTGTCTCATCCCCACCTCGTGCCACCATCTTCCTCCATGCCGTAAAGCACGATTCCTTTGGTTTTATCAATTCATCTTAATGAAGCCAGAATATAACATCCAAGGAAGGGGGTCCAGAATTTTAGTCCTGACTTAAACAAAGAGAGACAGAGCTTGCAAAGCATCACCTGTTCTCTCAAGTCCATTGCCTTGGTCATTAGAGTATATTCTGTGTGAACCTTATTTGACTTACTGTGGCAGAGATGGTGCAGTGCAATGTCAGCTTGGGAGGGCTGGGTGACAGTCCCTGCTTTTTACCACTTGTTAGAATAAGCTTGAGCAAGTTTTACCTCTTTGAGTATCCATTTCATCTTCTGTAAAACAAAACGATAATGTGAGTTTTAGGTGAGATAAAATATGTGAAGTGCTTAACAATATTGCCTGGGAGCAGTAGCTCTCAAAGTGTGGGCCCCTGGATTAGCGTCACCTAGGAACTTGTTAGAAATGCAGATTCTCAGACCTCAAATAAAAAACTCAGGGACGAGGGAGACAATAGTGGCAAATCATGTATCTGATAAGGGGTTAATATCCAGAATATATATATAAAACTCCCAGAACTCAAAAACAAAACAATCTGATTTTTTAAAAAGGCAAAGGACTTGAAGAGACATTTCTCCAAAGATGAAATCCAAATGGTCAGTAAACACATGGAAAGATGCTCAATATCACTAATCGTTAGGGAAATGCAAATCAAAACCACAATGAGGGCTTCCCTGGTGGCGCAGTGGTTGAGAATCTGCCTGCTAGTGCAGGGGACACGGGTTCGAGCTCTGGTCTGGGAAGATCCCACATGCCGCGGAGCAACTAGGCCCGTGAGCCACAATTACTGAGCCTGCGCGTCTGGAGCCTGTGCTCCGCAACAAGAGAGGCCGCGATAGTGAGAGGCCCGCGCACCGCGATGAAGAGTGGCCCCCGCTTGCCGCAACTAGAGAAGGCCCTAGCACAGAAACGAAGACCCAACATAGCAATCAATCAATCAATCAATAAATAAATAAATCTTTAAAAAAAAAAAAAACCCACAATGAGATACCACCTCACACCCATTAGGACGGCTGCTATCAAAAAAACAAAATAAGAGGATGTAGGATTGGAACGCTTGTGCGCCGTTGGTGAGATTGTAAAATGGTACAGCTGCTATGGAAAACAGTATGGTAGTTCCTCAAAAAAGTAAACATAGGATTACCATATGATCCAGCAATTCCACTTCTTGGTGTATAGCCAAAAGTAATTGAAAGCAGGGTCTTAAAGAGATGTTTGTACACCGGTGTTCTTAGCAGCATTATTCACAATAGCCAAAAGACAGAAGCAACTCTAATCTTCATCCATGGGTAAGTGGATAAACAAAATGTGGTCTATATATGCAGGGGAATATCAGTCAGCCTTTAACAGGAAGGAGATTCTGACACATGCTGCAACACAGATGAACCTTGAATACATTATGTTAAGTGCAATAAGCTAGACACAAAAAGACAAATACTATATGATTCCACTTATATGAGGTACCTAGAGCAGTCTAACTTATAGAGACGGGAAGTAGGTGGTTGCCAGGGGCTGAGGGGAAAAATGCAGAGCTATTGTTTCATGGGTATAGAGTTTCGGTTTTGCAAGATTTTAACAAGGCCTCCAGGGAGTTCTGCTGCGTGCTTAAGTCTGAGAAACACTGGTGTTGAGCATACATTTAATAAACGGTGGCTGCTACGATAATACTAATAGTTTTTATTGTTATCATTGTCATTATAAATTCATCTGTAAAATATAAATGATGTTCAATAGAGTTTGATTTAAAATATACTTCCTGATATTCTAATTTTGGAAAATTAGTCAGTTGTGTCTGGAAAATCTTACGAAGTAAATCAGGGTATGCAATTAAGGAGAACACTCCTCTTCCCTAACCATCTTACATTTAGGAAAGCTTTATGCGTTGTTAGTTTTCTGAGAGCTGAATGGAGAAGGGCAGTCATTTCATTTCTGGAGGATGTGTTCAGCCTTGTGAAGCTACGGAATCATTTTTCCAGGCTCTCAGGACCCCACCAGTCCATATACAACATTTCTAGAATCTGGTTCTGGCCATTAGCGTCCTTAGGATCACAGTCCTACCTTTTTTTTTTTAATATGTGCAAAGCCAAATAGTGTTGTAAACTCTTCCTTTCCTTTCAAATGGCCCCATCAGGATGGGAATAGATGGTAAGATCAGTGTTAGCGGGCAAGTGAGTCTTTGCACCCATCTGTGACTTTCTAACACTTAATTAAACAGACTGAGTCTAGAATTATCTTATACCCACATCATTCAAGAGTCTGACTGAAGATAACAACAGAAGAGACAGCATTGCTTTACTTTTTCAGTAGATTCCACTGAGCTGTAAACATCTTACTAGCCTTGAGTTTAGATTCTCAAACTTGTTTCAGGCAGCTTTTGCCACCTGGTACTCATTTTGCTTTATTTTTATTTATCTTTTGGAGGGCAGAGGACAAAGGGCTTTGAAGAATCCCCCAGACAAGCAAGGAGAAGCATTTTCTGCAAGGAAAGTTGATGGCGCGTTGTTTTCCTTTACAAAGGGCACGGAGGATATAATCTCAATGACCATCATCTGTCAAACCAAAGCAAATAAGCCAGTGCAGTCTTTCGTTATTGTAAAATGAGGACAGAAAACAACCACCATATGGTAGTTGTCTAGTCAAATAAAACCACCCTCATTTCAGAAAATGTTTATTTTTCTGTCCTCATTGAGTGATGTGCCATCAAGGTATGAATTAAGTTACAGCATTCTGGGGAAAGGTTTTATTTGTGTAGCAATCTCACGGGTGTTCATTTTTGGTAATTTTGGCTTCCTGAGGTGGCAGTAAGTTCTGAGGATTTTTCTGCTTTGAAGATGAGGAAATTGAAGCATCAAAAAAAGAGTAGAGTGGTTAGTATTATATGTATTAATGTGAAATTTGGAGATTAAACATCCTCATTTGCAGAAATAACTGCACCCCCTTGTTTTATGTCATCCACTTTTAGGTATTTTTCAAATAACCATGTATCTCGATACACTCTTGTGGTGATTCTTGTTTTGTTTGTATGTGTACTTTTTCCAGTGGGATCCACCCACACTCCAACCCATCCCTACCTTTCCCATGTTATCCTTTGTAATCTGGGGTTTTATTTTAAAATGCTCTTGGTGTCCCTACAGAGGGATCCTGGTGTTACTCCTCTCCAAGCCAAATGGCAAGATTATCTCCCTCTTTGTTGACTGAGATCCAGGTTGTAAGGTGGGTCTGGGATGCTGAGAGCAACTTCTCACTAGTGGATGCGTCCGCCCCAGACCCAGAGAAGGTGGGGCTAAGATTCTGCTGCTCAGTGATGTGAGGTGTTGCTCCCACCTTAGTTCAGTAGCCCTTGTTCAAATGAAAAACTGTTAAGAGGTTTCACCATCTCAACCAGTTTGTCCAACGCCGTGGGTGGGGATGGGAGAAGGACTTGCCTGACGGTGATTTTTTTCCGCATTAAAAAAAAAATCATGGTAAAGTATACTGACATATACTGGATATGTGTTCCCCCACCCCCAAAATCCGTGTTTTGAAATCTAATCCCCAATGCAATGGTATTAAATGGGGCCTTTGGAGGTGATTATGTCATGAGAGCGGAGCCCTCATGAATGGGATTAGTGCCCTTATAAAAGAGACCCCAGAGGGCTCTTTCGTCCCTTCTGCCATGTGACATGATAGGGATAAGATAGCCATCTGTGATCCAGGAGGTGAGTTCTCATCAGACACAGAATCTGCTGGTGCCTTCATCTTGGACTTCCTGGCCTCCAGACTGTGAGAAATAAATTTCTCTTGTTTATGAACCATCTAATGTATAGTATTTTTTTTATAGCAGTCCAAATAGACTAAGATATATGCGTAACATAAAGTCAGCCGTTTTAACCATTTTTAAGTGTACAATGCGTTGTTATTAAACATGCTTACGTTGCTATGCAACCACCACTGCTATCTGTCTCTAGAACTTCGAGGTGATCTTTAAAGTCCTTTCTGGCCTCAACTCCCTAATTCCAATTAACTGCACCGCACTCTCTCTCTCAAAGTCTGTGTTCCTGTCCTGATTATTTTACTTGGAGAGTGGGAAGGATTTATTTTTTAACACTACACGATGAATTGGTTTCAGCGGAATTCAAACCATCTTGTTGTTTGGGTTATTTCTCATCGGGAATGCTGAATTTTTTCCTGAGAATGATGGCCGAGGTGAAGGGACAAAAGGGAGACACCTCTTCTGTGAGTCAATTTAACAAAAAAGAGGAAGTGGTGAGGTGACATTAAATCCTTCCTGGAAATATCAATATATTCTGGGTGCTAAAGGGGCACGCTGGCATTCTCAAAGAACCGAGACTCCCAGCTTTTACCTAGGAAGCTTTCTGGCTGTTCCTTAGGGCAACCTCCTTAGTGTTTTTCTATTTGCTCTCCAGTGATAAGCACTGCTTAAGGTCATGTTGCCCTTGGGTTCCCATTAAACCGGGTGGAGGAAAGTTCTTTAATATTTACTTAGCGTGCACAGCATACCAGGAACTCTACAGCAGATACACACGAACGTGCCCAGCCTCTAGCTCGACCTGAAGAGGGAAGATTTCCTTATAGGCGCCCCTCTGCTGCTCCCAACTTCTGGAGTTTCAAGGGGATACCTGAAGGAATGATTATCTTCTTCACCCAGTGTCTAAATTATCGGCCATGGAAGTGTGTTTGTACAATACAGGGTGAATCAGTCACATGTTGAATAAGATACATTTTGCTTCCTAGAATATCCTTGGAACAATTTAATTGCATTTTGCCCAAGAGAAACTTGCTCAGACACATTTCTTTTTGATCCAAACACCTTTGGATCAAAGGTGATTTTGCCTCCCCCTTCATTGTTGTTCACCCCACACGTTTCTATTCCTCTGCTCTAAACCCTCTCTGGGGGAATTCTGCATTTTGTTTTGCAAGTATTTTTTCTTCCAGGGGGGCTGTGTCTAGGAATATTACATCAGAAGCAAGCAGCAGGATTCTAATCTCCGTGCGGCTGCTCACACATCTTGTGTCCTAAGGCAGGATTTTCAAGTTAAGTCTCTGGCTAATTAAGACAATAATCTTAGGTATGGAGGTAGTTTGTTTAGTTCCGTATGAAAAAATGGAAAATATGAGTGGAAAATGAAAAATCTGAGTGGAAACAGTGCTCATGTTATAGGAACACTTCAAGCTTTGTGGAGACAAACTGAAAACCTAATGGTGTGTCAGCCAGTGAGTTTTAATTTTCTTTGTAATTGCTAATCAGTCCCAGGGCTCAACTTGGGAGATGTTAAGTAGCCTCTAAAGGGGTTATAGTCAGGCTTTAAAATGTTTTCTTTTTGCCAGAGCTTTAGTGGGCTTCATGTTTTATACCAGTTGCTGTTATTATTAAGTTTTCTATACGGAAAAATAATTCAGTGTAGTGATGCCACGTATTTCAGGTAAGATTTAGTCACATGTCACATACTCTGAAAAGTACAAAGTTACAAATTTCGGTTCTTCTTAAAACAAACACTGTTGGATAACCAACTAAGTTCGAGCCTAATCCATGTAATATCGGTCATCCTAGCATCTTGTGAGGTGGGTAAACACTAAATCAGTGGGCTTCCAAGTTATAGAAAAGAAAAAAGAAAAAACACACACAGCCACAGGGAGAATTCCCAGCATATGTAGTCGGAGAAGACTCCCCACACTTCACCAGCCTCCTCCCCACCACTGTGTCCAACGCAGGAAACTCCTATAGTATCTAGGACAGAGGCTGATCCAGCCTCTCCTTGCATAGTTTCAGGGTCAGGGAAGTCAGTACCTGACAAGTCAGCTCATTCCTCCTTGCATGGCTCTCACTGTTACCAAGTTGAATCTACGAGTTCTCAACTCTCTACCTTAAGTAACCACTGACCATCCTCCTTGCCAAGGTAGGTGTTATTTAATGCTGTTTTATGTTTTATGAACACATGTGCATAACTCACATAAAGCATTTACCACGGACTGTTCTTAGTTCAGCACGTTGTGACCTTGCAAGGACTCATGCAGCAGCACTGCATGAGAAATGTCTTATCCATTTCACTAATGTCTCCTTCCTTGGCTTTGCTAAAAAGCCCTCAGGTGGTCCTGGGAACATACTACAGATGGGTGAGTCGGCATGGAAGTTTGAAAAATCAGATACGACTTTTTTTTTTTTTTTAAATTTATTTTTGGCTTCATTGGGTCTTCGTTGCTACACGCGGGCTTTCTCTAGTTGTGGTGAGTGGGGGCTACTCTTCGTTGCAGTGTGCGGGCTTCTCATTGCGGTGGCTTCTCTTGTTGCGGAGCACGGGCTCTAGGTGCGCGGGCTTCAGTAGCCGTGGCACGTGGGCTCAGTAGTTGTGGCGCACGGGCTTAGTTGCTCTGTGGCATGTGGGATCTTCCCGGACCAGGGCTTGACCCCGTGTCCCCTGCATTGGCAGGCGGATTCTTAACCACTGCGCCACCAGGGAAGCCCCCAGGTACGACTTTGATAGAAGTCACCATTCAAACCTGAACTTCATCTTCAGCTTCCATTTGGCTCTTCTTGTTATGATGTTGATGGTGAGGAAGAGAGGGCCATACCTGAGAGGAGGGCTGGGGGAGTAGATGCTCACTCGGTCACAGCTGTCATTGGTCATGCTGTGTCCTCCTCCTTACTAGTGAGGAAATGGGATCAAGAACAACACGATATCACTTTTGCTCAGCAAGCCACTAAATTATATAATCTTGGAGGTGGGAGGCCAACCCCAGTATTTTACAGACAGGAAGACAGATTTAATAGTCTTTGACAGAATATCTACCAGGTTTGCAGACTTAAATGGCTATAGAACCAAGGAAGAAACACAAATGAATGAAGTGGGCAAGGTACAAAATGTAAAGAGCCCTTTCTCTCGGAACACAATGGGGAATGGTGAGGAATGGGACAAAATGGTGAGGACTGGGGTAAATATGCCCTATCGAAAGGGAGCAGTGGATTCTCAAGCCTAACGGGTTATTATTATGAAGGAATGCAGACCCAGTGTTGCCAGAAATCTGGATTTTTATGTGAAAGATCTCAAATGATTAAATGTTCAAACTGAAAGCGCTGCGTGCACTAGCACAGGGCAGGCCAACCGAAACAAGCCATGAGCTGAATTCTCTTTGCAGATATGGGTCTAGGGTTTGGGAAGCTCATGGATGGCTTGTGTCCTGAGTTGGGGCCATTAAGGACTGGGGCTGTGAGTGGATCCAGATGCTTTTCTGCAGTTGACCTTTGCCAGTGCCTCCCCTTCTCCATCAAAGATTGAGTTAATCTCTGTGTCACCCCTGGAGAAATGCCTAGCTGCCCTCTGGGATCAATTGACCTTATCAGGGTGCAAAGGAGGAAACTGGCTGAGAAGGGCAACAACGTGGGCAGGGAATACTCAATAAGGGAGAAAAGAGCAGGAACATGAGAGACCACAGGAAGGTCAAGCACATTTGAAGACACGTCTAAACTTTTCTCTTTCCTAAAAAAAGTCCCTTTATTTAGTGCATATTGCAAGTACCACTTTCAACCGAAAGCCTAGTTAATGGATTTGAAATCTGTGCTGTCTAGTCTTCTGGGACACAGTGACTGGCCAGTTGCCTGTAATTCGACTGACATGTGCTCTTCAGGGGCTCAGATGAGAAAGGCGCCTGACAGGAACGCTGGCGAAGTTCAGCCCTGATTTGAAATGAATGATTTATGCCAACTAATGCTGAAATGCAGTGTGTTTCCATTTAAGAGGACCTGCTAGAGGAATGCAGCTTTGGGGCCTCTCCTCATTTATCACAGTGTTTACAAATCCCGTTTGAAGTTGAAAATAAATCATCATCCTGCTGCTTTGCGGCTGTTTTACAGCTAAGAATTTTAGAGGTGATTGAGCACCAACCCATTGGTGGTGCATGTGAAGGGGCAAAGGGAGGGGGCCACGGGGAGGCACCGTGGCATGTAGGATCCTTAACCAAGGATAAGTGCCCATAGCCAAGTCCTGAAAGAGGGGAAGCCTTCTTCCAATAATTATGGAGCCAGTTGAAAGGCATTGGGTATATAAAATGAATTGAGTTGAATCTATAAAATGCAGGATTAGCTGAGATTTGGAGTTTTGAGCAGGCGACAGAATCAAAGAACAGTCTGGTCTCTCAGTTTCAAATACATATATAAAATGTGAGTGGTGGGAATTCCCTGGTGGTCCAGCTGTTAGGACTCAGCGCCTTCACTGCCGGGGCCCGTGTTCCATCCTTGGTTGGGGAACTAAGATCCCACAAGGCATGCAGCATGGCCAAAAATGAAATAAAATGTGAGTGGTGCATCAAGTGAGGAAGATAAAGCCTTCACTTGGTGAACCTCATACTAATCTAAGTTTCCAGCTTCATGGTCATCACAGCTGGGCATATTTATCTTAGCGTAGAGAAGACTCACAGGGGCTGTGTCTCCCTTTCAGTACATCAAGGATTATTATGCAAAAGCAGGGTTAGACTCCAGAGGGCCGCTAAAGGGAGGCAGATATCAGGTTTGACATTAAGAAGACTTTTCTAACAATTAGAATTGTTGGAAAATAGAAGGGGCCTTGAGTCAGGGTCAAACTACAGAGATTCAGGCATCCTATGGGGCCATGAGAGTCTATGATTCTAATAATCTGGCTTGGAATCCTGAAAGGATCAACCCTCTTGCATTTCCTGCTTCCTGGATCATAAATCATGTTTTAAAAAACAATAATCCGGTTTCTTTGCCTACCAATTGGGTTTCCCTAATGCAGAAATTAACATACAACTGATAGTGAAGTTAAATAGGTAATATAAGCAACATGAACTGGGAGGAAATCTCAGGAAGTAAAAGCTAGGTGAATGTGTATTTAAAAATCACCTTCACAGTTGAAAGCTGAATCCGAGCGGCTTGTGTTTCATCTAAATAAATACAACTAGTGGTCAAGAGCACAGACTCTGGAGCCAGGTTGCTGGTGTTCAAGACCTAGTTCTGCTTTAGACTAGACCTTGAGCAAGTCACTTAACCTTTCAGTGCCTCAGTTTCATCATCTGTGAAATGGAGTTAATGATAGTACCTACCTCGTAGAATTTACGGGAAGAGTAGGAGGGTTGAGGGCATATAAAACATTGAGAATTGAGCAGGGCACATAGTGTGAGATCCATAATGCCAGCTGCTGCTGTTGTTGTTATTATACAGCAGAATGATAGGCTGTGTCTACAGAGCTGACCTCATGGACTAAATTTTACTTTTTTCCCTAAAGAGTTTATTTGCTTCAAATAATAGCCCATGTTGGTGTTTGAATAGCATTTAAATATTTTAACTGAAAGTTTTCCTGTCCAAGCTGGTGACATTATGAGGACTCTTTGTTAGAATAATGATCCATTGATAAAAGGATTAAAGAAGGATTTTGTTACCTAAGGAAGTTTACCTTTGACCACAGTTGGATATTTTTCAGACTTCAACCTTATAGACCTGTACTAATATGTTTGACTACCTCACTTCATTACAGAAATGGAATTTAACCTATTTGGGGTCTTTGTCTGTTAATTATCAAAGAATTTAGTTCTCTAAGGTGTTCTGAGTTATAGGAATTGGCCCAAATTTATTCTATTTGTTTAACCAGCAATTAACACATAGAATCTTAATTAAAAATGATAGCTTATATATATATATATATACATATATCTCAGTTTCCTGTACACCTGAAACTAACACACATTGTAAATTAAGTATAATTCAATTAAAAAATGGTTTAAAAGATAAAAATGATAGCTAAGTTTACAATACTTGGGTAGTCCTGTAGAACGCTGATTTTTTTAGTGCTAAAATATGAAATGTTAGAATGACAGCTTGACACTAATAAACACATATGTGTTTGTATACATATGTTGTATTTTGCTTATAGTATATATATATATTTGTATACATATATATTGTATTATGCAATCCACAAATTTATCTTCACGTTAGTGTAATTTGAGCTAAATTTAGGAACAGGATGTTGGAAAGCATGGAAAGGTGCATGTCATGAACCTAAATAAAGAAGGTTTTTGCACTGGACATTCATTCCTCAAATATTTTTGATTCTCTGGAATGTGCAGGGCTCCCCTGCTTATGAATAATACATATATTAAGGACTTAAGGACTTAATTCTTTAAAATCTTTTAACTTTTTATTTGAAAATAATTTCAAAATTGTAGAAAATTTGCAAGAATAAGAATAGCTCACAGAACTCTCAGGTATCCTTTACTCAGATTCACATATTACAGATCTTTTTTTTGGTTGTTTGTTAAATTTATGTATTTATTTATTTATTTTTGGCTGTGTTGGGTCTTCGTTTCTGTGCGAGGGCTTTCTCTAGTTGCGGCAAGCGGGGGCCACTCTTCATCGCGGTGCGCAGGCCTCTCACCATCGCGGCCTCTCTTGTTGCGGAGCACAGGCTCCAGACGCGCAGGCTCAGTAGTCGTGGCTCACGGGCCCAGCTGCTCCACGGCATGTGGGATCTTCCCAGACCAGGGCTCGAACCCGTGTTCCCTGCATTGGCAGGCAGACTCTCAACCACTGCACCACCAGGGAAGCCCCATATTACTGATCTTTTACCCCACTTGCTTTATCGTAAGTGCCATGTATCTCTGATATGTTTTGAACCACTTGAAGGTAAGTTACAGATGGCCCTTTTACTTCTAAACACTTCAGTGTATATTTCCTAAGAATAGGGATATTCTCTGTTGTAACTACAGTACAATTATCAACTCTAGTCACTGGAACAAGGATACAGTACTTTAATCGACTATTTGTATTTCAGTTTCATCAACTGACACAATAATGTCCTTTACAGCTTATTTTTTCCTTCCAGTACTGGATCTAGTCCTGGTCCAGGGATGACAATTAGTTAGCGTGTCTTTTTATATGGATCATGTGCACAGCCTTTCTTTGTCTTTAATGAAATTGTCATTTTGAAGACTATAATCTTCCTTTTTTTATTTTATTTTTTAAAAATATTTATTTATTTATTTTGTTGCACTGGGTCTTAGTTGTGGCAGGCGGACTCCTTAGTTGCGGCACGCGTGTGGGATCTAGTTCCCTGACCAGGGGTCGAACCCTGGCCCCCTGCATTGGGAGCGCAGAGTCTTAACCACTGCGCCACCAGGGAAATCCAAATCTTCCTTTTTTTAAATAGAATACTGAGGGCCCTTCGTTTGAACTTGGGACCTACACTGTATTTGAAGGAAGGATGATTTACTTTGATGAGTTCTCAGGCCAAGCCCTGTGATCACGTGGTGAATCCGTGTGTTGTGGTGCTTGGACCTGGTATACGACATTTCTATACGGACCAATCCAGTCTTGGGGATTGCAGCTTGCCCTTAAAGAGGTTTAATGAAGCCACCGACCAAATGTCCTCACAGCTTAGTGAAATTTGTAAACATAAAAGCATTCTCCTATTTTAAAATTTTCCAAAATACCAAATAATCTTTTGTTATTGGTCTCTTGCTCACTTACTTTAGCAGAGGTATGAGAGCAAGTGGTGAAAGACCTGAAGCATGTAGAAAGAAATTTATTGGAAACTTGGGGATTCATGCCGTTGAAGAACGGCAGCGAGAGGGCAAGCTAGTATTTTTATTGTAAGAGAAAGACGTGTAGTTTAGGGGAAAGGGCACGGAGACCTGAATTCGCGTAGTGATACTAGGAATGGAAGGGGCAGGATGGTCAGAATGGGCCCTGGATTTGATCCCTAATTGGCAGGGATGTTGGAACCCATTGACTTCTGGAATTGTGAGGTCGTTAGTAGAAATAAGCTATTCAGAATGGGGATCTGGGACTTTTTGGTTTGGAAAAAGGTGATGATTTTGCTCTTGAACTGGTCTTAGGCTCTGCTTGTGAAGGTGTCCAATAGGCAGTTGGAAATGTAGGACAAAGCAGGGGGAAAGCATCTGAAGCAGTGCTATAGATTTGGAAATTATCTACATAAAGGTTATCATTACAGATGAGAATGATGAGATCCTGAGGAAGGGAGCCGGAGCAGCGAAGAGAGAAGAGGGCTGTGTGCCTTGGTACTTAGAGGAAGAAACAATACAGCAGAAGTGCCACAGGGAGGAATAATGAGAACAGGTTGTTCTGGAAGGGCCAGGGAGAAGGTTTGAAGGGGAGGGAGTGGTTAACAATGCTGACACTGAAGTGGGATGCTGGGGGACCCTGAGGAGAGGCAGCCGGGTTTGGCAATTGAGGCAGAGCAGTTTGGACAAGTGTGAACTCCAAAGCCTGCCTGCAGGGGTTAATAAATGCAAGTGGAGAAAGAGGCAGGGGATGAAAGGGCAGCAGAAGACTCTTTGGGGCCACCCAGCGTCAGAGGCAGTGAGAAGGTGGGAGCTCAGGTCACCAGGATGAGGGACCGCACAACTGCATAACTCTCAGTCCTTCATCATAGCCTGGAGGCGTTTCCCCATCCTTAATGAATCTTTGAAATCATTCAAAAGTCACTTCCATCCCAGAAGCAGATGAGAGAATGAAGGGGCGCTCTTCCCTGGGTCAGTCCTCTGGCCTCATAGCTGAGGTTCTGTCAGCGAACAGCACGTTACCTGCATGCACCATTATGTGACCTGAAGGGATGACCCAAAGGAAAATCCTCAGGCATTCAGCCCTTGAAAGGGAATGCAACACACAAAGCAGCCCCTTATGATGGAAAAAGTCCAGAAAAGTGAAGCTGACTTCAGTGGGATTTTTGTAGTTTTCTCCTTTGTTTTTCCAGCTCCAAGAGCCTCTTATTGCCAAGTTTGAGGTTTTTAAAAAAGCCTCCTATCAATCAAGGGCAGAGTCTTAGCACCATGAAGAGCCTCACACGTGGCCTACACCTGTCACCAGGAAGTTAGGAACCCCCAGCTCATGTGATCTGTTACAGGCAAAGTTACCTGAGGACGTCCGACTGACGCTCCCAAAAGCTCACTTCAGAGAAGTTGAACTGACTTACACTGAATGAGACAAAACACAAACAGTGCAAAGAAGGATTTCTAATAAGAATTATTTTATACGCTTTCCTAATCCCCAAACCACCACCTTTGCACCAAAGCCAACTTGGGACATTGAGCCTTGGAGGTTGTTTATCTATTTATACAGTGGTTTCAGTGATGCTTTATTTTCTCTCCCCCATTATTTCTTTTTCCTTCCACCTTAGGTGGGATACAGGTCCCAGTTGCCTATAGAATATAGTTCCAGTTTTTTGTTTTGGTTTGATATAATTTAGATCTTCTTACATTCTTTGTATCCTATTTAGTTTTGGACATGTGGGTGAGTAGACTGGTGAGTTTTCATGGGCGCACTCCTGTACTTGATGTCAAAATTATCCTTTGCTTTCCCTAGACATTTCATCTTTGTGAATTTGGCATTTAAAGGGTAGCTACGTCACAATGAACTCATCTACTATTGTACAATACCGGTTTGCAGAACTGTAGATACTGTGCTCATTGCTACCCTCTTTTCCTGGAGTCCGTTCTTACTTGAATGTCGATAAAATGACAGGCTCTCAGCAAGGGAACATTCTTGATTCCTGAGGCAGGGAACGAAGCCAGGCACTTGTACATTTGTTTTCAAATGAACTGGTTCTTATGTTGTAAATATTTAACTATTCACCATGGTACTCCTACCGAAGTTTCCATTAGGTTTTCAGCTAATTCCATGTCCCACAGGCAGATAAAGATTCTCTAGCTTTCCAGAACCCTCTTTAAGCAAATAGAGATTATATTCCAGGGAGTTTGGTTTGAGAAGGAACAAAAAAATGGGACCTGGAAGACATATTTTCCCGTGGTGGAGGCAAGGAGGCCTTGGAGAACTAAGTCTGTCAGCAAAGAATGGATGTAATGGTGAATCTTATTGATGACTCTGAATATTTTTATCATTGCCTGTGTTGTCTTTGCTTAATTGTGGGTAGCGATGGCTAAAAGCAGAGGAGTATTTCCTTCTCAGTTTATGGTTTTGAGAATCAGAATCAGATGGAGAGCCATTAGCTATTAAAGCTACTGAAGAGGGCCAGGTGATCTTATCTCTCTAATGAAAATGACTCGAGTCAGCTGCTCTAACCTCTGCCGTGTCTGGGTTCCTGAACACCCATTTCTCACTGGCATTTGTTCTCGGGAAGAAACTCCAGGAATGCATTAGGCAGAAGATTTTGATTTACAGTTCACCTTTGTTTACTCTCTTAGTGCTATATTTGTTTATTTTAGGGGAAAGAGCTCCCTATAAGATATATTTTATGCTTTTGACTTCTTTTATGACTCAAGTTTGGGATATTTCGCCTTCAAGAAATGTATTTTGGTTTGTTTCTCTTCTTTCCCTTTCCTCTTCTTTCCTCCCTTTTCTACAACATGTATCTCCTGCTTTCCCAAGTCTGAGGACAGCAGGGCAAGAAGTCTGAACCCAAGTCTGAACATCTAACTTTATCACTCAGTGCACCACCCTTCAGAATGTCTGATGGCACTTGGACCGCAAATGACTGCTAAGGTCAAAGACCATAAGCATGAATCAAACTGGAAACATTACCTTGCAGAGCCAGTCTGTCTGTCTGGTCACTTAGCAGTTTATAAAACTTAACTCCTAGCTAGAGAGCTTATTGCCGGGGGTGACGGGGGGCGGTGGAGTGGGCCCAAGGAAAGCACTGGGCCCCGGCTCAGAACTCCTCACATACAATATAGTCCACACGATGACCTGGACCTTTTCAAGGACTTAGCAAGAACATTCTACATTTTCCCATCCAACTGACACAAATATTTCCTTTCCTTTTTTTTTTTTTTTTTAATGATTTTAGTTTGTTTCTTTTTTAAATTTTATTTTATTTATTTATGGTTGTGTTGGGTCTTCGTTTCTGTGTGAGGGCTTTCTCTAGTTGTAGCAAGTGGGGGCCACTCTTCATCGCGGTGCGCGGGCCTCTCACTATCGTGGCCTCTCTTGTCGCGGAGCACAGGCTCCAGACGCGCAGGCTCAGTAGTCGTGGCTAACAGGCCTAGTTGCATCACGGCATGTGGGATCTTCCCAGACCAGGGCTCGAACCCGTGTCCCCTGCATTGGCAGGCAGATTCTCAACCACTGCGCCACCAGGGAAGCCCTCCTTTTCTTTTTTTAATATTTATTTATTTTATTTTTGGCTGCATGGGGTCTTCGTTGCAGCCTGCCGGCTCAGTTGCCCTGCAGCATGTGGGATCTTAGTCCCCCGACCAGGGATCAGAACCTGCGTCCCCTGCATTGGAAGGCGGATTCTTAACCACTGGACCACGAGGGAAGTCCCCACAAATATTTCTTTTAAGAAAGATGGTATTTTAAAAATTATTATTCAGTTGAACATTTCTTAAATAAAGGCCTTTTTTCCTGATAACTGACAAGCAGGATACCGAACTATGGTCTTCAAAATTATGCTTCAAAATCTTTTTCTGCGTCTTTCCTGTTTAGCTTCAGATTTGCACGAAACACAAAGTGTTTTTCAGCAGTGTTAGCTGGGAGTGTGAAACCGAAAGAACACTCTTGGAATTTGAAATAAGAGACCTTGGTAGTGGGGGAAGGGAGCAAATAAGTTCCCTGCATCTCAGATGTACCTTAACTGAGGATTCTGCGTTTTCTTTCTAAAGTAGAGAGAGTTTAGATCCAGTTCTGAGAGAAACTCTTGTTTAGTTTTGTTCTGCTTTTAATTCCCAGAATGTTAATATTTGTAATTCATGTACATGGATTTTAAATTTAGCTTATGTCCGTTTTCCTAATCAAATGTTTTTTAAATATCCATTTATGTAGGAGAGAAATGGACATTCTAAAAGCGTTATTCGGTAGTCTTAACACATAAATAAAATTACTATAAAACCTTCACACCTCCCTTTTATTTCTCATGAAAATGCCAGAGTGATAAACACTTGCGGGAGATGCTCTGCATTCAGACGTCTCAGCGGGCTGTGCTTCTGCCCTCTCGTCCCGGCCCATCTATCTGTGATCAGTTTTGCGCGTCCAGATAGAGTCTTTCTTCTGGTTGCTGCGCCTGCCCTTGGTCTTGTGGCTTTGACACTGAAGCACTGTTGTCTGCAAAAGACAGTATATTACAGCTCCAAGGTTCACTCGGCTGCCCGCTTTGCTGCTGTAACCTCATTCTTGGGAAGTTTCTGGGTTTCCTGGGAGATGAAGCATGAGCCACGTTTGCTCCAGCCTAACTCACTTCGGAAGCCTTGTTATTCAGGTTTCCAAGAGAGGATGTGGGGCATGAGAATTCCCAGCAAGGGCCATTTCCACTACATGTTAAAATTTGGTGCCCTGCGTCCCTCCTCTGTCACATTTTTATAAAAGGTGGTTACATGGTGTTTCTTAAGTTCGGCTGTGCTTGAAGAAGCCAGACAGAAATGAGAACAAAGTGTCTGACATTGAATCAGTGTATTAAAAGCACATCTGGACTAATATGGAGTAAACATATATGTTACATCTTTCAGACATGCCTCTAATCCTTCCTGGATTTAATAATAATATTGAACGTTGGAAAGATTGTTTGAATTAAAGCCAGGTGAGAGTTGGCATATTTGTAAAAAAGGTTGAGGTAGTCTGTAATGGGTTTTAATAGTTTTCTGAGTTAAAAGGAATAATAGTATATGATTTATAATTTTTTCCACTTATGACCTCTTGTCCCCTCACTGACCTCCGTACACTGATGCTACATATTACGTTATTGTTGGAAGTGAAAAGGTCCTCACGTGCAAAGCTGATATGTAAGCCTTGCTCAGTAATTCAGGCATCCTTGAATTGAATAAGGAGAGCAGAAATAGTTTAATGTCACACTCCTAGTTTATTCATTGCCTTGGGGATGCAGTTCCTGTATGAAATGAGACGATCAGCCAAATCCTTGCCTCCCCAGGAGACCAAAATAATTTCCAAACTAAAATGGCAGTATGGTTACAGTTTCAGCTTCATGTACCCCAAAGTAAGTTCTAATAGGTGCTATCAAACATATGGTTTAAAATTTCCTGACGAAAAACTATAGGCCTTACATTTTTTGTTTTCAAAAAAAAACCAAAACCCAAATAACCCCAAATAGCTAGCTACTTGTTTATGCAGCTATGCCAAGATGAAATACAAGAGGACATTCTTCTTTGGGGGACCTGAGACAAATCTTTCCATTTTCAACAGTGATGACCTCTCTCTCCCCCTCCTCCCTCTCTTTCTCCGCTCCTCCCTTTCCTTCTGTCTATCCCAGCAGTCTCCAACCTTTTTGGCACAGGGACGGTGACGGGGGGCGGGACGGTTCAGGCAATAACAAGCGATGGGGAAGCAGCAGATGAAGCTTCGCTCTCTCACCCGCCGCTCACCTCCTACTGTGCGGCCCGGTTCCTAACCGGTCAGTGGCCCGGGCGTTGGGGACCCCTGGTCTGTCCTCTCTTGAATACCTTAAAGTCCTAATTGCTCCACATTGCCTTCAGGATAAAAGTCAAGATTTATACACAGTATGCAAGGTTTTCTTCTCCAGCCTCGTGCCTGACCAGGGCCCAGGCCCTGCTTCCTTTCCTGCTTCACACTCCAGTCTACTTCCAGTGCCTGAGCATACCATGCTTTCTCTCTCCCCCTACCCTGGCACACGTTACTTCTCTAGAATGCTCGTCCTTCCCTCCCTAAAGCTGGTGAGTATTCTCATAATATCATATCTTTGTTTACCCCATAACCAACTACGTGGTATCGTACACTTATTTATCTTTAGACTTTAAGCAACTTGGGAGCAAGGGCTGTGTCCATTTGGTTTACCATTGTACCTCTCGGAGCCTAGCACAGTGCCTGGCATAGGGTAGGTGGTCACTAAATCTTTGTTGAAGGCTCAGTTGAGTCTGGGTGTCACTCAGCTTGCTTTACCACTGACCTTTCATTTTATTAATGAAGGAAGTGGAACAGAGGGGCAGAGTGTACCTAGGAATGTTTCATAACTGTGTAGGAGGGATGGCATTATATAGACTTCAGACTGGGACTTCCCTGGTGGTCCAGTGGTTAAGACTCTGCGCTCCCAATGCAGGGGGGCTGGGTTTGATCCCTGGTCAAGGAACTAGATCTCGCATGCCACGTGTCGCAACTAAAGACTCTGCATGACGCAGTGAAGGTCCCGCATGCCACAACTAAGACCCAGCGCAGCCAAATAAATAAATAAATAACTATTTAAAAAAAAATAAACTTCAGACTAAAGCATAGGAGAGCTGTAATGAGGAAGCAGGTAGGGCCATTTCATCAGGCTAACCCTCAATCACGTAAGCTGCGATGCTAGGAAATCCAAAGAAAGAAAAATCCCTCCCTCCAAGTGAACGGTGATTCTAGTGATAAAAATGATCATGGGATTTTCCATCTCTAGGTTGAGATTATTTTTAAATTTGCCTCATCTTTAGTGAGACAGGATCATCCGCTACCTTAAAAGTAAACCTACTTGTCTGAACATTAATTGTTGGTATTTAAATAAGTTGAGTTTCACAAATACTGCTTGTTGCTGCATTTCCACTAAAAAAGGTGACTTAAAACTGTTCTTCCGGGCTTCCCTGGTGGCGCAGTGGTTGGGAATCTGCCTGCCAATGCAGGGGACGTGGGTTCGAGCCCTGGTCTGGGAGGATCCCACATGCCGCGGAGCAACTCGGCCCGTGAGCCGCGATTGCTGAGCCTGCGCGTCTGGAGCCTGTGCACGGCAGCGGGAGGCCGCGATAGCGAGAGGCCCGCGCACCACGATGAAGAGTGGCCCCCGCACCGCGATGAAGAGTGGCCCCCGCTTGCCACAACTAGAGAAAGCCCTCGCACAGAAACGAAGACGCAACAAAGCCATACATACATACATACATAAATAAAAAGAATGTAAGCACACAAGAATAGCATTTAAAAAAAAAAACAAAAACTGTTCTTCCTTAAACTGATCCTTCTTAAATATGCATACCCACTGTCTGTCTCAGATACTGCTTACCATTCATCTCCAAGTTGCACTAACCATAAAAATGTCTGATAACGGGGTTTGCAGTTAAGGAATGGCAATGAAGAAATTGCTGGAATTTAGAAATATAATCTTAATTTAACCTAGGTAGAATTACCTAAAGTAGCTTCCATTTATGTCAGGCATTTTATCTGCATCATCTGATTATGTCAACAGTCCTTATAGGTAGGTGGTACTGTCCCTCTTTACAGATGAAGACATTAAAGCTCAGAAAGGTGAAACGCCTTCATTCCAAGATCACATGGTACGTGACAGATGTGGGATTTGAAATTTGATTGGTCTGCCCCAAATCCCCTGTTCTCATTATATATTTTTGCTTTATAAGAGCACCATTGTTTTCCCAGGCATTGGATGTTTGCCCATATCACTGTAAAATACTGTCTTTTGTCTCTACCGTGATGACACAGTGGCTGACAGTGGCCACCCAGAGCAGCGGTGTCTCATCATTCTTGAATTTGTAATCACAGACGGTGTTTGTAGAACTTCGGGATTTTAATTCAGTTTATTGGGAGTCTGTCCAAAAAGCTCAAATGATTAGTCATTGCCAGGCTGATGAGTCTATGACTGTGTTTCCTAGAACTCTATAGACATGTCACAGTATATAAGCCATGTTTGTCCATGTTATACTATCTATCATTATTTGTTAGGTTCACACCGCTTTGGGGGATGCTGGCTTGGACTTTTTCTCTAACATTTTTCTCAGACTTTCTCCCAACTTCCTGACTAGTCCCAGGAGGTAAATCAAGGAGCTTCTGGAGAGCAGCCTGCAGTAGGGAGAGCCTCAGGTTCATGTAAATCTTAAGAACAGTCTAAAACCTGGGGCCCGAGTCAGACCCTCCAGAATAAGATACAACCCAATAACCATGTCTCCAGGGACTTGTGGCTGAATTAGTTCTAATGTGTTAAAAAACAAAAACCAAAAAACAAAAGCAAAACCTTAAGTTTCAGGTTTTACAGTTATGCCAGTGAGACCTCCACCAGTCAGAGATTCCCTCCAGTGTAGTGTTCTCCATTGTTTGCATTCTGTACCTGATGATGGCGGTAACAAGGATTTAGGGAGAATACCTGTTTCAAGCTCTCTGAAGGTCAACTGCCAAGAAAATCAGCAATTCCTAAGATCATCATAGCCTGTGATTATCATAAATTTAAGGGAATATACATTCCTCTGCTTTGCAAAAGTCTTACTGTTTCTTTTCATTAACAAAGGTAATTCAGAAGATGGGGTATTGATTCCAACCTATAGAAGCTGTAAATATTAGAACCAAGTGAATTACTGTAATTTGACACTGGCAACTCCCCTTTGATGGGAATCTCCTTTCAAATGATTTCACTTCCTTTCTCTGTATTGGATTACCAGACGGGCCTTTTGGAATTACGAATCCTGCTTTATGATAGTTGGGCAGACAAACAGGTCTATACGAAAAGGCATTGAAAATATAGGTATGATTTACCCAAAGAAATGTATAAATGGCTTTAAAAAATTTTAGAAGGTGAGATATAAAAAAATTGTAGAATTAAAGTTGATGTGAGGAGGAAAGGAAAGGAGAAAGGAAGCCTAGATCTTGCGTTAGCACGATATTTGGCTTCTTTTCCAGTATTAGCAAATTAATCGATTATGGATCACTGGGTTTTTTTCCTGTTTCTGAAATCCACAGTTCAATGGAAGTAGGCTTAAAATCCAAGAAAGCAAGGATTGTCATTATGCGCGACTGTGGTTCAGTGAACAGGTTGGATCTTATGAGACTCTTGATAATAGGATGGGCTCAACCAAGAGGGGATCTGGACCGTGCTAAGTAAACCTTAGACAAGCTTTTCTAGGAAGTGGGTGCAGTGAGGGCACAGACATTGGGATACTCCTAACCCGTGGTGATACTCGTTCTTCATTTCACTCAACATGTATTTACTGAGTGTCTATTTGTGGCAGGCACAAAACATACCAGAAACCTTGCCTTTATTGAGATTATACTTAGAGCAGGAGTATAGGCAATAAACATTAAACATAATGCTTAACTACATTATAAAGAATATTAAATGATTAGTGCATGGGGAGACAATGGATCAGGAATTCTAGGGTAGGGAGGAGGGCAGCGGGTTGTAATTTTAAAGGGGGAGATCAGGGTTGGCCTCAATGCAAAAGCGACATTTGAAGGCGGAGTGGGATGTAGTCATGGGGACGCTGAGCAAAGGGAATTTTCTGTGCAAAGGCCCTTAGGAAGGGGCATGCTTGGTGTGTTTGAGAAATAACAAGGTGGCCACTGTGACTGGAGCAGAGTTGGGGGTAAGGGAGAACAGTAATAGATCAGGTGAAGAAGTGATGGGTGGGTGGGGAGGAGTAGAGCATATGAGGACTTGCAAACCATCGTAAGAACTTTAGGGAAATGAGGAAACCTTGCAGGGTTTTGAGCGGAGAATTGACATGGTTTGAGTCGTGTTTCAAAAGAATCACTCTGGTTGTGAAAAGACTGGGGATGAGAGGCAGGGGCAAAAGGAATGCCAGTGAGGAGGCTTGGCAATAATCCAGGGACAAGATGATACTGGGGCCTGGATGACGGCAGGGGAAATGGTGAGATGCTGCTGGATTCTGGATTTATTTTGCACGTTGACATAACAGGATCTTCTGGAAGATTAGATGTGGAGGGAGAGAAAGAAAGGAGTACAGGTTTCAGGCTTGAGCGCCAGATGGATGGTATTGCCGTCAACCGAGATGGAGAAGATGACAAGTTGAACAGGCTTTGGGGAGAGATTTGAAACATTTTAAATTAAATATACCTATTGACATCAGATGAAGATGTTGACTAGGTGGCTGGGTATATGAATCTGGTGTCTAGAATTGGGAGCTGGGCTGAAGATAGAAATTTTGGGGTCTTTGGTGAACGTATGGGTCCTTTTTTTTAAGGTTTATTTTATTATTTATTTATTTAATTTATTTTTGGCTGCATCGGGCCTTAGTTGCGGCACGTGGTATCTTTGTTGAGGCATGCGGGATCTTTCGTTGCGGTGCGCAGGCTGTTCGTTGTGGTGCGCAGGCTTCTCTCTAGTTGTGGCATGCGGGTTTTCTCTCTCTAGTTGTGGCACGCAGGCTCCAGGGCGTGTGGGCTCTGTAGTTGTGGCATGTGGGTTCCAGAGCACGTGGGCTCTGTAGTTTGCGGCACACAGGCTCTCTAGTTGAGGCGCATGAGCTTAGAAGTTGTGGTGCATGGGCTTAGTTGCTCCATGGCATGTGGGATCTTAGTTCCCTAACCAGGGATCGAGCCCGCATCCCCTGCGTCGTGAGGCGGATTCTTTACCACTGGACCACCAGGGAAGTCCCTCATGTATGGGTCTTAAAAACCATAAAATATCCAATGGAAAGTCACTAATTCCTGGAAATTCCATCTGTAGAAGCTGCAGCCGTGACATAGGACTCATTCCAATCCTCTGGGCCAAGTTAACCCCACCTTCTGTTGTCTTTTGACTATAGTAGGACAACATCACTCATAACCAGGTACACCGAGTAATTTGTGTTGTACGTACTGGAAGCAAAACATTTCCACACCATGGACAGTTAGAGCTATTGATCATCAACTAAAGTTTCTCATTTTATGAATAACAAAGGCATGCCCAGAGAAAGTAAATGATTTGCCCAAAATTATAGTAAATGGTTACAACAGAGTCAGTACTCTTCTTTACAATTTCATTAGATGGAACTGGAAAGGTGATAACAGTGAGGTAAAGTCAGAGATCATTTCTGCCACCGAGTATTCCCTTCAGAGCACAAGCAGGGAGTGGAGCTGTCCTGTGCATGAGCTCCAGCAGCACCCGCATCCCTAAGTGTAAAAAGCCACAGAGTGAAGTTCAGCTGACTGCTCTCAAAGGGAGAGCTGGAAAGTGCCTTCTGAGTTGCTCAGGCCAGCTTTCAAATAAAACAGGGCATGATTTTCGGATTATAGGGAGCTGGGGTGCAGAAGGAATAATTTTTTTCATCTAATCAGTCACAGTATTCTTTTCCTGTTAGGAACTAGAGAAGGAAGGAGAAGAAAGAGAATGTGGGTAACTCTGCCATCAGCTTTTGATGATTCTTGATGGTGAATTGGAGGAAAAGCCTAGAAAGGGCCAAAAGAACATAGAACTGAACATAATTTTTATTTGATTGCGGGCTTTAGTCAGACATATACTGCACTTCAATTTACTCCTGGTTCCAGCCCTTTCTTATGTATTGGTGAATTATTTGGATTGGCTGTTGAGTTCCAGCTGGTCATTATATATAATTTGCGAACTACTATTACACTTAAGAGATAATTCATTCATTCAACAGATATTTATAGAGTACCCACCAAATGGCAGGCGTTTCCCTGTATATAGGAAATGCAGTGGTAAATAAGATAGGTGAGGTATTTGTTTTCATAGACCTTACTTCTCATGGGGTCACATAGATAATAAACAAGTAAACAAATAAATGAAGAAGGTAATTCCAGATAGTAATATGTGCTATGAAGAAAATAGAACAGGGTCATAAGATAGAGATTGGGGGGCTACTTTTAGGTAGGAGGGTCAGAGAAGGTCAGGTGACTTTTGAACTAAAACGTAAATAATAAGAAGGAGCCTGCCACGTGGAGGTGTGGGGCATTCCAGGCAGGGGGAGAATTCAAGAGCAAGGTCCTTGAGGTGGGAACAATCTTGGGATGTTGAAGGAAATGAAAGGCCAGTATGGCTGAAGCATAGTGAACAAGGTAGGCTGGGGCCACATCCTGTACGGCCTCATGGGCCATAATAAGGAATTGAATTGTAGTCTAAATGTAGCATGAGGCCTTTGGAAGATTTTAGCAAGGGAGCAGTATTATCAAATTTATTTCTTCGAAATAACACTGAGATTCCTTTTTGAGGACTAGCGTATATAAGGGCAAGAGTAGGAGAAGGGAGACCAGTGAGGAAGCTATTACACTAATCTAAGGATGTACTAGTAGTTTGTTCTAGGATGGTGGCAGTGGAGGTGGCTGAAGTGATGAGATTTGAGACAGATTTCTGAGACAGCATCAGCTAACGTACTGATGGATTGAATAAAAGATTAAGGGAAGGAATAATGACGGTGACGGTTGGGTTTGGGGCTGTACAATTGGGATAATGGGGCCATTAATTAAGGTGGAGAAAACTGGAAAACGGCAGGTTTGGAGTGTAAGGGTAGGGATGTAGGGTGCCAGGGAATAGCAGAAGCAAGAGTTCTATTTCAAACATTTTATTGTTGATAAGCCAATCTGATATCTGGGTAGGTAGTTGTATATAAGAGTTTGGAGTCCAGGGGAGGGATCAGAGCTGGGGAGAGAAAGTTGAGAGTCATCCACATAGAAACAGTATTTAAAGTCACAGGACCTGATTTACTCACCAGAGAGAGTGTAACTAGAGAAAAGATGTGAAGACCAATCCCTGGGGTGTAGCGACCTTGAGAGGAGGAAGACCCAGCAAAGGCAACTGAGAAGCAACCGTCGGTGAGTTGGGGGAGGGAGGCAAAACCCAGGAGGGTGTGGTGTCATGGAAGAAAAGAATAGAAAGTGTTTGTTGAGGAGGGAACAGTCACCTGTGTTGAATGCTGCTGCGGAGGGATCCCGTGAGATGGTCACAAACCACTGACCTTGGCAAATACAGAATGATGTGACTTTGACAGGAGCAGTTGCAAAGGAGTGATAGGGATGAAAGCCGGAGTGCAGTGGGTTGAAGAGAGAACAGGTGATGATACAATGACGACAAGGGCAGACAGTGTATTAACATGGATGGTTTCTATCACCATTTTAGCTAGGGATTTGGTGATGAGGTAGGACCATTACCAAGATTGCTAGAAAGTCTCCTAATCTTAGGTTTTAGAATGGCGAATTAAAACGAATATACATTCCTAGGAAATTTGATCTACTGTGTCCACTTGGGGGGATTAAGCTTTCACGGAGTCACCCTGATGTTTATCCATGCTGCTACCCTCCTAAGCATCCTTTGACACTAGTTTCTTGGGTCTGTTTCCTGTAACGGAACCCAAGTAGAACATAAGGCCATAATAATTAAAAACCAGCATATATGGAGCACTTAGTGTGCTGTTTAGAGCTGTAATAACTTGTTTAATCCTGACCTCACGTGGTAGGGACTGTCATAATCCCTTTATATAAGGTCACACTACATTCTATAAAATCTAGGTAATTAACTTATCACTGAAATCTTGCAGCACAGTTTATACTTAGTTGGGAAATGCTTGTATTTCAGCAAAATTTTAAATTTCATCTCTCTCCTTCTCACCCAAATACCAAAAACCATGCTTACATGGCAGTTTGGGTTTGGAACTCAGGCAGTCTGGGAGCTCCAGGAACTTCCTCTTCAACCAACATCCTTTATCTCAAGGCATATGGAAAGGAGATTCCAGAAAGTAAAAGCAGGTGACATTTGATTAAACCAGTGTTGGTATAACACCGCGTAAAAGTTATAATGCATAAAAGTTGGGCTAGAAATGAAAGAGGATGCTATTGCTAGAATTAATGAATAGTCAAGGGTTTGGAATTGTCACAAAAAGAGTCTAAAAGGAAACATGGACTATCAACTCTACTTTTGTTTTAGCATGTGCATGTGTGTGTGTGTTAACATAGTTTAATACATCTCTATCAAAGTCACATCAACATCAACATTTTTTCCTGCTTATATAATAATACACAGTTGTTTCTTAAAAACTCAGAAAATGGGACCTCCCTGGTGGTGCGGTGGTTAAGAATCCACCTGCCAATGCAGGGAACATGGGTTCAAGCCCTGGTCCGGGAAGATCCCACATGCCATGGAACAACTAAGCCCATGCGCCACAACTACTGAGCCTGCGCTCTAGAGCCTGCAAGCCACAACTACTGAGCCCACGTGCCACAACTACTGAAGTCCGTGTGCCTAGAGCCCGTGCTCCGCAAGAGAAGCCACCGCAATGAGAAGCCCGCACACCACAACGAAGAGTAGGCCCTGCTCACTGCAGCTAGAGAAAGCCCGCGCACAGCAACAAAGACCCAACGCGGCCAAAAAATAAAACAATAAAAATAAATAAATAAAAATAAAGAACATAAACATTAAAAAAAAGAAACTCAGAAAATAACAAGTCAGCCTTTGAAGAACAAGTGAACACACACATATGAAATATGGTTGGAGATTGTCTTTAATCATTTTGGAATTTGAGGATGCTTTCTCTTTTTGCCACACTGCAGATGAAGAGCTTAGAATTTGATAAATTATAAACCTAATGAGGCTTCTAACTCCTCTAGCCACTCCTTAGCTGCCAGGAAATGATCATTGTTACTTAATTGTAAGATGAAACTAAACATTGAGAAATGTTGAAAGTGATCTGATTGGCCAATATTCCAAGGACTAATTCCACAGGCATGCCTTCTACATACCAATTAAAGCTGCATCACCCATAATTAGATGTTGCATGCCATTGACTGTGCTCTATGTTGTCATTTTCAGATTCAAGCAACAAAAACAATTTCAGTCTAGGGCACTTCCAATGACTGCTAGGTTGTTCTAATTTAGAGGATAAGCACTCCTCCTATGGGCTGATTACTCCTCATATTTTCACTTTGACCACATCCAAGGGTCTGTCTTAAAGATAATAAAAGCAACCAATCAATCAATCATCCAATTTAGCTGTCAGGTAGAAAAATACCAAAGAGCTTTCCAAAAGGAAAGTTTAGATGTACGACATTTCATTTTGATTTTGAGGGGCAATTCATTACTGTCTACCTGTTTAACAAATACCCCAACCATTAGGAACCCAAGGGGAAACAAGTTGGTAATTATTTAATGGACATCCTGTGTAGCTTTTTTCACTGAAAGTATGGGTAGAGACTCAGAAGCAGGCTTTTACTTCATCCCTGAAATTACTACTACTTTAAAGTCACTTTTCCTAATAGGCCTAGCCATCCCATTTGCCTATAATTTCCCAAGAATTATAGTCTCTGAATTCACTCCTGGATGGGAGGAAAGATAGTTCCATATAATATACAATTTTATTTAAGTAACCAGTAGTTTTCAAAAGAAAGAAGATATTACAGTGCTTTTCTGAATGGGCATCCTATGTCATGGAAAGATGGGCTTGGAAGGGTTGAACCCAAACACTTACACATGCACTAGATAGAGAAAGCCTCTCTGTCTTGCATTGTTTTTCGAGATCTAACGAAAACATAAGGATTGAGGGCCTGGCCTCAGCCTGGTAACGTAGTCAGGAATGGAACCTTGGTAGCAAAAAATGAGGACAACAGAAGAATCATTATGTTTAGGGGAAGGAAAGATCTCAAAAAAGAGAGACTATTCTGAATAACTCAGGCTCCTTTTCTCTTTTTCTGGTGTGAAATTCAATGTTTCCTTTCTCCTTATAGCCTCTACAGAGGGTGATGTCATTCTGAGAGGAAGCATATGCTCAGGGGCTTTAGCAGCTGATGTAGCCTCACAGCCACTGGCTCCCCTGACCAATGAGAGACTTGCTAAAGGAGAAACAAACTACGAAGGTAGAAAATTCTGCCCTGAATGACGAATCTACGTATTCTAAGGGTGATTCCGAGCTTTAGAGGTTGCGGGAATGTCCTCAGTCAGAAGTGAGACGAAACCCTTTCAGTTGTTTGCACCGGGGAAACACCCTCATTATGAGGCCTAGGAATCATGAGTCAAAGCCAAGGACTGGACCTTGCGAAGTCCGTGTGTATTGTTGAGCCTTGAAAGGAGTATGCAAGGTTCTGGGTTCAGTGCCTCTTCTATAATGCCTTTCCCCTCCCAGGTCTCCAGGTCAGGTCTGGCAGGATTTAATGACTCCGAGAATCTCTGCAATGCAATGAGTGGCATCCGGATAGCCCAGGGGAATTAGGCAACACCACCCAACCTGCACTGGGATTGGAGGTTGGGTGGAGTGACTAGGAGTTGGACACCTAAGAGTCTGTCTTCTTGGGAACGTCAGAGAAAGCTTTTGCCAAGCCTGTTAGGTGAGTCAACAAGAGACTTCAAGCTCTACTTTTGTCTAGCCTAATTTTTAAAAATAGCACGGAATGTATAGAAACTTCAGAAATGAATTGTCTGATATTGCATCAGACAAAAGAGAGGTTGGTCGGTTGATGGCTTACTGGTTATCTTCCGTGCTTGGGTTGCCTTTATACTCTTTGCAAAAGTGTTAAAGAAATCAAAAATACTTTTAGTGACAATCTTCTTTCAAGAGATGTAGTTAAAGCTTAACTGTCTAGCATACAATGTGACCAGGCCAAGTGGGTTTGACACTTTAAATACCATGAGTCATCCATGAAGATCCTTCTCATTTTCCTGAGTCGTCATCTACAAAACTTTAACCCTGAGGAATAAGGTGACATGGCTGAATCTTTTTTTTAAACGAGTTTATAAAGATAGACATGAAATGATCCCTTCAAATCTGTGCTTCCCTTGCAGTCTGATGATAGGAATGGGTCCCCATGGATCAGATCAAGAGAGATGGTATATTTACTACTTCTGAAGACTCTACAGCTTTTGCCCACCCAAAAAGTGACCTAACCTCTTGAGGAAGGGGGGCATTAGGTCATGAGTGGCATAGACCCACCCAGAACTCCCATGGACCTAGGAGCCCTTGCCTCTGTAGAAACTGGAATGGGCTCTAAGGGAAGAGGGGGAGGGCAAGAGAATAACCGTTGCCCACACGTTTATAAGGCAGTACCCTTGCAGCAGCCAGAGCCAGATCTTTGAGGGGGGGTTTCAGAAACTACCTTAACTTGGGTCTCAAAGAACTGCTCACACCTTTGGCAGAAGGTTCTGGTTATAGGGAGGGAGACGTTCTAAACAGAAGCCCATAGCCCTGTACTGAGTACCTAACAAATCCATGTGTAATTCCATGGTCCCTACTCTTGAGGTGTGTGCGTTTTGTTGAAGAGCCCCTGGAATCACCAAGCCCCCGGGGAAATGAATGTTTCTCTGAGGAGTACTTGGGGGTCTCTGGTTTGTTTCCCACCTGCTGGCCATCTCCCCTGGTCCAGCTCGCTGCCTTTCCACGCCCACGCAGAGCCTGTTACTGCAAACTGGTGTTGAGGCAACGAGGCGGAGAGGTGCTCCTGCATGGGGGAGTGCTGTAGTTTTACAACCAGTGCCAGCTCTGAGTGGGTGGTGAGTAAGAGCCTCTTCCTCTTCCCTCTGGGCTGTCCTCCCCTCCCGTACCAGTCTTGCTGCTGGCCTGTTTCGGATATGGTGCTAAGCAAGGGCAGCTGCCTGGCTCAGGTGTTATCCGGGCTTGGGACCCCAAAGTTGAGAAGGCAGCAAAATCCGTAAGTGAGGGCGGCATTGGCCTCTGTTTCCTATCAGCCAGCGTTCCTGCGTGAGGGCTTCTGGGGAGAGGTGGCGGATGCGAAGGCAGTAATACAGCAGAAGTTACTCTTCCTTCCTCCATCAGGTACATCAGAAGTGTTGTGTGGCACACAAGAGCGACGTGGGTGTTGAATGCGTCTTCCAGTGACCTGGGGGATGATTTTAGGTTAGATGCTCATTTCTCTAAGAGAATCTTATTTCTGGCCAATTTCTTTTTTTTAAATAGAAATAACAGCTGCTTGTTCATTCTTATGTTTGAACATTAAAATATAAGAACGATTATGGTTATCCATACTTTACTGGCCATTTATTTTGCCATTTTTTATTCAGCTTATGAGAGTAGTATTTGTTTTAGATTTTAGCTGCTCTTTTGTGTACATCGCTGACATATTTGTCAGCTGCCAGATTATTACAATCAGATATAAAGAGGAGTTTTCTTCTAGAGGGACTTCCACAGTTCATGCTCAAAGAATTTGTTTTGTATACTCTGCAGGGGAAAAAAATGATTCATTGGTGTCTTTGTGTGTATGTGTGGTTTCTTTCTTTCTTTTTTGGTAGCTGTGATCTACAAAGTTTCTGCATCTTCAAGCATAAAGACGGATTTCTCATTTTGTAACGTGAGTTCTTTTCAAACTTGTAGTTTAATTGAATCCAGCTTTGAGTGACACTTTAGAAAATGCTCTCCCGCATCAGAAGTGCGTCTCCAAACCAGGTGTTCTTCGTGCTCACCTGCTGGCAGTGTTTGATTAGCAGCCAGCTACACCCGGGTGTTCTGATTTGTGCCAAGTCCATTCAATATACGGGAGTCTGTGCCTGAGAAGACGAGTCATGCTCGTTATCCAGACATCTTCCTTAGAAGAAATGCGCCAAAATCACAGAAGCAGAAAAGCCAGAAACGGTATGAGGCTTGATATTGATGGACCATAAAATCAGAATTTCACCTCATAATATTGCTTTGTTCTTGGATACATCATCTCTTCCAGCTATGAGCTCACCAACCCTTGTTCTATCCCTGGGCCAGTTGGCATCCCTGCCATTCTACAGACAGAGAATGGGAGATACAGCTGGAGAAGCCAAATTGCCCCCAAGCCAGGAGATCTCGCTAGAATGGGGAGCCAACTCCCTTGACTCCTCTCCAGCCCCTTGCTCTCTGAGACAGCGGAACTTGGAAGAGAGAGCTAGAGGCGAAGCGGAAACTGCCAGTGTAGCCTGAAAGCAATCAGTATTTGAATTATCATTCAGAAGCCAGGAGAAACCAAACAGTGGGGCAAACAGTGGAATCTTAAATGGAGATTGGGAGAAGACAGCAGGGAAGAAGGTTAAAAATAAGGCATTTTGGGATCTAAGTTCAAGAATGTAGGGAATATGTTGGAAGATCCTTTTTATGCAGGCCGAGATGCCTCCGTTAACTGTGGGCTGAAATATGCTAGGTAACATCTGGCATACAGAAAGCAAAGAATGTTCTCCAGTAGGAAATGGTAATCAAAGTAAAGCTAATTAATGCATAAGCTTAAGTCATTAATTCCGTAAATATTTCTTGAATGTCACCCTTGAGCCAGGTCCTGTGACATTCATCGTTGTAGCCTCACCGCCTATCCCGTGGTAGATAGGTAAGATGAATGAACGGATTGATGGATAAGTGGACACACATTGTCCAGGGAATTTTATTTTAAGGATTTCCTGTTTCTTCCCTGCTCTTCCTCCCTTGGGACGCCCATATCATCCAACAAAGACTCCTGCCTCACCCCTCCTAGAACCACCCACTCACAGGAAGGAGAATTTCTTTAATGAAGGCAAGTAAACATGGGCCTGTGTGCTCACAGTGGGGAAGCCCTTATGTACTTTTACCCAGACTGAATCTGGGAAAATCATGTCAGGAAGAAGTTCACACCCTAACCGACTCAGTGGTGTAATATTTGCACGTGTAGGCTTCACTGCAGCAAGTCCCGCAGGTGTTATGATCTCTGGGTCAGGCAATCAGAGCAAATTTGCCTTTGTGGTCTCCAGAGCTCTACCACCCTTCATCCACTATCTCTCGGGCTTGCCTCCTAGGATCCCAGCTTCGTCTCAGACCTATGCAGCCAGGATCTAGGAAAGGCACACCAGGCACTATTATTTATTGAATGCCCTCAATGCATTGGCCTCAAACCAAATGCAGAATTAGATTACTGTACCTGACCAGTTGGTTCATGTGGTTTTTTTTTTTTTTTAAAGTAATTTATTTATTTATTTATTTATTTTTTTAATTTATAGCTGTGTTGGGTCTTCGTTTCTGTGCGAGGGCTTTCTCCAGTTGTGGCAAGCGGGGGCTACTCTTCATCGCGGTGCGCAGGCCTCTCACTATCGCGGCCTCTCTTGTTGTGGAGCACAGGCTCTAGACACGCAGGCTCAGTAATTGTGGCTCACGGGCCCAGTTGCTCCGCGGCATGTGGGATCTTCCCAGACCAGGGCTCGAACCCGTGTCCCCTGCATTGGCAGGCGGATTCTCAACCACTGCACCACCAGGGAAGCCCGGTTCATGTTTTAAACAAATAAATAGGCGGATAGAGGTGAACTAAGTAGCGGAGAAGGTGGAAATATACTCCAGGGAGAGGCTGGTGCCAGAGCCTGTCATTTTGAGACCTTAAGTAGGAGAAAGATAAGCCCTTCAACAACACTTCAAGCCCTTAATGTTGATTCATTCTTTTGTGGTTGTCTCTGTCTTTGGGCCACCACTGTACCTTGTATATGCCTCTGACAAAGCACGTGGGCAGCCATAGCCAAGCTATCATTTGCTTACTTTCTGTCTTCTCTGATAGAACATGGGCTCAATGAGGATAGGGGCTTTGTATTCTTCATCTCTGAACTCCCAAAGCCTGATCAATAAATGCTTGTTGAATTTACATATGATACCCGCCTCAGTGACTGTAATTGAACCTCCAATGAGAGCTTGGGCCAGGATGTCAGATGCTCTAGGATTTCAAAATAGAGGTAACTGTGGATTTGAGTGGCCAGACAGCTTTTCTTGAGTCTTGTATTACTGACTGGGATCTTGCACTGAGGGGATTAGGAATGGGGGGTGGGCAATAGCCTGAGGCAAAGGCTCAGAATCAGGGGTGCTCTGTGGTTCTCGGGGAACAGTGCAGCTGAAGCCACCGTGGTCTGTGTTTGATATACCGTATCACATATAAGAAAGGTGGCATGGGGGGGTGTCAAGAGATAAATTAAGAATTTGGGATTAACAGATACACACTACTATATATAAAATAGGTAAACAACAAGGGCCTACTGTATAGTACAGGGAACTATATTCAATATCTTGTAATAAGGTGTAATGAAAAGAATCTGAAAAAGAATATATATATGTATAACTGAATCACTTTGCTGTACACTTGAAACTAACATAACATTGTAATTAATTCTACTTCAGTTAAAAAAAAAAAAAAAGGTGGGATGAAGCCAACGTATGAAGGGACAGGTGAAGGTGTTTGACATTTAACCTTTCAACAGTGGGAAACTACTGAAGCCATTTAAGCCAAACTGTAAGAGATAAAAGGAAAGCTCAAAAGAGCTGAATCCAGCAATGCCAGGAAAGATAAGTTGGAGAGAGAAGCCTGTGTAGGAAGATATAGCAACAATCTACGAATTAAGTGATAAAATTCTGGTCTTAGAGAGGTGGCAGTGGGAATGAATTTCAAGATTCTGGGGCGTTTGTTGTTTTGAGATAAAGGTATCATTCGGATCCACAGTTTTCTCTAAATGAAGAATAAAATAATGACGGCCAAACTCTTTATTTAGTGCTTACTATATGCCAGTTACTGTTCTAAGCATTTTACATACAGTATCTCAGTTCGTACTCACAACAACCCTTTGAGGTACTACTATTAGTCCCATTTGACAGGTCAAGTAACTGAGGCACAGTGATTAAGAAACTTGCACAAGGTCCTACAGTTAGTAAGACATAGAGCCAGGATTCAAACCACGACGTAAGGCCGCACAGCACAAAGTGTTAACCACAAATACCTACTTCAATAGGCTCATGGGCAGATTTATGAAAGAGGTTCTAAAATGTGATGTGTGTTGTCATTTTGAAAGGAGAATAAGAGAAGCATTTCCTGCGTCTGCTTATCTCTTGTCATTATTAATTGCCTACTCCAGTTTAAGGTGATCAGTATACAGTACAATGTAAAATCTGTAATAGGATGATGTGTTTTTTCTTTTTAAACATTGATTTTCCGAATTTAAAAATGAATAATATTCTTTATAAACATCCAAATATTACAGAAATAACAAATATAGAGTGAATGTCCCATACAGTCCTAAATTGCTCCCCAAATCATTATCCATTGTTGGGTGGAAATTCCTCCAGCTCTTCTCTTTTATAGATGCTGACATGTTACCATCATGTATGTTAATAGTAATCCTTTTTTCCCATAGGTGATCACACTGTGGTTGTTGTTGTTTTTTAATATTTATTTATTTATTTAGGCTGTGCCAGGTCTTAGTTGTGGCACGCGGAATCTTTAGTCACGGGATTGCGGCATGCGGGATCTTTTTTTAGTTGCAGCAATGCGAACTCTTAGTTGCGGCATGCATGTGGGCTCTAGTTCCCCAACAAGGGATCAAACCCGGGCCCCCTGCATTGGGAGCATGGAATCTTACCCACTGGACCACCAGGGAAGTCCCAATCACACTGTTTTCTTTTTTTTTTTAATATTTATTTATTGATTTATTTAATTTTTGGCTGCGTCGGGTCTTAGGCATTTGAGATCCTCTGCTGTGGCATACAAGCTTCTGTCTAGTTGAGGCGCGTGAGCTCAGTAGTTGAGGCACATGAGCTCACTAGTTGAAGCGCGTGGGTTTAGTTGCCCCGTAGCATGTGGGATCTTAGTTCCCCGACCAGGGATCAAACCCGCATCCCCTGCATTGGAAGGCAGATTCTTAACCATTGGACCACCAGGGAAGTCCCGATCACACTGTTTTCTAACATGTGTTTTCATTTAATAATTTTGGACATCTCTCCATGTCAGAAAATACACTTTCATTTTATTTTCTTTAAAAGTTGCGTAGGATTCACTTTCACTTTCAGCTGCCCCAGTCTGGGTTCATGTTCTTTTCCAATCAGCAGAGCCACAGGTCTGATGTGACCTAGATTCTTACCTCAATGCCGCTTTTGTTCCTTTTGTGTCTTGGACAGGACTCAAGGAGAAGCAAGCTCAAGAGGGACTCGGTTTTCTGTTTCTGTGAACATAACAGAAGCTAGCATTTCTCTAGTACTCAGGGTGAGCCAGCCACTATTCCTAGCCCCACTTTACAGATGAGGAAACTGAGGCCTACAGAGGTTAAGTAACCTACTTGCTCAAGGTCATACAGTTAGGAACTAGAAAGTCAGAACTTGAACCCTGGCTCTTTTAACTCAAAGCCTGTGTATTTAGCACCATGCCATCTCTTTATCTCTTTTTCAAGTCTTTTACCTAAATGGATTAATATGAAGTGGTCTCCATAGCGTCATGTGGAGTTCAACTGTTGAGTAAGAGTTAGTCGGTAAAGATGAGCTCTGCTCCTTCTCTTTATGACACACTTTACAAATACCAGCATGAAAAGGGAGTTGTTGGAAGAAACACCTTCCTTTCTGCTGTTTCTCTCTCCATCCCCTCCCTGTAGGTCACTAGTTAGTCTGGGTTTGACCCACTGCCTCTCAACAGTCCCAGACGATGCCTTCCAGGGCTCGAACCTCATTTAGTCTCTCCCTTGCTGATGGGGGCCATGAGGGGAGAGCTGCTGAAGGTTCCTGGGGGGAGTGGAGGAACCTTCTCCGCATCCCAGCTGGGTGACATGATGGCTGCGGAAAGCCTGCATCCATCCTCCCAGCACAACCCACACAGAAATTTCAGAAGAGTCAATTTAAGTAGATGAGTGTAGATAAACAATCTCGTGGAGCACACTTAAAGGGACTATATTGTTTTGTTTTGTTTTGTTTTGTCTTTTGTCTTTTGTCTAAGTGAACTAGACTTGTTTAACATACAGTCTCTTTTAATGGAATAAAGTAACTCTTTCCTTCTCCTTGTGCTAGGAAAGCCTACACAAAGACAATACAAGATAAATCCTACGTCCTGGATCCCTGAAACCATTAATATTTGAATTATTTGGTTGTACCTAATTTTGTTGCATCAGTGATTTCTCCCCAGGGCAGGCGTTTTCATAGAGCTTGAGAGTTAGAAGGGAACTGAAAATCCAAGCGGTTCAGTTTCTTTTCTCATGCATTTTACAACAGTTCCCTAGAGTGGTCCGCCAGTGTCCACCTGAACACCATCGGGGAAAGTGAACTCCTAAGTACCAAAGCAGACTATTTCATTTTCAGAGCACTTCAAATTACAGTGATGTTCTCCTTTATGCTAATTCTATCATAACTTCAGTGCTTTCATCCTTCTTGGACCAAATAGAAGATATGAATGGTTTTTTCCACTTTACCACCTTCCAATCTTTTGAGGACAGTTAACATTTTTCTGCCAGGTCTCTTCCAGGTTAGTTAACCTTTAATTCTTTCACCTCTTATTTCCATGTTGGATCTAGAGACCTGGGCTGTTAGGAAGGTCCCTCTTCCTTGATTGTGTTCTAAATTGTCCACGTCACTCTCTTTTGTGGGTGACATGTAACACAGAACACAGTGCTTCAGGGAAAACTAGATGAGGACAATTGCTTACCTTGTTCTTGGTGGTCTACTTCCATTAGGTGCATTAAACTTAGGATTTCACCAAATTCTTCAAGAGAAGGGAAAGCCAAGGAACTTTATTCTGGAAAGTTTGTAGGGAAAAAAAAATCCCTTCATCAATTTATTTTTCTTCAAGCAATAATATAGAAAAAAGAAACCTGTGGACGTGGATTTTTAATTTTTTGTGTATTGTAGCATCTTTCTAATATGCCATTTTTTTTCATAATATTTATCCACAGTCCATCTATAAGATAGGAATTGTGTGGAAATAATTGTGTAGTAATGCTTAACTTCTCATAAGTGCCTGAGTGATGACTCCTGAGGTACCAAACATTGAGGCTTCTTAAAAGTGTCTTGGTAATTAAAGAGATGAAATATTGTAGAGTATTTCTTTATATCAGTGATTCTTTGAAGTGGAAGGCTAGCCCCTTAAAGACTAGAATTTTTTAGCAGCTCTCCCCCTCCCCTCCTTACTGCTGCCCTGATGGAGTCAAGTTTCTGTGAATTCTTTCAGATCCTTGAAAGGTTTACGGCTTCCCTCCTCCACTTCAGGATTTAGGTACCCACTCCAGATCCAGATTAGTGTTTGTAACACAAGAAGAAAGTAAAGTAATAGGGTAGGTTTCCTTCAAAAAGCTTCTTTTGATTGTAAACTGTGTCCATGTATAGGTAAGATTTTATTACACTTTAGATTTCTTTGGAGAAACTACCGCTGTAATATACAAGACAATGTGTGGTGGGAGGGTACCTGAAGGTGGGAGAATACATTAGATGCCCTTGTATCATTTTCTAAAAAACATATGATTGGGGTGTTTATATAGGAGAGTGTCACCAAAAGTTATTACATATGAGGAAACCACTGTCAAAGTTAACACTGCTTCTCAGCCATTGGTTAAATTTAAAAAGGAGGACAAAATCTTAAAGACAAATGAATTTTAAATCAAGGCCAACTAATTATAGCAGGGAATGTGTTGGATAAGAGTGGGTATATGTAATTACGTGGAACATTATATTGAAAATATTTAGGAGGTAATCACATGCCACCTAAACATTTGCTGGGGGATGAATCCACCCCCTGCAACCATCCCTTTCTGATCTCAAAGACCCACATTGACCCTGTAAAATGTATGATATGGCTTCCTCTTCTTAAAACGGTGACCTTTTCCAGGCCAATTAAAAGGTGCTGCTTTGAGGACATTGGAACCCAGGCTCAAAGGGATAAAAGGAAATTGAAACTTCTATTAAGACAAGCTAATGATGCCTGGAGCAGTTGGGATTAAAAAAGAACAAAGTCAATTTTAAAAAGATCCCCAAATCAAAGAGCTGCTTCTCTCATCAAATACCAAGAGAAAGCAAAATGATTTTTAATGAAAACCGGGGCAATGGAATCAGCCTTTTGCCTAGATCCTGGGACTTCAATCAAAACCAGTGAGAAGTTTTGAGTAAAATCCTTTGAACTTCTTGGGAAAAATGTGCTACATAAATTTAAGATAATGTCATGAAAGATAAACTAGCTTTTCTCCTAAATTAGATAAAATGATCCAGGAAGATATTAAAATGATAACAATAAAAAACAGTGTACGTATAGGATTAATTTATAATTGATTCCTCATCTGACATAAAATAAATCTAGGGTTAAAATTTTACATTTTTAAAAATTTAGATATGATAGACATATAACATTGTATTAGTTTTAGGTGTACAGCATAATGATTTGATATATGTATATATTGCAAAATGATTACCACAATAAGTTTAGTTGACATTCATCACCACATATTCATACAATTTTCTTCTTGTGGTGAGAACTTTTAAGATTTATTCTCTTAGCAACTTTCAAATATACAATATTGTTAACTAAGTCACTATGCTGTGCATCACATCTCCAGCACTTATTTATCTGATATCTGGACGTTTGTACCTTTTGACCACCTTCACCCATTTCACCACCCCCCATCCCCCATTCCCTGGTGTATAGCAGTCACCAATTTGTTCTCTGTATCTATGAGGGTTTTTTGGGTTTGTTTTTGTTCTTTAAAGATTCCACACATAAATGAGATTATACAGTATTTGTTTTTCTCTGTCTGACTTATTTCACTTGGCATAATTTCCTCAAGGTCCATCCATGTTGTCACAAATGGCAGGTTTTCCTTCTTTTTTCTGGCTGAATAATAATATTCCACTGTATGTATATACCACAATTTCTTTATCCATTCATCCATTGGTGTACACTTAGATTGTTTTCATCCTTTGGCTATTGTAAATAATGCTACAATGAACATGGTAGTGCAGGTAGTTCTATTTAAAAATTTTAAGGGGGGCGCTTTCCTGGTGGTCCAGTTGTTGGGACTCCGTGCTTCCAATGCAGGGGGCACAGGTTCAATCCCTGGTCAGGGAACTGAGATCCCGCATGCCATGTGGCGTGGACTAGATAGATAGATAGATAGATAGTAAATGTTGTTTAAAGTAAATAAATGAATAATAAACATATTAAGGATCCTCCACACTGTTTTCCATAGTGGATGCATCAATTTACATTCACACCAACACTGCTTGAGGGTTCCCTTTTCTCCACATTCTTGCCAGCACTTGTTATTTCTTGTCTTTTTGAGAATAGCTGTTCTAACAGGTGTGAAGTGATATCTCACTGTGGTTCTGATTTGCATTTCCCTGACGATTAGTGATGTTGAGCACTTTTTCATGTACCTATTGACCATCTGTATGTCTTCTTTAGAAAAATGTCTATTCAGTTCCTTTGCCCATTTGTTAATTGGATTGTTTGGGATTTTTACTATTGAGTTGTATGAGTTCTTTACATATTTTGGATATTAACGACTTATCGGATGTATGATTTGCAAATATTTTCTCACATTCCATAGGTTGCCATTTAATTTTGTTGATGGCTTCCTCTGCTGTACAGAAGCTTTTAGTTTGATGTAGTTCTTCTTAGTTATTTCTGCTTTTTGGTGTCAAATCCAAAAATCCCTGCCAAGACTGATGTAAAGGAGCTTACCCCCTATGTTTTCTTCTTGGAGTTTTATGATTTCAGGTCTCATGTTCAAGTCTTTAACCCAGTGGTCCTCAACCTTTTAGGCACCAGGCACAGGTTCTGTGGAAGACAATTCTTCCACGGATGGCGGGGGGAGGCGGGGGATGGTTCAGGCGGTAATGTGAGCCATGGGGAGCGATGGGGAGTGGCAGATGAAGCTTTGCTCGCTTGCCCACCACTCACCTCCTGCTGTGCAGCCTGGTTCCTAACCGGTCATGGACCTGTAGCAGTCCGTGGCCCAGGGGTTGGGGACCTCTGCTTTAATCCATTTTGAGTTGATTTTGTGTACGGTGTAAGATACTGGTCCAGTTTTATTCATTTGCATGTGCCTGTCCAGTTTTCCCAACACCTCTTTTTTTTGGTTTGTTTTTTGGCCATGCCACACGGCATATGGGATCTTAGTTCCCCGACCAGGGATCGAACCCATGCCCCCTGCAGTGGAAGTGCAGAGTCTTAACCACTGGACCGCCAGGGAAGTCCCTCCCAACACCATTTATTAAAGAGATTTTCCTTTCCCATTGTATATTCATGGCTCTTTTTCATAAATTAATTGACCATATATGTGTGGGTTTATTTTGGGGCTCTCTATTCTGTTCCTTCGATTTATGTGTCTGTTTTTATGCCAATACCATACTGTTTTGATTATAGTATATTATATGCTATAGTAATAGCTTTGTAATATAGTTTGAAATCAGGAAGTATGATGCCTCCAGCTTTGTTCTTCTCAAGATTGCTTTGTCTGTTTGGGGTCTTTTGTGGTTCCATACAAATTTTGTTCTATTCCTATGAAAAATGCCAATTGAATTTTGATAGGGATTGCATTGAATCTGTAGATTGCTTTGGGTAATATGGACATTTTAGCAATATTAATTTTTCCAGTCGATGAGTACAGACTATCTTACCATTTATTTGCGACTTCTACAATTTCTTTCATCAGTGACTATCAGTGTCTATATAGTTTTCAGTGTACAGGTCTTAATTTCTAAAATCTAGCATTTTGATGACCTGTGATGTACACAATAAGTCATTAGGTGATTGCTGTGGATGGTAATTATTATAACCTTGATAGGTTGTTCACTTCTTCATACAGTTTACAATAACCCCCTCTGTATTAGTCTGCTCAGTCTGCCATAACAGCATACCACAGCCTGCATGGCTTGAACAATAGAAATTTATTTTCTCGCAGTTCTGGAAGCTGGAAAGTCCAAGATCAAGATCAAGTTTCCAGCGCGGCTTGGCTTCTTGTGAGAGCTGTCTTCCTGGCTTGCAGATGGCCACCTTCTGTATCCTCACATGGCCTTTCCTGGGTGCCTGCAGAAGTGCAGGAGGAAGAGAAGGGGAAAATGAGCTCTTTGGTGTCTCTTATAAGGACACTAATCTTCTTAAATTAGGGCCTCACCCATATGACCTTGTTTAACCTTACTTTCTTAGTGGCCCCTATCTCCAAATACAGCCATATTGGGGGGTGGGGTTTCAACATATGAATTTGGTGAGGGACACAGGCATTCAGTCTATAGCACCACGTAGCAATGACTAAGAGGTCAGGGAACTCTTGAGCTTGAAAAGGGGCTAGGCTTTGTACTGCACATGCACATCAGTGGGTAATGCCTTTGCCACTTAGAGGATAGTTGGGTGGGTAGCTGGCAAGCCATCAGGAAACCTAAGAGCTGGCTAGTGCTGCATTTTCTGTTTGTTTAAATTCTAAATGAACTAACTGCCCAAGCCAAGGAACACCACATACTTGGCATGACCAGCAGAAGCCTCTTCATGGCACATTTACTTGAACTCCCTTAAGATATGTTTAATGGTACTGTAGCCAACGGGAAATTTTCTATCATAACCCATCATTTTGGGACGTTGGTTATTTATCCAGCAAATCAGGGCATTGGCAAAGGAAGCTTTGCAGAGTCCAACTTCACTACCCCTGAATTTCTACCTGGGTGTGGTTTTAATGGTGGATAAAACCATTATTTTAGAATTAAAAAGGTTTTCTAGAATAAAGCAGGTCACTCCTACTTATATGAGGACTCACAAAGCTACTTTATTGGGGGTTAGGGTTTCAACATATGGATTTGTGTGTGGTGGGGGGAAACACCTCATCTCAGCTTGGAAATTCTAGGCTGAATTAAGTGTTAAATTTAATTACAAAAAAGAAGGACACTTTGCTGTACACCTGGAACTAAAACAACATTGTTAATCACCTATACTCCAATATAAAATAAAAAGTTTAAAAAAAAAAGAAAAGAAAAAGGACACAGCCACTTCTGTGCCAGTGTGTATTAAGCAGAGGGAAACATATCCAGTGTTGGCAATCGGCTTAGCAGTTTAATAATTTGAGTTGATAAAGAAAAAAGGGAGGTGCTGAGACAAGAAAGATGGCTCTTCTCAAAAGCAAAAAGACATCTGGACTGATAAGAGGGCAACTGAAAGAGGAGCTGAAGATAACCAGGAGAAACTGATCATAAATTTGCCTCAGCGTTCAGACAGGGGGTCGTGCAGCTGAATTATAGGCAGGGGTCACTCTGGTGAATTTAGAACTTACATCCTGGTTTTGACACCTGTAGGCAGCCTCCTTCACCATGCACCTCATCTCCAAACATTAAGTGGTGGAACATGCATGGTTGAACAGAATTGCCCAGTATGAATCGGTATTCTGTAATTGATGGGACTACGAGTTCCCTGAGAAGTGGGTCAGCCTGTGTCCCGTGTCACAGGCTACCGCCTCAACTGTGCTGTGTCAATGGCTAATAGAAAACTCACCTGACAGCTTAAAAGTTTTAATCGTTACATTTCCCTTATGATCCCAGGGAGGCCAGGCCTTCCTGGAGAGGGTGTTCAAGTTACGAGTTCATGCAACGTGTGAAATCCATTTGAGAGTGTGTGTGTGTGTGTTTCAACAACACCATAGCTGGTGAACTAACAGATTTACCCATATGATTCAGGCATTCTAGCTGGTTGTTCAGGGATGCAACCCTGGAGCAGGTAGATCGTGTGTGTGTTAGGAGAGAAGTGGGAGGAGAGGGCCACCCGTCATACTCTGTTGGTCCTGAGTAGGACCTTTGCTTTATGTAAAGTATGAGTGTAAAAGTAGAACCGAACTCCCTCAGGCCTAATGCCATGAAATGAGTGAATGTCATGCAGAACTGCTCAATAAACTGAAAACAGTATACTGTACAATTATATGATGTTATATCAAGCATGATTATCATTTCTGTCACTAATGCCACTAAGCTGCCAGCCTCAGGAAACCCGCCCATATTGAGGTCTTCCATGTGCCAGACCCTGTTCTAGATCAGAATTTTTCAACTGTGGCTCTTACTAACCTTTGGGGCTGGATAATTCTCTGTTGTGAGATGGGAGGTGGGCCTGTCCTGGCCACTGCAGGCAGCATCCCTGGCCTCTGCCCACTAGATGCTAGAAGCACCCTCCCTCCACCCCCAGTCGTGACAACCTGAATGCTTCCAGACGTTGCGAAGTGTCCCCTGGGAGCAAAATTGCCCCTGGTTGAGAACCAGTGTTCCAGACACATGACATGTTTGAGATGGGGTGTGGCGTATGCACAGAGCATGAGCTGGGAGAATTCCCTGGCGGTCCAGTGGTTGGGACTCCGTGTTCTCCCTGCCAAGGGCCTGGGTTCAATCCCTGGTCGGGGAACTAAGATCCCACATCCCACAAGCCATGCAGCACAGCCCCCTACTCCAAAAAAAGAAAAAAAAAGAGCATGAGCTGCACATCACGCTGCTATCTTCATTCCTTCATTCACTTTATTTCCTGAGCCCTTGCTCTGTGCCAGGAGTGGTGCCAGGTGATGGAGATAGAAGGATGAAGATGACATGGCTTTTTCCTTAAGGAAAATATGAGGGAGAAACACTCATAAATAAATTGCCCATCAATGGGGTAAATGCAGTGAAATAGACACGCACAGGAGCTGGAAGCACATGATAACGGTCGGGGGACAGAGCTCCTGACCCAGTTTGGGAGGCATCCTAAGAAAGCTGGAGGTATCAAGGAAGGTCCTCCTGAGTTGTCTAGTCTGAGCTGAGTCTTAAAAGATAAGTCAGTGGAGGAGGTGAGAACACTGAACAGAGGCATAATTCAGTGTTGCAACATTGAAGCATAAGACAAGATGCAGAGGTGAAAAGAAGCCTAGAGAGTGTGTGTATTGGTCATGTGCTAAAATCCTGGTGCTAAAATCCACATGCTAAATCCTGGGTAGGCAGACAGGATGACCTTGTTTGCCAATCTAAGAGCCTGTGCTTTGTTCTAGGAGGTGGGGAGCCATTGACGGGTTTTAAGTGAGGGAGTGGCATGCTTTTGTTTAAACCAATTGCTTTGGTTGCTATGCAGAGAACGGAGTTAAGGGGCACAGGAGTGAAAGCAGGGAGACCAACTTAGGAGGCCAAGAGATAATGAGGGCCTGAACTAGGGCCATAGAAGGAGGGGAGAGATTTGAGAGATCTTTCAGAGATAAGATGGTATGACTTGACTCTCTGGATATGAGAGATGAGGAAGAGGGAGCAAGCCAGGATGACTGCCTGCCACCCTTGTTCTAAGGTGCCACTCTAAGGGTCTAGCATTTAGGAAATAGTCAGTGAGGGTAACCATTGCGTTATGCTATCATATCAACAACTTCTTATCCCCATATTGCAGATGAGAAAATTGAAGCTCGGAGGGAAAAAGTGGTTAGCCCAAAGTCACACAGCTAGTAACCTGAGCTCTGTTTGATTGTCTAACTTCTACCCTATCCTACTGTGTGGCTTTAGCCTAAGTGTGGATTAAACTGGTGAAAATGACTTCACTCAGAAAGAAGTAGACTTGGCTTTTATGCTTGGGTGGTGCTCAGTATTTACTGAATATATATATGTATATGTATATATATATTTGGCATCACCATTAAGTTCTGGGCCAATGAGGGGACTCTAGTCCTATTGTCATTTCTATCTGAAAATATTAAATGTGACCAAGACCAGACTGTTGGGCAGGAAAGGGGGATGATTGTTACCGGACTAAATGTTGAATCTTATGGATGTTGTTAAGATAAACACAAAGAAATTCCTGTGTTACTTCTCTCTAGGATTGCTCCCTTAACCTTTCCTTCTCCAAATCTAGACTTCAAGGCTCCTAGAAGAACCAACACACAGAAGTATAAGATTAGTTGCCCAATTTACTTATATTTTAAGAAAGTGTCCCAAAAGGCCAGTTAAGCCTGTCTGACAGCAGTGACAGTTCTCATCGTCAGAAAATCCAAGGATGATTTTAGCCTATGACCTGTGACAGCTCTAAAGGCATTAAGAATTGCCAGGGAATGCCACTGGGATTTGACTCTCGGGCCATTGGAAAGCACAGGGTCTTTGCTGGCCAGTGGATGTGGACTTGCATCCATGCTGTCCCTTGTCAGCTATAAACTGGAAATGTCACTTACCTTGCTCAGCCCCAATTTCCCCATATGAAAAAATGGAAATAATATTTACCTTAAAGAGCTGTGAAAAGTCTAACACAGTTCCTGGTTAATACATTTATTGGTGCCTTTGATCATTATACAGGTTGGGGATTAGAAGTTCCTTCCAAAACGTTTATGCCAGGCCATTGATGTGGCGAGAGGTCTCACTCTAAGTATCAGCATATGTATTTTTTAAATAATTTTGCACATTAATTGTGAAAGGCAGTCATCTAGAGTGAAAGAAACACAATATTTGAAGTGGTTTGATTCATTTTGTCAGCTTTTCCCCTGATAGGTGACAGACACATTTATCTATAGCTTCCCACTCTATTCAAAGCTATTTGCCTTAACTTAACCTGAATGTACCTGCTCGTTACTAGCTCTAAAAATTAAAAATGGAATATTAATTTCTATCTCTTTTTGGCATTCTGACCCCAATTCCAATATGTGTGGGGGACGGGGATTCCAACAAGCAATTCTCTGTCACCAGGGTGTCTGAGAATTCAACTCAGTTCTGACACTATGTAGAGATGGCATCAGATTCCGTAGGTTAAGGGAAGATTCCATAGGTTCATTCCTGCAAGACTGAACACACACTTCAGAACTAGACACAGCCCAGGTCGTTACCTGTGTTTCTGACCTACACACTACAAATTGGAGGTTCCGATGACCCCCCCCCCCCACTCTGGATGCCAATCACAAGTCCAGGTTGTTACCTGTACTGCTGACCAACTGGCTAGAAATCAGAGGGTCCCACGACCTCCCCCTTGGGTTCAATTAATTTGCTAGAGTGGCTCACAGAACTTAGAGAAACATTTTACTTATTAGATCACTGGTTTATTGTGAAAGAATATAACTCAGGACAGCCCGATGGAAGAGATGCACAGGGCAAAGTACAGGGAAAGGGCATGGTGCTTCCACACCCTCTCCAGGTGCTCCGCCCTGCCCAAGCTCCACATGTTCACCAGCCCGGAAGCTCTCTGAACCCTGGCCCCCATCCTTTTGGGTTTTTATGGAGGCTTTACTGCATAGGTCCGATTGATTAAATCATTGGCCATTAGTGATTGAAGTCAACCTCCAGGCCCCCTGGGTCTGGGGCTGGGACCGAAAGTTCCAACCATCTCATCACAAGGTTGTCTCCACTGGCAACCAGCCCCCACTCTTAGGTGCTTTCCAAAAGTCACCTCATCAACCAAAAAAGAGACACCTTTAAGCTCCCATCACTTAGGAAAGTTCCAAGAGTTTGGGAGCTGTGAGCCAGGAACTGCGGTGGGAGATCTGAATGATAGAACATATATATAAATCACAATATGGTACCATCCACTTAAAATAGCTTCCCTTTGGTTCAAGGTGCGCTCTGCTCTGTTAAAGTAACCAAGCAGTGAACATGTTGCTGTGCAAAGTCCCCTTGGGGTTGAGATTCCGTTTCTATGGTGCAACAGTGACATCCATTGGCCTGTTGCACTAATTATAGAGGAAACCTGTTTCTCAGCTCTGTGACTATTGGGTTTCCAGTTACAGACAGACATACGAAGAGAACAGACTGTCTCCGGGCCCAACAGGTAAGTCAAGCACCTGGCCTTCTGCAGACTGGGCTGGTTTCAGGATCCTTTCCAAGGACCCACGTTCTCAGATCACTGCCACCTGGGTCTTCTCTTGTGGTCGTGTGGGGCAGTCCTGGAATCAGTCCTATCTTTGTAGAGTTCAGTACATTCGTGGGGTTCTGGGGAAACCATTGGTTTGGGATTCAGATATGCTTCTGAATGCATAAGCCAGGGCAACTCCCTTCCACTCTGAACCTTTTCCACACAGATGAAGTGAAGCTGATACCTATACCTGTCTGGGAGTTACCAAGGGCTTTTCCACACATTTGATAATAACTCCCCACAATCACACAACAGTTGCGAAAATTAGGAAAGTACAAATCACATCTGCTTAACACCCAGCAGACTGTGGGGATGGGAAGCTGGCCACCCAAATGACAGGTTTTCAGACCCCCAGCCTTGGTGATTTGTGTTCCCTGCCCTAGTTAGAATTCACCAGATTGTTCAGAAACTCTTGCTTCGTTTCTGAAAGGACCTTGGGGGGAGGTTCTAAAGCTAGAAAAGCAAAGGAAAGGTTATGTGGCTGGATTTGAGATTGAGCAATGAGTGCGTGCCTTCATGTAGAGAAAGAAAAAACAGGGCTGTTTTTCATCTCCACAGAGAACATTAACAGGAAATAGCAAGACTAGAAATCTTTATTTCTACCAACTATATGTCAAATACTCTGTTAGGCATTAAGAATAAAGGATAAATAAGACAAACCATGGTGTGCCCCCAAAGACCTTGTTTTCAAGTGAGGGACACAAACTAGGAACAGTGAATTCTAATAATGTGGTAGGAGTTATGTTAAGCATTCCTGCAGGAACCCCTTCTAAGCCTTTGGACGGAAAAATGGGTGAATAGTCTCAGTTCCACCCAAAGCCAAGGTATCAAATACTTCTCAGTATCAAAATCAAGCAGCTTGCAAAACTGACAAGTCAGATACATTATCACTTACATAAAAGAACAAAACCTATGGATTCAGTGGCGCTTTGTATCATTTCCAAGTAAAACTTTTTTTTAGAAATAATAAGGGGATTTGTAACTAATTTCTGATATATGTAGCCAAACGCACTACTGACTCACTGGTAAAGCTTTTTCAAGTCATTGTTATGATTAAACAAACCAAAAAAAAAAACACCTCACCCAAGGAAGAATCTCATTGAGATGCCATTCCTCCCTCTCCAGTTGACTACCTAACAGGAAGGTTCGATTTCAGTGCCCGCTCTTATTAAATCATATCATTTTAACTCTCGTTATAAACACTCCAGGCTCCTTCAGCCCACCTCTCCTCCCGCTAACCACAGCCTCCCCATGTGACCTTGCTGACTTTTCCCCTCCGGAGAGGGCCAAGTACCTATCACTTCCTGTTTACCAGTGGAACTTTCTAAGGACAGAGGCCAACAGACCCAAGACACCTTGCCAAACAGGTGGTCCCACTACTTTACATCCCTCTCCCTCCCTCCCCCCCATACCACTGTCTAACCATTAGAACGCCTTAGAAAGAGTGCAGCCCATGTCTTAAAGCACAGCTTCTCATATTGGTCATTTTGGTTTAGACTCTCGTCAGTCAAACTGAGAAAATTTTAGCCTACAATTGTTGGCTCTGTTTAGAGTCCTTTCCCAAGTACCAAAGTATAAGTCTGCAGAATCCAGTGAAATGTCTATGGGCTTTGAGAAGCCTTTCCCACCAAGTAAGAAAAGATGAGTTTACACAGATATAGAGAACAAACTAGTGGTTACCAGTGGGGAGAGGGAAGGGGGAAGGGGCAATATAGGGGGATTAAGAGGTACAAATTATTAGGTATAAAATAAGCTACAAGGATATATTGTACAACATGGGGACTATAGCCCATAACTTATAATAACTATAAAAGGAGTATAACCTTTAAAAATTGTGAATCACTATGTTGTACACTTGTAATTTATATGACATTGTACAACTATACTTCAATAAAAAGAAGAGTTTATTTTAACTGTAGCAACCCATCCCCAGTGTATTATGTATTCCCCAGTGTGTTAATGCTAAAGAAACCAGGAATGTGGCTGCATAGCAATATCCCCAGAGACCTTCAGGGCTCAGTCTGCTGGGTGTCACATGGAGGCCACCCCTGTGGGTTGCTGCCCCTTGGCCATCAGATCTGACAGCTTGAAGCTCCTGCCCCATCTCCCTCACGTGGGAGTCTCAGGGCACTGCCACTTGCCCCTGAGCACCCGGCTCCCTTCCAGAGCCCTTCTTGCTGGTCGCTGCAGCCCCATCAGCATCTTTGGCATTCACCTTTTAGCCTTTTGGACCTGGGCGTAAAATAAACTCGTAGTTTTTTGCAGGACGATTTGAGTAAGTATGTGGAGTGATTTGAGGTCCTAAGAGAGAGTCATTAACACCTTAGTGATAACTAGTCTGTAACATACAGGCTTGAATTTTTTAAAATTTGTGTTTCAATATATTTTTATTGAGACATCATTTACAAACTGAAATGTATGCTTAAGTATTACAGTTCCATTATCAGAGTCCTGATAGGTGTATACACCTGTGTAATCTACACCTCTATCGAGATATAGACCATTTTCATCACCTGCAAAAGCTCCATGCCCCCTTCCCAGTCCATGCCCCACCCCCAGGCATCCAGTGTTCAGATTTATTTCACCACAGATTAGTTTTGCCTGTTCTAGAGCTTCTTATAAATGAAATAACATAGTATGTACTCTTCTGTGTGGTTTTTTTTTTTTTTTTTTTTTAAAGAATCAATTTTATTTATTATATTTATTTTTTGGCTGCGTTGGGTCTTCGTTGCTGCGCGTGGGCTTTCTGTAGTTGTGGCGAGCGGGGGCTACTCTTCGTTGTGGTGCGCGGGCTTCTCATTGTGGTGGCTTCTCTTGTTGCAGAGCACGGGCTCTAGGCGCGCGGGCTTCAGTAGTTGTGGCACGTGGGCTCAGTAGTTGTGGCCCACGGGATCTAGAGCACAGGCTCAGTAGTTGTGGCGCACGGGCTTAGTTGCTCCACGGCATGTGGGATCTTCCCCGACCAGGGATCGAACCTGTGTCCCCTGCATTGGCAGGCGGATTCCTAACCACTGCGCCACCAGGGAAGTCCCTGTGTGGTATTTTTTACTCAACATAATGTTAAATTTTATCCATGTTGTTGCTTATATTTATTGTTTAGCCATCCTCCTGTTGATGGACATTTGGGCTGTGTCCAGTGTGGGGCTATTATGAATAGAGCTACTATGGATATTAGGGTCCAAGACTTTTTGTAGACCTATGTTTTCATTCTCATGGGTGAATACCTAGGAGTAAGATGCTGGATCATAGGGTAGATGTATGTTTGCCTAATGAGAAACTTCCATACCATTTTCCAGAATGGTTGTACCACCTTACAATCCAGTTCCAGTTGCTTCACAACCTACTCAACATTTGTTGCTGGCAGCTGTGTCAGTTTTCTACTGCTGTGTAATAAATTATTGCAAACATAGCATCTTACAGCAGCACAAATGTATTAGCTCATAGTTCTCCAGGTCAGGAGTCCTACGTGACTCAGTTGAGTTCTATGCTTAAGGTCACAAGGATGAAATGAAGTATCAACTAGGCTGGGTTCTTCTCCGGAGGCTCTTGGGAAGAATCCACTTTCAAAAGTGTTCAGATTGTTGGTTCAATTCACTTCCTGTGGTTTCCTTACTGGCTGTCAGTTAGAGCAGCTCTCTGATCCTAGAGGCAGGCAGCCTGAATCTTCTTCTCACATGGCCCCCTCTATCTTCAAGCCTGCAAAACACATTGATTCCTCACCATCCCCACACCCACCCCCATGCCCATGGTTGAAATCTCTCTGTCTTCCTTACTGCTTTTAGAAAGACTCACCTGGTTGGGTCAGACTTACCTGGATAATCTCTGTATCTTAAGGTCATTTGACTTGGAACTGTAATTGCATCTGCAGGCTTCCTTCCCAGTTGTACCTAAATTAATGTTTGATTGAGTAACTAGGGGACAGAAATCTTGGGGCCATCTTTAGAATTCTGCCTACCACAGCAGTGTATGGTGAAACTTTAAAACCAGCATCACTTTTCATTATCCAGTTGCTTTCAAAGCTTGAGATTTCAAAAATATTTTCCTCCTAAAGAATCATACTTACTGTGGTTTCAATAATTATCCCTTACCACTTGTGTTCTATGCATTTATAAAACTCCCTGCATTTGAAAACATCTAAGTGCTTCCCCAACATTGAGTTTGACACCTATCCAACGTGATCAAATTCACTAGCTGACAATATTAAGACTGGAACACTTGGCCACAGGTTAAAGTGATTTGACCAAGTTGATTTTTGTCATTTCCTGGTGCCCCTTATAACTGGTTGCAGAATTAAGAACTAATATTTTAATTTTGGTAACTAGAATAATTGAACTTAGGGATGAAAAGGCCCAAGAACTTTATAGGCCAACTGAAGATCAGAGAAATTGATTCACAGAGTTGGTTACTCAGAGATGAGCTCAGAGTCATGTCCCTAGATTCCTGGGTTGACTACCTTCCAGTGCCTTCTTGCTTCTCGAGAGGTATCTGATCCTGCAAGGGGACTTTGGGATTTGTTGATTTAAGTCACCATATAAATCTCTGGCAATCTAGAAAATATTTATTGAAAATAATGCATAGATTACAGTGTTTTCATTAGTTCCAAATAAAAATTTTTAAGCTAGCTAAATCCATCCAAGAAAAGTTGTTTTCTGTCAACTTGAAACTAGCTGAAGGAGGGAAGGAGCCAGTGGAATTGACCTGCTCCTCTTTAGATGCTAGGGTCTTAGTCCTTGAGTCTGTGCTTGAAATCTCATTGAACTTGGGGACTCTGCATCTCCTCCAGTAGAGAATAAAAGAATTGTGTACCTGACTTTCATGAATCTCTCATAAAGCCCCCATATTTTTCAAGATGAATTCCAGACAAGCTGGTGGCAAAGTCACACAACTTGCCAAGTCAAGAATAGAACCTGGGTCACCCTGTGGCTTTATGCCAGAGGCAATGACCGGCAGCAAACCAGCCCAGTCTCTCCTGAAGCTATGTTTTATTTGGCCCACAGAATGGTGGGGTTTTTTTAATTTGAAATAATTTCCGACATTTAAAAACTGGAAATTTTCAGATGAAAACCCAGATGTCCAGCGTTTTTCTTAGAAATTGGCAGCTCGAGGAACAATGGATCCACTTTCTACAAGGCCCTTGAGACAGGGCATGTGCACTCCAGGCACCCCAATCCCCGTGGTTCACTTCATCCATTTACCTTCTTGGTTTCTATAGGAATCTGAGTCATGACACCTGGTCTCACCCAAGCTGCCATTTTGAGGCACCTTGTCTGACTGTTCAAACAACTTCTTATCTGGGCTATACATACCAAATATGTCTGGCACTTGTTTCCGAGCAGTTGAAGATAATGAGCCAGATTTTCGAAATAGGTGAGCTACTTCCTGGCATTAATTCTGGACATTTAAAAGAGCATTTTCTCTGTAGGCCCTTAGTCAGTTACCATGGGAGATGGTACTCCAAGCTCTACTACGCCCAGGGTGCAGAGGGAAAGTTACCATGGGAGATGGTCAGCATTCACATAATTTCAAAAAGTACTCTTTTTCTAATGCTCTTGCTTAGTCATCAGGAAATTCCAACTTTATGTAAATGAGGCAGTTGGTATTTGTGAAGTCAAAGAGTTTATTTAGGAAAGCCACCTTGTCATCTAAAAAAACTTATGGACTGAATTGTGACCCACCCCCCAGACCCCCCAGATTCATATGTTGAAGCCCTAAGCCCCAATATCTCAGAATGTGACTGTATTTAGAGATAGGGCCTTTAAATAAATGCTTAAGTTAAAACAAGACCCTTAGGGTGGGCCCCAATCCAATCTGACTCCTGTCCTTATAAGAAGAAATTTGGACACACAAGGAGGCACTAGGGATACACACGGAGGAAAGACAACGTGAGGACACAATGAAAAGACAGCCATCTGCAAGCTAAGGAGAGAGGCCTCAGGAGGAAACAAACCTGTTGACATCTTGATCTTGAACTTCCAGCCTCCAGAACTGTGAGAAAATTCATTTCTGTTGTTTAAGCCAGGTATTTTGTTATGGCGGCCCTAGCTAACTAATAGAGCTTCCTAAGTTGTATTTCTTTGGAGGAACCTCTGTGTCACCTTATGAAATGTATGCAGTAAGTTGTTAATTGATAATTCTTCTTGAGTTTATGCAGCTAGAATCCCGAGTTGACTGACAGCTGTGATCCTTTAGCTGCACATGAGAAACATCTGTGGAGCTTTTAAAACTAACAACGGGATCGTCCCCCAAAAGTCTGACTCATTGCTTTGGGGTTGGTCCTGGGCCTCTGGCTTTAAAAGTCTCCCAAGTGGTTTGCAGGTGCAGCCTAGAGTGAGAATTACTGACTTAAGGGGAAGGATCTGCCTCTCTAAAGAGGGACCTAGGCTTCTGCAGTTCTCACCTGGGATTCCACAGCTGCCCATGCCATCCAGAAATAGGTGGGATAAGTTTACTGCCTATATAACAGGACCTCTTAAGGCCTTGAGTAAAAATGAGCCTCTGCCCTTGGGCCTCAGATTAGTGGGACCCCTCAAGTCTGCAAGTGGTGCAGCTCTGCCTATGAGGCACTTAACTCATGCATGTGGCCTGGCTGGGATCCAGGGGTTTTGTTTTGTTTTGTTTTTTAATCCCTTATCTCCTTGCCATTGATATCGTGTTTAATTTCTTGTTCCACCTTCCATACCAGTTGAGGGTGGGGCATCAGGGAAGGTGTTCCAGGAAGCTGTGGCTTTCCCTCTGCACCCTGGGCGTAGTAGAGCTTGGAGTCCCACAGAAGAAACAGCCATTTAGAGGAACATATTCCCAAGGCCCAGACCCATGTGGCTTTCCTTTTCCAGCAGTGGCGAGATTCAGGGCCTTCCCTGGAGTGCTGGACCGTTCTATGGATTTGGCATCTTCCTGCCACATCTCTTACAATTAAAATGGTGTTTTCTGATGTTTATGGCTATTTAAGATTGCTGATTTTATTAACTTAATTCCTGGCAATTCTCAGCAGTCTCTCATGAGCCTGCTAGAATGCAAATATTGCCCTGTTCTGGTATTTTCTGTGAGCTGCGTGCTCTGCTTGTGTTGGAGAGCAGTGGTGTTTTTGAGAGTCAGATACGAGTTAATGGAGCTAGGACAATGTTTACCCCTTCCTTCAAAAGCCCTCCCTGCCGTTGGCTGGTGTGTGTCTAATCTTTCTCTCTGCCATCAGGTATGACATCCTGACCCCATGTCATAACTTCATTCCCTGATAAGTGCTGTCTTGGTAAATTCGACTGTAGCGGGGCAGACCTGCCTGACCTGACGAACCACAGAAACCCTTAAGTGCATTACGAAGCTCCCACTGAACACTTTTATCACAAAAGCAAAGAGAACGGGGTCACTTTCAGGACCTCATGGATGAGTGGGAAAAGAAAGAATTTTATAAGGGACTTGGATCTCAAGTTTTGGTTGATTCAAAGTGGTATCACCAAAATCATCAAAAAGGGAATAAAAGCAATTTGCTGCACTGTAGGTCTAGAGTTTAAGAAGAGTCCAGTGATACCCAGTGTCTCTTAAAGCTGGAGAAGGTTCTGGTGGCCTCACTCAATGCAGGTGGATATTTGTAATTATGATCTTAAACTGATCATGTGAGCACCTGTTATTCAAGTGATGATGTATTACAGCTTGCCTGAGTTAAAGTCTAGCAAAGATCTTCCAACTCTTATATCTTGAAATTTCTTGAAAGTAAATGCTGAGCAAGCAAGGACTGGAAAAGATATGTGTTACACCCACATTCATAGGGGTATTATTTACAGTAACCAAAGGTAGAAGCAACTCAAGCAAGTGTCCATTGGCAGATGAACAGATAAGCAAAATGTAACAGAATATGGTTCAGCCTTTAAAAGGAAAGAAATCGGGCTTCCCTGGTGGCGCAGTGGTTAAGAATCCGCCTGCCAATGCAGGGGACACGGGTTCAAGCCCTGGTCCGGGAAGATCCCACATGCCACGAAGCATCTAAGCCCATGCGCCACAACTACTGAGCCTGTGCTCTAGAGCCCACAAGACACAACTACTGAGCTTGCATGCCACAACTACTGAAGCCCGTGCACCTAGAGCCCGTGCTCTGCAACAAGAGAAGCCACTGCAATGAGAAGCCCCTGCACCGCAACGAAGAGTAGCCCCCGCTCACCACAACTAGAGAAAGCCCACGCGCAGCAACAAACACCCAACGCAGTCAAAAATAAATAAATAAAATAAATAAATTTATAAAGAAAAAAAAAAAAGGAAAGAAATCCTGTCGTGTGCTACAACATGGATGAATCTTGACATTATGCTAAGTGAAGTAAGCCAGGCACAGAAGAACAAATACTGTATGATTCCACTTATATGAGGTACCTAGAGTTGTCAAATTCATATAGAGACAGAGAGTAGGATGGTGGTTGCCGGGGGCTGCGAGGCAGGGGGTTGAGGAGTTAGTGTTTAATGGGTACAGAGTTTCAGTTTGGAAAGATGAAAGAGTTCTGGAGATGGATGGTGGTGATGGCAGCACAATAATGTGAATGTACTTAATGCCACCAAACTATACACTTAAAAATGGTTAAGATAGTAAATTTTATGTGTATTTTACCACAATTTTTAAAAAATGCTGAACAAATAGAAGATATTATTATAATTATTATGCAAAGTGAGTATTTGATGTGATGTTTTCTGAATTTCTTCTTTGGTCAGATTTATATAGAGAACAGCCAAAGTTACAGAGAATTGCTTTTATTATGCCTGAGAAGTCTTAAACATGAAACAGACTGCTCAAAAAAAAAGGGCCTTTGATAGACATTTTGAGGAAGCTAACCTTCCAGACCCATGTGTCTGCCTGCCTACTAGGCATACCCACTTCTCTCTCCCAGGCATTTGCCCAAAACTGAGGTCATCTTTCCCGTTAGAGCTGCTCCTCATCTGTTCTTCCCCATTTCAGTGAATTGTGTCATTATCCATCCAGTTGCCCAAGCCTGAAGTCTGGGCGTCTTCCTTGAGTCCTTCATTTTTCTCACCACCTCCTACACGCAATCCAAATTAACAGGGCCTCTGTCTGTCCACTCAAAGACGTAGTTCATAGCAGAACCTCAAAAACATTATGTTAAGTGAAAGAAGCCAGGCATAAAAGATTACATATTGTATGAGTCCATTTATTTGAAATATCTAGAAAAGGCAAATCTATAGAGACAAACAGCAGATCACGAGTTGCCTGACGCTGGGCGTGAGAGCAGGGATTAGGCATAAGGGAACTATTTGAGGTGATGAAAATGTCCTAAAACTGGATTATGGCAATGGTTTCAGTAAATTCACAACTCTGTGAATTTACTAAAAATCACTGATTTACACACTTTAAAAAAGTTAGCATTTTATTTGGGAAATAACAGATATTTATATTGAATCAAATAGATTTACTATGGAAAAGATGCAAAGAAGCATGACTTTATATCAGGAAAGAGATTTTAAAGGTTTCACAAAAGATTAATAAGGCCTATTCACTCTGCTTCCCTAGTTGTTCTCCCTATTGACCCCTCTCTTGAATCCTCTCTGCATTATCCTACTTCAGCCTATTTATTTGTTTGTTCAACAAATATTTGAGCACTTACTATGTGCCACACTCTGTTCTAGGTGCTTGAGGTATAGTAGGGAAACCAAGCAAAAAGCCCTGCCCTCGTGGAGCTTACATTCTGGGGTGGAAGGACTATCACCTTCAGGCTATACTCCTGTGGCCATGTCCTAACTGGTCACTGGCCTTGCTCCCCTCCCATTGGTGGCCACTGCAGGCAAAGCAATCCTTCTGAAATGCAAATCTGACCTCATCCCTCTACTTAAAAACGTCCAATGCCTTCCCATTACTGCTTGGATAAACTTCAAACTCCTGCCCAGGCCTTTGTGTCCAGCCCCCTTTGCCACTTCCTTTTTTGTGCTCTACTCCAGCCATACTGATTTCTTTCCATTCCTTGGTCTTGCTGGACTCTCTTCCCTCCATTCTCTTTGCCCAGCTAACTCCCATTCATTCACTAGAACTCAGTTTAGAATCCTGTTATAATCCCTCAGTTCCAGTTTAGGATGCCTCCCTGTGGTCCTCCAGCCTGCCACAGATTCCATCACACAGTGCCCATGGTATACTAGTTGCTTAATAAAACATGCATTTTAGATGCATCAACACCCAGAAAGGAACATCAGGGAGAGACAGGTTTAGCTGGTGTTGACTTTTCTTATTTGTGTGATGCTATGGCCTCCACACTTAAGGGAAAGAGTGTTTTTCAGAGTTCTGATCTGGAAAACATAAGCTTTATATACTATTTCCATTAAGGATACCATGAGAATGTCAAGATGATTTCTCCTTTTTTTTTTTTTTTTTTTTAATTCAAACAGAAAGTCACAAAAATTATAATCATCCTCATCAGTTTGATTTGTCCCTCTTAGAAAAATAAAACATAGTAAAATTTTTTGGTCTCATTGTATACATGGGACTAATATTAATGAAGTGGTATTTGTATAAAGTTCTGAGCTCATTTAGCTAAAAATAAATTATGGTAATATATTTTCAGAGAGAAATAAAACAGAAAAAATTCTATCCCTGCTTCTGGCATTTAAGATTATTGCTTTAGCAGGCATACATCTTAAATGTTTTGATCAGACTCTTCTTACTGTAAATTATTCTGTCACTTCAAGTTAGGGACAAAAAAGGAAATATCCTGTTTACTCCCTTCCCCAGCCTGTATTGATAGGACCAGTAAGCTCAAACTGCGTGGGAAGTTTCCTACTTTAAAATTTATTTACTCTCTGAAGAAAAGCTACTTTTATTTAAACCCATTATTTTCTTTAAAGCATACATGGGTTTTAATTTGGTGAGAAAAATATCCTTGCCATTAGAGGATTCTGCCTCATTACCTCTTATTATAAAAACCCCTCCTCCCCAAATTTGCAGAACTAAAGGAAGCATAAATTAAAACAACATTGTTTTTTGTGGCTTTGATCAACAAACACCCATCTCCAAAAGAAAAACTACAAGCCAGGCCAGATTCAAAAACAGTCCCTTCCCTAAATTAAATCAGTCAATATAAACAGCTTAGCCTCCCAACTGGATAAGAAAGGAAAAAACAGGATGGGGTTGGGGGATAGGAAGAAGAATTTGGAAGGAAATTGAGTTGGGTTCCTTATTTTGCCTGTTGGCTTGAGTGTCCTTAGTTGTTAGCCCTATGAGTATCAGACTTTTGATTCGGAATTGAGTAGTAAGGGCTTAATGTTGTCTGTTCTTTGGACTTAAAAAGCTTCTTTGCCATTACCCATTATACACATGTAATTTTTAAAATATCCTATTGGCCAGTGGTTCAAAAAGATATATTCCTCCAAAGAAAGAGGAAGATCCACAGTTTTCCTCTCTGCTTCTGCAAATGCTTATATATTTCTCTTTTTTCCCCTTTTGTCCACATAAAGAGAAAGAATATTTATGTATAACTACGAAGCAGCTTGCTAAGAGAAGAAAAGGGGGAGAGGGCAGCCCAAGGAGCAGTCATGTATTTTTCACTTTGGAATATATTCGGTTATTTTCTTTTTCTTTTTTGTTCTTTAATTTTTTTTTAAGTTTTCAAAGTTTTAATTGTGGTAAAAAAAAAAAAACACATGACATCATATTTACCATCTTAATCATTATAAAGTATACAGTTCATTGTGTTAAGTATAGTCACATTGTTGTGCAACAGATCTTTAGAATGTCTTCATCTTACAAAACGGGGACTCTATACCCATGAAACGACAACTCTCCGTTTTCCCCCTTTAGTGTTGTTTTTAAACTGGAATTAAAATGATGGAGTCTTCTGATTCTGTATGATGTCCTCATTACCTCACATGTCAGGAAGTCAAAACTTTTAAGTGTTTCTTATGTAGTGTAAGAGATACCTGTTTTCCATGAACAGTGATTACTTGTTTACATTTCTGTAGGTTACTCATCTTTTCCTCTCTCCTACACATTCTAAGATAGGTGAAGGAGGAAACAAATCCTATCCTTGAACCCTCAGCAGACTGGCCTCTCTGACTCTCCCCTAACATGGGGATCAAGGGTGAGTTGGCCTCTAATCACGTAGAACCATCCTCCTTGCCAGGAGCATACATAAATTTCCGGAAGCCATTTCTTCCCTCCAACCTACATCCTCCCCCTTTCCCCCACTCTCTAGCAACTGGTCTCACGCTTCATACCAGCTGCCAGGGTCCCCACTTGGGTTGGCTCCAGTTTTCTGAAGCCTGGCAGTTAGTTAATAAGAAAACCAGGATGTAAATCTCTGGCTCAGACAGTTTCCTGTGGGGGAACTTTTTTTCCCATCAGATCTTTTCATTCCAGCTCATGAAGAGGAGACCAATGCTCTCTTCAGACACAAATGCAAATATAGACCAGAGATAAACAAGGTGGGGTGCAGACAGGGAGCAGGAGGGAAGCTTGAAGTCAGGACACTTAGCACAGGCTTTCATTCTTTTGCCTAAAACTCATCCATTTCATGAAGAGTTGAGATCTCATGTTGGATTTTTTTTTGTTTTTTAATAGCAGAATTCTTAATCTGGTAGTTACAGCACTGATAGGGAAAAGACTCTCACTTGATAATTAGTAATATGAAATTTCCACTGGTATTTCTAAAAACAAGTTTTAAAGCACTCTTTGTTTTGTGAAGTCAGTGTAGTTCTAAAACTCTATGGAACATGTATTGGGGATCTATTCTCTACCATGCACTGCAATAGACATGAGTAAGAAAGATGTGGTCCCTGCATTCTAGAGTCTTGCTGTCTGTCTGGTTGTCAAAACCCTGGACTATATTACAGTAGAGAAGGCTGAGGGCTGATACAGGCTAAGGAACAAAGTCAGGGGACCCTTTTGAAAGTTCTATAAGGGATATGATAAGATAAATGAAATGCTCAGCAGAGCGCCTGAGACATAGTGTTCATTAAATGAAAATCGTTATTAATATCAATAATAGCATAGATAGACATTAGCCCCAGGAGTACATATAATATAGGGCATACACATAATAAAACAAATAATGCTTCAAAGCCATATATAGGCACCAAAAATTTAGTTCATAAATTCCAGGAGTTGGGGGGAAAGCTAGACAGGTTGGGGAAAGGTTTTAAAAGACTAGGACTTACATAAACAAAGAGGGACAAAAACAACCTAGACTCATAAAAATGAGATGACAGGCATGGGTATAATGGCCTGGAAACATTAATTCACCCAATATCAACATGTGCTGTGCACGATGGGCATCAGAGATGAAGGAGGCATAATCCCTTTCCTGACACACCTAGTCTAGGAGGGGAGATTTTTGTTTAATGGCACCAATAGCTCTATTCAAGGTAAAATGTGATAAGGGCTATAGAAGATGACTGAATGATGTATTTTTGAACATTCAGAGGAGGGAGAAGTTGCTTTTGGTTAAGGATCAGAGAAGTTTCATTGAGAAAGGAATACGTTTTGCAGGTTCTGGGAGGTTGGCTAGAATTTCCTTAGTAGAGATTGGGGTTGAGGAAGGAATCTCCACCCAGACAACGGAAAATGTGAGTAAACTGCCAGAGGGAAACCAAGGAGTGCTTGCAAAATGGTAATAATTGGACTCATTGACAGCCGAGTAAATGTGGATGGAATCAGGCAAAGTTAAGTGCCCTTCGTTTGGGAAAAAACAATTTTTAAGGGGAAAATATAGTAACTTTCCATTTACCCAGGAAAAAGAAGATCATTCTGGAGAGATCTGGGGCTTTGCTCATCCTCCATTAGACATATAGGCAAAAAGCATTTTTAAGTAGCTTTCTTTTTCTTGGTGCTCTGAATGGCAATAAAGTCTTTGCCTACAGACAATAGATGTGCCCACTTTCCTTCATCCTCTAGGAGACAGCAAAACCTCGTCCTCTGATTAAAGGGGTTTAGCCTGCATTCTCTTGGTCATGCAGGATGGTGTGAGAACAAGGCCTGGGCTTTGGAGTCAGGCAACTGCTTTGATTCTTCATTCTGCCCCTTCTACACTGTTGACTTTGGCAAGTTACATAAAACTGAGCTTCGTTTTCTCTTCTATAAAAGAGAACTAGTAATAGCTACCTTGAGGTATTATTGTAAAAATTAGAAATAAATTATGTGAATCCTGAGGCATGTGTAAAGCTAATACTGGGCACAAAATAAATGGTGACTGTTGCTATTACTGATAGGCTACGCCCAGCTTTCTGGTCTACCACTGAGAGATGGCAGCCAACAGCCTGCGAGAACCTCCCAGGACCCTGATATCTTATTGCCTTTGGCCAATAAAACCACACTTTGGACACCTCCCAAAGGTGCTGATTACAAGAACTTTAAAAATAAATTTTCTCTCCCATCTTATCTTCTGGTTCCTAGGCAGGCGCACTAACGCCTGCAGAATAGGAATATGCTGACATCCGGCTTGGAGAACAGTTTCATGAATACCTACTGGGAGAAAGTTGTGCTTAAAAGCAAATAAGCTGCAAAGTAGAGAAAAATTTTCCTCTTGCTGGAATCTACATGTGAAAGTATAAAATAAAACTGTGTGACTTGAGGCAAATGAAAAAGATCCTAGAAAATGAACTATTATGGTGTTTGGAGGCTAGAATCTTTTCTTAAAGCACATTGTTGTAGTTTTTAAAAAATAAGAGGAGACGAATTGGCTTAAGTCAATAGTTAACTGCCAAAAAAAGTAAACAACAGCTACATTTAATTTCTCTGTTTTTATTTTGAGAGCCAAAGATGCTAATACTTCAAGACCAATGAAGCTGCCAATTAGCTAGTGGAAAATTTTATTTTCAAAAATAAGTTTACAAATGAGGATAAGGTGATTTTTTTTTTTAAACCTTAAGCACCAAATAGGATTGAACTCCTTTTGAAAAATATGTAGACATTAAATACCATGTTGTCTAAATTTCAGTAGCAGTAAATCATCAAAGCAAGTCATTTACATTTCAAAAATTCCAATTGGTTTTACCTTAGCAACTTTTCTTGTTTTTATCTCTTAAAGTTACACTTCTGTAGCACCTTGGGTTGTTCTTAAAGCAGTGTATGGCAATGTTGATGTCATTTAAATATTTAAAATATTTATGTGTATTCAAGATTCATATAACACAATCTTAGGAAGAAAATCTAGTTAGTAGAGTAGATGTCTTGTTGCTATGAATAAGATTCATGAGATGTCCTTTTTGAAAGGCCTAAAATTCTGATATAATGGAAAGACCAGAAATGCCAAATCACTGAGCAATTTAAAAAAGAAGTAATTTTGGTTTTGTTGATTTTTGTATCGTTACGAAGAAATCACTGTTGGTTTCTTTAATGAATTCTCTTGGTCAGAGAAGCGGCTCTTTACGATAAATAAGTCAGAGGTTGGTAAGCAGTGGAATAACATGATGCTTTTAGACATTAAGACAGATTTCTGTAAACCATTTGTTCGATTTGTATGCCAGTGTATGACAGTATCACCTGTCTGTTTCCAGTTCTGCTTTCTCCTTATGTATTACGTATGATCAGATTCAGATACCTCAACTCAGCCTTAAAACCCTCCACCTACTGCCCCCTAGGCATGCAGCTGTTTTCATCCCAAGTCTACTCTGCCCAGTCTTTCTTCCTTTTTATCTCTCATCTCCTGCACTATCTCAGTGGCTCTTTCTCCCCACCTGGTCACCGTGCAGGCTCTCAGACGAGGAAGCAGTTCTTTTTAAAACACAAGCTGCAAACCAATGACAGAAATTGCACTGAGTTCCATCCCTAAACTGGTGATGCTTCCCCTTCCTCACACCTCCCCCCACTCCTTATTCATCTTCATCTATATCTTCAGACACTTAGGCATATTTTTTCTGGAAAGAAAAAAAAAAGTTTATCGCTTCCATCAGAACATTTTGGATTATGTCCCAGAAAAGATTCCAGTCCTCAGTTCTTATGCTTCTTGGCCATCATCAATTCAGACACTCAGTTCCCTTGATGGAAAATAATGTTCACACCTCTGCGCAGGCCCAGGTTAGGCTGAGAATGCTGGCTGGCTCTGCCCTGAACGCCCTTGCCCATGCCACCTCTCCACTTTCCCGGTGACAAAGGACATACCGGTATTTGAATGCACTCCAGTTCAACCCATGCTCTTAAGGACCTGTCACTTCTGGAGTTTTACCTTTCAGGGTTCTGGGCCGTCAGTCCTCATTGTCACCTAGATCACATGTCTTTTTCCCAGAGTCAAATGCCCTTCACATACCAAGCACACTTCACCTTCTTCCGGAAGGTTGCTGCCGCTGATGGGAGGCGGCAGTTGTTTGCGGTTCACATCATCCCTGTTCAGAGCTTCGGGGTTGAAAAGGGAAAACCCTTTCGCCAGCACAAACAACGACAGTCACTTTTAAGCCAGTGAGATTTCATTGTTTGAATTGTGCTTGACCTGTATTTTTTACAAGTGAATTTACAAAGTGGATTTTCTCCCCTGAAATTTTGCTTGGTGACCAAAATTGAAATGAATACCCAGAGTTGAAGATTTTATCATAATTCTCTGACATAATCATCATTCTCCTCTATACCAAGTTAATCGTGATTATAAGAGCAGCCTAATTAATAAGAGCTAACATTGAATAAGCACTTACTTTATGCCAGGCATTGTTCTAAGTGCGTCATTGAGCCAGAGACACAATTATGGGAGAAAATATCTGTTTCATTTTTTAAAAGACTGACTATAATTTCTGTTTTGAGACCTCATTCAGCAGGGAGACAGAAACAATATCAGCCAATCAGTCTCCTCCAGCTCCCGGGGTTGCTGCTGAGTTGTAAGGTGCTTAGGCAGAGTCCAGGGTGTGTGTGTGTGTGTGTGTGTCTGTGTGTGTCTGTGTGTGTCTGTGCATGCACCCATGCGTGTGTTGCAGGGAAGTCAAATAAAGTTGCACCTTTGGTCTCCATGTCACCATCTCCCCATGCTGGTATCTGGCATGTCTGATCACATCCAAGCTGGGATGGTGGCGTCTGCAGCCTCCTCAGACCCATCTAGCATCTATGCCCTCTTGGCTTTACCAGAAACATTCTGCCTCTCCTGGATCACTCTGGATTGAGAGGATTGCTGAAAGCGTGAGCCTGTCTCCCACCTAGGTGCACCACATAGATGTTTCTTTGACTCCTACTCTATGACGAGGTTTTCACTTAATGATCTTGACCTCTCTCCACATCCTTACCTATAGGTCCACCTCTTTTCTTTTAAATGATGCATGATAGGCTTCACAATTAACTTAACCATTTTCTATATGAGTATTTAGGCTGCTCCCAATCTCCAGGATGCACTTCTAGTCTTTCAACCAAGACCTTCCAAAGAGAACGCTGTCAATCCTTGTCTCCTGGATGACTTGAGGCTGCTGAGCTAAGTGACTGTTACTTAATCAGTAACCCCCGTCACCCCATAACACTGAAAATGGCCTTTGTCTCCTATGTTTCCATGAGGACAAATACTTGCTGGCTACCTTCACTGTCGAAAGCTATCCCTTCAAGTCTTATTCTTCTGGTTCTGTTGTTGTTCTGTTCTTCCTTTTTGCTTCTGTTTAGACCTATACAGTTCTGATGCTGGATCCCAAATCTGACCCACAAAGCCATGCACGCTGCTGTTGAGTGACGCACTAACATGCATTTGCAGAGACGCAAATAGTGACTGAGCATTTGCCTAACTAGTCCTCCTCTCTCTTTTCCTTGGGTTCTGACCTTTGCAAGATTCTAAGTAACTTTATGGGTAATAACCAGGTTGCATAAAGGCCTTTACTTGGGACCCTGGTCCTGGGGCTAAAAGAACAGCAGGAAACACAGAAGAGCCCTTGTCAATATGAATCAGCTGCTAGCAGCAGAGGATGCCTTAAATAAGGAGAGAAAGGAAGGTGTCAGCACAGAGGACTTGCAGGCTCAGTGGGCTATTTACGAGAAAGGTCTGTGATAGAGGGGTAACTAACTCTGAGAAGCTGAAAGAAATTATAGGGTTTTCCCCTTTCATGTTACAATCATCACTTCATGAAATAAATCATTTCCCAGGTTTGAAGCAGTCTTAAATGCATTTCCTTACTTTCAGTTTCCATTTTAACATTTTATTCAGTAGGATGGTTGTTCACTTGTTTTTCACATTTTTCTGTGAGCAGTTCAAAAAAATCAAAATATTTATCAAAGTGAATACTACATTAGAAGTTATAAAAAGTTCACTCTAAACCCAAATACCCACTTGAGAAGGAAGCACACCATATGTTCTTCCTAATATTTTCTCTCTGAAGCAAATAATCTGTGTTTCAAGTGTATTCTCTCTATTTATTTATTTATTTGGCAGTGCCGGGTCTTAGTTGTGACATGCAGGATCTTCAGTTGCGGCATGGAGGCTCTTAGTTGTGGTGCATGGGATCTAGTTCCCCAACCAGGGATTGAACCCGGGCCCCCTGCATTGGGAGCGCGGAGTCTTAACCGCTGAACCACCAGGGAAGTCCTTCAAGTGTATTTTTTCTTGATTGTGTTTATATTGGCCATTAAATAGTCCCTAGAACTGATTTTCAGTATTCAACAGATGTTGACATTGTTTTTCTAAGGTGTCAACATCCAAAAGAAGAGCACAGATGAACCAGGGAATTTATTGTATAGCTGTGGCAAGAGCTTGTTGTTGTTGTTGTTATTCAGCAAAGACTCTTATGTTTCAAATAGTTATATTTTTCACATTAAAACGTTATTTATTTGGAATAATAGAAAGAAGGCCAAACGATTGGTAAGAAGTAATGGTTGAGTATTTCTAAGTGAAATTTAGTTTCATATTCTAAAGTATAAAAGTAATGGTAGACTATTTCTAAGTGAAATTTAATAAAGTACAACATATAAAACTTACTACCGTAATACAGAAAAGAAGCTAAATTTGTGAAAAAAATTCAAAATCCGAATCACGTATATGATTTCTATATGTAGTTTCTTTAAAGGTATAATTAATTAAATGTGTTAGACTAATTGAAATTAAATAATTCAAAGAATAACTGCTGAAGCTGGAATTTAGAGCATATGGAAGTCATCCTAAATTTCTTAAGCTTTTTGTTTTTGTTTGAAAAAGATACTCATTCTCACAGTTTCTCTTTAGTAATAAGACCTGACAATTATAGTGGAAAAACAAACTTCTAAATGTGTATACAGTATGAATCAGGTCATTCTGAATTATGCCAGGTCCTCAATTAGAATAGTCTAATATGATTTTAAATATTTTTAGGTTATCATATTTAACTCAAACTTAAATTTGGGTTTGTCGGTTGAAATATTTAAGTGAGATGGGGGGAAAATGATTTGGCCGATGAATGCATACAGTGCCCGTGCTGGCTGCCTAAGGGGCCAGTCCTGTCTCCAGCCTTTTTATTTTTTATTTTTTTTGGCTACTTTGGGTCTTCGTTGCTGCGCGCGCGGTCTTTCTCTAGTGGTGGCGAGCGGGGCTACTCTTCGTTGCGGCGCGTGGGCTTCTCATTGCGGTGGCTTCTCTTGTTGTGGAGCGCTGGCTCTAGGCGCTCGGGCTTCAGTAGTTGTGGCACGTGGGCTCCGTAGTTGTGGCTCACGGGCTCTAGAGCGCAGGCTCAGCAGTTGTGGCGCACGGGCTTAGTTGCTCCGCGGCATGTGGGATCTTCCCAGACCAGGGCTCGAACCCGTGTCCCCTGCATTGGCAGGCGGATTCTTAACCACTGCGCCACCAGGGAAGCCCTTCAGCCCTCCTTTCGACTCATGACCCCTCTCCCATCACCACCTGGGTGCACCTTCCACGCGCCCCTGTCTGGTATGTCTCTGTGTAGGTGAGCACTGTGGTCCCCACGCTGCCAGGGACTTGTTCCCGTGTCTCTGGTCTTTTCCTCCCCCCACCACCTGCTCCAGCATCAGAGAAGACTTGGGGAGGGGAAGGGCAAAACTGCGCCTCTTTCCAAGTGTAAATCTTATGGTACGTAAATTATATCACAATAAAGATGTTTAAAAAGTGAATCATGACTTTACACAAAAGACAAAGTATGCAAACAGCAGGTTGCTGGCTGGCCATGCACACCCTTTCTCTAAGGTCAGGTTGTGTACTTTTCCTATTTGTTACCACCTCATAAAAGATTTTGGCATTTTTTAAAGCTTTATTTTTTGATCAATAGATCTGTTTTTATTGGAAAAATAGAACATTTTGGATCCTCGTGTGATGTACCATTTCTGAGAGTAGTCTTGATGCAGGAACTAAAGGGCAGCGTGACTTGACAGAAACCATCTTGGCATTCATCCATACATGCACCTGATATGTGTAACTATTTCATGGTCATTTATCATTTATGGTTTGTAAGGAAGGGATGGACCATTTTGCAGGACAACTGAGGCACCAGGTGAGGGAACTTGCCCCTAGCTCATGCAGAGAGAAGTTGGTAAAATTTTGTATTGCTGTGGAGATTTTTTCATTTCCAGTCTCACCTTTGATCCCACAAGACAGTTTGTTTTCCTTTCGTCTACAAGTATCTGACGATGCCTCTAAATTACAGATACAAGTAAAAAGTATTTTTCCAGAATCTGCGGTACAATGGAAGCCCAGGGACTTCCCATGGTAGTGATGGATTTCACTGGTGTAATACAGGCTGTGCAGGAGCTAAAAGTTGGATCCAAAGTACTTTTAAAACATTTTTTAAAATTAAAGTATAGTTGATTTACAATGTTGTGTTACTTTTTGGTGTACAACAAAGTGATTCTGTTTTGTATAGGTTATACGTTAGAACATATTGAATGTAGTTCCCTGTGCTATACTGTAGGACCTTCTTGTTTATCTATTTTATATACAGTAGTTTGTATCTGCTAATCCCAAACTCCTAATTTATCCCTCCCCCACCCCGTCCCCTTTGGTAACCATAAGTTTATTTTCTATGGCCAAAGTGTGTTTTGAATCACCAATTTAAAGTGATGTCTCATGCAGGAGTGGAGGGATCTGGTCCACCCTTATGAGATTTCACCTGACCCTGAGCACTTAGAAAACAAGATAAAGCAGCTGCGGGAGAGGAGGTCTTATCTATTCTGCCTACAGAGCTCCTGGCTGTGTCCTCAGCTGATACTTCTTACTTCCTCAACATGGTGGCAGCGGCAATATGCTTGCTAAGCTGTAAGGACTGACCACGTTGTTTAAAGCTTAAGTTCTGACCATCACCTGCTTCCACCTAAAACTAGATTCCTACAGGACATTAGGACACAGGACCGGCAACAGTAGCCTCCCTGCTTCTTACATCTAGCAACAATGTGTGTGGGTACCTCTCTGGCGGTGTGGCAGGTATATATATATTTGTACATGCTTGTGATACCATAGTGAAAACAAAATACAATTTTAAGGGAGATAATACCTTGGGAAGGGGGAGCCTGTCCATGAGGATAGCTGTAAAGAGGCCTATTTAGTTGTTGCTGTAGAAGCCCTAATGGCTTCTGCATTCTGCCGGGATATTACACAGAGCACAGCCAAGTAAAGGCAAATAATATTAACTCTATGGGAACTGAGGCTTCTAGTTCCTACCTAATTAGGCATTCTCTTTTCTGTGTCTATATGTGTATCGCCTTAAATACAGAACCTGAAATTTTAACAGGCATTCTGCTTGAGTGAGAAGAAATAAAGCCAATCTCAAACCTTACTGTTATTTTAATCTCTGGAGATGACGTGTGAAAGCAATTAAGAAAGGTACTCTCTAGGAAAAAAAAAAAAAATCTTACCTCCCTTGAAAGAGGCTGGAAGAGCCTTTAAAGAAAGATGAAGCTGAAAATAGCACCATAGCTTCCTTAAGAATATTAAATGGGCACCTCTATCTTATCCTAATGCAAAACAAATGCAAATGTACATATTGCCCAAGACCCCAAAGTTTGTAAAGCTGAATCCAAAATTTCCTGAAAGATCACAGTCATAACCACTGAATAATCACCTGTCTCTCATCCAGAGAAAGATGCTCCTGGAAACAAAAGAACTGGGAAGGGAGGTTTCAACAGCGTTAGCGTTCAGCAACAACCTGAAATTCTCTGGTTGATTTATACTGAAAAAGGACACACTCTCCGTAGATGGTTATTTTCCTTGTAATGTGAGGTGCTTTTTAAAAAAAAAAAAAAAAAAAAAGATGTGAACTTTTTACCTTGCTTCTTCATTCATGCTTCATTTGATCAATTACTAACTATATAGCCCCTGAAAAGCGAGCGCGGGCTTCTTGAAGTGGCTCTTTTTCTTTTGGCTCCCTCTTCATTTCAAAATGGGCGGGGAGGTGGAGTTAAGACACCTTTCTGACTGTGAACCGATAAAGCAGGGCCTGAGAGTGTGTGCGTCGGTCCCCTTAATACCACGAGGACCCGAGGACGCTGACTGCGGAGGGGCTAGCGGAGCCCGACTCCCGCAGCCCAGAATCCGTTTTCAAACCTTAGGGAGCCAGGGCTGCCATTGAAATGCAAATCCCGTCCTGAGCGTCCGGGCCAATCCGGGAGGCTTCCTGTGGGATTACCTGGTGGCGAGCGCCGAGCGAGCGCGGATCCTCCAGCGCGGCCCCCGCGGCCGGGGAGGCCTAGTGGTCGGGTGCCCCCCGCACCCTCCGGGCCCTTCGCCCGGGTTCACCTCCCAGCAGCCGCGCGCCCTGGGCTCGTCGCACCGCAGCCGCTGTAGCCGGGGCGCAGCGCGCTGGGCGCGGCCGAGCCTCCCATTGTTGAGCGCGGCCGAGCCCAGCAGACGATGCCCCGCGCCGCCTCCTCGCAGCGGCGGCGAGGTTTGAACTTGGCGTCGGCCCGGAGCCCCGCGCGGCCCCGGGGGGAGGCGGCGGCGGCCCGGCCAGCGGCGATGGTGAGTGCGGGGCTCGGGTCCAATTCCCCTGGGCCGCGGGGGAGGGAGGGCGGGGGCCCGGCCGTCTGTTTTCTAAAGGGTGTCTGTTTCGGTCCCTGCGGCGACTCTGGAAAATCCTGCCTGTGAGGATGGGTCCCCGGGCGGGCTTTCTCTGCCAGCTGCCGGCCTGATGGGGGTGGGTAGGTGGCGCGCTCCGAGGGTCTCCTGACACTCGTGGGCCTTGGCCTTTTTTTTTTCTTTTTAAAAATTTTATTAGGAAGGCAGAAAGTGCCACTCCAAGGGGAAAAGAATTGCAGATTATTGACAGCACGAAAACTTTTCAGAAGAAATGATCTGTGAAATATTTTAATTTTGATAAATTGCTTCCCACGAGGGCTCCTACTGAGTTTAGAACGACATGCCTTTCTTAATGTTACTGGATTTGTTTCCGTAGGAAAGATCCCAAGTGTGCTTTTGAGGGGCATGCCTGCCCCTCCCCCCCTTCCACTTGTTCCAGATCTTAAGGCAATTTCTTTTTAAAGTTGTGTTCCACTGTCATGCAGCAAAACTTAAATCATGAAAATGAAATTATACCTGACACATGCTTTACCCTGAGTTCCCAGAGAGATTAAAAGTGCTTTGCTGAAGAGTGAGGGAGAGGTTATAAAATTTCAATACATCCAGCATCCGGTGGGAGTTAGGGTGGGATGTGACCGTCTCTTTCTCTCCGATGTAGTTCGGCGTTACTTACTTACTTATTTATTTATTTTAATCGTAGTATTGTGGTGCACTTCTGTGCATGGAGGCTTTTGAGAGGAAGGGAATGGGAGCCTACATGCATATAATCTCCATGGAGAGATTGCTGTGAGACATCAGAGTGCAGCAGGAAATCTTAGCACAGGGGCTTCTAAAGATAGTTCTATGCGTCTCCTATTTCTAACTAGTTAATATTTAAAGACTAAATTATCGTTTCCAATTAAAAGCACATTGGTCAGACCTATGGCTAAATCTTCCCTCAAATAATCTCACCAGAAGGTGGTTTACATTTTAATTAATTTTGATGGTTAACTTTTGTCTTTTAAAATCTTTTTTTTCATTATAAAAGTATTACATGATTGCTGCAGAAAAGGTGGAATATACAGAACTAAGAAGGAAGTAAACTGTTTATAACAATAACATTTACGTTCTATTTGCTAAGGCCTAGTTTTTCATGGAAGCCTAGTCATTTGAAAACTTTGCAGCTGTGAACTTTTTAAAATTGCTAACAAACCTGGTTTAGGAGCTTAAATTAGGAATTGACAAGGAAGTAAATTTGTACTTTAGAAAATGTTATAACCAACAATAACTTATTCACATGGTTCATGGTTCAAATAAACAGAATTTATTGTGGCAATTTCTCTTGAATCAGCTTCCCACATCTGCTCCAGACAAATGGTTTCTGTTTGTATAGCCTGTTTTGTAAATACATCTCTACCATGAAGGCAAAGTGCCCAGACACATACCCCTTTCCAGTGCTTGTAGCTAGGCTCATAGAGTTAATATTTTTTATTGGTTTCTGCATCACCATACGCTTGATAAAACCCTGGAGAAGGTTACCAAGGGTCGTTGTAGAGAATTTACTTCCCTGGAGATTTTAAGAATAGGATAAACATCCATCTGCCTAGGATGGCTTCAGTGCAGTACTGTTTGGATAAAGGAAGGCCTAGGTCACCTCTCAGAACCCCCAAATTGAGGAATTCTAAACAAATTTCAGTCCTCGATAACCTGGGACCAAAGGGAAATAAAGATTGCCTCAAAAACACCTGAGCCCAGGATGTGGCGAAGCCCTGTTTTGATTTATGTAAAACAAAGATTCTCCTTTGGTAAGAAAGATTTTAAATTATCTTCAGGACTTGCCAGTCCTTTTCTATTGATGGATAGACAATCAACAATGATTTATTTACTTTCTAAGAAGTTCTAGGTTGAGGATAGTGTAAGTTCCATAACTTAAAGTAAATGAATGAATTGATTCATGGGAATTAAAAGTTCTGCCTCCCAAGGCCGGAAGGGGTGTGTGTGTGTGTGTAATAAACCCTGGAGCTAAGGTTGGTGTGCCTGAGAGCTTTCTCCACTTTGGACCCAACCTTCTTTTCAGGCTCCCATCTTGTGTGTTCAATCTGGTTACATTTTTACGTCAACAGTTTGCTTTCTCCGCAACATTTATTCTTGACTTTCCATTTCCAATGGAGAAACTATGTAGTACTTTCACCAAAACCAGGTATTCCTGAAACTTCTATTGGAGGCTGCACCCCTGAGCTCCAGCTGTGCTGCTGTTTTGCTGGTGATTTTCAGAAGGTCAGGATTTCATGGGTTGCTGCTTCCTCCGCCCTCCTGTTTGACAGAAGTATCCTGTAATTCTAACCACCGTGTGACCCCAATTGCAGCGACACCTTCCTCCCTTTCCGTAGTCACTTGCTCAGGAGCAGCAACCCCTCGCCCTCCCTGCAGGATCGCTGGGAGGGGTTCACTTTCTAGGAAAGGTCATGTCAAAAGGAAAATGGGAAGTCAAGAGTCTCCTGGCTGAGCAGTTTTTTACTCCACCTCACACCCTTCAGCTTGTCCTATTTCTCCATGCATGCCAAGCACGTTTTCTTATGCTATGGTAACGCCCAAGAAGGAATAGGGGTATGAACAGTGGTCTTCATTTGTTCAACAAATGTGGGAGGTAGCCCAGCAACTGGAGATGGGTCCTCTGCCCTCAGGGAACTTGTTGTATTAAAGGAGAAATCAAACAGGTTAATAAGCTAGTGCCATTTGGAGGGAGTAGAGTACAGGGGTTAAGAACTTGTGTTTGTTGTAGAGTTAAACATACATCGACCCTGTGACTCAACATATCCACGCCTAGCTGTTTACCCAAGTTGATGAAAACAAATGTCCACTAGGAGACTTGGACAGAGTGGCCATAGCAACCTTATTCATAATTGCCAACAACTGGGAACAACCCTATGTCCATCAACAAGAAAATGGATAACCTGTGGTACAGCCATACTAATGGAATACTACTTGACAATCGAAAGGGATGAACTTGTGACACACACAGCAGCCAGGGCGAATCTCAACCATTATGTTAAACCGAAAGGAGCCAGATACAAAAGGATACACAAACAGTTCTGTTTATGAAGTACTAGAATAGGCAAAACTAATCTGTGACTGCAAAAGTTAGTGGTTGCTTGGGGTAGGTTGGGGGGGTGGGAGAGAGTTTGACTAGAAAGAGGTAAGAAGAGACTTTCTGGAGCCATGGAAATGTTCTGTGTCTTGATTTGCGTGATGGTTACACAGTATCTAACTCCATGGAACTGAACAATTAAGACATATGTATTTTATTGTGTGCGAAGCATTAGCTCAATTAGAAGAAGAACTTAAGTCCTAGAGATAGACAAGGGTATACATCCCATCTCTGCTTGTAGGTTTATGTTACCTTGGGCAAGTTATTAAATGCCGCTGAACCCGGAAACGTTGGAAAGGAATAAAACATCTCCTTCATAGGGTGGTTGTAAGGATTGAGTTAGATAATGAAAGTATTTAGCTTAGTTAAGGACTCAATAAGTGTCAGCTAATAATTCCATGTACTGTGATAAATATGTGGTTTTGGTGTTAATGATAAAGTTATTTGCACTTTTTGCGAAAGCCGTCTCATTTATTTAAGATTATGTAACATATTAACTGATATCCTTAGCATTAAATGTGTCTTCATTTTAATGGGTCCTTTTTCGAGGTTGTAGGGAATTTAAATTTAAAGTTCTTGCCTACCTGATCAAAATACCAGTGGGGCTTTGCTTTGCCAACAGAGGTAAACCTCAAAGAGACGAAATACCCACTAGGCAAACCCCTCTTTATTTATTTATTTTGGCTGCGTTGGGTCTTCGTTGCTGCGCGCGGGCTTTCTCTAGTTGCGGCAAGCGGGGGCTACTCTTTGTTGCGGTGCACGGGCTTCTCATTATGGTGGCTTCTCTTGTTGCGGAGCACAGGCTCTAGGCACACGGGCTTCAGTAGTTGTGGCGCGCGGGCTCTAGAGCGCAGGCTCAGTAGTTGCAATGCACGGGCTTAGTCGCTCCCCCGCATGGGGGATCTTCCTGGACCAAGGATCGAACCCGTGTCCTCTTCATTGGCAGGTGGATTCTTAACCACTGCGCCACCAGGGAAGTCCCACAAACCCCTCTTTTTCTGAGGACTGATTTAGTGGTAGCAGTTGAAGCTGAACTCCCAGATTAGGCTCACGCATTCACAGAATCCAGGTGAAAGGTTTACATATTATAAACTCTTTCCAAAGATGTAGGGGGAAAAGAAAAAACGATCTCTGTATATAGTGCTTTTTTTTTTTTGTTTTTAAAGACACACATTATATAACTGGAATTTTCAGTAAAATGCCTTGCACAGAGTGGTAAATATAATACTAGTTTACTTAATCTATTAAGCTTCAATTCTTTAGGTTCAACAGAGTGTTTGGGAAAGATGATATAAACTTTGCCAACTCCAACAGAGGCATTTTGTTTTTAGGTTGTTTTAATTCATTCACTAAACATTTATCAAACGTCTACTGAGAACGTATTAGCCGCTGGGAATTCAATGATAAATAATAAGTCATTTTATACTCAAGGGTTCATAGCTGCCCTGATTGTGAATGTGAATGTGTGTCCATTTCTCTTGGACTTTTTTTCAGAGCAGAGGACTCTCTTAGGCTAGTTTTGTTGGGGTTTTTGTTTGTTTGTTTTTTAAATAGCTAACAAGAGCACTCTTTTTTTTAAATTTATTTATTTATTTATTTATGGCCGTGTTGGGTCTTCGTTTCTGTGCGAGGGCTTTCTCTAGTTGCAGCAAGCGGGGGCCGCTCTTCATCGCGGTGCGCGGGCCTCTCACTATCGCGGCCTCTTGTTGCAGAGCACAGGCTCCAGACGCGCAGGCTCAGTAATTGTGGCTCACGGGCCCAAAGGGCCCAGTTGCTCCGCGGCATGTGGGATCTTCCCAGACCAGGGCTCGAACCCGTGTCCCCTGCATTGGCAGGCAGACTCTCAACCACTGCGCCACCAGGGAAGCCCTTCTTGGTTTTTTTAAAAAGCCTCTTGCTTAAGGTGGAGGTTTAAAATCCTGGGTTTTTTTCTCCCCCATTGGTACTGTTTTCTTAAACACCAGAATTTCTTCTTATCCTTACTAAAAATAACAACAAAATGGTCTCCTATAAAGTCAGTGTAGTCTTGTGGAAAGGTCTTAGACTGTGAAAACAGAACCACCTGGGTTTGAATCTGAGCTCTACTACCTACTAGTGATTTAGGGTAAGTTCTTAAATTCTTTAAGCCTGAGTTTCCTCATCTGCAAAATGGTGATAAAAGAAGTATTAATATAGATCAGATTAGACTGTTATAAGGATTAAATGACAAAATACATGTAAATATAACTAGCCTGACACCTGGTGGGTATTAATATCTAATATCTCTCGAGTACTTGCTAAGAGTCAAGCACTGTCTGAAACTCTTCTTGTATCTTCCTCGCACTCCTGTGAGGTAGGCACTATTATTGCCCCCTTTAGAGGTGAGGAAACCCCCAAACACAGAAGAGATTAAATAGCTTGCTGAAGGCATGGAGGTGCCAGGGTTGGAACCCCACAAGATCTTGCCTTTCAACTGAGGAGGTACATAATAGATGCCAGTTACTTCTCCCTTTTAGGTAAAATTATTTTAAGATTTCACTACTGCAGGGAGAAAGTTACACCAATAAGTGGTGCGAGGGCGACCATTATGGGCTGTATGCAGGTGAACGCTGGTGCTGGAGAATTGGTATGTTCTTAAATGGTCTATGGATCTACTTTCAACCTTGTGGAGCGGGGCTTACAGCAGAGGCGCTCATAAACATGTCAGGGTCTTTCCCCAGCCCCTCAGCAGTCTTCCTGTGAGTGGCCCTCTCTGGCCTGTGAACAAAAAATGTGCATTTGGCCTAGACTTGGTGGAGCCCATGTAGGGATTGACATAGGTGTGATATTTTTTTGATCTCCACCGGAAGGCAGTGTGCTCCAGAGCCCTGAAAGTAAGAGGAACAGTAGGCCCTTGTTGCTTATTTATTTTATGTATAGTAGTGTGTACCTGTTAGAATATATATGCATATATATATATATACACACACACACACACACACACACACACACACACATATATACACATAACTGAATCACTTTGCTGTACACCTGAAACTAACACAGCATTGTAAATCAACTATACTTCAAAAAAATAAGAGGAACAGTAAACTGTTGCCCCGGGATATTTTGTGTTCCCCATTTTCGTGGCTTTTCCTCAACTGCCAGATTCTGGAGAACCCTGAGTTAGAACTTTAAGTAAGAAGAAATCCCAAGTGGTAGATTGAGAACCCTACTGATTTAATGCAGACATACAAAGTCACATTGGCCAATTAAAATAACATGTGGATGCCTCAGGGGGAAACGTAGTTAAATATCTCTACAGACACGATTCCCTGTTTAGATGTGAGCCTTTTCACTTAATCCCCACTCCGCCCCACCAGAGTACAGGTTTTTGTGCAAGATGCTCTGTATTAATGTTCTCAACATCCAGGCCTCTCCTCTGCAGTGTAGCTTGACAGCCGGCATCTCAGGACCGTTTCCTCAACCACCCAGGTCTGTTTAAGACACGCCAGAAAGCCCCCCAGCAAGCAGAGCGGGTGCCGCTGGGGGCAGTGGGCTGAGGCCAGGGGGCATGAGGAGGAGCCCCTTTGCAAAGTGCTGCTTGTGTTAGAAGGAATGTCACCATGTACCAGTTTTGTCCACCCAAGTGAGCCACGTTATCTCAGGGCAAAGTTCCTGGCGGACGAGACTTCTGGGGCTCCGCTCTCTGAAGGGGAGAAAAGAAATCTGCAGGAAGAACCTACAGGGGTCTTGGCTCTCTGGCTGTCGCTGACCCCTCGAGGCTGCTTGGGTCTGTGCAAGCTCCGCCTGTCTCTAGTCTGATCCACAGTAACTGCTCGGCTAAAGTTAGGAGAATCGCAGGACTGTCACTTGAAGGCCCACTCTGCCCGTTCACCATTGCCTCCAGCCTCTTTCCCTCAACTTTAAGCCCTTTGTATCAGTTCCCATGGTTACCTCTTCACCACTAGCAGCTGGAATTCCGCAGTGAGAGGAGGCCGCCTCCCCACTGAGCCAGGTCTGGCTGGGGCGGAGGCCCCCCATCCACCGCTGCTTCATGACATGGGGTCACAGCCCAGTACCTTCTCTTTGTCATGGATTCTGTACCTTTCCCAGGCTTGGCATGCTGGCGTTCTAGTGGGAGGGGAGACCAGGGGTGATGCACGACTCACAGGGTATTTCCTGCCCTCGGCTGGCCTGGCCTGGCTGCCCCATGACCTGCCAAGCTCCTGCCCGCTGCCGCCTCCTGTGTGTTGGTGCCCAGGGGAGGGGGTAGGACCTGCTCTGCCCAATCAGATAAAGATGACCACTCACTTTCCCACCTGCTTTCGCTTCGGCTTTTGTGCCCAGTACCATCTGTTTATGCGTAGTTGACATTCACAAGACCAGGCTCTGGTCTGGAAGGAATTGGTATCCAAGGCCAGTTTTCCTCCAGCCTGGAGGACCGGGCGGGCACAGGAAACTGGGGGATCATGTGGGGACCTGAGGTTTAAGAGGAGAACGTGACTAGCTCAGAGTTTGTCTTGAAGCTGTCACTTTAGATACCGTTTGAGGCCCAAATTCGTTCTCATTTAGGGTTCCGTTGGCCCCAGAGCTGAAACAGGAATTGTAACTACAAGTGGAAATTAACCAGCCCTGGTGGTGAAGGCGAGGAGAAGTGGCTACCAGTAGAAGCCACCGCAGATCATCACTCCTGAGGAAGCCAATACTGGAAGAATTGTTGTGCTTTTCCTGGGATCAGGCAGCTCTGTTTTCTAGAGTTTGTTCCGTCTATAGATATGTGAGCGCCTAGGTGATATGGCTGTTGTAGATCGTGGTTAAGGGCATGCTTTGGAGCCTTATAGTGTGTTGGGTCTGTGTTTTACGACTCTATTTGTGATCTTGAGCAATTTATTTAAATTACCTGTGCCTCAGTTTCGTTTTCTGTGAAAGAGGGAGAACACTCCATAGGATTATTATGAGGATTGAATTTGTTATGTAAAAATACTTCGTAAATTGTAAAGTCCAACGCAGGTGTCAATTGGTAATATTTTTTAATGATGTTTTGAGAGTGCCATGCTAAGCTAAAGACAGATTTATGTCAGTCCCACTTTTGTGTTATGTATGTCAGTGGGTCCAGAATTCCCTGGAGAGGATAGGGTAGTGTTGGGCTGAGTGGGGACACACAGGATTTAAGAAAAGAAAAGAAAAGAAAAAGAACTCTGGACTGTATTACACTAACCCTATAGTAATCAAAGGAAAGGAAAAATGGTGGGGATAAGTAGAAACTTAGCCAGTGGAACCATAGTTACAAACACCTTGAAAAGGTGTATTGTAAACCACAAACAATTACTTTTCCACAAATTGACTGCAATTTGGTACCTTGCCTTCCATTTAAAATGTGCTTCCAAAGAATATAAAGCAACAGCCAGGGGAAAGCTTGGGAGACAGAGTCCCACTTTGGGTAATAGCAAAGGTTGGAAACATTTAGGTTTGAGATTTGGAGGCATTTAAATAGCATGGAATGTCTATTATCTACCCTAAAAAGCAGAAGGAATCTTGGATATTGTGGACACAAATGCAGTTGGCACGAGCTTAAAAAAAGTGCATGTGAGCTTCTTTCTAAGACCCAGTAATCCTCTTGGGCAAAGCAAGGATTAGGCCTCCCTCACAAACAAGGGGGTGAGTTCATTTTTGCTAAGATTCCTCAGCTGTTGCCACATTTAGCCAGGGACCTATTTTCTCCCAATGAATGACCATGTCCATTTACATTTTTAACGTCTACCCCCTCTTCTCCAGGCAGGTCTAGGACAGGAGCAACTTATTTGCAAGTAGATGGGAGAGAGACCCTGTCTCCCACAGACCGCATTGCCATCCCAGGGACCTTCCAGAGCCAGAGCCCCTCCACCCACTTCTGCCTGCAGGAGGGCAGGGGTCTCTCTCCCCAGAGCCTGAGGTGGGAGGACTCCAGGGGCTAAAAAAAAACTGGGCCCAAGCTCATCATGTTTTTAAAACAGACACTTTCGCTGAGTGCCATCCCTACCCACTGCCTGAGGCTCCCTCTGGTGAGAGGAGGCCTCCAGAAGAATTCCTCAGGCCAATTCTGTCAGCCTTGATGTTCCAGGAACCATTTCTTTCACACTGGTTGCTGGGTCCTCTGTGCCAGTCTGTTCCTAAGGGGCCCAGGTAATGCCCCATATTTCCTGTTCCTATATGCAAAAAACCTCCACTGTGGCGTTAAATATTTATATCCCTCGCCAAAGGCTTTGGACATTTGCTGTTGCCCTTTCTAAGCAATTAAAGAGCCGATCGTGATACCAGCATCCTGTCGCACCCCTTGGGTGACTTCCCATATTCACCTCTCTCATGTAGATCACTTGGATCAAATGATAATAGCTCCTGTCTTGTAGTGGTTATCACATGCCAGGCTTCCTAGTCCCATAGCCGTGTCACCAGGCAGATCATACTCTGTCCCCTTTTTACAGAGGACGCCCTGAGGCTCAGACAGAGCAGTGGCAGAGCTCAGATTGGAACCCAAGTTGATCTGGCTCCAGATTCTTTGTGTGTCTCTCCAGCAAGGCTGGAAGTCAGAAATTGTCTTATATTCTGCATAGATTCCAGCTTGGAATCTGCGTGTAGGAAGTGCTCATTACTTGTGGACGGAGATACTCGAGAAATTGTTTTCTCACTCAGGATTTGTCATTTATGCCCTTTTCCCCCCTTGGTTTGTAGACTGTTAAAGGTAAAAGGAACCCTAAAGTACCTCTGTACCAACCCAGTGCAGGCCTCCCGGCTACTGCTCCAATGCTATTTCCCTCTATAAGAGTACATGCATATATGGCCATTTTTGGTGTCTACTTAGCCATCCAAACTCCTTTTTCCTAATGTTTTATGGAAATAAGGGAGGAAGCATTACCAAATCTATTTTCCTGTGTTACTTCCACTATGTCGATTTATTTTTTTCTTTTCATAATTGAGATTTTACTGGTTGTTTTGAGGATGAGGACACAGACATCTCAATTTGTACACAATTCTTTTTTTTTTTTTTTTTTTAACTTTTGGGTTTGTTTATTTATTTACTTATTTATGGCTGTGTTGGGTCTTCATTTCTGTGCGAGGGCTTCCTCTAGTTGTGGCGAGCGGGGGCCGCTCTTCATCGCGGTGCGCGGGCCTCTCACTAATCGCGGCCTCTCTTGTTGCGGAGCACAGGCTCCAGACGCGCAGGCTCAGCAATTGTGGCTCACGGGCCCAGTTGCTCCGCGGCATGTGGGATCCTCTCAGACCAGGGCTCGAACCCGTGTCCTCTGCACTGGCAGGCAGATTCTCAACCACTGCACCACCAGGGAAGCCCCACAATTCTTAATGTATGTACCAAAAATCTAAAAAATTGTGTAGTTGTGGTTCTCTTCTGAACAGTTATTCCAGTGACTTTCCAGCTTAAAATTCGGAGGCAAATTTTCCTTAACAGGATATCAAGTACCAATATGTTTAAATTTTGATATGCTGTTATATCATAAGTCGCACTAATTCATGATTTAATACCATATACACCACATACTTAAATTTTCAGTTGGTCATAGCACATTTACAAAGTTACTAGGAAAACTGGATGACCGTGACCGAAGATATTACAGAGTGCCCAAAATTCTGACAAGGAGAGCCAAGATCAAGGAGTGGTTTGCTTTAGGAAACAATTCTACCAAAAACAACATGGGAAGAGAAGTAATTTAAAGTGTTCAAGACATATTAAATGCACTACTGACTCCAAATTAGTATGCTTTGTATTATGGGATATAAAAATTACCCCTGTCTATGGAATGTTAAGTTGACACCTAAGATAATCAAAGCCTCACACGTTCAATATCCCACTATCATCTGGCTGTACCGAAAAATAAACAGTCAGCAACTGATTTTACCTCTTTAAAAATGGGATGAGGTGGGATTCCCTCCTTCTTAAAAATGTTTCTAGAGCTACTAAAAAACTTGCATTTACAAAATAGTTGATAAAAACATTCCTCTGGAGTATACAGGAAGGGAGACACTGATAAGACCGGGTGTATGATATTAATCAGACTCGGCTTCTTTCTCTGCTGCGTCATCGGGGAGGCTGGACTCTCCTTGTTTGTAGTTTCTCCGTTTTTTGCAGGTGAAAAAGAAGATGTTCTTTAGTCTCTTGTTTAGCCACTTTGGCCTGTTTTCCCTTTGCTCCCCTTTCCCCTTTTGTTCACAGTTTTTGGTCTGAAGATTTATCCTTTCCTGCCACCTTTTTTAGCTTGCTTCTACTTTCTCAGGAGCTGGTCTCCTCTTGGGCTCCTCTTTCGCTGCCCCCTGGGTGGATCTGACCTTCCTCTTGGGCATCGTGGAGGCAGGGTGGGCATGTGCCAGGTGCGCCAAGAGCCTTCACAAAGCTGGGCTGCCTGGCCACTGCCCAAGCTGCTGGGACCCCCACCATGTTGCTTCTTGTTCACTTTCTTGCTCTTCTCATCTCTAGTAGATCCTCTCCAACATGCTCTCCTAGAGGTCGTAACTGGTACTACACCGTGCTGTGTGGTCTGGGAGCGGGAGGTCTTAGGAATTTGGACTGGGAGATTTTCTTGTCTAAACAGGCTTGCCACCATTGCAAGCCTAATGCCTAATCCATTGTGTGGTCTGTGGTTGACCCTTAGCGATTGTTGATTGAGTGAATGGATGATTGGGCTGGGTGTAGAAGTGTGCTCTGAGAGGCTCGACATGAAGCGTGTCCTGTATCAACGTCAGCAGTCTGAGGCAGTTCCGGGTCAAGGTGCAGTCTGGGTGGCAAGGGTGAGGGTGGGGAGCCCTCCAAAATCTGGTCTCATCATTTCTCTAGATCTAGGGACATTTGGGCTAGGGACAGAGAGGGGACCCATCTGAGCAGTAGCCTTCGGTAACTTTTGACTTTCTTCTGAAGAAGCTTTCCCTTTAAAGAAGCTTTGGTATTGTTTGTCACCTGCGTCAGAGGATTTTTAGGATTGTAGACTCTAAAGGCAATATGAAATGACAGAGAGAGCATGAAAGTTAGAGTTAGGGACGCTGACTTCATGTAGCTTACAGGTCCTGAACTCAAGCAAGTAACTATCCCTGTCTGAGGCTGTCTGTACATCTGTTAAGTGGGGATAAATAATACCTGCTGTACTTGCCCTTTAGCATTATTATGAGGGCCAAATGGACTAACGCACGGAAGGTACTTTCAAGCTATAATGGACAATATTAAAGTACGGAACTGTTATGTTTCCTTGGACACTAGGGAGAGGAGAGGGTGGGAGGGAAGAAAGACAGAGACCTCACTTTCTTAAGACGATTACATCACTTTCTACTGATACTGGTTTCCCAGAAATCTTGCTTCCTCCTCCAGGTATTTTTCCACGGTTGTTAGGGATCCCAAAGTAAACCCTGCCACCAGCATGAAGTCTTTTCACTGCCCAGATTTACTCCCAGGGTAGATAGCTCCACTGCCATTTCCTGACAAAGGTTTTCCTTTAAAAATATGGAGAAATTAGACTGAGACCCATTCTAGTAAGGAAGAAAAATAAGGCTAGTTTTACTTTTTCTGATGGTTAAAATAATAAATGTTAATTGTAAACAATTTGCAAGGTATAGAGAAAGAGAAGAAAAATATCACCCATAAGTCTATCACCCAGTAGTAACATTTTGGTACTTTTGCTGGTCTTTTGTCTTCATTAGTATCTTTTTGTCTCATATGAATGGAAAAAGGGTCATGTGGCAGAAATGCCAGGCAAGTGTGGATTGGCATGTGGCTGATGCCTAAGAAAAAAGTAAGCAAAGTCCCGGGACCCTCAGAGGCATTTCATGAGGGGTGGCATGGTCTCTGGCCAGACTTCTTTCTACTTGTTTTCTTTCTTTTTGCTTTCTTTATCTATAAAATGAGGATCATTGCTGTCTCAAATGATAAGATTAATGAATAACTTTTTAAAGCATGGTATCTGGTACGTACTCTGTGCCCAAGAAATGTAAGTTTCCTTTCTATTGGTAAGAAGTGAACACTGCCAGGCACTGTTCTAAGTGCGTTACACATATTAATTCATTCAAGCCTCACAACTATCCTTTGATGCAGGTGTTAAGATTATCCTTACTTTATAGAGGAGGAAACTGAGACACAAGAGGTTGAGTGACCTGCCCAAAGTCAAACACCTACTAGGCGACAGAGCCAGAATAGGAACCCAGGCATCTGGCTGCGGAATCTACATTGTTCATTCTACAGCCTGCTACTCACTAGAGTTGATTGAAGATCAGACTCAGTGTTTACGGCTAGGGCCAGATGCTCCAGTGGTAAAGATATCACCAGTTTAATATAAGCCCTTGCATGAGGGCCCTTGGTTTTCTTATGCGCTTGCCCTGGGCTAGCTATGTCATAGGGCCCAGTGGGTGGAGGGACTGAAGCCAAAAATAAATCCAGAGCAGATTAAATATTTAATAGGTAGGTTAAAAGATCTGGCTAATCATTTGGCTTTTTCCCCTACCCACCCTTTTCCAGTCTCCGTGCAAGGCTGGCATAGAGGTCACGGGCTTAAGATCTGGAGATAGTTAGGCTTGTGGTTTCAGAAAGAGTCAGAAATATGCTGAATGTCAATGGTAGAAATTGTACACTTGATCCATTTGGGAGGTTTCAGGGGAAATCAAGTGAGAAAAAGCATCAGCAAGGGGAGCAGGAGGTACAAACAGACACAGGGCCGAGACATACAAAGCACATCTGTGCATGGCTGAAGGGTTATGTATGGCCCCCCTGTAGTAACCACGCTGCCAGACCAAGGTGGGTGAGCAGGAAGAAGAGGTTTGTTTTTTTTTTTTAAGTTATTTTAATTAATTAATTAATTATTTATTTATTTATTTATTTATTTATTTATTTATTTATTTATTTATTTTTGGCTGTGTTGGGTCTTCGTTTCTGTGTGAGGGCTTTCTCTAGTTGCGGCGAGCGGGGGCCACTCTTCATCGCGGTGCGCGGGCCTCTCTTGTTGCGGAGCACAGGCTCCAGACGCGCAGGCTCAGTAGTTGTGGCTCACGGGCCTAGTTGCTCCGCGGCATGTGGGATCTTCCCAGACCAGGGCTCGAACCCGTGTCCCCTGCATTGGCAGGCGGATTCTCAACCACTGCGCCACCAGGGTAGCCCAAGAAGAGGTTTTTGAGGACAAGTAAAAGGCATGCCTGTGATGGAACGCACTGCATAGGATACAGGCCTGAGAGAGTGCAGTGTGAGCAGCTTCCTAGATGGCAAATAATGATCTAAAAAACAAGAAAGGAGGGCTTCCCTGGTGGCGCAGTGGTTGGGAATCCGCCTGCCAATGCAGGGGACACGGGTTCGAGCCCTGGTCCGGGAAGATCCCACATGCCGCGGAGCAACTGGGCCTGTGCGCCACAGCTGCTGAGCCTGTGCTCTAGAGCCCGTGAGCCACAACTGCTGAAGCCCACGCGCCTAGGGCCTGTGGTCTCTGGCAAGAGAAGCCGCCGCAATGAAAGCCCGCGCACAGCAACAAAGACCCAACGCAGCCATAAATAAATAAATAAAATTTAAAAAAAAAAAAAAACAAGAAAGGAGAGTAATGAAGGGACAGTGACCCGAAAGGTTAAGTCTAAATACATAGGTACTAAAAGGCCAGTAATAGGAACAAGGGGCTTTTAAAGAAAGGGCAATTCATTGAGAATGTCTGTGAAACCTTTGATAAATGCCCAGTCACCAGCAAACGAAGAACAGCTACGTTAGGCTAAGAACACAAATCTGAACCTAAGGGCAACGTTCTTAAAATCTTCCTCTGCACACTGAAGAAGCCGAGAATCCAGGCCCTCTCCGCCTCCCAGAGACTGAAGGGAAGAATGCTGGGGAGCCTGAGGTGATGATACTAGAGGCCTGCTAACAGGATGCAGAGATGATGGTGGGACCAGTTTCCTGCGTGATGGACACAGAGTGGCACAGAGAGAAACTAGAAACCTAGGAAACCACGAACACGACTTTTCATGAAGCAAATTATGAAAACGAATACGCGCGAGCACCCAGCCTAAATCCAAAGGAATTTCTCCAGAGGGCTCTGAGGACAACTTAGCCCTGTATAAATGCACTTCTGTCTGCTTAATCTCAAAAGGCATTCTGGCTCCTTCGAAACATAAGGCGGCAGAACTGCGCTGAGCTGCACCAACTGTTTGTCGAAGGGCTTGGCCAGTGGTCCCCCAACACTGCTCTCTACTCCACGAAAGCAGCTGTTGATGACAGGGACCAAGAGTTAGAGCCGAATTCTACTTTCACAAAGAAATCGACTCACAACCTTATGTAGAAAGTGACTGCAAGAAAAGAGATCCCTACCTTCCCCAAAACATGTATTGTAAACAATTTAATGCCTTTAAGAGTTGAAGGGCACAGAGCTCCACCTTGGATGCATTACACAATTATTCCCTTTACAATCAACTATGATTCATTCTATGAATCTGTGTTGTGTGCCTCCCATGACCCACCCACTGTCTCAGGCCCTGGGTATGTAGTGGTTTAAAAGCACAAAACTGAAGAAAAGTCAGCCATGGGCCCTGACCTTGTTGCACTTATTGTCCAGTACATACCGTGTGCAAATGAACATTTACATGCGGCTCCAGGTGCAACCAAGGGAAAGACCAGGTGCCGGGAAGAGACTCTCTGAGGTAGAGGAAGCCGTCTCTGAGGAGGTGATGTCCCACCCGGGACCAGAAGGCTGAGGAGGAGCCAGCCAGGCGGAGAATCGGGAGGAAGACTGTTCCAGGTGGAGGGAACCTCATGTGTGAAGTGGAGAGCTTGGCAGGCTTGGGGAGCCCGGGCCAGGCCAGTGAGGACAGGGCGAAGGAGAGGGGAGATGTTAAAGGGTGGGCAGGAGCCAGGTCACTGGAGACCTCACAGCCAAGTTAAGGAACTTGGAGTTCCTCCAGAGTGCATGGGGAAGCTACACAAGTTTTATTACTAGAGATGACATAATCCACTTACTTTATTTAAAGGTAGTGCCGGCTGCTGGGTAGGTGCTGGGTTGGTGGGGACAGGAATGGATGCGGCTGTCACGGAAGCTGTTCCTGGATAAAACACAACCAAAAGGACGAAACTGCTGATTCTGAGAACCAAGCTCTTCCTAAGGTTGTAACGGTCCATGCTAAGGAGATAGGAGCCCTCCTGCCCATCCCCATCTAAACGCAGTAGAAACCAGGAGCACAAGGGATCTGGAGAGACCACGATATCGGGCCCGGCCCAGCTCTGTATGTCTTTCTCTCCAGCTTCCCCGGACCCTCCCCAGTTTTCATGGTGCTCAAGAGAGCTACAGAAACAGGATGATCCAGAACTTTTTCTTCAATATTGGCTGAAACTCAGTTCAGAAAGCACTTAAGGACTCTATTAAAATACCAAATAGTAAAGCAGTCCGTATATATTCATGAATTATGAATAGTGAGGGCTGGGAAGATGAATGTACTCATCATAGAGAGTAGAAATACTTAGGTGGTTGGCGTGGCTCTTTTGTTTCTTAACTATCTGGCAAAGAAAGATGATACTGGGAGAGTGGATCACAATCTTTTTTTTAGCCCCCGTTAAATCTTCTCAAGTCAGCTCCGATTCCTGTGTCCTCACTCATAGTTTGTGATACTGAGACTGGAGAACAGCAAGAAACAATATTAAAAAGAGCCTTCAAAAACATCTCGTTAGTTTCGCCAACAAGATTCACTATGGAATTTCTTTTCATTAGAACGTGTGAATTTAAACATGTGTGTTTGTTGTCCAGGTTATTCCAGAAGGAGGTTATTCCAGAAAAGCAATGCTCTGGGTGCTGGTGATTCTTCCTGCATTCCTTGCAACCTGTTTCCTCCTTGGTGTTGTGCATTCTGACAGCCTACTCAGGAGCCAGCCCATCCAGGGTGGGGGGAGGTGAAGATTAGCAGGGAGGCTGTGCTGTGACTTAGCCTGGGGGCCGCCGTCAGCAGCAATCAACCCCAACCCTGGTTTCATGAACCCTCACACCCAGTTGTTAACGTCAGCTGGTCCCCTGGAGGGCATCGCTGGGGGTGCTCTTCTCTGCCAGGGTTGAAAAGGATCATGCACTGAAAATCCTTAAGAAGATAACACAGTCTCATGTTCTTGCTTCCATCTCCTTCCCATTTGCCTGCTCTTCCTGCCAGCCCTTCACTCCAACAGCTTTCACCCTGGACTTTCCGTCCCTTGGTGCCTCCCAGAGAGGGGGGAGGGGGTAAGGAAAGAGAAAAGGGCTCAGCCATTGTACAGAAAGGACAGAGCCAGCAATTGTGGTTTAGGCAAAAAAAAAAAAAAAAACAAATGAGGAAGTTATTAAATGCCACAGTGTTTTTTTTGAAAGCTCAGGCCTGGTCTTTATTGCTTTTCCCCAGCAGACAACGTCAGGGTCTAGAGGAGAGCTGGAAAGGCAAGCTTGCTGTCGGAATGGATTCTACCAATGGGTGGTCTTGGATATGCTGTGTATGTCTGTGTCATCTTTATGTTCATGTGACGATGAGATACCTTTGAGTATACTTTCCACCTCAGCTTAAGCCAGATGGCCATTGGGGTTGGTGCCGCTGAGGGTTGTAGAAATCCTAATTGGAGACCACATGATGAATTCTGCAAAAGGCTCTGACATGCTAACTCTGGACAAAACTCTTTTTGCTGCTATTTCCAGCATAAATTAGGTCTTTTTAATTGTGTCTATTTTACATGACATCTTAGCTGAAAGGAGCTCTAAAATGAAGGTACTGTTGAAGACAGTAATGAAAATGATTCGTTAATTAAGCACATACCCCATGTGTAGGCACTATGCTAGACAGTTAATAGACATTATCTAGAAACTTTATAGCAACTCTGCAGGATACATATAATAACAGGAGCTGATTTGCTGAGGGCCGAATATGTACCAGACTCTATCCTAAGTGCTTTATCTGAATTAGTTTATTTAAGTGTCTCAACAACCCTATGAAAGCCATTGGTCCTTTGCACCCATTTCAGAGACGTGAGAACAGGCACAGAGAGGACAAGGTCACCGAGCTGGTCAGAGCGTAAGGCCAGGACTCTGGCTCACAGACTCCAGGGCCAGGCTTCTACACTGTGTGCTCTGCCTCTTATTCTCACATTCCCGATAAGGAGCCTGGGGCTCAGTGTTTGCATTCCCAATGTCATTCAGCTCACGAGTGACAGAACCTCAACCAGGTCTTCAGACTTCAAGTCTAGGGGAATAGTGAATATACTCAAAGCCAGGAATCTTAAATTTGGTGAGAAAAGTAATGTCACAAAGGAGGTAATGATGCTTAGGTAAAACTAAGGATGAAAAGTTTAGCTTAGAAGTAGAAACTCCCTGCTGACTGCCTGGTCATCTCCCTCCCTGTCCTGAAATACAAAGAGATCAACACCATTCATAATCCCACCCCTTCTCAGCCAAGTCCTATGCAGAGGAGAAACAGTAGGCGTTTGCGCCTTCTCCAGATGCCTGCTTACAGGACGTGGTGCAGGGGCTACCAGTTGGCTCTCAAAGACAGACACGAAAACACACCACTGGTACCCAGTGTGGCAAACCCTCCTCGGAACCTGATGCAGGGGACACAGTCTGATCAAGAGGAGGCCTTGAAGGTGCAGTCAGGGTGTTTGGAAATCCAGGAGCCAAGACTCTCCTCCGGAGAAGAAATACATCTGTTCCCATGGTGGGACGCCTTGGGCGCTCGGGGCTTAACATTTTTCTCTGCCTGCCTGGGAGTATGGAGGGAAAGAGCTATGGGAATGGTGTTAGGGAGTGGGCGGTGGGGGGGGGGGGTGGTTAAATGGACACACAGAAGGCTTGCCTGCAGCACAGTGGAATCTAAACAATCTGAAGTAGCTCGGCCTCAAGGGTTGGCATGTGCTCCTGAGCTGCCACCCACTGAACGGAGCGAGGGCTGCTGCACTGGAGGATCGCTCTCCTTCCAGCGAAACCGAGACAGGAGGCCGCGGGGACTTGTCTCAGGGAACCACCACCTTGGACAGTTTGCTTCAGTGAGGCCAGTTTTTCACTTACTTACCAATGGCTACTGAGTTATAGGAGGGTTCATCTTCATAACAGTCAATATATATTTCTTTCCCCCTTGGCTGGAAAAATCTGGTGTTCTAAGATTGGGTAGTGCACGTTATTGCTTCACAGAAACACATATAGGAGAGGATGAAGACTCCCGGTAGCGCATTTGCCTTCCTTCGGGCAGAGCGCCTAGGTGGGTGCAGGCTTAGACCTCTACGCTCAGCTGTGCTGCTCTCCTCTAAACCCAGGGTTAATTCTCATGCATTTTCCAGGTTGGATTCATTCGTGCCCCTGCCCACGAACACCATCATGCTCAACTTCCTGTTTTCCTATTTTTGCCAGAGATGCGTGTGCAGACCCGGACCCTGCAGATACAGGCACCTCTGAGTCCTTCAGCCCAGGGCACCTGACCTCTGACCCCCAGCACAGGAAAGCAGTATGGTCAGGAGGGGTTAAACTTCGGCTGAAGCACAGGTAAGAGGCACGGAGGGCTGCGCTGAGCGGTTCGGAAGAGGGGCTTGGCTGCTGGAAGAGGGAATTGGGGGCAAGGCTGGTCAAGAACACAGACGAGTGAGAGAGCTGAGGAGGGGCGGAACAAGGAGGTCAGATGGAAGCTCGGGGTTCAGAAGGATAACCACCCGAATGACAGTTTTCAAACTAGGTTCAGAAGAAGCATCAAGTTCCTGGGAGGTAATCTGGGGGTCCCTCAAATAATTTGATGCAAATATCTTTTTTAAAATACATTCACAACTGTATTTAAAGCTATAATTAAAAACACTAAAAGAGCTACACCAACATCTTACACTTTGGAAATGACTAATGCGTTACATTGTACAACAAGATTGATTCATCTCTGAACTGATATTCACTGAACACGTCTTACCTCTAGTTGAGGAATGTCCTGAGATTACAGAGTTGGTCTAAGAAAAATTTGCAGTTACTTATCTGTGCTTTCTATGTGCTAGGGCTTTGCCTACCTCATCAAATTCTCACACCAGTGCTGTGAGGTTTGCACTAGTGTAAAGGCATCTCGTTAGGAGGCGGTGGATTCAAATCCAGGCAGTTTGAGCTCACAGCCCCTCCACTCTATCGCCTCAGCAATCAGCGTAACAGAACCTACTTCCTAGGACAACTGTGGGAATTCAATGAGATAAGGTATTCGGCACTTAGCACAGAGCCCGCTCGTGGGGAACAAGAAATAAATGTCAGGTGAAGTAAACATTAGGTGGTGGTGTGATGATGTCCTGGTCATCGTTCTCATCAAACCTTTCATCACTGTCACGTAGGTCTGTGTGCCAGCATGAAAGGCAGTATAATATAGTGAGTAAGATGGGGTGGGGGGGAATCTGTGGAATCAGCCTACCTAGAATTCAAATCTTGATTCTGCCACTTAATAGATAACTGCAGGCAAGTTATTTAAACTTTGTTTCCAATCTATAAAATGAGTTTAATAACTAATCTACCCCAAGGAGTTGCTGAAAGGATTGAAAATGCTAATATACATAAAACACTTAGAGTGGTACCTGGCCCATCGTAAGCGCTCAGTAGATGTTGGTTATCACTGCTGTGAATTATCCTGATTTCAGTGTGGGGGGCGTGGCTCTTTCATGTAGACACGTGGGCTTGGATTAGAAATAAATAAACATTATAAACTTAGATTTATGCAATTACCCATGTTTATGGATATGCAAATATACATTAAAGTATTTGTTATATTTCCTATAATCCAACAACACTTGTATATGGTGTCTACATTAAGATTCTTTGTAAGGTTTTCTTTGAAAAAAGGATTCAAAAGAAGTTTGAACATACCAACTGAGGACAGGCTGAGATTTGCAGAAGGCTCCATCTACAAGAGAAGCAGCTGGCAAAAGGTTGCTCCAGGGACAGCCTGAAGGAGAAGAATCCCCAAGGTTACTGCTATTCCTTTCAGCCTCCTAGGATCTTCAAAATGTAGAGGGTCAGAGCCTTTTATTTAACAAGACTCCACTGAGGTGTGTAGATTAATGTAGCATCAGTGCCAAAGTACTTTAGGCCAGAAAGTCGTAGTTAGGAAGTTACTGCCCTGGCCTGGGTGGGCAATGATCGAGACTTGCACTTAGCAGGTGGTGATGGGACAAGAGATGAGACAGATTTGGTTTGAATTTAGGAGACAGATCAAGAGCAGGTGAGGGTGGGAGAAGGGAGATTAAAGTGTGTGACTGCTTAGTTTCAGCCATGGGGCACTGGGGTAATTGTGGGACCATTCGCCAGAAGGCAGGGAGAGCTGAGACTAGGTGGGGCTAAGAGCGTGAAGAGTGGAATCACACAGACCTTGATTTGAGCTTGAAACAATTGAAATATTTCATAAAACAATCCTTAACAGTTGGATGAAACAAATGAACCTCAACGTATGTCCAGTTGGCATCCTAACCATGCAGAGATTGTCGTTATAACCATGAAGCGATTACCTTTAACACAAGCTGGGGTTGCCCTCATCAGCGTGGTCAAGACTGGCTCATGATGCTGTGTCTGTATGAAGGGAGACTGTAAGGGAGCACATAGGCAAGCAATTTCCTTTTGAAAAAGTCATGACCTGGATGTTGCATACATCACGCCCGTTCATATCCTATTGGCTGGAATTTTTACTCTACTTATACTCTAAGAATTTTACTTGTGTGTGTCTTGTCTCCAAAAGTATATCATAAGCCCCTACAATAGTCCACCTCATAACTCTTCCCTATCCTCTAAGGTCTCTGCAACCCAAGTTTTACTAATGTTGGACTGAGCTTGGAAATTGGTGTGGTTCTCATCCAATTTATTCAGACCCCAAATCCTGCCTGTTTTGTTTTTTACTTTTTATTTTGAAATAATTTTAGACTCACAGAAAAGCTGTGAAAATAGTACAGAGATTTCCCATCCACCCATCACTCACCTTTCTCTAATGTTAACATCTTTGAAAACCATAGCGTAAATATTAAAACTAAGAAATTAGCATTGGTGTAATACTATCAACTACAGACTCTAAGGCTTTATAGACTTTATTCAGAGTTCACCTTTTTTCCCCCCTGCTAATGTCCTTTTTCCATTCCAGGATCCTACATTGTATTTAATTGTCATGTTTCCTTAGCCTCCTCTAATCTGTGATACTTCCTCAGTCTTTCCTTGTCTTTTATGACCTTGACACTTTTGAAGAGTATGGGCCAGTTATTTTGTTGAATGCCTTCTATTTCAGTTTGTCTGATACTATCTCATGGTTGGATTGAGGTTGAGCATTTTTGGCAAGAATACCAAAGAAGTGATGTGTCCTTCTTAGTGTGTCCTCTCCCGAGTTACATGGTGTCGATATGTTTTACTACTGGTGATGTTAACCTTGATTACCTGGGTAAGGTGAAGTTGCCAGGTTTCCTCACTGTAAAGTTATTGTTTGTCTCCTTGTAAACGAATACATATCTTGGGGGGCAGATAGCTTTGAGGCTATACAAATATTCTGTTTTTCCTCAAACTTTCTCCCACTGATTTTAGCATCTATCAACAGATATTGTCTGTGACAATTATTACTGTAATGTTCTAAAGGTGAGTCTGTATTTCCTTCATTCCTTCCACATTTATTTATTTATTTATTTATTTTTAATTTATTTTACATATTTATTTTTTGGCTGCGTTGGGTCTTCGTTGCTGCACGCGGGCTCTCTAGTTGCGGTGAGCGGGGGCTACTCTTTGTTGCGGTGCGCGGGCTTCTCATTGCGGTGGCTTCTCTTGTTGTGGAGCATGGGCTCTAGGCGCACGGGCTTCAGTAGTTGTGGCTCGCGGACTTTAGAGTGCAGGCTCAGTAGTTGTGGCGCACAGGCTTAGTTGCTGCACGGCATGTGGGATCTTCCCAGGCCAGGGCTTGAACCCGTGTCCCCTGTGTTGGCAGGCGGATTCTTAACCACTGTGTCACCAGGGAAACCCCCACATTTATTAATTGGAAGTCTTCTGTAAGGAAGAGCTGTCTCTTTCCTCCACTTATTTATTTATCCTTACTATTTATACCAGTAAGGACTCCTTCCTATTATTTTATCCTGTGGGTTATAATCCAATACTGTTATTTATTTTATTGCTCGAATTGTTCCAGCTTTGGCCGTTGAGAATTCTTTCAAGCTGGCTGTGGTCTAAGTCCTGTTTTGAAATATGGGAAGGGGTGAGGTGCTGATGTCTTCAGACAGAGCAGACATGATGTGCTTATCATCTTAGGAGTCTCACAGGTGTTGAGGTGGAAGGTTAGTAGTGGGCACTGAGCAAGTCTAATTCATGACAGGTCACAGAAGCCGACACCGATTTTGAAATTGAAAAGGGCTGGGATCACCTCATGAGCTAATTCCAAGTCCAATGGGTCATGGGTATGTGTAGCTCCTTTTTCATGGAGAAAATAGCCAGAAAGGATTTTCTCACTTATTTATAAGAAAAAGGAAAGAGCAAAAGGAAGAAACACCCCTCCACCCTTACTCCAGGTATATACAGAGACCAGCCGAACCACCAAGGTAAAGAGAGAGAGAAGCTCTTAGTGGTCCAGGGCTTAATATTCACACACATCCAATCCCACCTTTCCTTTTTTGCTTGGATCCCTGAGTTCTCTCTTGTCTGACTTGTCAATAGGAGTCCTATGATCTAACTTATCTCGGCAGAACTTCTCCCTAAAATCTGTCAAGCCTCAGGCTAGGGTAGTTCAATGAGTTAGTTCAAGAGACAAAATGTTCCAGCTTAAAACTCAAGATTTTCCAAGCCAGTGCTTTCCTCCATGAACATCCTGACCCTTCCTCATCCTCCACCACCAGTCACCACCATCACTATAATGACCATCTCATCTAATCAGTAAGCACTTACCATACATGGTGATATGTGCTCTGTAAAGTAAGTTGAGATGAATGGGTCATAGAAGCTCAGGCTTTGACTCTTCATTCATCCTTATTTGGGCAGCAAGGTTAGCAGCTGGCACTTGCACTTCCATTGGCAGTGAGTTCTGTCCCCGTCCTCCTGACTTCGTGAGCTCAGGACAGTGTGTCTCAGGAAGCCTCCGTGGATGTTGGTGTAGGACCTCTTTCAGTAGCCTCCAAAGTGTGGGAAGCTTAAAGCAATCAACACGCATTTTTGCACGTGAAGGAGGGTGCAGGTTTAGCAGAGAAGATCAATGAAAACGGAAACTTCCTGATTGCAGTTTGATGCATTTTATCAGCAGATGATTTTCCTTCCTTCCCTCCTCCTCCTGCCCACAGAATAGAATTCTGGCATTCCCAAGCTGTGTGCTATTGTCTAAGCTGCTGGTTCTTCTCAGGGAAAGTTACTAAGGGTCACTCTCTCTTCTTCCCTCTTAGAGAGCAGGAATTGAATTTTAATGGGCAATCTACAGAGGTGGCTAGGAATGAGTCCCTCCCACTTGCACGGAGCTTAGTGAGTTCCAGGCGGTTCAGGCTGTCTGATGGGAGTTGCATGGAATCGTTGAGAAACCTTTGCAGTCCAGGGAGGAAAAGAAAGAGCAGTTAACAGGATGAAATGGCTTTTTATCCCACTCCTGAATATGACATGCAGTTGGCCAGAGGGTTGTTATCTAGGATGATTCTCTTTGCCACAAGGTAAGCCCACTATTATGTTAGAATGAGTCTTGCATTGCAGGATTCTCAACTGATAAGTCTTTCACAGGTATCTTTCTGATGTTGTGCTATATCTATTTATAAAGAAAAATTAATAATCAACCACATATTAAATTTAAGCCCATTTCTCTAAATTGTCATGAAAATTCTCATTATTTGAGCACCTCGGGTAATTCAGTGTGCTATTAGTATTTCTGTGTGGGAATTTTCAATCATTTTCTCTCCTATATATACAGTCACCGTATTTCTTATGATGTACGTATTTAGAGTGGCTTTTTATCTCATTCAGATTAGCAGTTGCTTTTTGGTGTGTACTTCATGGTTTTGCTTCCCCATTTCCCCAGGGAATTTCAAATAAACAATTTCTTTTACTCACAAGGAATGGCTACTTATCTATGTACTAGTAGCCAAGTTCTCTATTCTCATTGCCAACGTTTGTATAAAGAAAAGGAACCTGCAAGTGTAGTCTCAATATTAAAGAAAAGGTGCGGTCTTCTCATCTAACTTTGAGTTTACATGAAAAGAAGTGTGTATTGAGATTGCTGGGTGTACAGTATTTACCTCCATCACAGTTGAAGGTTTAAATACTTGATTATCTTTTCCCTTATTCACAATAATTTGAATTCAGCTTTCATCCTTATACAATCTTTGATTTGAAATTTTTGTTCAGAGCTATGCTTAATGCCAATGTTTTCATCCCTAGATGCTTTTACTTAAAAGGAAATATGATATGGCAAAGAACAGGTGGCTGCACCAGTAGTGGTAATGTTCTGGATCTCCAGGTGACTTGAATATTTATTTTATTATTACGGGCATTCATTTTGTTATTATACCATGTAAAAGGTAAAAAAGAAAATATGAACTGCTTAGATTATAAAACACATATATAAAGAGAGGCATCCAGGGCTGGTTTTTCAAGTTTTATTTGGCATCCTTTCACTTGAAGGTGAATAAGAGAGAGCATCCCTCTGAGTTTTATTATTTTCTCCCCAACAGTGTCAGGTTATGTGTGAATGGTGGTGGTGGTTAAACTCCTCCTTGTTGTGAAATTTATTATGGAAATGCCGGCAGGTAGGAATTGAGGGGCTGGAGCAAGTGTTCATAAAGTTGTCATCCACTTTGCCTTAAAACCTTCACTATTCTTTTCATTCGGGTCTTTTCTGGTATGATTTTAAAATATGGATTCTTCTTTTGACCATTGTTTAAGGTCCCCATCTAAAATTAATGCTTTCTGTCCTTTTGTTTTTTTCTGTTGTTGTTGTTGCCTTTAACTTCTCATTTGCAGCCTCTTCCTCTAAATGAGGAGAAAGTGAAATAGAGAAGAGAAAAACACGATACAACGCATGGCTTACTCCAAAAGAGAATTCAGTGTCTTTAGTGTTAGAAGTTTGGGGAGCATTTATTTGTTTTTGTTGAATGGGATGGTGTTTAGAAAAAAGCACTACCAAAAGGTAAGGCTTCGGCCTCACACACAAAAACTTTTCGTTACCGTTTTGGCAAATGAAATTTAACTTATACCTTAGCATTGCATAAAAGTTAATTAGCTTGATTTTGAAATATCTTGGTTGGTATGTGGTGTAAAGGGTATCCTTTAAACCCTCAGAGGGGACAATCTTCTGTGGGATTACCCGCGGAGGAGGAGGGTGCCCAGCTGTAGTGGTGGGTACCCTGCCCCTCCTGCCCTCAGCCCTGCAGCCCCCTGGGTGCAGGGGAAGAGCCCTAAGCACCTTCATCGTGTCCTGCTGAGCCGCTCCCCATTTGCCCAACAGGGGTCCTCTGGGAGAGCCTCCAAACAATTCTGGGACACACACAGCGTTTCTAGTTCTCTGTAACTATCTCATCCTCTCTGAGGTCCATGAGCATATATTTGTGGATGTCTGCGTGTGTCTCTGTGTGGAAGATAAAAACAAACAGCATGAAAGTGATTTCTCTTTCAGCCCTGGCAACATATTCTATGACACAGAGTAGAGTAGAGTAGAGTAGTAGAGGAGAAAAATTTTAAATCATAATATCCGATATCTCAAGAAATCAGTAAACACCAGTCCCTCCTTCCTTCCTCCAACAAATACAATGCCCAGTTGCAAATTGAGAGTTGACAAGAAGAAACTGTGGATAATTAGCGCTTATGCTAGTCTATGTATGCTGTGCGATTCTATTGTAATTGAATTTGAAAGTCAAAGAAAAACAAACATGAATGCTGTTACAGAGCAAAGATGTTATAGTGTTTGTGTCAATTTCTGCCATGACATATAGGCAAATGTTGAAGTGTGGGGAGGAGAGCTGACTATCCTGATTACTCTGTAGATGTCAGAGTTGAGAGGAAGAGGGAAGAAAGGGGGGCATATTGAGAAAAAAGACATTTCAACATCATCACCCATTGGTGGCTAAGTGAAAAACACCCACCCCCATGGCTGTGCCCTCTTTTTTATGGTAATAGTTCTGTGTGATCATGAATCAAATTTAATCTTTAAAAAATGTTTCAAGATGGAGGGTGAGGAGGAGATAATCTAGTAGTGAAATGATGTCGGAGTAGGTGTGGAGGAATGGGGTAAAGTATCTTACAAGAAAAGGTTTTTTGGGTTTTTTTTACCTTTTATGCAAATTTTAGATGTTAGAGTCTTAGGTCGTCTGTCTGTTAGCCGACTTCACTCTTACTTGTGATTCAGTTGCCAAAGCCAAAAGTCCCCAGGGCATATTATCAAGATGTGACCTTTGAAAGAACTTCTCTTTCCAGACAGGACTGTGTGTTGCCATGGGGTTACATTACTTAATGCATACCTTTCTACCCACTGAACCACTTTTTAAAGACACAGGTGTTAGGCAATTATAAAAGCCTCGGAAATGTTTGCTTGTTAGATTTTTCTGTGAATCCAACAAGTCAAGAGTATAGCCTTGAGGAGCCCAGTAGTCATAGAAACTAGAGGTTAGGGATGCTGAAAAGGGCCAAAGGATATCTCAAAAGCAATGTCTTTGCCAACTGTGTGCTAAGGGACAATTACACCTTTTTTTACATTTTGGAAGATAATGGGTGTTTTCAACCCTAAAAGTTCTTGAGAGCTTGTCTCTCTTCTGTGAACATGTAGAAAACACATCTCAACGTAGGGTGATTTTTTTGTTTATTCCAGAGAGAGTTTCATCTGGATCTATGAATGGAACAGTGCTATGAGTACAGCCCAGTGCATCTTAACTTGGTCTTAGTTTTCAGTGGCTGTATATTTTTATCATCAGTGTTTGGGGCACATAATTTTCCTATAAACAGGAAATGCCTAGAAAGGCATTGTGTTCAAATATGAATCATTTATTCTTCTATACTAAAGAAGGTGTAATTATAATCCCCCCCTAAGAATCACTTGCACAATGACATTTAATTATTCATGTTAAGTTTGTTTCCCCTTTAAAGCATGAAAGGGGCAACTTAGCAATAACTTAGCAATAACTACCAAAATTGCAAGTGCATTTTAGTTTGAGCCAGCAGTTCCACTTCTAGGAATTTCTGCAGATATGTGGACACAGACAGAAACCAGTGTGTAGACATGGTTATTCATTGAAGCATTATTTGTAATAACAAAAGACTGGAAATCAAAAAGTGTCTACAAAAAAGGGTCTGGTTGAAGAAATATGTTATATGCACACGATGGAATACCAGGCAGCTAAAAGGGGGAAAAAAAAAAGCTATGAGGAAGCTCTGTAAGTACTGATATAGAATGATCTCCAGTAGATGTTGTTAAGTTCACAAAAACAAGGGGTAGAACACCACATAGCTTTCCTTTTGTGAAGCGGGTGAAAAGAGATATGTTCATATTTGCCTATACTTGCATAACAAAGCACTGGAAAACATATATAAGAAATTAACCACAGAGGTTTGCTGTAGGGGGAAGAGAAATGGGTGGAGAGGGCTGGGAAGGAGAGTAAGACTTCTTAATGGCTTTGATCTTTTTTTTTTAAACTATGTGAATTAATTACCTATTCAAAACAATACCTGAAGTAAATATGGGGAAAATATTAAGATTTGATAAGTTTTGGTAATGAGTACACATTAGTGTTTTTTGTATTCACTTGAGTGCATTTATGTATGTTTGAAGTATTTCATAACTTTTTAAAAGATGAGGAAAAATAGGAAAAAAAATAACAGTGATACACAAAAGAGCCTTAAGAAATGTGTTTTATCCCCTGCTAAGCACAAAGTGTTCAGTAATTATATCATGAAGACTCTCAACCCAAATCCATGATATGTTAATTCTGATAGACCTGATTTACAGAATACATTGATACTAGTGTTTTTTCTTTCTTTTTTGGGGGGAGTGGGTAAGACTAGAATCTTGTTATGATGGACTTTGTTGTCTATTATAGCGTTGTGTACTAAACAAATGATGGCAGATGGGGGTTAGTGAGTGGATTAAGAAACATGATGTTTTATTTGGTAGTGCTGGTATTGAGTGTATTTGGTATTTTTACATGTTCAACTCATGTCCAGTTGATAACTAGCATGGTTTATAAAGTTAGTGCACCCAGAAGAGCCCAAGCAAAGTCTCAATCATAACCGTTCATCAAAGAACAGCATCAACAAAAAAATTAACTCCAACTCTTAGAATTTCTTATTATCCAAGTTGTGGTTGTCACCTTCTCCATTTATCCAAAGCATACCGATGCTTCAAGGTCATCCAAAGTCCCACTCTACTACCAGGCCTTTGGGCCAACTTCAGACCCCATTCTTGATCACTGGCAGCAAGGGAGCTTTTTGGTGCTTAAACCAAAATCCTCAGGAGCTAGCATGGCCCAGTATGATCTCATGACTTTCCTACCATCTGCTCTTCATTCCCAAGGCTCTGGCTACAGTCTGTTCTGCTTCTTGAAATCCTCAAATTTATTCCTGCCTCAAGGCCTTTGTGTTTCTGTGTTGTTTCTGCGTGAAATACTCTCTGCCCCCAGCTCTTTGCAAGGTTGATTCCTTCTTATCATTTAGATCTGGTTCGGATGTTAGTCTCTCAAAGAGGCTGTCTCTGATCCAAAGCAGGATCCTCCGTCACACTCTCACATTACCCAGTTCTATTTCCTTCAGAGCCCATATAACTACATGACAATTCCCTGTTTATTTGCTTACTTGTTAATTGTCTGTCTCTCTACTCTGCCCACCTCACCTCTTTTATACTGCTCATTGCTCAGAAGTTAAGAACACAGGCTCCGGGGACAGATGCCTGAGTTTATATATCAGCTCTGCTCCTCACAACCCTTGTGACTGTGGATGGGTTGCTTAGTCTCTCTTGATTACCTCATTTTCTCATTAATGGTCCTATATCATAAAGATACAGTATAAAGGTTAAGTGAGAAACTGTGTGTCAAGTGCCTGGAATGATGCTTGGCACTCAGTAGGCACTCAGATATTTTTCGAGTGAATGAGTAATACTCTGATACTCTTTAATACTTTTTCTTGCATCTGAGGCTCCCCAACAAGATTATAAACTCTTGAGGGCATCTGTGACCTCCCAGAGCTCCAGTTGGGTAGAAGGCACATAGTAGGTGATCAGTGAATACTGCTCGAAAGACGTGAACTGCTTTATTGTAGATTTCTCCAAAATATGCTTTCATTCCCGAATCTCTCTGTGTGTTAGGGCAAAATCATCTAAGAAGGACATCGTGTCACTTGCTAGTTCCAGTTTCATCAGCCTACCCGTCCCACGCAATTAAGCTTCCTTGTTTGTGGTTAGGAATGCAACAAAAGGGCTTTGTTTGAATTAACATGCACACACAAAACTTAGTTGGCTCAATTTTAAAACTAAATCGTCTTCTGACTCTTATTGATGTGCTCATGATGTAATATGCTTTAGGAAAATATTTCCTTATCTTCTTTAAGATCAGAGTGATCCTAAGATGTAAAAGCATGCTGTGCTCTTTAGGAATGCTTATTAAATTATTTGCATCATTGAAAAAGTCAATAAACAGCTGTTTGACTTTTTTGGTTATCTCCAGGTACAGTGAATTATATTTTCAAAATGAGAGGCTATTTTTAAAATACTTGGCTTTTTAATAGGTAACACATGTACATAGTACATAATTCAAAAGTTAGAAAAGGAAATACAGTGAAAAATAAGTTTTCCTCCCCAGAGGCAGTCATTGGTTCTAGTTTCTCAAGTATTCTTCCAGAAATACTCTTTACGTTAATAAACGTAAGTGATTATGTATGTTTTTCCCCACATACAGCAGTATACTGTACGCACAGTTCTGTATCTTACAATTGTCCTTTAACCATATATTTTGGAGATATGTCCATATCCATATGTATAGAACTACTCAGTTCTTTTAATGGCCACATACATATTCCATTGTGTGGAGGTACCACACTGACTTAACTGGTCTGCTACTGATGAGTATTTAGGTTGTGTTTCAATCTTTTGACAGATATGTTATTTTAAAATTATTTTGCTGAATGTTGCCAAGCTGCTCTTTATTCAGGCTGCACTGATTTACACACCCACCCTGTTCCAGCAAGGTCTGAGAGTCGGTGGGCTATATTTTGGTCATCTTTTTCATTGTTCTTTTTCCTCATTTCATCACTTAATTGTACATATTGGAAGAATCTTATAAAACAAAGATTTATCTCTGAAACCTCCCAACATACATTCTGCATCCAAAAGAAAGGGGTATGTTTTTCAGAGCCTACTGATTTTCTTGTTTCACAGGCACCCTGTTCTTAATGTATCAATATTACACCTGGGATGAAATCTACCCCAGGACAAAGAGTTAACCTCTGCAATCTACTCCAGAGAAGCAGCTCCCCAAGTTGTGTGTCCTGTCTTGGCATTGCAAGTCTTGGGCACTTACTTTATCTTTACTGTAAGAATTATTTCTTTATGATTTATTATTTATTAGAGGAATACTTCATCTGGTCTCCCCACCAGAATGTAAGCTCCTTAAGGGCAGAGACCATATCTTAGTTATTAAATCTTTTAAGTATCTCTAATCAGTTTCAACTCTTCAGTCCCCATCTGTCATGCCCCTTGAGCCCCATCCACCGCATGAAGCCCCTCACTTTTCCCTCTTTGGGCTTCCTAATGAAGATAGAGGACAGTGGGTGTGAAGTCCCTCCAGCTGTCCTCCCACCCACTCCCTTTCATACGAGCATCAACATCTTACCTCCTCCTTTCTTCTCATTTACTTCAGTGGACCTGCCTTTACTCCTACATAAGGTCGTGCCCTCCACGTGTGCTCTAGAATCCCATCCTTGCCTACTTCCTCATGAGTCTTAAGGAGCGTCAGCCTCTCTTCGTCCTGTGTCTTGGGCTGTGTGCACTCGCTGTGTCCTACAGATTTGCTCATACTTCTCATTATTTAACACAAAACAGCAAGAACAAATCCTTTTCCCTCCCTGGCCCCCTCTAGCCTCCTAGCTACCACCTTCTTTCTCCCCTTTAGAGCCAAGGTCTTGAAAGAATGATCTGCCCTTGCTGTCTCCATTTTATCTCTCATTCACCTCTTACCCCATCCTAATCAGGCCTCTGCCCCGTCATTCCATTGCAAAGACTCATCAGTCATCAAATCCAGTGGACGTGCATCTACCCACATCACACTAACCTCTCGGTAGCAGTTGGAATGATTGACAGTTCCTCCTCCTTGTTCTCCCCGCTAGGATGCTGTGAAACTCCCATACTCTCCTAATTTTCCTCCTACTTCTCTGAAAGCCTCTTGTTGGACTCTCCCCAACCCCGTTCCACCCCCAAACTGTGATAGTTCTCAGAGGCCCATCCTTAAAGTACTTCCTCTCTGTCTCCTATGCACTCTCCCCAAGCAGCTTATCTTTTCTCAAAGGACATGTGTTTTGTGACTCCTCAGTGTGTATGTGCAGCCCAGACTCCAGTCCTGTGGGCCCCACTGCTTCCTGTGCGCCACTGCAGTCCCACAGGTCCCCACATTGCACTCCCCAAGTGAGCCATCAGCCTCCCCGCTCTGTTTCCCTCCTTCCTCCCTCCGCTCCCGCCCCTCCATCTCATAGTTCTTACCATTCTGTGAAGACTGTCCTTCCTCCTTGACTATACTCTCTTCTACACCAACCACATCCAAGTGCTCACCAGGCTGGGAATTTCGCCTCCTCAGTGGTTCTTAGATCTGTCATCCCTTTAAGTTCACTGCCCCTGTCTTAGTGCCGGCTCTTTATTATCTCTTACCCTGGCCAATACGATAGCCTCCGATCTTGTCTCTCTCAAATGTATTCTCGTTATTGGCAATATCTTCCTGAAACTCAAATTTGAACATGGCCCTCCTTGGCTAAGGTTCTTCGGTGGCCTCCAAACCCGTAGGATACTGTTCACACCCTTCAGTGAGACCTGGACCCTCCTAGCTCTTCACCTTCATCTGCTGCCTTCCTCTCTCACTCGTCATCTCCTCTCCACCTACTTAAGTTGCTTGTACCGTGTTCTTCTGCATTTCCATGCATTTGTCACGCTGTTTCTTCTACCTGGATGTCCTTCCCTTCCGTTTGCCGCCCCCTGCCATCTGGAGAAATCTTTCATGGTTTCATGTTTTCGGTGACTGCCTCTTCTGAGTTCACTGAGCACCTTGAACGGGTCTCGATTACGGAACCCATCTCAGTGTCTTATAGCGGTTTACTTGGCTGTCTCTTCTACTGTACTGTGAATTATTGGGGTCTGGTGATACTTTGTTCTTCTTTGGATCCCCAGTGCCAGCATAGTGGCTGCCATGTAGAAAGTCTCTATGGATGCCTTTGAATGAATGGGAAGGAAATTGAAGAAAGGTCTGGATAGCTTACATTTAAAAGGGAGCCTTGCTATTGTTTTTAAAGCACAAAGGGAATTTTTTTTTCACTTAACCTAGATGAAACAGCGTATCTCCATTGTCCTCTGCACAGCCCCCTTTTATACTTCAGAGTCTGATTCAGAACTTTCAGCAAGGTGTCTGATCCTTCATGAAGGAGACTGATATTAAGCCTAGGTAGCTACATTCTGTCAGTACTTCAGGGCACCTCCTCTCTTCTCTCCATTGAGATTTCAGTCTAGAAATCCCTGAAGTTGTTGGTAAACATTATCTCACTTTTCTGCCAAAAATAAAGTTCAGCCACTCTCTCTTGACTCTGACCTTCTATAATAGTATAATCCTCCTTACCAAATTCATCCTTCAGTATTGCAGTCTGAAGAACACCCACTTTTCCCCTTTGGCTTTGTCAGTTCTTTGTGTTATAAGGGCAGGATGTTTAAAGGTGAAGTCATTGACTTGCAAAATGAGAAACTGTTTTGGAGAGCATCTTGTTGTTTTATACTCCACAGATCAGAGTGTGTTAACACCAGGGTAGCTGGTAGTTTTTATGTAGTTCTTACCAAGATATTAAAATAATAGCATTTATCCAGCATCAGGATATCACAGAGAACTTCAAAATCCCCAGAAAGTTCCTTGGGAGGTGGGCAGGAATTATTGCTCCCATATTTATATATGGATAAGTAGTGCAAAGAAAGACCAAGGCAACTCCATGTGCCTTAAATTTATAAAGCATAAAATGTTAACATGTAGGAAAGCTAGGTGAAGGTTATGTGGGATTTTTTCCCCAGCTTTATTGAGATATAATTGATACATAACACTGCAAGTTTAAGGTGTAGAACATCTTGATTTGGTACATTTATAAATTGCAAAATGATTACCACCACTGTATTAGGTGCCAGCTCTATCCAGTCACATAGTGACCATTTCTGTCTTAGTTGGTGAGAACATTTAAAATCTGTTCCTTTAGCAACATTCAAGTATGTATATGATACGAAATTAGCTATAATCACCATGCTGTACATTAGATCCCCGGAACTTGTTAATCTTTATAACTTGAAGTTTGTACCCTTTGACTGAAATCTCCCCATTTCCTCCACCCCCTCAACCCCTGATAACCACCACTCTATTCTGTTTTTCTGAGTTTGTCCTTTTTAGATGCTACATAGAAGTGAAATCATTCAGTATTTGTCTTTCTCTGTCTGGCTTATTTCACTTAGCATAATGCATCCAAGTTGTTGCAAATGGCACGATTTCCTTCTTTCCCATGGCTGAATAATATTCCATTGTATGTATATATGGCATCTTCTTTATCCATTCATCCACTGACACTTAGGTTGTTTCTATATCTTGGCTATTGTGAGTAATGCTGCAGTGAACATGGGAGTGCAGCTATATCTTTAAGATCCTGATTTCAGTTTTCTTTGGATATATGCCCAGAAGTAGGATTGCTGGATCATACTGGTAGTTCTATTTTTAATTTTTTTAAGGAAACTCCATACTGTTTTCCATAGTGGCTGTACCAGTTTGCACTCTCACCAACAGTGCACTAGGGTTTATTCAGAAATTCTTTAAACTAAGTTTGCAATATTTTTATGTAACTGAAATCATGTCAAAATGAAAAGGAAAATAAACATATTAATACAGCAGGAAGAAAAACAATGGTTCCTAAGAGAAGTGAGCAGTAAGCTCCATTTTCCAGTATTTACTTGATTGTTTTCCGTCTCTGAGGATACAGCAGTCTCTGCTTCCAAGTCCGTAAACCTCATTGGTGAAGAGATCAGCTGAGATTGCTCCTAACGCTGGGGGTCCCTCTCCTGTGTCTCCCCAGGCGCAGTGAACCTTCGGGCCGACCTCATTCTTGGCATTCAACCAAATTTGGGGAGAACCAACCCGATGCCAGCATGATGCAGATATCTCAGGGCACGATTGGCACTCCTTGGCCCCAGAGCTACCATTCCAGGTAAGTGGTCACAGCTGAGACCCAGGGGCTTCGTACTTTCAAATGTCCTGTTCCCAGAAAAGATTGTTTTCTTATACTTACCTTGAGTATTAAGTCTCTCTACCCACTATCCTCATCCTCTTAAAACCCCTAACGTGTGTACGAGTCATCTTCATATCCTGGGCTAGACTGGCATGAAGGGAGGACAGGATTATTTCGAACACTGACTGGTCATTTGAGATATTTATGGGGCCTATGGATTCTCAGTCAGACATTTCTCAATTACACGTTATAGCACTATACTAGAAAACCTGACAACTCCCTCCGTCAGTGCTTAACGTCCTTTCTTCAAATATGTATCTGGTTTTTTTTAAAATTAATTTTTATTGGAGTATAGTTGCTTTATAATGTTGTGTTAGTTTCTACTGTACAGCAAAGTGAATCAGCTCTACGTATATACATATCCCCTCTTTTTTGGATTTCCTTCCCATTTAGGTCACCACAGAGCATTGAGTAGAGTTCCCTGTGCTATTCAGTAGATTCTCATTAGTTATCTATTTTATACATAGTACGTATGTATGTCAATCCCCATCTCCCAATTCCTCCCACCACCCCCCCTTCCTCCTTGGTATGCATATGTTTGTCCTCTATGTCTGTGTCTATTTCTGCTTTACAAATAAGATCATCTATACCATTTTTTTAGATTCCACATATATGCATTAGTATACGGTATTTGTTTTTCTCTTTCTGACTTGCTTCACTCTGTATGACAGTCTCTAAGTCCATCCACGTCTCTACAAACGACCCAGTTTCGTTCCTTTTTATGGCTGAGTAATATTCTACTGTATATATGTACCACATCTTCTTTATCCATTCCTCTGTATCGGATTTTTATCTGAATGATTTTATTCAGTATTTGAACTCCCCAGTTGGTTTTTCTCCTTCTGTTAAAGCCAGTTATCCAGCTTAGCTCCAATCGAAGCAGTTAACACACCGAGGACTGCTCAGTGTATACATTATCTCGTGTGGTCCTTCATATACACCCTTGAAACAGATACAGTGTTCTTAACTCCATTTCGCAGGACAGGACATTGAAGCTGGAAAGATGGCTTTGTCCAAGGTCAAACATCTGATCAGTACCCAAGTCAAGACTCAAATTCAAGCTAGGTTTCAAAGCCGTTGCGTGTAACCTCCTATACTTCCTCTACACTAGTTATACTAGTTATTCTTCCTCTGCTTTTCTAGTCACTCTATCAGTCAAGGTCCAGTCAGGGAAAAGCAGAGCCATCACGGGTGTTACAGGAGAAGGGATTTAGTATGGTAATCAGACCTTACACAATTGAAGGGGACTGGGGAGAAGGGAGCCAAGCCTGACCACCCACTTAGTTCTTTATATTAAAGAACTAAGTCAGGACGCCCCTACGTTTACTACAGACTTGGAGCCATGCAAATTGGAATTCATCTTCTGACCCCAGGGAGGCAGGCTGTGTCACTTACCACTTTTTTGGAAGCACTTGGATATAGGTTATGGTAGGGAGGTAGGCAAGTCAAGGTAATATGGGTCCCACATACAAATGAGATGCAAGTGCTTGTCTGTATCAGGGAGTGGAGGGTGTTTCTGGAAGGATTACTTAACTACCAGGCGGTGGGGACGCATTTGGCGAGGACTCAGAACCCCTAACACTCATGTCTGGTCAAATCAAGGGCCAAATCCTAGAGCTCTGACTGGTGGGCATGGCTCCCAGCACATTAGGATACTTTCCTGGTTACCCTCCTTGTGACAGACACTCCTCTCCCTTGCCCGTGTCCCTCCCAATAACCCTGAAAGAATTTCTTCTCACCATCTGAGCCATGTGTGCTCCGGGAACAGAGCTGCTAGCAGAGCCCACGCCCCATGCAGGCACAGTGCTTTGCTCTGTGGGCACAGCGGTGTTGAAGGCCTTTAGAAGGTTAGATGCAGGGGCCTAACAGTGTGAAGGAAGGACAGCACGATGGTGAGCTACTTGGGCTTTTAAGTGAGACCTCAGTTTAAATCTCAACTTGACCGCCTACTGCGTGAGCTTGAGCAAATCACTTCACCTTTTTGATCTTGGTTTCCTTGTCTGTAAAATGAAATTCATAATACAGATCTCATTGGCTCGTAGTGAGGATTAAGCAAAATAACACATGCAAAACATTTAGCGTAGTTCCTGAAACACAGTGAGCACTCAGTAACTATGAAAACTAATTATAATAATTAGGCTGAAGACTTGTCAGAGGTACAGTGAAACCTAGTATTGGACTAGGTTAATGGCATAAACCAGCACACACTTATAAAATGCAGGAGTGTATTAACAGGGTACCCCTAAACAGTGGGGCCCTTTGGAGCCTCCTAACGGCTAGCCTTAGGAGGCCCTAAATCTGAAGTCATACTGTGACCTAAAATACAAGCTTGTCCAAAGGCAGAAATAAGACGACTGCAATCAGTGCTTAGAATAACTGCTCACAGTAACTGTGGTGAGCTCCAAGAGGCCTCAGGAGAATGATGGCGCTGGCATCAGAAGTGCAGTATTCTGAAGGTTCTGCTTCTCTACCTGCTGTTTCCTCCTCATCCCAACCTCCAGAGGCAGGTGGATCTTGTACTGTACCGACCAGTCTGCCCTCTAATTCAAGCTTCAGAACAGCCTCCCGCCGACACAATGACTGTCGGCACAAAAGCTCTGTGGAGGAAGAGAGGGAGAAAGGGAAGCTCGGGTTACCCAGCTCCTACTGCAGCCCAAAGCATCCTGTGGTCTGTTCATTCCATGCCTCGGGCTTGCAGCTCCGAGTTCTGCTCAGAGGGTCAGCCCTTGGCAGCTGTAGACGGAGAAGCTCTCCTGGCACGTTTCTGAGGAACACAGTGGCATCTAGTGGTCTGGTGGTCGACATCCCTCTGACAGCCTTCTGACAGTTCCAGAAACCAGGAATATTACGTAGTCTCAGTCCTAAATGTGTGGATCTGCTTCTCGTTAAGAAGCAGGAGAAGGAGGGCGCTCTAGGGGTGGGGAAGGGCAGGAGTGAGGAGAGAGGGAGAGAGAAGTTGAGAGAGGCTGGAGACATGTAATTTTCACTGCCTGCAAGCTGGCTTGGATCTGGAATTCCACTGAAATTGTATTTCAGCCTCTTTCTGTCAGATCCTTGTCACTGCCTTTTTGCTGTCATACAGAAATCTCACAATGGTCCTAAAGTATTAGGACTTCTAAAGTCCTATGTACTTCAGAAGAAACCTTGAAAAGTCGTGTGGCCTGGTCCCCTCCTAAGAGGCTGAAATAACAGTATCAAAATACTAAAGAACCAGTATGTGTTCATTGATTCACTCCTTCAGCAAATATGTGTGGAATACCCACTACGTCTCAGATGATTTCTGATTATTGAGGGTACAAGACTGAACAAGACATAAAAAGCCCCCAACCTGCTGTATTTATTGTTTCCCCAGGTGTGTTCCTTGGAATAATAATCCATTAGATACTCCTTGGGAAAAAGTTTCTAGGGTCACATAAGTTTAGAAAACACTGCTTAGTATATTTTCCTTTAAGAACATCACATGAGCAAGTTTATTAATGACTCAGGAGTCTTAAAGTAATTACAATTATTTAAATCATCTAGCCCAGTATTTTCCAAACATATTTGGTCACCTAAGCAATTAATATTCTGGGAGTACACTTTAGGAAATGTTTGCATACACTTGTGCTTTTTGCTGTGGTTTAAGTATTTAGAAAATATTAATACTTTCAAACAGAGGTGATGTGATGTCAAGTAGTGGTAAGTGCCATGAAGAAAGTAAAGCAGAGTAACAGGGAGTAAGGACAGAAGAGGTTCTTTTTAGTGAGTAGCAGGAAGTCTTCTCTGATGCAGAGACTTGAATAAGGGGAAGGGATTACGCCAGGTGAAGAGCATTCCTTTTTTTGTGGGAACAGCGAGTACAAAAGCCCTGAGACCCTGACGTGGGAATGTATTACATGGGTTATTTATTTATTTATCTATCTATTTATCTATCTATCTATCTATTTATGGCCGCGTTGGGTCTTTGTTGCTGCGCGCGGGCTTTCTCTAGTTGCGGCGAGCGGGGGCTACTCTTCATTGCGGTGCACGGGCTTCTCGTTGCAATGGCTTCTCTTGTTGCAGAGCATGGGCTCTAGGCACGCGGGCTTCAGTAGTTGTGGCTCGCGGGCTGTAGAGCGCAGGCTCAGTAGTCGTGGCACGCGGGCTTAGTTGCTCTGCGGCATGTGGGATCTCCCCGGACCAGGGCTCGAACCCGTGTCCCCTGCATTGGCAGGCGGATTCGTAACCACTGCGCCACCAGGGAAGTCCTATTTCATGGGTTTGAGGTGCTGTAAGTTGGCCATTATGCTGGAGTGCGGTGAGCAAGAAGGAGAGCAGTGGAAAATGAGGTAGGAGAAGTTGTCAGACCCCAGTAAGAACTCTGACACACTTGATGCACTCACCTTAAGAGTAAGTCTGTCTCTGTGTGGCTTGCAGCTCTTGCAGGGCTTGAAGACCTTCATGCCAAGTTCTTCTCAACCATCATTAAGAGTACCCCATCTTGGAAGCAGGAATGGCAAGGGTAGTCAGAATGACTGCTTCCAGAACATGGTAGAAGAACTTGTTCCTAGAGGGTGATGTCAGGGCACTCCATGGCATGGCATGGCATGGCATAGGTCACTTGGTCTTAGTTCCCAGTCAGCTTGGGAATGGGAATTGGGCGGGGACACAGCCCTCCCTGAGTAGCAGGGAAGAGCACTCCTGGTCCTCATGTGATGCATTCCATCTGAGGAACGGTGGGTTAAGTTTCCCTTGGCTACAGGATGGAACCCACTCTACCCTTGCTCTGCCTGGCTAGAGATTTACCAGTGATTTCATATTTCTAGATACCATCTGTATTTTGAGATATGTTGGTGGTGGCATTTCCTCCCACTCAACAGTGTTACAGTTAGCCCATCAGTTTATTCACTTTGATTTTTTTTGCATGCTCCTAAATTAGATTTGAAGTAGCCTTTTACTGAAAGGCTGCTAAAATTCTTAGCAGTTGGGAGGAGGATTAAGTAGTGTCTACCACCTGCATGGAATTGATGAGCCAAACAGCCCTTGTGGGGTCTAACTGCTTCCACGTGCCCTCAAAGTATTAGCTCTGAATCTTCTGTTAGAGGAGATAAAGGGAAGCACAAGCGGGTCATATGGGATTATCCTCAACTGAGCCATGTCATGTGCATTTTCAACACAGCCTCTTCATCTAGAGGGGAGTGGGAGTAAAAACTGGCAGTGGCATATGCCATGCCACTGGGTGCCAGGACTGACTTCCCTAATCTGGTTGGCTCAGGAGCTGTGCCCTTCCTTTCTCCCTTGAATTTATACCTGTCCCTCCCAAAGCAGGATGCTGCGTTCAGTAAGTTCACTTCCCTTGATAGAGAAAATTATTCTTAGGGTGAGTTGCTGAAAATGTAGTCTTCTTTTCCTTGAATTCCAGCACCAGTTTTGACTCAGCAGGTGACTCCTATTCTCTTCGCATATACTGTGGAGACAGTCCAGCCACAAAGCATTATCGCGTACTCGGCCATTAAGGCAACCATATTTACTTACATGAGATCTAGACATATAATAATAGCTCCATGAATTTTAATAGCGTTTAAATGCCTATTCATTTAAAAATGGAAAACCTCAGGCAAGAACTCTTAGTTCTTCTTTCCTCTTCTCTGGAGAATAGTGAGTCACAAATGTTTGAACTATTGAGACTGCTGCTTTGATTTTTGAGCTATTTACTCCTTCCTATGTCTGTGTCCTCTCTCCCCCAACATTGCTGGGGTGAAGTATATTTTGATTTTATAATTAAAGCTAATTATAAGTAATGCTGTCTTATGGCAGCTTTCTGGGGTGTATGATGCCAGGAGTGAGAGTCACTCCCCCTCCCCCAGGCAGGCTCTGAAAATCACCTGGACGAGCTCGTGAAGGAGGTCTTACCCTCCAGTGTATGAGGCTTTGCCCAGACTCTGGGAAGTTGTCCGTGGGTGATTGGCTCCCAGTACCCAACAGCCTCCTATGATTAAGGCTTCTTATCCAGCCTGCCTCTCCTTCTCTCTCATCCGCTTTTTCTAACTCTGTAATATTCTCTCAGTATTTCTCTCTTTCAGTTTTGTGTTTGGCCTTCTCCCCACAAACAAACTGTCTCTTGTACAGTTGAGATTCCAGGAAGATTGCCAGGGAGTAACCCTTCAGTTCCATAAAAAGGAAAGATATTAACTAAAACCATGGACACGTGCAGAGTCTCCCTCAGCCATTCACGTGCCTGGTCTCTTACTAAGCTTTCCCCTTCTCCCCACAGACGCCCCAAGAGGCGTAAAATGTCAGTCTCCATCACTCTTCCTCCTCTTTCCTCGCCCACCTCTCTCATTTCTTGCCATGTGCAGAATGTCGCTTCCGGCATGGAGCACATCACATCAGTGTGCCGCCCGTGTCCAAAGGCCGCGTGGCTTCCTCGCGCTCCCCGCTTCTCCCTTGGCGAGCCTGGGTGATTAATTAGCGGCACATAGGTTGCGGCGTTGGGCAGTTACTCCTAGTGACGACACGTAGGGAGACCGAGTAAGGCCCAAATATGGCCCTTTCCCCCCACCCTTCCAGAAACCAAACATCTTTCCCAAGAGTACGTTTATAGGCTGGGTCCCGTGCCTGTAAGCCTGCTGAATGATACGGACTCCCTGCTGACTGCTTTGCCTCCCTTTCTTCCAGCTCCTCTACCAGTGACCTCTCCGGCTATGACCATGCTTATCTGAGGCGGAGCCCTGACCAGTGCAGCTCCCAGGGGAGCATGGACAGCCTGGAGCCCAGCGGGGGATGCCCGCCCTGCCACCTCCTCTCCCCGGCCAAGTCTACCAGCAGCATGGACCAGCTCAGCCACCTCCATAACAAGAGAGACTCGGCTTACAGCTCCTTCTCCACCAGTTCCAGCATCCTCGAGTATCCGCCCCCCGGCATCTCTGGCCGGGAGCGTTCGGGCTCCGTGGACACCACTTCTGCTCGAGGTGGCCTCCTAGAAGGGATGAGGCAGGCAGACATTCGCTATGTTAAGACAGTCTATGATCCCCGGAGGGGGGTCTCAGCAGAGTATGAGGTGAACTCTTCAGGCCTGCTTCTGCAAGGTAAGGAGGCCCGAGCATTGGCAGATGGTCAGGGCTATGAGAAATGGCATAGTGTTCCTCGGGGCAAGGAAGCGCCACCCCCCTCCTGGAGCCAGCACTGCCCCAGCTCCTTGGAGACCACCGCGGACAACTTGCCTCCCAAAGTGGGTGCGCCTCTGCCCCCGGCTCGGAGTGACAGTTATGCGGCCTTTCGGCAGCGAGAGCGGCCTGGCTCCTGGTCTAGCCTTGATCAGAAACGGTTCTGCCGGCCTCAGGCAAACTCTGCAGGCACCCTGAAATCTCCCTTCATAGAGGAACAGCTGCATACCGTGCTGGAGAAGAGTCCAGAAAACAGCCCCCCAGTGAAGCCCAAGCATAATTACACCCAGAAGGCCCAACCTGGCCAACCTCTGCTGCCGACTGGCATCTACCCGGTACCTTCCCTGGAGCCACACTTTGCCCAGGTGCCCCGGCCTTCCGTGAGTGGTAACGGCACCCTCTACCCTGCGCTGGCCAAGGAGGGCGGGTATCCAGCTCCGCAGGGAGCTTGCGACAAGACGGCCACCCTTGATGAGAATGGGAACCAAAATGGATCTAGCAGGCCTGGCTTTGCCTTCTGCCAGCCCCTAGAACATGACTCAGTGTACCCAGGAGAGAGGAAACCTGAAGTTTCAGCCAAATGTGTCCCCTACAAAGTCCATTTCCCCTCAGTGCCTGAAAACGAGGAGGAGACCTCCCTGAAGAGACTTCTCACACCTCTCCGAGGCAACAGCCCACATCCCAGTGAGAGAAAGAGCACCCAGGGCAACAAATATTCTAATTACCACGGCCTCCAATCCCCTCAGGCTCAGGCCTGGCAAGTGGGTGAAGACAAGAGATCTTTCCTGCCCTCAGAGCCTTGGGAGGGTGATTTCCATGAAGACCACAATGCCAACCTCCGGCGGAGGCTCGAGAGAGGCAGCCTGGGCCAGAGCATGCCAAGCAACTTTGGCAAGACCATATCTGCCTTCTCCTCCCTCCAGAACATTCCTGAGAGTCTAAGAAGGCAAAGCAGCCTGGATCTAGGAGGGGGAGCCCAGGAGATCTACCTGGAAGGCACGTCCACCTGTGCAGTCAGCACCAAGGCAGAGGACTCTGGAAGGACTATTGTTCCTGATCACAGGAGCCAGCTGGACAGGTCAGTTTCCTATCCCAGGCCTGAGGGGAGAACCAGTGCCTCGGCTTCGTTCCACAGTTCAGACCCGAGGTATGAAGAGCTGCCCTCCCCGCCCCCGCAGGAGACATCCAGTCTGGGCCGAAGGAGGCTCAGCTCCAGCAGCGCCTCGGCTCTGCAGGGCTTTCAGTACGGGAAGCCCCACTGCTCGGTGCTGGAGAAGGTTTCCAAGATCGAGCAGCGAGAGCAAGGGAGCCAGAGGCCCCCGAGTGCGGGCAGCTCTAGTTACGGTTATAACCACAGGCCCAACAGGACACTCCCAACTTCTCATACTTTGGGGAATGACTTGGAGGAGACAAAGGCCCATATCCGTTTTTCCGAATCCACGGAACCCCTAGGCAATGGGGAGCCGCACTGCAAAAACGGGGAGCCGAAGTCGGAAGAGGTTTCCTGGCAGTCGTGTGGTCAGCAGCCGAGGCGGGACGCTCGCCTGCTCCGCAGCCAGAGCACCTTCCAGCTCTTCAGCGAGGCCGAGAAGGGGGCCGTGTGGCCCGATGACCGGCCCCGCACGCCAGAGTCGCCCGTGCAGGATGCCCCCTTCAGCCGCGCCTACCGGAACAGCATCAAGGACGCGCAGTCCCGTGTCCTGGGCGCCACCTCCTTTCGACGCCGGGACCTCGAGCCGGGGACGCCCACAGCTGCCAGGCCCTGGCGGCTGCGACCCGCCTCGGCCCACGTGGGGCTGCGGAGCCCGGAGGCGCCGGCTTCCGCCTCCCCGCACACCCCGCGCGAGCGGCACAGCGTGACCCCGGCCGAGGGCGACCCAGCCCGGCCCGCGCCCCCCGCCGCCCGGAGGGGGCCGCGCCGGCACCTGACGCCCGAGCAGAAGAAGCGCTCGTATTCGGAGCCCGAGAAGATGCACGAGGTGGGGGTCTCGGAGGAGGCCGAGCCGGCGCCCCCGGGCCCGCCAAGGAAGGGGCCGCAGTTCGCGGAGAGCTCGGTGGCTGACCGGCGCCGCATCTTCGAGCGAGACGGCAGGGCCTGCTCGACCCTCAGCCTGTCGGGGCCCGAGCTGAAGCAGTTCCAGCAGAGCGCGCTGGCCGACTACATTCAGCGCAAGACCGGCAAGCGGCCCGCTGCCGCCGGCTGCGGCCTCCAGGAGCCTGGGCCGCTGCGGGAGCGCGCCCAGAGCGCCTACCTCCAGGCCGCGCCCGAGGGCCCCGGCCTCGCTGCGGCCTGCAGTCTCTCCTCTCTGCGGGAGCCCAGCCTGCCGCCCCGCAGGGAGGCCGCCCTCCAGCCGGCCACCGCGGAAGGGGGTGGCGGGGAGCCGCCACGGGCCCCCCGAGATCGCAGCAGCTCTTTTGCCGGCGGCCGCCACCTCGGGGAACGGCGCCGCGGAGACCAAGCCCCGAGAGAACTGCTTGGTGGAGCTACTGGCGGTCCAAAGGGCCCCCAGAGGCTGGACAGGACCCCTGGGGAGCCCTCCCCCTGGGGGTCCGCGGCCGGGAGGGCCGGGAAGTCCCTGTCGGCCGAGGACCTGCTGGAGCGCTCAGACGTCCACGCCGTCCCTGTCCACATGAGGTCACGGTCATCTCCCACTGCAGACCAGCGCCAGGTATGTGCAGCCAGCGGGTCCTAGCACTGCCCCTTGCATCCTGGAAGCCGTAGTGCGGCTTCTCTAACCCCCTCCTCTCCCCTTCGTTTTCCTTTTACACGCAAGAGAGTAGCATTTGTTTTCGTAAGGTGATGTCTTTCTCAGTGCCCCTGTCTGATGAGATCATTACAGAGATACAGATATATAATACATAGATATCGATACAGTTGTGTGGATATCTTATGTAGTTACATGTATTGTATATCGATATAGATATCTATACATATATATGTGTGTGTATCAATGGATATAGATGTATATGTGTACACACACGCACACAGTAGGCCTCGTATTCCTGGTTCTGCACTGGAATGGAAAATATTGGGAAAATTCCAGAAAGTTCCAAAAAGCAAAATTTGAATTTGCCAGCACACCAGCAACTATTTACATAGTATTTAGATTGTAAGTAGAGCTGATTTAAAGTATACAGGAGGATGTGTGTAGGTTATATGCAAATACTATGCCATTTTATCAATATAGAGCATCAGGTGGATTTTGGTATCCGTCCCTGGGGGGTCCTGAAGCCAATTCCCTAGTGATACTGGGAGACAAGTGTATATAATATATATACACACATACATATATAGTATGTATGTATTATATAGTATATACATATATATATATATATATATAATAACTTCATTTTAGTGTCACCCACTTCTCAGCGTAAGAATTAGATTAGGAAAATTTAGGGGTTATCTTTTTTCTTTGTTTTGGGGTTTTTTTTGTGTTTTTTTTTTTGTTTGTTTTGCTGCTTTTCTCTTTTTTTAAGTTCATGCAATAGAGGCTGTGTCTCAGTATTTTAAAGATGTTGGCTTCATACCTTCTTTGTTTCTATTGGACTTTTGCATTGACAAAATAAGTATAGTTATTGACTTTGATAATTGTTGGTTGTTGAGCTCCAGGCCCTCAACTAAGTATGCTTTTACGTTTATTATCTCATTAATCCTCAAAATAATCCTATATGGTAGAGTATATTTTCCATATCAAATCCATGTCTCTCTGTCTCTGTGTACTGTCGTGGCGAGATAGAAGAATGTCAGACTTTCAGATTCTCTCATGAAGTCTCCAAACTATGCAAAGATCATGAGGAGCTTTCCACTGGAAATTTTAGGCAGAGCTAGGAATAAAATCCGAGCACTCTGACTCCCAGGAGTCTATTAATTCCCCTAATTCTTAGCCCATCCTCAAGCTCTCCGTGCACTGCAGGTCGATGTCCCGCCTCATGGTTCCCTTCCCAGGTAAGAAGATACGAGGAATTCACATATATGTTACCACAGGGGGGAATACCCCTCCATTGTCCCTTCTCAGATTCTGTTTTCCCCAGCAGAGAATGTAATCATTCAGCAAGCATTTGTAGAGCGTATGTTTTACGAAAAGGACTGCTTATAGGTTTAAAGGAAACGTAAAGGAAAATAAGGGTCATGCCTTTCTGGGGTTCACAATTGAGCAAGGACTATGAACTTATATATAAATAACTAACACGAATAGTGAATGCTTTGGGAGTGGTCGTAAATAAGATGCTGTGGGAGGGATAGTAATTCTGAGAGGATCTAAGAGAGCATCTCTTGAAGGAGAAGGGATTTGAACCAGGCTATAAAGGATGGGCAGGATGTTGACAAAGAGTTGGAGGTTGTGTGTGGGAGGCATTGAGTTGGAGGAAGCAGCTTCAGACAAAGAAGAGTTAGCCATTACTGCCTGAGACCTCTGTCTGCTGCACTGCTTTTGCAACACACATACGCACAGCATTGTGAGAAAATACTGCTCCCTCCCAGATATTTTCTCTTCAGAAATATTTTCTCCCCAATATAACCCACACACACCACACAAACACACGCAATCTATAGAGGCAATCCTCCGTAAGCCTCCAGTAGCTGTTTTTCACCCCTTAGCGTGAAGAACAGAGCTAATTTCCAGTCCTTATCCTACCCCTAAGACGCTTTTAAAATCCACATGTGTAATATGCCATTCCAGCTAGTTTGATGGGCTTCGGAAGCTCACCGCGTAGCAGAACAAACATTTTCTCCATTTCTCTCCCCATGTTCTAAAGAAAATAGAAATGTTTAGGTGAAAACTAAATCATCTTCTGATAGATGTCATTTTTCTCTCTTGGGGAATTTGTTGGATGGTTATGAATGTTATTTTGCCTTCCCTTCCAAATATTTCTCAAGCCTGGTAAACTGGGAAATAGAGCTAAAACATAGGCAGTATAGAGAAATGATCCCAGTTAAATCCCAATTATTTGGTATTATTTGAAAAACTTTCTAGAAAGACAGCTAAATACAGAACATTATTTATGTTCTCTTTCATAAAGCGAGTACCATATTTAGAAATTATTTAACGTGGGGAATATGATGCCAGAGGGGGGAAATATTTCAACGTGAAATACTTTATCTGCGCTGCTTTGCTCCTACAAATTCTGAAAATAGGTTATCATCCCCCAGATTGCAGCTGCACCAAGACTGTGTTCTTAGGCTTCCTCCTTCATTCCCTGGCTCAGCAGCTGCACCGTGCCTGCCCTGAGACTGGTCCATGGCGAGGTCTGCCCCTCGCATCTTCTTCATACACCCATTATGATGTGACAAGCATTTGATTGCTGAGGAAATTGCTCAGTGCACGGAACCCCACAATGTTGGATGTAGTGTTGATTCTGTAGGATGCAACTTGCACATCATTTTTAGTACCTCTCAACAAGCTTGGGGATACATCAGAGAATCAACTTTCCACAAAATGTAAAGTTACAAATAGCTACTAATAATCACATGTTTACTATGTGCCAGTCACGGTACTGTGTTTTATAAGCTTAAAATTAATCCTACATCTATGCAAAGGAGGAGATGCCGTTGTTATCGCCGTATTACAGATGAGGGAACTGAGGCGCAGAAAGGCCGAGAAATGTGCCCAACGTAGTGGGAGCAAGGTTTTGACCCCATACTGTCTGACTCCAGAGGTTTTAAGTCACTATTAGCCATGCTGCCTCCCGGTATCAAAAAAGACTGGGCAACTAGAGGGAGGTGAGAGTTCAACATCTTGTACCTGAAAACTCCAGCCAGTGAATTGATTTCATTTTAACATTTATAAACTACTGTTATACACGTAAATAACATTTAAAATTTTTTTAAATGAATTTCTAATTCATTTTAGCAGATACTTGAAGCTGATATTACAAAGTAGATGAATATTGTCTTCATATTTCATTGGTCATAGAGATATTAGGATATTTAATTAAGAATCCAAAGGAAGAGTGCGAGTCGGAATTGGATGGGATTCAGGTTTATAGTTCTAACTGTACACTGTGCCTAATGAAGAATAAGAACTGGTATACTTTTAAGTCGGTCAGAAGAAGTTAGAGACGATTAACAACAACAGACACTTAACAAATAAATGTTGGCATAACTCTATACCTGGTATTTCTCCCATTGCCACTGCTTTTTCCTAAATTGTCATAATAGTTTATACTTCTTACCAGTTTATAGAAAATCAAGTCTTCTTTGAAAGTGCATACGTGCCCAGGCTAAGCAAATAAATGCAACAGGAATGTATCCTCCTTGGGCTTTCTACTAGGTTGGGAAGGCATTTTCCTTCTGTCCAAACGGTATTTCCATTGACAGGAGATGTAGAGAGTTCTCTCAATGGCCTATTACTGGGTCTGAGTCCTTTTATTTTACATACACCCACAGAAATATCAAGCTCGTACTGTAATTCAAAGGAAATAATAGAGTAGAAATATATATTTGAACGTTACTAGGTTAGGAGCTTTAAGGGGACCTAGATAGGCTTTTCCAGTTAATTATTGGCGAAGCTGAACATTCACGTCAACAGAGGGGGTGGAGTGGGGAAAGACTTTTTATTTTAACTTTTTATTTTATATTGGAGTATAGTTGATTAACAATGTTGTGTTAATTTCAGGTGTACAGCAAAGTGATTCAGTTATACATGTATCTGTTCTTTTTCAAGTTCTTTTCCCACTTAGGTTATTACACAATAGGGAGCAGAGTTCCCTGTGCTATATATACAGTAGGTCCTTGTTGGTTATAAAGGGACCATAGGGTTTTGCGGAGAGTAGGAATTCCCATTCCCTCTAGTGATATTTGAGCAAATCAGAGACACATGGAATTCCTTTTTCTCAAAGCATTGACATCTGATTGTATCCAGCTCAGCCACCATTCAACTCAAGATTCCAAAGATCGACCTTAGGCTTTGAGGAAATCATGGTTTGAATCCTAGCTGCTTACTTAATTGTGGGTAAGATACTTATCCTCTCTGAGCTGCAATTACCTCCCCTCTCCCCATTGTTATAGATTAAATTACGGAGGAAGTGTCAGGTGCCTAACACAGCTCCAGGCACATCATTTGAGGATTATAAGGAGCTTGGCTGAGTGTCCAGCACACAGTAAATGCCGAGGAGGGGGAAGCTGCAGTTATTAATAATATTCAGGGTTGTTTCTTCTTTGGACCTTCTCCCACCCACGTTTGGCTCTTTTCATTGCTTCTTAGTACCTCTACCAATGACTGGGGGGGACAAAAGAAAAAGAGAGAGAGAGTGGGGTGGGGTGATGAAAAGCATTTGGCCCTTTGGACAGAATAAATGGTGAAAGAAATTGTTGAAATTAAGTTTAGGGCTTACATGTGGATTTAATTTTCCTGTTTTCTACCTGTCTCCTATTATCATAGATAATTGAGAGTTTTATCAATAGCAACATCATTGTCTTCATCAGGGACCTGTACATATGAACTGATTTTACACTAACAAAAACTGACCTACAACCCTTTCAGGAAACTAATATATACCCTTATTTAAAACAAAAACAAATAATGACTACCCTTGAAATGTCCCCAGCGTTATTGACATTACATGGGGGTGAGATGTTTTTCCCAGAGAGAATGTATTTCAACCTGATTACAAGCCAGATTCGTATCTAATTCTTGAGATTTTGCTGAATTCAGTAAACTCTCCTTTTCCTGTCATCTCCCATATTTCCCTATTGCTGTTTTGAAAGCTTGGCCCTTTGAATTAATTTTCATCATTATATTTCAAGTATAGGAGTTGTTTGAAGTCTGGAGATGACTGTTATCAGACTTCTCTTGTTTAGAAAATGTCTTTGTTAGGAGAGGCACCCAGTGAGGTAGACTGAGGTTCTGCCACTTGTGACCTTGGTAAAGTTAACCTCTTGGGGCCTGTGTCCTCATCAATGCAGTGGGATTAACAGTACTTCCTGGGCTTTGAGGATGAAATGGGTTAGTATGTAAGAGTGCCACCATGATGCCTGATAATAAATAGTGGACCTCCAATAAATGTTTCTTCTCCTTTATACCTCCACCCCCTTGGTAAATTTAAAGACCTGTTTGTTGGTAATAACGCTGTGCCTCTTGTGTTTTAAGGATGTGCTTTTGGGGGAAAACAATGGCTTTGGTCTTGTGAAGGATCCATGTTATTTGGCTGGCCCAGGATCCAGGTATGTATCTGTATTTATGATGCCCTCTACCTTATGAATGCTGCTGGAGTTAAATGCTTCTGTTCCTCTCTACCAGAAATCGAAGTGTGATATTATGATGTTTCGTAGTGTCATGTGCCACCTCTTCAGTTTGTCTAGGCCATGGGGAGCTTTATTTTTTATTTATAGATGACTTTCTCTAAGAATGATACTATTCAAAATAGGTTTTGAATGTGTGCTATTGAGGCAATGGTTGACTTCCAGTAAGTTTGGCATCGGAATAGTTGGTGGATATGCTCTTCTCAAGTATATCCTCTGGCTCTCACACGTGGGGCCTCTCTTAAACGTGGCTGATCTCTTCTGGCTCTGTCCCAGAGGATCAGGTCTGCTGAATAAAGCAGTAGGGGAAGAATGAGCGTCATGAACAGCCTTCACAGAACAAGACAAACTTGCAGGAATCACCTGAAGTAAAAAATAAAGCTCTAAAGTCATTATTTTAGGCACTTAGAGATAGAAAATAGCAGGAAATTCATGTTTTAAAAATTGCCATCAAAATCATTTCTCCTTGGTAGAAAAAATATAATGGGCAATTTTTCAGAATTAGAATCTTTAAACTATTCACTTGGAGCTTAAGAGGTAGAAATTTCCAAAGAGAGTTTCCTCTGAACCACATGCCTGTATGTAGTTTTAATGCAGCATTATAGGACTATCTACTGTCATCTGTTATTACTAATGGTAATACATTTAAACCCTCCCTACTACCGCCCATGATTTTTCAAGCCAGTTCCTTAATTTTTACTATGTTTCATTCAATCATTGTTTCTCTCTTTTTCTGGCATTCACCTTCTCGATAGCTCAACCTAATACTGCCAGCACGGTCAGGAAGTGGGTATTAGGTGACCTCCTTCACTGCCAAGAGCAGCCTTCTGTAGTTGGTCTTGCTCCTGGAGCTGTGCCTTAAAGTGAAGCAGTCAAGGTGAGGCTGAGGACTTTAGTTTGGCTGCATTAATTCAAAGCTAGAGACAAGGGAAGACTAACAGTGAACTAGAGCTCTGCCAAAAGAGAGCTGGTCTGAAGTCTAAGGTGAAACTAAAGTCAACCACAAAAAATCCAATTGCTGGATTCCAAAAAGGACTTGAATAGACATTTCTCCACATGGCCAACAGGCCCATGAAAAGATACTGCACATCACTAATCATCAGAGAAATGCAAATCAAAACCACGCTCATTAGAATGGCTACGATCGAAAAAGCATAAAAGAACAAGTGCTGGTGAGGATGTGGAGAAATTAGAACCCCTGTGCACCGTTGGTGGGGTTACAAAATGGTATAACTGCTACGGAAACAGTATGGAGGTTCCTCAAGAAATTAAAAATCTATCGTATGACCCAGCAATCCCACTTCTGAGTATAAATCCAAAGAATTGAAAGCAGTGTCTTGAAGAGAGATTTTCATACCCATGTTCGAGGCAGCACTATTCACAATAGCAAAGAGGTGGAAGCAACCCAGATGTCCACAGATGGATGAGTGGATAAACAAAATGTGGTGTATGCATACAGTGGAATATTATTCAGCCTTTACAAGGAAGGAAATGCTGTCACATGCTACACCCTGGATGAACCTCGAGGACATTATGCTAAGTGAAATAAGCCAGTCATAAATACTTTATGATTCCCCTTGTATGAGGTATCTAAAGTAGTCGAATTTATAGAAAAGTAGAATGGTGGTTACAAGGGCCGGGGGAGTGGCAGAAGAAGAGTTGTTGCTTAATAGGTTTATAGTTTCAGCTTTGCAAGATGAAAACGTTCTGGAGATCTGTTTTGCAACAATATGGGTGTACTTAACACTATTGAACTGAACATTTTTTTTTTTTAATTTATTTATTTACTTTTGGCAGTGTTGGGTCTTCGTTTCTGTGCGAGGGCTTTCTCTAGTTGTGGCAAGCGGGGGCCACTCTTCATCGCGGTGCGCGGGCCTCTCACTGTCGTGGCCTCTTGTTGCGGAGCACAGGCTCCAGACGCGCAGGCTCAGTAATCGTGGCTCACGGGCCCAGTTGCTCCGCGGCATGTGGGAATCTTCCCAGACCAGGGCTCGAACCCGTGTCCCCTGCACTGGCAGGCAGATTCTCAACCACTGCGCCACCAGGGAAGCCCCGAACTGAACATTTTAAAATGAATTTAAAGTTAAAATGAATTTAAATTTAAAGTAGTAAATTTTATGTTATGTGGGGGTTTTTTTTAACCACATTAAAAAAAATGCTATGAAGGAAAAAAATGAGACTAATCAAACTTAATTCCTGAATATTAAGATTCCTGGATACATGTCAATAGACGCTTGTCTCTCACATTCTATTATAAAAGAGACTGAAATAAAATCTTTATGATACTAGTCTTTATTCTTGGAAAACAATCACCAGGAAAAAGTATTCTCAACCAAACTAAGCATTTAACTCAACTATTACCTTCAGAAATACAGTTTTTTACAGTATGGTTCCTATAAACTAAGAAGATTAAACATAAACTAAAAATATTATATCAAGGTTTATTTGGGCTACATCTTTAAAAGATAAATATTATTTTATTGTGTGTTTTAGTGATGTCTCCCCTTTTTAAAAAGCAAAATGAAGGTACCTGAGTTGGTCCTTAAAACATCAGATTCCAGTTACTCCATGTCCTATTAGAGGCTGCTAAGTTTAAAAATAGTTCATGGCCTGCAGTCTAAACAGCAGTTGGGCACAAGAGACGTCGTTTGTTCAACAGACATTTACTGAGAGGGTACTTTGTGCCAGGGTCTGGGGATAGCAAAATGAATAAGACATGGGGGTAAAGAGCACCCCCAGTGAATCTCCTGCCCCTGGGTTTCTGGTGTACCCATTTGGGAACCCACCAAGAAGGACAGAATAGCCACTCTTGAATATTGACAGGTTTCTGGTAAAGAAACTGCTTCTAGATGAAAAGGATCTGTGATGGGAGCGGAGGGTATGCATCTGAGCGGAAGATGGGCCTCTTACTCAACCATCGGCATTTATAGTAAAGAAAAAATAATGGCAGGAGAAGAGCTGATTTGGTTCTTTGTGGTCTTTTCCTTCTTTATGCTGCTTTGCCCTCACCTGGCACTTAGATGATTTCGTGGCAGGCCTGTGCTGGGGCTCTGACTTGGGACTGAGCCACAGCTCTCTCAGGACACGGGTCTGTAAAATGAAATATGCCATCTGCTCCCCAGATTCACTTGCACACTAGTCAGGGAGCTACAAATGTGGGATTTACAAATTAAGGTTGTTTTGCTGGAGATATTTTTATCCTCACATTAACTCTTGCATGGCAGGCAGGCGGGCAGTGCTGCAGACGTGTTTTCTTTGTTTTTGTTCTCCTTTTTTTCCTTTCAAACACGTTAACAAACGTAATGGAAATTGTTGGGTTTTTCCTTAGAGCCTAGAGGACAGCTGTTTAAACGACCATGCGCCCTATTTGCTCGTTATGGTCAGTCTCTCTCTCCAGAGGTAACTGCTTATTAGCTCCTTAGGTGAGACTCTCCCTTTCCTTCTTACTTTCCATTTTAAGAAATGAAAACACTGGGAGACTAAGAGAAAGTTGTAAATAAACCCTTCAGATTCTGCGGCCCATGCAAATACTTTCCAAACAGACCTCCCCCGTGGGGTTCTCACCTGTGGAGAATGAGGCAGCATTCTTTTCCCCAGAGTCAGGAGCTGGTTCCCAAACTAGTCCTAAAAGGAGCAGAAGAAACATACCTGCTCCTGCCTTTTATATCCTGAAGCCTGTCCTCAAAAGCTGCCTTGCATGGGGGGGAGGTGGATGGGGTGATGAGAGAGGGTTAATAAAAAGAAATGCCTTGTGACCCCAGGCTTGCCCTGTGACATTTTCCTGCAGGAGTTTATGCCTACCCGGCATCTCATTTAAACTTGGTTCTTTGTACGAGCAGCCAAGGGAAGACAGTGTGCAGCTTCTCCGGGGTTCCTTCTCCCCACCAAATGCTTTTCCCGTCCATGTAAGGCACCTTGGGCTCAGCGTTTGCCCCTTCTCTTCAGAGCTAACCTATGTGTCTGTATCCCGCTCCAGGCCATTCAGCTGTTCCAGCCGTGGAGAGATGTCGTTGCTCCAACACCATCCCAGCCCTCGTTGCGGGGTTTCGGGCTGCAAAGCAGGTGGCGGTGCCTCCATTCCCGGCAGGGGTCCGGGACCGCTGGACCCTCCAAGGCAGGCCAGCAGAACGCCTGGCCCCCGGCCCCTGTCCTCAGGAGCGCAAGGGCATCTCCCGGACTCCAGGGCTGCACCGCCGAGCTCAGCCCTGCCTGCCCCTGTCCCCTCGAGCTACTGCTCACAGGCCGCCGCCGCCCAGCCCTGCACCCCAGCCGGGACCCCCAGAAGTGGCGGCCACCGGCCGGCCCAGCCTCCCAGCCCCGAACGCAGTAAGGAGGAGGGAGCAGGGACGCGGCGCTCCCCGCCCTGGGTGACGCGGGCCCACGCAGTCAGAGAGGACAGCCTCCCAGAGGACACCGCATCGCCTGGGTGCGCGAGCCCGAAGCACTACCCGAAGCCGCCGCAGGCCCTCCCCAGCCCCGGCAGCACTTCCGACCCAGACACGCCCCTCGGGGCCCCAGACACGCCCCTCGGGGCCCCGGGCACTCTGGGCAGAATCTCCCTCCGGATCTCTGAGTCTGCCCTGCTGGCCTCCCTGCCGCCTCGGGAGGACAACGACGACGAGGTGTTCGTGAGGGACCTGCGCTCCACCGCCACTTCCGGCCCCAGCTGCGAAGCAGCGCCGCCGCCTCCCAGCCGGGAAGCCCCGGCCCAGAACCTGGACCTCTTCCCTCCGCCTCCCCCTGAAGCTGTGTGCGCGGAGCAGTGGGACAGCGAGGGCTCCCGGGAGCCCCACGCCAGGTGAGAGCAGCCCTCCGCCAAGGTTAAGGCCTGTCTCCCTCCCCAGTAAGAGATTTCCACGCTCCACGCTTCCCAGAGCCGCCTCTGCTGGCCACTGGAGAGCCCTGTGGAGGTTTGTTAACAGGAGCCCAGCTCACGAAACTGGCACAGCTGTTCCATTTGTTGACCTTGGTGGTCGTCATTTTAGTAGTCCTTGGGCGCCGAGGTGAGGTTCATTTCTGTGGACGTGGCAGGTTCAAAGGGTCCAAATAAACAGCATCCCTCCTCCCTGCCCAGAGTTCTGAACCCGTTAAGAAATAAGGCAAAAGAAAAAGGCATTCTGAAGACAAAAAAAATCACTTTTATTACTGAGAGAGCTGATCCTGGAGAATATGGCTCCTATCTGAGTATAAGTGGGCCTCCTGATACTGAGCCCCAAATTAAACAGGGGTGCCCGCCTAGTCACAGGCTGTGCTAGACACACACACAGCAAGCACACGTGTGAGCACGCAAGGGCAAGCCTGGAGGTAACCTTACTCTCTAAAGAGGCTGGACTAGGAATGGGCTATGGTCAGCTTCTCTTTGCAGAGTCACTCTCTGTCCATAGGAAGGAATAAAGAGTAAGGCTGAAGGTCATTAACGTTTAGGGAAGACCTCTGCTTGGACGCCAGGAGAATGAGGAAGAGGCGTTTCCCAACACATACTCCCTAGGACAGCACTAAAATACATTGTCTGATAGCACCTTTGTTGTAACTTCCTCTGAACACCACCTGTTCCCTTTCACTACCCTCTGTTCACTTTCATAAAGCTCTGGAATCTGAGAGCAACATTCACCAAAACTGAATTCCTGCTAGATCTGTCCCCCTTAAAAAGTCACACAACCTCCCTGTGACCAACTAGTGGACTTAGTTGAAGGCCCTTATGAACCCTGCAGTTTGTGGGGAATAACAACCCCAGAAACTCCTGATGTGTGTGGGAAGCTACAGCCCTCGTGTGCAAACGTCTCCCTGCCTTCCTTCACCCTCCTGCTGACTCTTCTCTTACCACTCTCTTTTAATATCCCTAGCAGCTCCAGCAAACTTGCCAAGGTGACAGTTGCCAAGGAAAGGCCCATCCCTGGTGCAGCCCATTTGGTTGATAGTCAGATACTGGCTTCCAGATCCCAGACTTCTATCAAGAGTTCAGAGGCCAACGAGACTGACCCACCCTCCACCACCGGTGCTCTGCCCCAGCCTCCCGGGTCTCTTAGCAAGCAGCCAAGCCCAGGGCAGCCACCCTCCATCCACACCCAAAGCCTCAGCCACGACCCAGTCAGTGGGACTCAAAGTTTAGAAAAGAATGTCAGTTCTGGTCCTCAGAAGACCTCGGAAGACATGAGAACAGAGGCTCTGGCCAAGGAAATTGTCCACCAAGACAAATCTCTGGCAGACATTTTGGATCCAGACTCCAGAATGAAGACAACTATGGACCTGATGGAAGGTTTGTTTCCACGAGATGCTAATCTGCTGAAGGAAAACAGCATAAAGAGGAAGGCCACGCAGAGAACTGTCAGCTTCCCAGGATGTGAAGCTAAGAGGTAAGTCCCTGGTCATGTCCCCAAAGAGACTTAAAATTGAACTCCTTCCATGGGGGTGATGGTGAGTCTAGAACTGCTTATCTGAGGTTTTCCTGCTTCCAAAGATCCTGACCCCAGACTGGCATTCCATCTCAGCCTTAGGGGAATGGCTCTGACCTACCTCGAGTTGTTTGCCCAGCAACAAGTAGTAATAGTAATTACTGTTTATACCTATCGTTCACGTTCTCTGCGTCAAGCATTATATTCTTTATGTAAACATTATCTCATTTAATCTTCGCGAGAACCTTCTGAGATAGCTACCGATTTTATCTCCATTTTACAAATGAGGAAACTGAAGCAGAGAGGAATGAGAACCGTGCCCAACTGAAGTCATAGATCACGTGAGTGATGGCATCCGCGCGCTCTCAGCGCTTATACAGCGCCGCTAAAAACTCAGCGCACATGCAGCTGCCCGTTCTGCCAGAGTTGCCCTTACAGAGCCCCACATGGGTCAGTGCTGAGGGAGGGGTAGGTGGAAGTGGTGAGCACACAGGGGCCGCCCCTCGGCCGAGGTGAACATGGTCTTGTAAAAAGAGTGACAGCCTAGAGAAACAGATTGACTTAGTCCGCTGACATTCACCTTTGAAGAGGTAGGGTGGGCGTCTGCTCACATCCTGAACATCACGAAGGGGCTGAACAGGAGTGCACCCGTGGTCTTGTTCAGCCGTGGGCCCGCACCTGAAGCTCCCTGAGCCGCGCATTCCCCGTCCTGTAACGTGCGTCCCGGCGCCTGCCCACAGCCGGTGAGAGGAATGTGAACAGTCTGTATTTTTCCTCCTTTTGACTTCTCCCGGGTTATTGCAATATTTTCTTGCATGTTTGATTTCCTTAAGGGTCGACTATGGGAGAGATTTAGAATGGTTTTTATTTTCTTTTAAATTTTCAGTGAAAACTATATGGATCAACAGTCCGGAGCTCCAGTTAGTGGCTTCCAGACTAAATAAAAGCAGAGAGCATTCCATCTAAATTTGGGCTTGCATTTTAGAGATTTCCAACTGATCCTAACTAAATTACTAACAGGAACACTGTGTTTTGAGTTGCAGGGGAGGGGAGAAAGGAAAGAACTGTGTGGTACTTACAGGCTATCTGATAGGTTATCGGAGGCTCTCCTGATACAAGCCCTCAGCAGTCACCTTGTCCAGCACCTCCTTTTTCAGATGTGGCAAACAGAGACTAACTGAGGAGAAGTGACTTATCCAGGGTCATGTGTTTAGCAAACACTTCTTAAGCACCTACAATGTGCAAGGCAATCCACTGGGTACACGAGGGACCCACAGTTGAGTTTCTGTGGATGTGACAGTCGGTTCACCACGGGTGGTTGTCCTCCAATCACTCGCTATAGGAAGACCAAAGTAATTTACAAGTACATGCTTAGAAAAGCATTTCCTGGCATTATCCATGAGAACATAAGTTTAGAAGTGAAATGGTCATGTAGCTTTTGCAGCACTGAGAGCTTCCTAAGGAAGTGCAAAAGGATGGCATCGCCATCTTCTGGTAAAAACGAGCATTGTCCTTGTTGTACATGAGACTGCGCAAATAGCCACTGTGAGGTTTAATCAGATAGATGTCCAAGAAGCCCATTTGTAAGGCAGTGAATATATGTTGGGGGGGGACTATATCAGAAGACCTTTTCCCCATCTTTTCAATTAACTGGATTAATATGACTGTACTGTTTAGAGGAATAACCCCAGCAAGCGGGAAACTAGTACAAACACCTTTTTGGTGGTTCTTTATTCCATAGTAAAATGATGGTCTAGATGTTAAACAATGTCACAAGATTACCTCTCCTAGAGAACCTAATTACGTCCATAGAGTCATTTATTCAGTGAGTAGGGCTTTACCTATAGAGTATGAAAGGCAGCTTGATTATAGTAAAACAAAGAACATAGTTATCAGGTTCCCAACTTCCAGTTTGTTCTCCAGCCTTGAAATCCCCCTGCTGTGTAATCAGTGAGTAGATTTTACATCTTGTATTCGTTCACTGTTGACCAGCAAGCTCCAAATTCCAGGCTTACGTAGAGCCTCAGGCTTACATGAAAAGGAAAATTGGTAGGTGTCCAAGCAACAATTATAGTAGGCATCAGAAACATCATGGGTAACGTGGAGGAGAAGGAAATAATTAACCTAAAACCTGAGATTAGTGCAGCACCTTGACAATACTTTCACAGTGACTAAGTCGTGGTTCCCTGTTGTCTTTCTGTGAAACAGGGAGTCAGTATCATTCTATTTATCAAAAAAGGAGAAACATACAGAGAGGTTAAATGTCCGTAGTCCTGACTCCCACTCCCCTTCCCAATATTGCCCTTGGTGGTTTTCCATCCCGAGTATGCTGGCTTCAAGAGCTCCACACGTTACTAGGCAGTCACCAGTAAATACTTATTAGTTCATCCTAACTTCTGGGAAGATATTGAATATAATTTTTTTACACATTCCCGAATGGACAAACATATGGTGAAATTAAGCTGCGTGTGGCTGTACTTTTTGTTCTTTCTGACCCAGGAATGAAGACAAGGAAGCAGTGGGCATGTTGGTCAACTGTCCTGTCTACTACAGCGTGTCTGCTCCCAAGGCTGAGCTTCTGAACAAAATCAAAGCTATGCCAGAGGAAGTGAATGAGGAAGAGGAGCCGGCAGACATCAACGAAAAGAAGGTAAGGAAAGAAATGGGAGCCTTTGTTCTGCTCCCCCCAGAAAGATAGTCGAGGTCCTCGCAGGGTTGTTGGCCCCTTTCAGCAGGAGGGGAGAAGGCCTGTCACATCACCAACCTCGCCAAACCATCACGAGGTTCTCGACTTGCAGGCCACTTGGAGCAGTTGCCTCACAGCTCTCCTGTTATTTTTGTTTTTACAAATGACAAAAGTGAAGGTTAGAGGGATTAAGGTATTTCCTACAAGTCACATAGCTGCTTCCTGGTCTAACACAGGGACCCCAACACCGTTCTCAGCAGCTGACCAGCCAATGCCAGTGGTCTGCATAATTTTCATTTCATGTTTCATGGTCAAAAGGAAAACTAGAAAACCTAGGAACTTTAAGGAAAGGGAGACCGATTGTCAAAAGACACTTCCAAGAAAAGGAAATGTTCCTCTTTAGATTTTCCAACTCTCTTTGCCATACCTCAATAAACAGCTTGAAAGCACAGTACTGGAATTTAGTTGTTAGCATGTGCTGCTCCTACAGAAATTTTAAATGTAAAGCATTTTAAGAATGATCATGATGCTGCTGTCTTCCCATCTGCCATGGCGAGCTAAGCCCGGCTGTGCCCACAGGGGAGAAAGTTCTTGCCCGGCTGCTTTCCCCGCAGCCCCAGATGGGCTGCCTGCCACTGTGCTCACAGCTCTTCATACAACTCAGGCCTGCATGCTGAAAAGGAAAGGACTCTGTTAAAGCTTGCCTGATGCTGAGCCGGGAATGTAAGGGCTTCTCAGTGGTGCCAATGCCAGGAGAAACTTTCTTATGTGATTCTGTTTCGTTTATTCTGTAATATGTGTCCTAAGCTCTCTTGTTTATGTGTTGGAATGAGACCACAGGATAGAGACCGTGGGAGCAGGGAGCAATGGGGCAGGAGGATTTAAGGATTTTAGAAGCACCTCCGTCAGTGGTGTTCTTCTCCCTTCTACAGTCCCAGCCTCGCTGGGCTCACAGCGCATGGCTGACCTGCTGATACGATGCAGCTGCTGTTAGTAACGCATGCTCTCCCAGCCCAATTTCCCCATGTACACGCCTGCTTCATAGCACGCCTCCTGGCTCCCATTTAATGGGATTGGGGGGAAAAACCACATCGCTATAGTCTGTCTATATTTATCCCAAAGAGGGAGCTATATAAACACCATTGTAAGTACCAAGTTGCCAGGACATCTGTAACTGAACATTTTACGGTTTTTTGTTGTTTTGTTTTTTGCACGTAGACATACCCTGCTCTACAGTAGCAGTGTGACAAACTACTTGTTGCTTTTTCCTCCCCATCTTAATTTTACTTTTTTTTTTTTTTTTTTTTTTTTATTTTTTTAATGCTATTCTTGTCTGCTTACATTCTTTTAATTTATGTACGTATGTATGTATGTATGGCTTTGTTGGGTCTTCGTTTCTGTGCGAGGGCTTTCTCTAGTTGTGGCAAGCGGGGGCCACTCTTCATCGCGGTGCGCGGGCCTCTCACTATCACGGCCTCTCGTTGCCGAGCACAGGCTCCAGACGCGCAGGCTCAGTAATTGTGGCTCACGGGCCGAGTTGCTCCGCGGCATGTGGGATCCTCCCAGACCAGGGCTCGAACCCGCGTCCCCTGCATTGGCAGGCAGATTCTCAACCACTGCGCCACCAGGGAAGCCCTTAATTTTACTTTTTAACTGCTTTTTCATCATTTTATTATCACCCTCTCACTCTGAGGATTATGTGGCAAGAAGTATTTTTAGCCTGAGAACACGAAGGAATAAGAGGATTAGTCCTCACGGGAAATGACAGTAGGTACCATCTGTCAAGCATTTCTTAATCCCGGATGTGGGCTATGTTTTTTTTTTTACTTAGTGCCTTATTACCTTCTTTACACAAAACTGCTCTGACGCCAGTATTGTCACATTTTACACTGAAGTAATCAGAGTGAGCCAGGACAAGAAGAGAAGGAGGGGGCATTCAAGACAAAGGGAACAGCGTGGGAGAAGAGGTAGTTGTGTGAAAAAACAGGGGGAGCGCGTATGTATTGAAGAAAGATACTTCCAGGAGGTCTGATATTTGGGAATGTATTATAAAATAAAGTCTTATGATTAAATTAGAAATTACCAAATTTAGAGAATAACAAAGAAAGGCCATGAATGGCAGGAGACAAGGCTGGGAGGACCCACGGGGGCAGGTCATGGAGGTCACATGGGGCTTTGTCTGAAATGCCAAAGAGTTTGGATTTTACCGTGTGGCAGTGGAGAACCCTATGAGATTTTTTTGTTTCAATGAACTACAGGTTTATGAACGTGTAATAGAATTTGTGTGTCACTTGCATTTACATATCTGATCTGGAAACAGAGAAAATAGGCAGGCTTTAATTGATGCTGTTGAAGGCATCTATTAATATATTCAGCGTGAAGTTGAAAATGCAGTTCTCTTCCCAATATATAACAAGCTTTTTTTTCCCCTAAGGATGGTTTTAAAACATGATGCTTGGTCAAGATGGTTCTAAGGCAGAGTGTAGCCTTCCACCAACTTCTGCAAAGTAATAATTTGTTGCCTAATGTTTAAAGTTAGTAAACCTAAGATGTATTTCTACGCGTGAAACTCACTAAGAGTCAATGGAAACTAGAATCCTGATTTATTAATATTTTGAAACTAGCATTTCCAATCAGTTCTACTTTAATATACTTTTTATTTATATATCCTAGATGATGAATTGTAATATTCCAAGTAAATGTAAGTATTACTTAAAATATAAAACAATCAATCACTGTCTGAACTTCTGACATACATAAAATCTAAAGACAGTTTAATACTCAGGGCTTTCAATTCTTTGGCTAAACCCTGCCATATCTATTAGGCAAAAATCTGCTTAACCAGATCTCATGATTCTCTATTCTGAAGGCCAAAAGGCTTTGGCTTAGAGACTTAGTGGAATACTTCAAAAGGCAAAAAAAATCTGTTATTCCTGAGAACTGGCTTTCCCCAAGAGATCATTAGTGACCCAGATGGTTCTCAGCTGTCTAGTTCTGTTGCTCTTGCTTCATTCTTAAAGTTTCAAGTTTTCCTCTGGTCTGTCTTCTTTTCAGCCTGAAAAACTTCCTTTAGCATTTCTTTTTTTAAGCATTTGTCTGCTGGTGACAAATTCTTTTAGTTTTCCTTCATCTAAGAATGTCTATATTCTGTTGTCATTTCTAAAGAATTTTTACTAGATATGGAATTCTGGGGGGTTGACTATTCTTTTTGTTTTAGCACTTTAAAAATGTCCCATTTCTTCTTGCTTCCATGGTTTCTGATGAGAAACGCACAGCCGTTGAATACTTGTTCCTCCTATATGCAATGTGTTGCTTTTCTCTGGCTGCTTTCAAATTTTTTATCTTTGATTTTCAGCAGTTTGGTTATGATATGTATGGGCGTAACTTTCTTTGATTTATCCTGTTGGGGTTGACTAAGCTTCTTGATTCTGTAAACTTATGTCTTTCACTAAATTCAGGATGTTTTCAGCCAGTATGTCTTCAAATATTTTTTTATGTGCTAATCATCTCTTTCTCTTCTTTTGGGACTCCAGTGACACAAATGTTAGACCTTTTGATATTGTCCTGCAAACCTCTGAAACTTTGTTCATTTTTTTTTTTAAGGCTTTTTTATTTTTGATTATTTATTTATTTATTTTGGCTGCTTTGGGTCTTTGTTGTTGCACACGGGCTTTCTCTAGTTGCGTCGAGCGGGGGCTACTCTTCGTTGCAGTGCGCGGGCTTCTCATTGCGGTGGCTCCTCTTGTTGTGGAGCACGGCCTCTAGGTGAGTGGGCTTCAGCAGTTGCGGCACGCAGGCCCTAGAGCACGCAGTCTTCAGTAGTTGTGGCATGTGGGCTCTAAGGCGCGCGGGCTCAGTAGTTGTGGCTCACAAGCTCTAGAGCTCAGGCTCTGTAGTTGTGGCGCACAGGCTTAGTTGCTCCGTGGCATGTGGGATCTTTCCGGACAAGGGATGGAACCCGTGTCCCCTGCATTGGCAGGTGGATTCTTAACCACTGCGCCACCAGGGAAGTCCTGTTCATGTTTTTAATGTTTTCTGTCAGTTCATTCAGATTGGATAATTTCTATTGATCTATCATCTTCAGTTTCACTGACTTTCCTGCCTCTATTCTGCCAGTGAGTGATTTTTTTAAATTTTTCAAATATTATAGTTTCCGGTTCTAAAATTTCCATTCAGTTCATTTTTTGTAGTGTCTGTCTATTCATTTCAAGAGTGTTTGTTTACTTCTACCATGGAGCATAGCTACAAAAGCTATTTTAAAGGCTTTGATCGTCCCGTTTGGGTTATCTCAGGGTTAGCACCTGTTGGTTGTCTTCCCCTGAGAGTTGCTCACATTTTACTGGTTCTTTTCACGCTGGGTAATATTGTACCTGAACATTTTGAGTGTTATGGTGTAAGTCCTGGGTTCTGTGAAAATCCTCTGAAGAATGTTGATTTTTCGTTTTGTTTTAGCAGGCAGCCTAGTTAGGTTCAGGCTACAAGTTCTGTCCCACCTCTGGCTGTTGGTTCCAGTGTCAATTCAGTTTTCAGAGCCTCTGCTGTCTTATATGTGTCTGTCCTACACAGGCACCTTTCAGGGCTGAGCCTGGGACTTGGGTGAGTTGTTCTGTCACAGTTCAGTTCTCAAAGCCTTCGCCGTGCTGCTTTGGGTCTATCCCACACACGTGCAGCTTGAGGGTGAGCCAGGACCTAAGGCAGTTCAGACACCGAATTAGGGGGTCTCCTTTTCCTGCTCTCTCCTCTCCAGTATTCGCACCTGACCCCCCCACCCCCACCCCCAGCTCCCAGCAGCCCCTTTACCTGGGCCTCTGGCTAGAAATAGGACAACGAGTTCTTGTGGTGTCACGGCAGCCTGCACGGCCATGCCATTCCGCATGGCTGGGACTATCCTCGGGAAGAGAAAAATAGTGGGGATTTGCCTCACAGTCTTCGGTCCGTGGGGTCATTGTCCCAGTTCCTCTGGACAGAAAGAAGGGTTTTCTCTCGGGGTTTTAAGTGCCTGTGCCACCACTGCACCGTGCACTCTGCAAGGAGAGTCACTTCGGGGGGCAGGGCTGGGAGAGGGGGGGAAAAAAAAGAGAGAAGAGGAAGAAACAGGATTCCCCCACCTGCTTTATCTCACAGAAAGCAGCATTTTTGCTGCCACACCCTCTATGCAGTTCAGCATTGAGGCTATTTCCAGGGAAGAACCAGAACATGAAAGGGGGAGAAGCAGGAAACTCACCCCTGTTCTGGGTCGTACTTCAGGCGTGGCTCCCCTCCCCGGCGCACTGCCGCAGCTAACCTTGCACAGCCCTCTTCAGGGTCCAGGGGTGTTAGCTGTAGGAAGGAGGGGAGAGAGGCTGGCGTGGGCTCCCGCCATCTGGCCACCGTCAGTCCCTCTCCCGGGGTTTATCAGCGGGGAGGGAGATGCGGTGGATTTACATTTAGGGAAGCTGTGCATGCAGCGAGACGGGAGGAAGAGAGGGTAGTTGGGAGGGAGTTACAGCCGCCTGGGCCAGGAAGTGACGAGGCGGGCCTAAGGGAGGTGCGGTAGGCGCAGTGAGAAACACATGGATTTAATTTGTTTTAAAAGGAAGCAAAAGGGACAGAATCCGGTAGCAGATTGGACACGGAGCATGGAAGAGAGGGAGGAGGAGGGCTGGCTCCCGAGTTCCTGGCCTAGGTGACTGTGGTAACAGACACAGGAAAAACAAGGAGGTCATCCGGGGAGGGCGGAGGATGCTTTGTTGAATTTAAAGAAATATAATAACGTTTCTTGTGTGTCAGAGATTCCTGTCACCCAGAACCAAGAGGCTGAACAACTTTCTGGTCACAAGCCTTCCCGAGAGGAAATGAGAACCACTCCTGACAGAGAATGTGCTAGAGAATACCTGAAGGGGCAGTCAGGCCCCTGCAGCCTTTCTGCTTTGATCAGGTCACAGAGCGTGGGATGCAGGTTTTCTCGGGACAGAAACTGCCCCTGACTTCTCTATGGGGTGAAATGCAGCTAAAGAAAACAGTCACATGCTGCTGCCTGGCTCCTCACGCTGAATGTCTTTATCTAGTCCCAGTTTTTACCAGCTGGAGCCTGAACTCCTCTCTGTCCCCAAACCCCAGCCATGCGGCTGAGGGTCCTGAATTACTCTGTTTAGATCAAGACAGGCCATCCGTCGAGGCCAGCTGTGTGTGTAAGGATGTTATTGGCAACCCTGTCGGCACAAGTCCTCCAAGCAGAACGCAAAGCAGTGTTGTGGGGGGTGGGGGGGGGTGGGAGTTGGGTATGTTCCCCTAGGGGCGTCTACCCAAATGGCTGGTGTGTTCTTCCAGGTGTTGCCTAATCGTAACGACAGCGCGACACAATAACAACTGGAATGTGTACAATACTTGTATATTTTCCAGAGTGCTTGCACACGCTTTATCTTAGCTGAGCCTCACAACATTCCTCTGAGCTGTTTTAACGTAGCGATCAGAAGCCTGAACCCTGCAGCCGGAGGACCTGGATTTAAAGCCTGGTGCTGCCGCTTTCTAGCTGTCTGGGCTTTGGGCAAGTGACAGAACCTCTATCCGCTTCCCTTTCCTCATCCGTAAAAGGGGGATAATAACGGTACCCGTCTCTTCGGGTTGTTGTGAGTAGTAACCGAATAGGAAAACACCTAAGTAGTGCCTGGCACAGACAGAGAGCTCTGTAACTAAACATTACTATTAGTTATAGGCAGGCATCAGGATGCCCTTGCAGTGGATGAGAAAACAGATGCAAAAGGTCAGGTGACTGGCCTGACTGTGAGTTTTCTGTCAGAGCTGGGTCTCCTGACTCCTGGTCCAGTGTTTGAGCTGGTGCTGGAGCAGGGAGGAGGTGGGACAGGACCCAGCAAGATTTACGCATGCAGATGGTGAGGTGCGAGGGAGGATCTGTTAAGCCATGTTTACAGAGAGAACCCTTATAAGTAGCAGCTCACGCAGGGTGAGTTAACACTTTCTGCCAGATAAGAAGTGGATACATGTCAATCAATGATTTTGCAAATTAATTAGCTCCTGAGAGACTAATAAGTTATTTTTTTAAATTGAAACACCTCTTCTCTCTCCCCATTGAATTCTATGGGTGTAAGTTGGTAGGTTTTTTTTGTTTGTTTTTTTTTTTTGAAGAGATCTGCCTGGCATAGAAATGGCTATTTAATACAGCAAACTTTCCCTTGCTGCCTTCAGTTACTCAAATCCCTCTTAACTACATTTTAAAATCCAAATCTCCATATTTTAAGGGCTTGGTCAATTTGAAAGATTCAAATACCATCCAAATGTACAACCTTTGAGCCAGGAGTGACTGGTGTCACTCAGTGATACTGGTATAAGCAGATATGCCGAGCTGTGATGTATGACATTTACAGCCCAGCCAACAGCTTTCGGAAGTCAGACTGCCGCAAAATGTATATTGGTTCTTCCCACAGAAGCCTCCCTGTATCACCCCTAGACATTTTCATCTTATTCTGTCCTTCCTTGTCCCCTGAAGCCCAGAGTACACATCAGCTCCTGTACAGACAGGCTCCGGTTCTTCTGCCACTGTTGATGTCTTTGAAAACCAAAACAGAGCAGGCGCCAAGCGCTGACCCCACTGTCCTGGGAGCGCACAGGGGCCACTGCACCTGCACACCTCGTATGAAGGGGATAACGGCTAGCACATGCTGAGGAAAGAGACAGTAAGCATCCAAACTAAAAGTGACTCCTCATTTCTTAAAAAGATGGCAGAGTAGAAGGATGAGCTCACCTCCTCTCACGAAAACACCAAAATCACAGCTAACTGCTGAACAGCCATCGACGAAGAAGACTGGAACCTACAAAAAAAGATATTTTACATTCAAAGACAAAGAAGAAGCCACAACAAGATGGTAGGAGGGGCGCTTTCGCGACATAATCAAATCGTATACCCACCAGATGGGGGACCCACAAACTGGAAAATAATTATATTGCAGAGGTTCTCACATAAGAGTGAGAGTCCTGAGCCCCACGTCAGGCTCCCCAGCCTGAGGGTCTGGCCTCGGGAGGAGGAACCCCCAGAGCATTTGGCTTTGAAGGCCAGCAGGGCTCGTGTGCAGGAGCTCCACAAGACTGGGGGAAACAGAGACTCCACACTTGGAGGGTGCACATAAGGTTTCACGTACACTGGGACACAAAACAAAGCGGTAACTCCATAGGAGCCTGGGCTGGACCTACCTACGAGTCTTAGAGGGTCTCCTGGGTGGCAGGGGTCAGCTGTGGCTCACTGGGGGCAGCAAGGACACTGGTGGCAGAGGTCCCAGAGAACATTGATCAGCCTGAGCTCTCTGGGAGGTCGCCATTTTGGCATCAAGACCTGGTGCTACCCAACAGTCTACAGCCTCCAGTGCTGGAACGCCTCAGGCCAAACAAGCAGCAGGATAGGAACACAGCCCCATCCACCAGCAGACAGGCTGCCTAAAGGTGTACTGAGCTCACAGCCACCTCTAAACACCCCTTGACATGGCCCTGACCACCAGGGGAACAAGACCCAGCTCCACCCACCAGTGGGCAGGCACCAGTCCCTCCCACCAGGAAGCCTGCACAAGCCCCAGGACCAACCTCACCCACTAGAGAGCAGACACCAGAAGCAAGAGGAGTTATGATCCTGCAGCCAGCAGGAAGGAGACCACAAATACAGAAAATTAGACAAAATGAGATGGCAGAGAAATGTTCCAGACAAGGGAACAAGATAAAAACCCACAAGAACAACTAAATAAAGTGGAGATAGGCAACCTACCTGAAAAAGAATTTAGAGTAATGATATCAAAGATGATTCAAGATTTCAGAAAAAGAATGGAGGCACAGATGAAGACGATACAAGAGATGTTTAACAAAGAGCTAGAAGATTTAAAGAACAAAGAAACAGAGATGAACAATACAATAACTGGAATGAAGAATACACCAAATAGAATCAATAGCGGAATAATTGAGGCAGAAGAATGAATAAGTGTGCTGAAAAACAGAATGGTGGAAATCACTGCGGCTGAAGAGAATAAAGAAAAAAGAAAAGAAATGAGGACAGCCTCAGAGACATCTGGGACAACATTAAACAAACCAACATTTGCATTATTTGGGTCCCAGAAGGAGAAGAGAGAAAGGGCCTAAGAAAATATTTGAAGAGATTATAGCTGAAAACTTCCCTAACATGAGAAAGGAAACACTCAAGTCCAGGAAGAGCAGAGAGTCCCATACAAGATATAAATGCAAAGAGGGACATGCTGAGACACATATTAATCAAACTGACAATAATTAAAGACAAAGGAAAAAATATTAAAAGCAACAAATAACATACAGGGTACTCCCCATAACATTATCAGCTGATTTTTCAGCAGAAGCTGCAGGCCAGAAAGGAGTGGCATGATATATTTAAAGTGACGAAAGGGAATAACCTTACAACCAAAAATACTTGACCCAGCAAGGCTCTCATTCAGATTTGATGGAGAAATCAAAAGCTTTACAGACAAGCAAAAGCTAAGAGAATTCTTAGAGAATTTGGTACCACCAAACCAGCTTTACAACAAATCCTAAAGGAACTTCTCTAGGCAGTAAAGAAAAGACCACAACTAGAATCAAGAAAATTATGAATGGGAAAGCTCACTGTATGTAAAGGCAAACATAAGGGTAGGAAATCATCCACACACAAATATGATATCAAAACCAGCAATCGTGAGGAGAGTACAAATGCAGGATATTGGAAATGCATTTCAAATTAAAAGACCAGCAACTTAAAACAATCTTGCACATATATAGACTGCTATATCAAAACCTCATGGGAACCACAAAGCAAAAATCTACAGTAGATACGCACACAGAAAAGAAAAGCAATCCAAACACAACACTAAAGATAGACATCAAATCACAAGAGGAGAGAACAGAAGAGGAAGGGAAGAAAAAAGATCTTCAAAAACAAATCCAAAACAATTAACAAAATGGCAATAAGAACATACATGTCGATAATTACCTTAAATGTAAATGGATTAGATGTTCCAACCAAAAGACATAGACTGGAACGAAATAATGCCATTTGCAGCAACATGGATGGACCTAGAGATTATCATACTAAGTGAAGTAAGTCAGACAGAGAAAGACAAATATCATATGATATCACTCATATGTGAAATCTAATTTTTAAAAAATGAGACAAATGAACTTATTTACAGAACAGAAACAAACTGACATATTGAGAACAAACTTATCGTGACCAAAGGGGAAAAGGAGTGGGGGGGGGGAAGGGATAAATCAGGAACTTGGGATTAACATATACACAGTACTATATATAAAATAGATAAGCAACAAGGACCTACTGGTATAGCACAGGGAAATCTCAATATTCTGTGATAAACTATATGAGAAAAGAATCTAAAAAAGAATGAATATATGTATAACTGAAATACTTCGCTGTATACCTGAAACTAACACACCACTGTAAATCCACTATACGCCAATAAAATTAAAACAAAAAAAAACCAAAAACAGGGTCTGCAGAGGAAGGACTGAATGGGCTAGACTCTGAACCTGATGGCTGTTCAGCTGTGTCAAATTCTTTGACCCGTCCTTACCCATCAAACCCTGCTCGCTTGGTGGCTGCCTTTCCAGCACTGCTGACCCATAACCTTTAATTAAAGCCAGGACTTGGACACGTCAAGGACATTATGAACCCTACTTAGATTGAAGGAGCCTGAGAAAGTTAGTGCACCGAGTTCAGTGGAAACTCAGAGGAAGCGTTCTCCCCTCTCTTCACCACTCACCCCATGTGAGGACAGACTTATCCTCACTGGTTTATGCTCATTTGCAAATTAAAAATCATCACATCGATTCCTTAAAATGCCAGCTACTGAGAGGCATAATGAGGATTTTTAGAATGGAATTCCTTCCAGAAATGAGACAATATTAGTTTCAAAAGAAGTCATATGTATAGGAATAATGGAAAACATGAAGCTGTTCCCTTCTTTTCTTTCTACTCTTTGGTTTTTTTTAAAAGCCTTTTGTAGAAAGTGTACTTCTCAAGATGTGAGGTTGAAATGGATCCCAAAACGCTGGAATAAGCAGAAGGCCTTTTCCTGAGGTTGAAGTGATAAGAATGTTGTTGCTTAGTTAACTAGCTCTTGGATTTGGCATAACCTGGTTTTCTATAAGAAAGTACCCTCCGGTAACATTCAGAGTGGCAAGCCTAGGAAATGCAAGCTACGAGGCTTAAAAACTCCTGGGCTGACTTCATGTAGATGTCAGTCTCTCTCATCGTCTATCTGAAAGACAGGAATGGTGACATTTGACTTGTGGAACCCTGTCCAGCAGGGATAGTGGGAGATGTAACAGCAGGTAGTATTTATTTTCCCTCCTTCTCTCCATTCCAGTATCCCTGCCATTCTCTTCATAGGAACAGAGAGCACAGTGCAAGATCGTCACCCCCGCTGGGCATTTTCCTGGAGGTATCTAGCAGGTTATCTTGCAGGCAAATACCATAGCTGCCAGCCAGAATTGTTTTTTAGAAAATGATGAGTTTTCCAGGGGAGTGTAAGGAAAATTAGACAATATTCTCTCCCACCTGCATTCTTCTGAGCTCAGACTCTTCAGTTAAGGAATAATATATACTGTACATTGGTTTTTTTCCACTACTAAAATTGTCTTTTGTATCCACTTTGTCTTAACTGCTTGTAGAAAGCCAAAGATTATAACCCGTAATGAGTTGGTGCAGCAGATGGGAATGTTTTAAGCCCTCTTCAGTCTCTGGGATTAGGCGAGTTGAGAACACAGTAAGATGTCACCATTAAAGCCAGAACTTGAACATTTCAAGGACATTGTGAACCTTACTTAGTTGAAGTACCTCTGGTAGTCCAGCTCCAAGATGGGCAGATGGTGGAGAAATAAATATTTTCCTTATCATTGTGATTATTGTATTCTCTGGTGCTCATGTTGAAGAAACAGTACACAAAGTTGTCAGTACCCTTCAATTTGGTTATTCAAAAATATTTTTTTCCCTTTTTTTCTTCCTTTAAAATGAAGATTTACTCTAACGTAGAAATTGTGATCCTTTGTTTTCTTCCAACTGAATTCACACAGCTTGGGTTTATGTATACATACACACACACACACACACACATATATATACATACATGTAAATTTTGAGCTGGAACCTTGTTAGTGGTAAAGAAGTAGGTTTTAACCAAAAAAAGAAGATGTTCTTTTTCCATATGGCTACCTCAGGCGAAGAGAAAAATGACTAAAGAGCCATGGAGTCTAATTTCTCTTGCAACAAAGTAAGAGTAGACACTTCATATAAATGAAGTCAAAGTTGAAACCATCAAGACCTTTACTTCATTCCTTCAGTTAAGCATACTGGGTATTTGTGTAATCCTGTTTCATAGTATGGAAATTTGTAAGTAAGGTGGCAGATTACATAGCCCTGCTCACTGGAGACAGTGGGTGCAGGACAGAACAAGGGACTGAATTCTGAATAAAGGTCTCATGAATATTTACAATGGTTGTACAAGGGTAGCCCCGAAGTCAGGCTGCCTTGAGTTCACGGCAGCCCCACCCGCCAGTGTAGGTGTCTTAGCCTCGCTTCACCTCCCTAAGTTGAAGTTCCCTCAGCTAGCGCACTATGCAGCTAAAGTAGTATCTCTACTACAAGACAGTTGGGAAGACCAGGTGAGATAATCCATGGACTTTATCGCAGTGTTTGGCTCATGGTAATTCCTCCACGAATGGTATCTGTGATTAATACTCAACTCAGCTCTGTGATCTTAGGCAATTCCCTAATTCCTTTGACCCTCGGCTGCTCCACTTGTTAAACAAGAATATTTACCCTGCCTGCCTATGGTATTGTTGTGAGGATCAAATGAGAACACATATTGAAAAGACTTTTAAAAGTGAGTAGTTAACAAACCAGTTGGGAAGAGAGCGCTGTACACAGCACGACACAACTGGAAAACATTCCGAGGCAATGTGTAATCACGCATTGGCCTGTGAGGACTGAACAGATTCAGAGAAGGCAGTTGTAGACATTCAGGGAAAGGAAGGAAGATTGTGGCCTTACGTTGGGGGCAGTCCGTGCAGAGTGGAGGGGGGCCTCCAGCTGAGCCTCGAAGACAAGACAGAAAGGATGCAGCTGGGAGAAGTGGATCCTGCCCCCACTGACCGCTCAGCTGGCTAAATTTTGCTGTGCGTCTCCTCTCTCGTTCCAGGCGGAGTTGATTGGAAGCCTCACCCACAAGCTTGAGACCCTCCAGGAAGCCAAGGGGAGCCTGCTGATGGACATCAAGCTCAATAACGCCCTGGGGGAAGAGGTAGAGGCCTGGATCAGTGAGCTCTGCAAGCCCAATGAGATCGACAAGTACAAGATGTTCATCGGGGACTTGGACAAGGTGGTGAACCTGCTGCTGTCCCTCTCGGGGCGCCTGGCCCGCGTGGAGAACGTCCTCAGCGGCCTTGGTGAAGACGCCAGTAACGAGGAAAGGGTAGGCCGCCTAGCAATTCCGCTCAATAATTTTCCTGCCTGAGCCCATGTACCCAGAGAAGTATGATTTGACAGGAGCCTTTCTAGAGACGATCACCATCTCTCCCGGGGAGGGAGAGAGGAGAAGGATCTTCCACGCCAAGATGTCATGCTGACCCCTCAGCCTCAGGGGTACTTAGGAAAGTTAAAAATGTGGGTGCCAGGGTTTCTTTCCTTCCTTTTTATCCCAGAAAAAGGAAAGGTAAAAGCATGATGGGGGTGGACATTAAAAAAGGGGAGAAGGACGACAAAACTGTTGGGGATGAGGAGAGGGCACAGGAACGTGAGCTCGGGCTCCCGGGAATCTGCAGGCGAGGGGCCACGGGCACTTGGTGAGGACGCACCCGCTGTGTCCATGGCACCCCTTACTGGAATAACTGGTAGTGACAGCGGTGGCGATACCAGATAGAATCTAAGTCCTCCCTCCGGGTCAGGCGCTGTGGGCTTACACACTGTAGGTGCAGTCTCACAGAATCCTCACAACAGGCCAGTAGGCAACAGAGCCAGGACGGGAGGAGCCCTGCTGCAGCCCCCAAGTGTTATTCACCTCCCTGAACTTAACTCCAGAGCTACAGAGCATTCTTCATTTGCTCATCTGTACAGCAAATATTTACTGAGTATCCGGTACCTGCCACTTTCTGATCTAGGCACTTAGGATACTCTGTGAACAAAGCAGTCAGATCCCCACCCTCATGGAACAAACTTACCAAGGGAGGTCAGGTGATAAACGCAGCTATTTTTCATATATATGCCGAGGTGATGAGTGCTCCAGCCATCAAGGGGTTCCTTTGCTTTCTGGCTCCTTCTATCTACAGCTCTCTCTTTCAGTGCTGTCAGGGATTTCCCAATTATTTCTCCGAATGCACTGCATTAAAAGGAAAGATGTCTCCTGTCAAATAGATTTTTAAAGGATTGAAAGAAGTCTAGGCGGTAAGCATTTAGGAATGTGACTCAGCATGCAGGAACTTTCTGCAGCCCCTCTCCCGGCGAGTGCCCTCCTCGTGGAAATGTTCTGGGCCTTCACTTCCTCACCTAGAAACCGTCTGACTGTGTTTGCCTCAAAAGTGTTGTCCTTTCCACCTTCCTTTCATCCAGCAAGCAGCTAACAAGAACCTGTCAAATGCCAGGTGCCCCGCGTGCTAGGGCTGAACACTGCCTCAAAACAGGCGCGCCTTCAAGGAATTCAGCAGTTAGTGAGGAAAACCAGTGTAAACAGAGTAGAAGCGGCGATTGTATTTAGTATGCTGCAGCACGGCGATAAACTCAGAGCCGTGAGAGCACCTCCCATGCGGTGTGGTGTGTGGTGTGTGGTGTGTGGTGTGTGGTGTGGTGTGGTGTGGTGTGGTGTGGTGTGGTGTGTGGTGTGGTGTGTGGTCAGGGAGGACTTCACACAAGTGCCGCTTGAATGGAGTGTAGGGGACTTTCTTAATTCCAGGTGGACTAAGAGGGAAAGGGCTTTACCATTTAGAAGGAATGTTATGGACAGACAGACCATGGCGTGTTTTAAGAACTGATTTACATGTGGTTGGTATGTCTAGAGCAGAGTGCTTCCTTGATTCACTTGTTTTTAAGGGAGACCAACAAGGGATAATGAAGCCACTGTCCCCCCAGGGCTAGCATCAGTGGGGAAGCCATCACTGCCTCTGGACCTGGAGCAGCAGGAGGAAGGGGCCCTTATCGGAACTCTAGCTGTAGCTGACCTGCAGCACTGAGGCCTGGGTGAGAGGTGGTAGCCATCACCCCCTGGCAAGGAGGGCGCCAGGGATAAAGGCCTCAATTTCTTCTCCCTCCCGGCTTCCAGTCTCCTGCCCGTGACTGCCACTGGCCAAAACTAGCAGCCAGCAGGGTGCAGCTTCCCTAGACATAGAGCAGGGCAGAGGAGAGTGGATCTGAAGGGGTAAACAGTATCCGGTGCAGAAGATAATCACAAAGACCTACGGGTCGTACTTTAGACTTTAGCCTGTAGGCCTGGAGAGCCATGAACGAATTTCATGACATAATCAGCCTGGGGAGGGGTGAGAATGATGTTACAGTTGGGAGGTTTATTGTAATGGTCTAGCAAGATGGGTTTAGGCTGTTAATTTGGGCCATTGTCATGGAGATAGAGAATAGGGAGTGACTTAGAGAATGAGTTTGAATTCGCAGGGCGTGTTAGATGAGGGGAAGGATAGAACAGAAGGTAATTCCAAGTTTCCTGTTCGGTTGCTTGGGTGGATGCCACAGGTATCTGAGATAAGCAATACTGGAGCAATTCTTACGGGAAGAGAAGTTGAATTCAATTCTGGAACAACTCAATACTTAAATGCACGTACACACTCTCAAGTACAGATAAGTGCTTGCTCACCTGCAAGATACATCTGTATTAGTTTTTATAATTATTAGTCTTTGTTAAATAGAAGTATAAATAGGAATAAGGAAAGGAAGAATAAATGGTTCAATAAATGCCAGATTCAGGATTGTAGTTACCAGTGAGGGGAGGAGGGGGAAGATGGGGATCAGGAGAACTATATATAACGCTTCAACTGAATATTTTGTTTTTAAACTGAAGCAGATATGAAAAATGTTCAAGCTAAGATTTGGTACTGTTAATGATGGGTACACAGATATTATACCATTCTCTATACAATACTGATGTTTAAAATATTTCATAATTTTTTAAAGGTGAAGAAGAGGTTCTCACTTTTTAACTTATTTCCCAGTATTTTGAAACATGTCTTCATTGCAACTTCAGTCCCTAAGGGTTTCTTTTTTAGGTGTGTTTTTCTGATTAGGGGAAGGAAGCCTGTGAAAAATGGAGATATTTGTAAGATTAACCTATTAACTTTGCACTTTTCCTCTAGGCGTTATTAGGTAAGATCTGACAGGCCGGTTCAAGGGGAGTTTAGGGCAGAGACCCATGAGCCTTTCATAACCCTACATAAGATAATCTGTGTTGAGATATATATTTAAATATTCTTATTTCTTGATTAATTTCCACTTTAAAGTTTCTCAGTCACTTTAGCCTGAAGAGTCTGCTTAAATATAAAATTTTTAAAAAATTTTAATGACGTTATATGTCAGCATGTTGAGTAAAAGGCCACATTAAAGACTTTTATAAAGTCTAAAGATAATATGCTGTCTTACCGTTGGGTCTGTATAAGAAACTCTCAGAATATGAAATCGCCATCATTGTCAAATAGAATTTCTCTCATGTTAGATTCAGAGGCCTGAAAAATGGAAACTGATTTTTTCGGAGATGGTAAATATGATGTTCCCATTGTTGATTGTGGATTGGAGCAGAGGTTCTCAAACTTTTAACTGCAAAGAATCGCCCGAAAGGCTCCTTCAACCACAGACCTCTGAGCCCCACACCTCCAGAGCTTTTGACTCAGTAGGTGGAAGGGGGCCTGAAATTTTGCATTTCTAACAAATTCCCGGGAGATGCTGCTGGTGCCCACTTTGAGAACCACTATAAAATGGAAACACTTGTAAACACTCAGGGTACCTTGATGACTGGCTTTTTCCCCCTTCAATTTTTTAACTGTGGTAAACTACATATAAAATTTGCCATTGTAACCATTTTTAGCTGTACAGTTCAGTAGTATTAACTATATTAACATTGTTGTGCAACAGATCTCCAGAACTTTCTCATCTTGCGAAACTGAAACTATACCCACTGAAACAACAACTCCCCCTCCTCTCTCCCCTCCCCCAGGGCCTAGCAACCACCATTCTACTTCGTGTCTCTATGACTGTAGACTTCTAAGGACATCATATAAGTGGAATCCTGATTGTTCTTTTAAGTCTCAAAGCCTTAAAGTAAAGCCATTACCCCAGCCAATTTTAATATAATCTCTCAAATTAAAGCTGCCACATGACTCTATAAGTTAGAGAACCATATATCTGCAACATAAGGGTAATAAACTGATTTTCAAACAACTGAGTCTCCTTACTTTAGAGCGACAATCAGAATAGAAACTTAGACACCGCACCGTCCTGAAAAAGGTCTCTCTGCGGGCAGGTCGGTTCTCTTCCCCGTTCCGCTGGCCCTTTGCTGATCTGCTTGTTTCGCCCTGGCAGAGCTCTCTCAACGAGAAGAGGAAGGTCCTGGCCGCGCAGCACGAGGACGCCCGGGAGCTCAAGGAGAACGTGGACCGGAGGCAGCGCGTGGTGCTGGACATCCTGGCCCATTACCTTTCCGAGGAGCAACTGCAGGATTACCAGCATTTTGTGAAAATGAAGTCGACACTCCTCATCGAACAGCGGGAGCTGGACGACAAGATCAAGCTGGGCCAGGAGCAGGTCAAGTGTCTGCTGGAGAGCCTTCCCTCGGACTTCGTGCCCAAGGCAGGGGCCCTGGCTCTGCCCCCAGGCCTCGCCGGCGACCTGACTGCTGTGGGAGGGTGGACCGTCAGTGGTATCTTTCCGACAGTAACCTTTCCACTTTAACCTCTTCTTCAGGACCCAACGAAAAGACCACCCCTTCTCTCAACACTATGTAATCTGAAAAATGTTTCAGTACAAGCCAGCCTTTAAACTCTATGGGTTATGGGGGGTTTTTCTGGATAAAAGGAAAAAAAATTCCATCCAGGAAAAAGCCTGTCTTTTCCTTCTCGCCCTTCATGATTGATCTTCTGAGAGCTTGAATGCTGCTGGGAACTTACTTACCCCTTTCTGTTGTTACTTCGTAGTAGAAAGAAAATTAATGAAACTGTGCGAACTGATCGGAGGGTGTCTGATCGTTTAGTTTTCCACAGGCTGAGGCAGCATGGATAAGTGCGTGTCACCCTCAGGAATGTACCCACGGTGGCCTTCCCTGCTTGTGGGCGGTGCATCCTGACGACAGGTACGTGTGCTTAAGGGTCTGCAACATAAAGCCTTAAAGAGAAACACACACACACAGGAGAAAACTGTCAAACCTTGAACGTTGTTATTTATATTTTTAAAAATGAAAAAGATCATTGTTTGTGTGCTAACCACTTACTTGATTCTGTTTTGTGGTGGACGTAGACGGTTACATTTGAGCTTTGTATTTTGTGAGAACCTTAATGAAACGAAGAATTCCAAAGACAGTCACATTGAGTGTGGAGACTTTTTTCTTAAACTCTCAACAGTGAGTAGACCTTCAATGCTTGTTTTAAACTGAGTATGGGGGAGCCCCGGCTGCCCCGGCTGCCGGTCTTCATCACTGTACTCCTGCAACACTCAGGAGCGCACACACCTTCCCAGGAAGAAGGCTTTATGCAGCATGGCGGTCGTGTCCTTCCGCAGTGCTTCCTACCATTATCACTGGGGCGGAGAGAAAGCTAAATTTTACTAACAAGGACAACTCTCCAACCTGTTGACAAGGAGGCCGGAACCCAAGTCAATTCAAAACTGAATTCATGCTGTCCTCCTATGCGAGATTTGAGCTAAATACAACTTATTTGGTGAGATATATTAGCAGGCTGTTTTAATGATGCTTTTCAAAAAAATTTCTTTTCCTAAAATGTCAAACTTATCAACTACATGTTCACTGAAAACTCCCTCCTTAACTTCTGAAGACTGATTTTGCACTATTCTGCTTCAATAATAACAAACATCTGAGAGGGTACTCGAGAGCCCAAGCTGTAAATTTATTAAAATATATAGACTGGAAGATGGAAGGAGGTGATGGGCCAGCGACCAGGCTATGTTGTCAGCTGCCGGAGATGGCAACAAGCCTATACTTTAAGCAGGTGGTGCATCCCAGGCTGTGCTTTAGTTCTGTTGTTGTTTTTACATGTGTTGAATCCTCGGCGGGGGTTGGGGGGGGGGGTGGCAGGGGTGGCCACCTGTGCTGATTTGGGCTACAAGTACTATAGCAGCCAGTCCTAGAGAACTGGGAGAGTAAAATTCTTAGGAGGGTATCAAATGCTCGTTTTTCTTAGTACATTTTAATTAATGAAAATTTTCTGGTTAAGAACTTCAAAAACGTAGTTTTGATCCCCAATACAGATGTATTTTGATGAACTTAGAATCAATAGGCCACCGACAGATTTCGCGTGAGCCGTCAACAAAAGCCATTGCTTCATTCTTTGGAGGTTTTACACTGTCAGACTGCATTATAAGACCGCACCTTGGTTTCCCAGGAATGTTTTCAAAAGCTTATCTCTTACATTTAGAGGTTCCATCTCCCAGGGAATCAGTAGAACCAGGGACAGCATTCAAAAGCCACACTGCATGGTCATTTTGAAGTAAAGAAAAACAGTACCTCCAACTGACTTTTCATCAGACTCAGGCCAACGCAGGAGCCTGAGATCAACTCCCAATCGGTGTGTCTTGCTGATACTGAGTGGTTCCCTGAGGTCAGAGCAGTTTGAAGCTAGCCAGCAAATGTCTGCAGCAGTTCTTAGTGAAGTTCCTCAGGGGATTCTGGGGCTCCCAGTTCCCAACACTCTTCTAAATTATCCTAAAGGATTTGACTGGGAATGTTTTACACATTCAGTCTCTTTCATCACTTTTCTAATTTATACATGTCAAAGTAAGTGACCCCCCCCCCCAGAGACGAGCAGGTGATACTGCGAGGCACCACAAGCACCTGAAAGCTATGATGCTCTGAGGATAGTTATCCCTTCTTTTGCTCCACTGAAATGTTGTTCTGTTATGTGAGATGAGTGAGGTACCGAGCATGACTGTGAAATCTAATTCTCAGGCGGATGTGATATTTACAGCAGGACTTGACCTCTGTGCTCTGATGAGAAGAAATCACTAACCCAATTTTCATTGTTCACTTTAACTAGATAATAAGCCTATTCTTTACCCCTTTCCTATTTTGCATTCTTTTCCTACTATTAAAAAAAATTATTAAAAAAAAAAATCATCCACAGCAGAAGCCACCTTTTCCCTCCGAATAGCATCCTCGGCCAAAATCATGGGCACAGCAGCCATGAGCAAGTTGTTGGTCAGGATTTCAGGACACACACATTACATCACCAGGAAAGTCTGTGCAGTCAATAATTGTCCCCGTGGATAGGATCCTTTCAGAGATACCATGTCCTGTGAGAAGTCAGGTGGGGGTGGGATGGCCTTGCTGCTGATACTCGAGGAACCTTCAAAGTTCCAAGAAAGGACAATGTCCTACGACATACCTGGGAGGCTTCCAACTTCCTGGGCCCCTGGAGAAGTTCCTGGGCTTGTTGCTACATGTTGTCTGACTCAGCCTTTTCTCGTGCTGTTTTGCTTCTTGTGGCTGCTTAACCCCAAAGAATGCAGGGAGGGTCCAGAGTCAAAGTGTCTTGAGTTTCTCCCAGAGGCACTGTCAAAACCAAACGTTTTTTTCCTTTGCTCCAGGGGATCATTTTATGATGATGAAAACCATCAACTGGTTTTCAGACTTGAAGATTAGCAAGTTTGGGTCAGCTCCCAAGAGTCTGTTGAAATGAGGAGTGAGGGCTTAACTGAGGTTCTTTGGGGGCGTATAAAGCAGAAACCAGGGACTTCCCTGGAGGTCCAGTGGTTAAGACTCTGTGCTTCCACAGCAGGGGGCACGCGTTCGATCCCTGGTCTGGGAACTAAGATCCACATGCTGCAGGGCATGGCAAAAAAAAAAAAAAAAAAAAATTAAAGCAGAAACCAGCCTGGGAAATCCCAGTTTTCCTATTATTCCATTGTTAATATCTGATCCAAAGTCACTTTTGAGTTTGATAGATCACAGTCATTCCTAACATGAGTTCTACCGTGAAGTTTGTATTTTATTCAAGCATCTTTTATTAAGATATTGGGCTTTTTTTCTGGATAACTTGAAAAATGTTGGCTTTTTATTCTTACATGATTCCAAATTTTTCTCTTTAATTTTCTATGATATTATTGGCTTTATTCTGTTACGTTGGAATTATTTTTCCTTTCTTAGAACAAAATGAGTTTTATTCACCTTACTGCTGGGAGGAAAAGGAAGAACTTCAGCGAGAAATAACTTCTCCATCTCCAGCAAGACGTGGCCAGGTGAATGTGAAGGGGCCTTTCTACACAGAAATAGATTACTGGGGACAAGGTATTCATTGCTGCCTGAACTCTCTGGGACGAAGCATGGAATAAAATGATAAAGGCCATTTTGGTATCAGGGACACATGAACAGTGTTCTAGTTTATCCTTATTTCTAAATGAAACCTTTTCTTAAGGGAGCTCATTCAGACACTAACTCAATCGTGGTTTCTCAAAATACAGTCCAGGTAGCATCTGCATCAGAGTAACGGGTGCTTGTTATAAAAAGGCCAGCTGCTGGGACACAAACAAGTAGGCTGGGAATCTGCATCTTAACAAGTTCCCCAGTTTATTCTGATGTACTCTAACATCCAACAGCCTCTTACCCCTGTCGTTTGTACAGTTTTTATTGTTAGGATCACAGTTAGACTGGCATGAATGTATATCATAATAATCCCAGAAATGCAAAGCCCTGTCACATTTACTCTCATTAACTACATTATTATGAGTTAATACTGTCCCCACAATTAAATCATCCCCAAGGTTGTGATATGGGTTCCCGCCCCCCCCACCCCCGCTCACTCCCTCCTAGATCTGTTTTAAATTTAAACAAACTAAGTACTTATTCAGGCTGAGTGCACTAATTATTTCTCCCCCAAAGGAATCAGCTTATCAAACAATGTCAGTAATTTGAAGTGCTGCCATGATATCTGTACTCACCTGAAATCACGACTGACCTTTTCAGTGGGGACCGTACTCAGATTTCTGTGGCTTCACCACTAGTCTCGTGCTACCTATGGGTTAGAATTTCTCTTGGCTTGGATCTGACAGTCTAGGTAATGAAACAAAAACGTGTCCCTTTCCTTTGAGAAATGAAAGGAGCCATCACCCGATTTTAAAAGCCTAAAATCAAAATTAGGCAGGAAAAAAGTTGTGGAGAAACTGGTTCCCTTAGTCCTGCTTCATTCTATAAATTCCTCTCAAATCTTCTGTAAGTGGAAAAGCAGCTGCATTTCTTGCTAAGACATCAGTATTGCTATTGCTTTACACAGTGGAAGTTTAGTATGAGAAATTATTGTATTCTGATAAACAAGTATCTATAGAATATAAGGAAATTCTGTATGATACCCTTGAGCTAAGGAAGAGTACCCAAGAAAAGATAAACTTGGAAAGGGCCCCCCCTCACAAAGGCTGGGGTTCAGAGCTTCTTGGAGAACTCAGTGCACTGACAGCAGAGAAGTTTGTTCTTTGTCCAGGCCAGAAGCCGGTCTGCAGTCCCTGGGCAAGCAGGAGGCAACCCACAGCAAAGACGTGCACAGGTAGTGGAGGCCTGCAGAGGGGCTGGCCACTCAGTGAAAACCCTCTGAGTCAGGTTATCTGCTAGGGGCCTGAGGGAAGAGGGTATTGGCAGAATGCCTTTGGGGCACAGATGCAAGCAGGAATCCTTCCAGGTGTGTCGTTTCAAGTCCACAGAGCTGCCAAGGCTGCAAGGTCACTGAAGTGACCCATGGTTGGGTCAGAACTCCATCAGATATCCTCACACCACACCACTCCTGCACCAGGCAGCAGCCCAAACAGCAGGGTAGCCCTTTCCTTCCCTCCTGCCCTCCAGCGCCCTCTACTGAGAAAGCTTAACATCACGCTCACTGTGAAGGAGATTAAAGTGACTGTCCACTGTCACAGAGCATATACTGAAGGGTGAATGTGGAGCTAAGAGGCAATAGGTAACTGGCACAGATTTATTCTTCTAGATAATTACCCTAGCATTATCTTCTGGTATCATAAAGAATTTTGTAGTTGTTGATTCTGTAAGAACTGTTTCTCTGATAATAAAGAAAAAAACATATCAAATGGACAATTTCTATCTCTTGAAAGAGAAGGTGTCAAAAGGAAAGCAGTTTCTCATTTGTTTTCTTTAAATGTGCTTCACACACTCATATTCCTCAAAGTACCTAAAGCAATAGATTTAGAATGAGGCCTATTTAAGACCATGTGTAAGTTCTGTACCTGTCGATCTCTGTGTGGCTCTGCCTCTGTACACCTCTGTGAGTCTCTCTGTCTCTTGATGTGTCTCCACACGCACACCTTTCTGTCTGTGTGTTTTTGTCTACCTCACTCTAGGGTTGTCATCTTTCTGTTCCTTCATTTCCCAAATAATTCCAGTTATATTTTTTCTTTTTTGGGGGGGGATGGGGTGACTTAGAAAGGATAATGGGAATAAGTAAAGAGCTAGAAGGGAAGATGAGCTGAGTGTAAAGTCAAGAATGCGCGCTTTTTTTTTTTTTTTCCAATTTAGGGAAATGTTTTCACCTCACTCAAGCTCATTCAAAAAAGAGAGAGACAGGTAAAGGAAGACTTTGCAAACTTTGCAATGTGTATAAATATGTATAAGAGTGAATGAGAGCTATTTCCCTTCTCTAATTAGAACAGAGTATAGGAATTGGCTTTATTTTTCAGTAATAGGAATTGAGGGGATAAGAAGGAACAACCCAACAAAGAGGACTCATAGGCACTGGACAAGAAGGAACAACCCAACAAAGAGGACTCATAGGCACTGGACTGAGAACTTAAGAACACTAATCTTCCTTCCTGACAATTAAAAGAAAAAAAAAATAGAATATAGATCTACCTGGTATGAAATGATTTGGAAGCAGATTTGTTAAAAGGTAGGAAGATAGTCTGACATCCCTTTCAGGGCTAGGGTTCTGTGCAGGTAGGTGGGCAGAAAGAGAATTGCAGCTTAGGATATAAACAGACATTTTTCCAAGTTTACTCACAAAGTTTAATAATGAGTTTAATAATAAACTCAGTTTAAGAACACATCACTAGATGTGTTTTGATATTATTTAATACTCTGAGGAAACCTCCCCCAAATCAAGGAATAATTACTTTAATCCATGTTTGAAACCCTGAATAGACATGTATTCTTTACAGTGAGAATGCAAATCCTTTTCTTCCTCCATTTTTTCCTGACCTTCTCTACAAATCTTACTGAAGACTTCTTGGTTTTGAACAATAAATTTTGAAGGTGATATAACAGGGTTGAAGAACAAATTGTAATAAGGCCTTGTTGCAAATGTCAGTTAAAAGCTAACTAAGGAATAATGTGCTTAGGAATAAGTAACTAAGGAAATAATTTCAAGTTGTGGTTAAATAATGTGCCTCCACAGGTAGATAAGAGAAAAGCATCTTTGGGAGGTACAGCAGGAAATGTGCATGGTCATCATTACTCTGGGAACTTCAATATGTGCATTGGCATGACTAATTAGGAAGGTGTATCATAGGCCTGCTAACAAAAGTAGAACCACAGCTCTTCAGATCGAATTGATCAGGAATCAGTGGGAAGTGGCTAACAAAAGGACTTCTGTCCATCATGCACAAATACAAATATACATGCCATTCATATACATGAATACAAATCAGCAATAAAAAGACAACCCAATTTAAAAAGCTTGGCAAAAGAATCAATGACACATTTCACAAAGGAAGATCTATGAATGGCCGATAATCACATAGAAAGGCGATGGACACCTTAGAATTCTCAGAGAAAAAGAAACTTAAACCACAATGAGATTCTGTTACCCACTCACTAGAATGACTAAACTCAAGTGTTGGTGAGTATGCAGGGCCAGTGGAGTTCCTACGCATTCTGCTAAACGAGTAACCCACTTCAGAGAACTGTTTAGTAGTTCTTTACAAAACAAAATATATATATTTACCCTATGATCTAGCACTTCCACTTTTAGGTAGTTACTCTAAAGAAATTAAAATATGTCTCCACAAAAAAGACTCGTACAAGATGTTTATAGCAGCTTGAATCACAGTAGTCAAAAAAACTGAAAACTCAAATCTCCATCAACAGGTAAACAGATAACCAAACTGCAGTACATTAGTACAATGGAATACTATCAATGCATTTTTTAAAAAAAGAATAAACTATTGATACATGTAACCACATGGATGAAAAACACTGTTAAGCAAAAGAAATTACACACAAAAAAAGTATATATTGTATGATTCCATTCATATCAAGTTCTAGAAGAGGCAAAACTAACCTGTGATGGTAGAAATGATAAAGTGGTTGCCTCGGGATGCAGGGGAGCTGATTGATTCAAACTGAACAAAAGAGAACTTTCTAGGATGACACATATATTCTATATCTTGCTTTGAGTTGTGGTTACACAGGTGTATGAAATCATCAAAATTCATCCAACTTAACATTTAAGATCTGTGCATAATACTGATTAATTATACCTCAGTTTAAAAAACAGTGATGAGGAAAAGTGAGAAACTAGGGCAAATGAGATATTTGATACTGACTAAATAGGTAACTGGTTTTTATCCTTCATACAATTATTGGAGATCATGATGATAGAAACTCCCAGGGATTTTTTAATCATGGTTAGGGTGTAGCCCAAGTTGCTGTAACAACTAGATTTTTTAAAAAACAGAGTCCAGTTCAAAATGGCAACATAGGAGGCTCCTGAACTCACCTCCTCCCACTGAATCTACAGCTACACATAGAACAATTCCCTCTGAAAAAAAAATCCAGAAACTAGCCAAGCAACTCCTATACATTGAACAAGAAAAAAACAGGCTGGAGAGGCTGAAACACAATCTCACCAAACCCCACCCTGGGTGTAGTTGACAACAACTGGGGGAGGAACTCGTAACTCCCAGCTTCTCCTTGAGGAGTAAAGGGTTTGGATTACACATCTGGTGCCCCAACTTTTAAGACTTCCACCTGAGAGATGGCGCCTCAAAACATCTACCTCTGAAAGCCAACAGGGCTTCTGTCCCCAAGACTCATAAGGCTATAGTGAACCAAGAAACAGTTCTTAAGGGACTTGCACAGACTCACTGTAGCTATCCTCACCAGGGCACCGTGCAGAGGCAGCAGACAGAAAAGCCCAGTCTTTCTGTGAAAGAGGCCTATCTGCAGATCTTAAAAGCTGTGGCCTGAGGGTCAGGCTTCTAATTTACCACATATGTGGGGGGCTACTGCAATCCTCTCCAGAGACCAGGGAGGCCAGTGGGTACCACTTTCATGCTCTCCCTCTGCCCTGCCCCATGTTGCCCGTATCTCCATAAAAAGGGTCTTGTACACACACCTGGCATCCTGGCTTTCATGGCTGCTGCCCAGAGGACACATCCATCCTATGATAGCCTGGCTCTGGTGGCCAGCAGGGCTTCTGTTCATGGGTTCAGCAGGATGGTAGCAAACAAGAAACAGTTCTTAACACCTATTACCCCAGGGCTCAGTGCAGAGGGAAGAGACAGAAATGTCCGTCTCCTAGTCTTCCCCTGAAAGAGGTACTTCTGCATACTTTAAAAGCTACTGCCTGAGGGTCTGGCTCCAGTCAGCCTGCATCTAGGTGCTGACTGAGATCCTCCCTTTGGGTCACTGACGGGGCTTGGCACACCATCAACTACTGGTGGCTATTAAGCACAAAGAAAGCAGCTTGAACAATCACAAACATTTCAGAGACAACCAAGAACTAGGGCATGGTTGAATGATATACAAGGCCAACCCTTTAAAACTGGGAGAGGAGGCTGTTTTTTCTAATGCACAGAAACCAATACAGTTGAGGAAAATTAAGAAAGGGAGGAACATGTTTTAAACAAAAGATAAAACTCCAGAAAAAGACCTTCATGAGGTGGAGATAAATGATTTACTTGATAAAGAGTTTAAAATAATGGCCATAAAGATGCTCACCAAGGTCAAGAGAACAATGTGTGAACAAAGTGAGAATTTGTAAAAGGAGAGAGATATACAAGAAAATATCAAACAAAAATCACATAGCTAAGGATGACATGATACTATATATAGAAAACCCTAAAAACTCCACACAAAAACTACTAGAACCGATAAATGATTTCAGCAAGGTAGCAGGATACAAAATTAACATACAGAAATCAGTTGCATTTCTTAATGCTAACAATGAAATAGCAGAAAGAGAACGTAAAAAAAAAAATTACCTTTTAAAATCACACCAAATAAATAAATAAATAAATGGGAATAAACCTGACCAAGGTGAAACACTTATATGCTGAGAACTGTAAAACATTAATAAAGGAAATTAAATATGATTCAAAGAAATGGAAAGATATCCCATGCTCTTGCATCGGAAGAATTAATATTGTTAAAATGGCAATACTACCCAAAGCAATCTACAGATTTAATGCAATCCCTATCAAATTACCCGTGACATTTTTTCACAGAACTAGAACAAATAACCCTGAAACTTATATGGAACCATAAAAGACCTGGAATTGCCAAAGTTATCCTAAGGAAAGAAAACAAAGCAGGACTTTGTCCCAGACTTTAGACAATACTACAAAGCTACAGTAATCAAAACAGTGTGGTATTGGCACAAAAACAGACATACAGGGCTTCCCTGGTGGCGCAGTGGTTAAGAACCCGCCTGCTAATGCAGGGGACACGGGTTCGAGTCCTGGTCCGGGAAGATCCCACATGCTGCGGAGCAACTAAGCCCGTGCGCCACAACTACTGAGCCTGTGCTCTAGAGCCCTCAAGCCACAACTACTGAGCCCGTGTGCCACAGCTACTGAAGCCTGTGCGCCTAGAGCCCATGCTCCGCAACAAGAGAAGCCACTGCGATGAGAAGCTCACTCACTGCAACCAAGAGTAGACCCCGCTCACCGCAACTAGAGAAAGCCCGCGTGCAGCAACGAAGACCCAACACAGCCAAAAATAAATAAATTTATAAAAAAAAAAAACAGACATACACATCAATGGAACAGAATAGAGAGCCCAGAAATAAACCCACACACCTATGGTCAATTAATCTTCAACAAAGGAGACAAGAATGTCAAATGGGAAAAAGACAGTCTCTTCAGCAAGTGGTGCTGGGAAAGTTGGACAGCTGAATAAAATCAATGAAGTTAGAACACACCCTCACACCATGCACAAAAACTAAACTGAAAATGGCTTCAAGACAAATATAAGACAAGACACTATAAAACGCCTAGAAGAGGGAGGAACCAAGATGGCGGAGTAGAAGGATGTGCTCTCCCTCCCTCTTGCGAGAACACCAGAATCACAACTAGCTGCTGGACAATCATCGACAGGAAGAGACTGGAACTCACCATAAAAGATACGCCACATCCAAAGACAAAGGAGAAGCCACAGTGAGACGGTAGGAGGCGCGCAATCAGAGTAAAATCAAATCCCATAACTGCTGGGTGGGTGACTCACAGACTGGTGAACACTTATACCACAGAAGTCCACCCACTGGAGTGAAGGTTCTGAGCCCCACGTCAGGCTTCCCAACCTGGGGGTCTGGCAACAGGAGGAGGGAATCCTAGAGAATCAGCCTTTGAAGACTAGTGGAAATTGATTGCAGGACTTCGACAGGACTGGGGGAAACAGAGACCTCACTCTTGGAGGGTGCACACAAAATAGTGTGCGCATCGGGACCCAGGGGAAGGAGCGGTGACCCTGGGGGAGACTGAACCAGACCTACCTGCTAGTGTTGGAAGGTCTTCTGCAGAGGCGGGGGGTGGCTCTCTTTCACCATGGGGACAAGGACACTGGCAGCAGCAGTTCTGGGAAGTACTCCTTGGTGTGAGCCCTCAGAGAGTCTGTCATTAGCCCCACCAAAGAGCCCAGGTAGGCTCCAGTGTTGGGTTGCCTCAGGCAAAACAACCAACAGGGAGGGAACCCAGCTACACCCATCAACAGTCAAGTGGATTAAAGTTTTACTGAGCTCTGACTGCACAGCAACAGTCAGCTCTACCCACCACCAGAGCCTCCCATCAAGCCTCTTAGATAGCCTCAACCACCAGAGGGCAGACAGCAGAAGCAAGAAAAACTACAATCCCGCAGCCTGTAGAACAAAAACCACACTCACAGAAAGATAGACAAGATGAAAAGGCAGAGGGCTATGTACCAGATGAAGGAACAAGAAAAAAACCCAGAAAAACAACTAAATGAAGTGGAGATAGGCAACCTTCCAGAAAAAGAATTCAGAATAATGATAGTGAAGATGATCCAGGACCTCGGAATAAGAATGGAGGCAAAGATTGAGAAGATGCAAGAAATGATTAACAAAGACCTAGAAGAATTAAAGAACAAACAAACAGAGATGACCAATACAATAGCTGCAATGAAAACTACACTAGAAGGAATCAATAGCAGAATAACTGAGGCAGAAGAACGGATAAGTGACCTGGAAGACAGAATGGTGGAATTCACTGCTGCGGAACAGACTAAACAAAAAAGAATGAAAAGAAATGAAGACAGCCAAAGAGACCTCTGGGACAACATTAAACGCAACAACATTCTCATTATAGGGGTCACAGAAGGAGAAGAGAGAGAGAAAGGACCAGAGAAAATATTTGAAGAGATTTTAGTGGAAAACATCCCTAACATGGGAAAGGAAATAGCCACCCAAGTCCAGGAAGCGCAGAGAGTCCCATACAGGATAAACCCAAGGAGAAACACGCTGAGACACACAGTAATCAAATTGGCAAAAATTAAAGACAAAGAAAAATTATTGAAAGCAGCAAGGGAAAAACGACTAATAACATACAAGGGAACTCCCATAAGGTTAACAGCTGATTTCTCAGCAGAAACTCTACAAGCCAGAAGGGAGTGGCATGATATACTTAAAGTGATGAAAGGAAAGAACCTACAACCAAGATTACTCTACCTGGCAAGGATCTCATTCAGCTTTGATGGAGAAATCAAAAGCATTACAGACAAGCAAAAGCTAAGAGAATTCAGCACCACCAAACCAGCTCTACAACAAATGCTAAAGGAACTTCTCTAAGTGGGAAACTCAAGAGAAGAAAAGGACCTACAAAAACAAACCCAAAACAATTAAGAAAATGGTCATAGGAACATACATATCGATAATTACCTTAAACGTGAATGGATTAAAGGCTCCAACCAAAGGACACAGGCTTGCTGAATGGATACAAAAACAAGACCCATATACATGCTGTCTATAAGAGACCCACTTTAGACCTAGGGACACATACAAACTGAAAGTGAGGGGATGGAAAAAGATATTCCATGCAAATGGAAATCAAAAGAAAACTGGGGTAGCTATACTCATATCAGATAAAATAGACTTTAAAATAAAGAATGTTACAAGAGACAAGGAAGGACACTACATAATGATCAAGGGATCAATCCAAGAAGAAGATATAACAATTATAAATATATATGCACCCAACATAGGAGCACCTCAATACATAAGGCAACTGCTAACAGCTATAAAAGAGGAAATTGACATTAACACAATAATAGTGGGGGACTTTAACACCTCACTTACACCAATGGACAGATCATCCAAAATGAAAATAAATAAGGAAACAGAAGCTTTAAATGACACAATAGACCAGATAGATTTAATTGATATTTATAGGACATTCCATCCAAAAACAGCAGATTACACTTTCTTCTCAAGTGCGCACGGAACATTCTCCAGGATAGATCACATCTTGGGTCACAAATCAAGCCTCAGTAAATTTAAGAAAATTGAAATCATATCAAGCATCTTTTCTGACCACAACGCTATGAGATTAGAAATGAATTACAGGGAAAAAAACGTAAAAAAGACAAACACATGGAGGCTAAACAATACGTTACTAAATAACCAAGAGATCACTGAAGAAATCAAAGAGGAAATCAAAAAATACCTAGAGACAAATGACAATGAAAACACGACGACCCAAAACCTATGGGATGCAGCAAAAGCAGGTCTAAGAGGGAAGTTTATAGCTATACAAGCCTACCTAAAGAAACAAGAAAAATCTCAAGTAAACAATCTAACCTTACACCTAAAGAAACTAGAGAAAGAAGAACAAACAAAACCCAAAGTTAGCAGAAGGAAAGAAATCATAAAGATCAGAGCAGAAATAAATGAAATAGAAACAAAACAATAGCAAAGATCAATAAAACTAAAAGCTGGTTCTTCGAGAAGATAAACAAAATTGATAAGCCATTAGCCAGAATCATCAAGAAAAAGAAGGAGAGGACTCAAATCAATAAAATCAGAAATGAAAAAGGAGAAGTTACAACAGACACTGCAGAAATACAAAGCATCCTAAGCGACTACTACAAGCAACTCTATGCCAATAAAATGGACAACCTGGAAGAAATGGACAAATTCTTAGAAAGGTATAACATTCCAAAACTGAACCAGGAAGAAACAGAAAATGTGAACAGACCAATCACAAGTAATGAAATTGAAACTGTGATTAAAAATCTTCCAACAAACAAAAGTCCAGGACCAGATGGCTTCACAGGTGAATTCTATCAAACATTTACAGAAGAGCTAACACCTATCCTTCTCAAACTCTTCCAAAAAATTGCAGAGGAAGGAAAACTCCCAAACTCATTCTATGAGGCCACCATCACCCTGATACCAAAACCAGACAAAGAGACTACAAAAAAAGAAAATTACAGACCAATATCACTGATGAATATAGATGCAAAAATCCTCAACAAAATACTAGCAAACAGAATCCAACAACACATTAAAAGGATCATACACCACGATCAAGTGGGATTTATCCCAGGGATGCAAGGATTCTTCAATATACGCAAATCAATCAATGTGATACACCATATTAACAAATTGAAGAATAAAAACCATATGATCATCTCAATAGATGCAGAAAAAGCTTTTGACAAAATTCAACACCCATTTATGATAAAAACTCTCCAGAAAGTGGGCATAGAGGGAACCTACCTCAACATAATAAAGGCCATATATGACAAACCCACAGCAAACATCATTCTCAATGGTGAAAAACTGAAAGCATTTCCTCTAAGATCAGGAATGAGACAAGGATGTCCACTCTCACCACCACTATTATTCAACATAGTTTTGGAAGTCCTAGCCACGGCAATCAGAGAAGAAAAACAAATAAAAGGAATACAAATTGGAAAAGAAGAAGTAAAACTGTCACTGTTTGCGGATGACATGATACTATACATAGAGAATCCTAAAACTGCCACCAGAAAACTGCTAGAGCTAATTAATGAATATGGTAAATTTGCAGGATACAAAATTAATGCACAGAAATCTCTTGCATTCCTATACACTAATGATGAAAAATCTGAAAGAGAAATTATGGAAACACTCCCATTTACCATTGCAACAAAAAGAATAAAATACCTAGGAATAAACCTACCTAGGGAGACAAAAGACCTGTACGCAGAAAACTATAAGACACTGATGAAAGAAATTAAAGATGATACCAACAGATGGAGAGATATACCATGTTCTTGGATTGGAAGAATCAACATTGTGAAAATGAGTATACTACCCAAAGCAATATACAGATTCAATGCAATCCCTATCAAATAACCAATGGCATTTTTTACGGAGCTAGAACAAATCATCTTAAAATTTGTATGGAGTCACAAAAGACCCCGAATAGCCAAAGCAGTCTTGAGGGAAAAAAATGGAGCTGGAGGAATCAGACTCCCTGACTTCAGACTATACTACAAAGCTACAGTAATCAAGACAATATGGTACTGGCACAAAAACAGAAACATAGATCAATGGAACAAGATAGAAAGGCCAGAGATAAACCCACGCACCTATGGTCAACTAATCTATGACAAAGGAGGCAAAGATATACAATGGAGAAAAGACAGTCTCTTCAATAAGTGGTGCTGGGAAAACTGGACAGCTACATGTAAAAGAATGAAATTAGAATACTCCCTAACACCATACACAAAAATAAACTCAAAATGGATTAGAGACCTAAATATAAGACTGGACACTATAAAACTCTTAGAGGGAAACATAGGAAGAACACTCTTTGACATAAATCACAGCAAGATCTTTTTTGATCCACCTCCTAGAGTAATGGAAATAAAAACAAAAATAAACAAATGGGACCTAATGAAACTTCAAAGCTTTTGCACAGCAAAGGAAACCATAAACAAGACGAAAAGACATCCCTCAGAATGGGAGAAAATATTTGCAAACGAATCAACGGACAAAGGATTAATCTCCAAAATATATAAACAGCTCATTCAGCTCAATATTAAAGAAACAAACACCCCAATCCAAAAATGGGCAGAAGACCTAAATAGACATTTCTCCAAAGAAGACATACAGACGGCCACGAAGCACATGAAAAGATGCTCAACATCACTAATTATTAGAGAAATGCAAATCAAAACTACAATGAGGTATCACCTCACTCCTGTTAGAATGGGCATCATCAGAAAATCTACAAACAACAAATGCTGGAGAGGGTGTGGAGAAAAGGGAACCCTCTTGCACTGTTGGTGGGAATGTAAATTGATACAGCCACTATGGAGAACAATATGGAGGTTCCTTAAAAAACTAAAAATAGAATTACCATATGACCCAGCAATCCCACTACTGGGCATATACCCAGAGAAAACCGTAATTCAAAAAGACACATGCACCCCAATGTTCATTGCAGCTCTATTTACATAGCCAGGTCATGGAAGCAACCTAAATGCCCATCAACAGACGAATGGATAAAGAAGTTGTGGTACATATATACAATGGAATATTACTCAGCCATAAAAAGGAATGAAATTGAGTCATTTGTTGAGACGTGGGTGGATCTAGAGACTGTCATACAGAGTGAAGTAAGTCAGAAAGAGAAAAACAAATATCGTATATTAACGCATGTATGTGGAACCTAGAAAAATGGTACAGATGAGCTGGTTTGCAGGGCAGAAGTTGAGACACAGATGTAGAGAACGGACATATGGACACCAAGGGTGGAAAACTGCGGTGGGGTGGGGATGGTGGTGTGCTGAATTGGGTGATTGGGATTGAGATGTATACATTGATGTGTATAAAATTGATGCCTAATAAGAACCTGCAGTATAAAAAAACAAACAAACAAAACAACTAATACTAAACTTTCATTGGGTTATTTGTATGGAAATATGTTAATATAAATGTTTCAGACATTACATGAAATTTCTACAAATCTTATATTTGTATTTGTATGGAAATATGTATGGAAATATGTTAATATAAATGTTTCAGACATTACATGAAATTTCTAAAAATCTTATATGTTCTGGTATAATGTTATAAGTCAATCCTAGTTATTACTTTAAAATGTATATCTCAGAAATAACTAATTTTCTTGTCAACTGCTTTATTATGAACTTTCATCAAATCTTTAACTGTGGTCATTTTTAAGTCTTTTGTCATTTACAGACAGTTCTGGGTGTACTCTGATGCTTTTGCAAATATGTTCCTATAAAAGGCTTTCATCTTCAAGAAATTCATGGAAAAGACTCTGACAAGTACAGGTTTCTGGTAACTGACTGCACTGCTGAACTTAATGAATAAACATTTTCAGAACTCTAATGAAAAACTGATGAATTCATAAAAGTGTTAACAAAAGATCAAGATGAAAAAAAAAATTAATTACATGGGACTGAGTGAACTGATGAGGATGAGTATAATTTTTGTGACTTTCTGTCTGAATTAAAAAAAAAAAATCCCACAAGGACTCAGAGGCAAAGAATATACAAATCAATTTTCACTGCAAAGTAAAGGAGCTGTTACAGTGGAGGATTACTGGACTGAATGTCAATGTTATGACACAGTATGAGTGTGTTTCATGTTTGGTAATTGCAATCATTGTTGCTTTTGTTGTGGTCATCCATGTACAATGCTTGGTGTCAGTCTATTTATCTCTTGTAAAAATAAAATACAGTGTGTGTGTGTGGAAAAAAAAAAAGGAATGAAATTGAGTCATTTGTTGAGACGTGGATGGATCTAGAGACTGTCATACAGAGTGAAGTAAGTCAGAAAGAGAAAAACAAATATCGTATATTAACACATGTATGTGGAACCTAGAAAAATGGTACAGATGAACCGAGTTGCAGGGCAGAAGTTGACACACAGATGTAGAGAACAAACGTATGGACACCAAGGGGGGTGTGGGGATGGTGGTTTGCTGAATTGGGCAATTGGGATTGACATGTATACAGTGATGTGTATAAAATTGATGACTGATTAAAAAAAAAAAAACTCCTAGAAGAGATCATAGGTAAAACATTCTCTGACATAAACTGCACCAATGTTTTCTTAACTCAGTCTCCCAAGACAAGAGAAATAAAAACAAAAATAAACAAATGGGACCTAATCAAACTTACAAGCTTTTGCACAGAAAAGGAAACCATAAACAAAACAAAAAGACAACCTATGGAATGGGAGAAAATATTTGCAAATGATGTGACTGACAAGGGCTTAATTTCCAAAATATACAAAGAGCTCAGACAACTTGACAACAAAAAAACAACCCAATCAAAAAATGGGCAAAAGACCTAAATAGACAATTCTCCAAAGAAGACATACAGATGGCCAAGAGGCACATGAAAAGATGTTCAACATCACTAATTATTAGAGAAATGCAAATCAATACAATGAGGTACCACCTCACACCAGTCAGAATGGCTATCATCAAAAAATCCACAAACAATAAATGCTGGAGAGGATACGGAGAGAAGGGAACCCTCCTACACTGTTGGGAATGTAAATTGGTGCAGCCACTATGGAGAACAGTATAGAGGTTCCTTAAGAAACTAAAAATAGAGCTACCATATGATCCTGCAATCCCACTCCTGGGCATATACCCGGAGAAAAACATGGTCCGAAAGGATACATGCACCCCAATGTTCATTGCAGCGCTGTTTACAATAGCCAAGACATGGAAGCAACCTAAATGCCCATCGACAGAAGAATGGATAAAGAAGATGTGGTACATATATACAATGGAATATTACTCAGCCATTAAAAATAATGAAATAACGCCATTTGCAGCAACATGGATGGACCTAGAGATCGTCATACTGAGTGAAGTAAGTCAGACAAAGAGTATCGTATGATATTGCCTATATGTGGAATCTGAAAAAAGTGATACAAATGAACTTATTTACAAAACAGAAACAGACTCACAGACTTAGAGAATGAACTTAGAGAATGAATGGTTACCAGGGAGGAAGGGTGGGGGGTTGGGATAGTTAGGGAGTTTGTGATTGACATGTACACACTGCTATATTTGAAATGGATAACTAACAAGGACCTACTGTATAGCACAGGGAACTCTGCTCAATATTCTGTAACAACCTAATTGGGAAAAGAATTTTAAAAAGAATAGATACATGTATATGAAAAAAAAATTCCAATGTCATTTTTCACAGAAATAGAATAAACAACCCTAAAATGTATATGGAACCACCTAGACCCCAAATAGCTAAAGCAATTTTGAGAAAGAAGAACACAACTGGAAGCATCAGACTTCTTGATTTAAAACTATATTACAAAGAGATAGTAATCAAGACAATATGCTACTGGCATAAAAACACACACATAGATCAGTGGAACAGAACAGAGAGCTCAGAAATCAACCCATGAGGGCTTCCCTGGTGGCGCAGTGGTTAAGAATCTGCCTGCCAATGTAGGGGACAGGGGTTCAAGCCCTGGTCTGGGAAGATCCCACATGCCACAGAGCAACTAAGCCCGTGCACCACAACTACTGAGCCTGCGCTCTAGAGCCCACGTGCCACAACTATTGAGCCCACGCAACACAACTACTGAAGCCCGCACACCTAGAGCCCATGCTCTGCGACAAGAGAAGCCACTGCAATGGGAAGCCCACATGCAGCAACGAAGACCCAACACAGCCAAAAATAAATAAATAAAATTAAAAAGAAAAAAAGAAATCAACCCATGCATATATGGTGAATTAATTTATGACAAAGGAGCCAAGAATATACAATGGGGAAAAGACTGTCTCTTCAATAAATGGTACTGGGAAAACTGGACAACGACATGAAAAAGAATGAAACTGGACCACTATCTCACACCACACAGAAAAATCAACTCAAAAGGGATTAAAGACTTGAAGGTAAGACCTGAAACCATACAACTCCTGGAAGAAAACATAGAGGTAAGTTCCTTGACATTGATCACGACAATGATTTTTTGGATTTGACACCAAAAAGCAGAAATAAACAAGTGGAACTACATCAAACTAAAAATCTTCTGTACATCAAAGGAAACATCAACAAAATGAAAAGGCAACCTACAGAATGAGAGAAAATATTTGCAAACCACTTATCTGATAAGGGGTTAACACCCAAAATTACAAAGAACTCATACAAATCAACATCAAAAAAAATAAGCAACCTAATTTAAAAATGGGCAGAGGACCTAAATAGACATTTTTCCAACAAAGACATAGTGATACCTAACAGACACATGAAAAGGTGTTCAACATCACTAATCATCAGAGAAATGTAAATCAAAACCACGAGCTATCACCTCACAACTGTTAGAACGGCTATTACCAAAAAGATAAGAAATAACAGGTGCTGTCAAAAATGTAGAGAAATGGGAACACTTATGTACTGTTGGTGGGAATGTAAATTGGTACAGCCACTATGGAAAATAGTATAAAGTTTCCTCAAAAAATTAAAAATAGAACCACCATATGATCCAGCAATCCCACTTCTGGGTATTTAACTGAAGGAAAAGAAATCAGAATCTTAAATATCAGCAGGTCCATGTTCACTGCAACATTATTTACAATACTCAAGATATGGAAACAACTTAAGGGTCCATCAATAGATCGATGGATGAATGGGATGAGCAAAATGTGTGAAGGTGGTCAAAAGGCACAAACTTGCAGTTATAAAATAAATAAGTCCTGGGGGTGGAATGTACACAGTGACTATAGTTAATACAACTATATTATAAGGACGCCCTGGTGGTGCAGTGGTTAAGAATCCACCTGCCAATGCAGGGGACACAGGTTCAAGCCCTGGTCCAGGAAGACCCCACATGCTGTGGAGCAACTAAGCCTGTGCACCACAACTACTGAGCCTGTGCTCTAGAGCCAGTGAGCCACAACTACTGAGCCCACGTGCCACAACTACTGAAGCCCACGCTCTCTGGGGCCCACATGCCACAACTACTGAGCCCGTGTGCTGCAACTACTGAAACCTGTGCGCCTAGAGCCCGTGCTCCACAAGAGAAGCCACTGCAATGAGAAGCCCGCACACCGCAACGAAGAGTAGCCCCCACTCACTGCAACTAGAGAAAGCCCATGCGCAGCAACAAAGACCCAAAGCAGCCAAAAATAAATAAATAATAATAAGTAATATGATTCCAACCACATTAGTTGCTTGTCAAAACAAAAATATCAACACTCTTTGGAGGAATCTATAACAGAATGCAGAGTTTTCAGGATATAATATTCACATCATCCAAGTTATAATGTAAAATTGCTTGATACAGGAAGAAGCAGGAATTTGTGACTCAATCTCGAGAGAAGAGACAATCAGCAAAGACCAGTCCTGAAATGATCCAGAAGTTGGAATCAGCACACACAAAAAAGTTATGCCAGCTGCTATAACTATGCTCAGTGAGATAAAGGAAATGTTCATTAATGAAAGCGCATAATGAACAAAAAGATAGGAAATCTCATCAGATAAATAAAAACTATAAAAAGGAAACAAATGGAAATGATAAAACTAAAATACACAGTACCTGAAATTTAAAAATACACTGAAAGAATTTAAAAGCAAAATAGAGATGATGGAGTCACTAAACTTGAAAATACATCAGTAGAAACGATCCAATTTGAACGACAGGAAAAAAAAAAGGATTTTAATAAATTACTGAGCATCAGGATCTGTAATTGTAATCCCTAGACTATCAATTTTTTAAAAAGCTATAACTATATAGCCAGTTCATAAGTTAAAGTGGAATTTTTAAAATATTCAAACAACCCAAAAGAAGTCAGGAAAGAAAGAACAAAGAAACAAAAAACAGAAGAGACAAAGAGAAAACAAATAACATCATAGTCCTGTATGTTATTTAGGAATAATTATATTACATTTTAGTGGCCTAAACACTACAGTTTAAAGGCAGAAATTGTCCAAATAAATTATAAAAATCAAGATCCAACATTATGTTTTCTGCAAAACACATTTAAGTATATGAAGTTTGAAAGTAATAGATGAAAAGAGACAAAACATGTAAAGACTAATCATAAAACCAGAGTGGCTATATTAATATCAGATAAAATAGACTTCAAGATTAAAAGTATTACCAGAGATAAAGAGGGACATTTCATAATAATAAAAGTATCAATTCGTCAGAAAGATATAATAATCATAAATACATATGCACCTATTAGAACATCAAAATGCACAAAGCAAAACCAGACATAATTAATGAGAGAATACAAATTCATCATCATAACATCCCTCCCTCATCAACTGACAGAAAAACTAGACAAAAAACTCAGTAAGGACATAGATAATTTGAGTACTACCAACCACCTTGACCTAACTGCTATTTATAGAACATTACACCTAACAATAGAGGAATACAATTCTTTTCAATTACATGTAGTATATACACCAAGACAGACTATGTATATATGGTCACAAAGCAAGTTTCAATAAAATTAGAAGGATTAAAACCATACAGATTATGTTCTTTGACAATGGAATTAAATTAGAAATTAATAAGATACTTATGAAAACCCCAAGTATTTGTAAATTAAACAACATACTTCTATATCACAGCTGGGTAAAAAAAAAATCATAAGAAAAATTTTTAAATATTTTAAACTAAATTATAACGAAATATATTTAAAAAATCGTGTGACATACTGAAAGAAGTGAACAGGGGAAATGTAGCTTTAAATGCTTATGTTAGAAAAGAAGAATGGTCTAAAATACCTAAGTTTCCACTTTAAGAAGCTAAAGAAAGAGCAACTGTATAATAAAAGTAAGGAGAAGGAAATAAAAAGGCAAAAGTAGAAATCAACAAAAAAAGAAAACAGGGGCTTCCCTGGTGGCGCAGTGGTTGAGAATCTGCCTGCCAATGCAGGGGACACGGGTTCGAGCCCTGGTCTGGGAAGTTCCCACATGCCGTGGAGCGACTGGGCCCGTGAGCCACAATTGCTGAGCCTGCGCGTCGGAGCCTGTGCTCTGCAACAAGAGAGGCCACGATAGTGAGAGGCCCGTGCACCGCGATGAAGAGTGGCCCCCGCTTGCCACAACTAGAGAAAGCCCTCGCACAGAAACAAAGACCCAACACAGCCATAAATAAAATAAATTTAAAAAAAAAAAAAGAAAAAGAAAACAGACAATTGAGAACACTAACCAAGGAAAAGGCAACAAAATTGGTAACCTCCCAGTAATCCAATCCAGGCAAAAAAAGTGAGAATACAAATTACCTATATCAAGAAAGGTCTACAGATCCTATAAATATTAAAATAATAATAAGAGAATATTACGAACAACTTTATGCCAAAATATTCGATATAGATGAAATGAACATTTCCTTGAAAAATGCAACTCACGCAAACATCTTATAATTAACATTATACATAATGGTAAAATATTGAATGTTCCCTCCTAAAACTGGAATTGAGGCAAGGATATCCGGTGTAATCACCTCTATTTTAGATTGTACTGGAGGTCCTAGTCTTTGCCACAAGCAAAAAGAATAAAAGCCAAAAGTTTGCAAAGAAATAAGATTACCTCTATTTGCATTTAACAAAATTGTTTACACAAAATATCCCAAGCAATTGACAAACAACTGTTAGAACTAATAAGTGAATTTAACAATGTTTCAGGATACATGGTAAATATACAAAAACAATTGTATTCTTATAAACTAGCAGCAAACAATTGAAAATTGAACTACAACTAGTGGATAAATGTCCTGGAGATCTAATGCACACTCTAGTGATTATAAACAACAATACTGTATATAAACATCAAACTTGTTGATCTTAATTGTTTCCTCCACAGTAAAGATATGGTAATTATGTGATATGATAGAGATGTTAACTAATGCTACAACAGCAATCATAATGCAGTCTATAAATGTATCAAATCAACATGTTTTACACCTTAAATTTACACAATGTTACATGCCAATTATATCTCAAAGAAAAAAAGAAAATTGAACTAGAAAATTTAATTTATAATTATGTAAAAAAAAAAAAAAACTAGGAATAAATTTAGCCAAAGACATGCAGGACCTCTATACTTATAAATATAAAACTTTGCTGAGAGAAATTAAAGAAGTTTAAATAAATGGAAAGATGTCAACTCTCCCCAAACTGATCATATATACAATACAATACAATTGTAATCCCAGGAAACATTTTTTTAATTGACAAACTTGCTCTAAATTTTATATGGAAATTCAAAGCACCTAGGATACCTAAAGCATTTTGGAAAAAAACAAATTTGAAGTATTTCCATTACTTAACTCCAAGATTTGCGATAAAACTAGATGAATCAAGAAAGTGTGGTCCTGGCTTAAGGATCAACAAACAGATCTATAGAACAAAATAGAGCCCAGAAATAGGCTGGCATTTATATGGTCATTTGGAGGGGGAAAAAAGTCACCAAAACAATTAAATAAGGGGAAAAGTCCTTTCAACAAATAATGCTATAATAACCAGAGGTCCATATGGGAAAAAAATGAATCCAGCCCCTCTTCACCATACACAAAAGTTAATTTTAAATGAGTTGTTCTAAATGCAAAGGCTAAAATCATAAGGTTTTAGAGGAAACCTAAGAAAATATTTTTGTGTGTTGGGGGTAGGCAAAGTTTTGGTCACAAAAAGCAATAAACATAAAATTTTTTTAATGCAGATAGTGGGGTTTGTTTTTTGTCTTTTGGGTTTTTTTTTTTGGCCATGCAGCATGTGGGATCTTAGCTCCAGACCAGGGATTGAACCTACGCCCTCTGCAGTGGAAGTGCAGAGCCTTAACCACTGGACCCCAGGAAAGTCCCAACATAAATTTAACTTCATCAAAATTTAAAAGTTCTGCTCATTACATAACAATCATGAAGATAATGAATATTGAAGCCACGATTGGAAAAAAATATTCACAAATTGTATATCTAACAAAAGACTAAATGTATAATATTAAGAATATTCAGGGACTTCCCTGGTGGCACAGTGGTTAAGAATCTGCCTGCCAACGTAGGGGACATGGGTTCGAGCCCTGGTCCGGGAAGATCCCACATGTCACGGAGCAACTAAGCCCACATGCCACAACTACTGAGCCTGCGCTCTGGAGCCCGCGAGCCAAAACTACTGAGCCCACATGCCACAACTACTGCAGCCCACGTGCCTAGAGCCTGTGCTCCGCAACAAACAGAAGCCACCGCAATGAGAAGCCCACACACCGCAACAAAGAGTAGCCTCCACTCGCCACAACTAGAGAAAGCCCGCGCACAGCAACAAAGACCCAAAGCAGCCAATAAGTAAATAAATTAATAAATTTATTTTTAAAATGTTTAAAAAAAGAATATTCAGAATACATAAAGAACTTTTACAAAATAAGAAAACAAACAACTAATTTTTAAAATGGGCAAAAGATTTGAACAAATGCTTCACAAAAGAACACAAACAAATGGCCAATCATCATATGAAAAAGTGCTCATCATCACTAATCATCAGAGAATGCAAATTTAAAACACAATGAGTTATCATTACACATCCATCAGAATGGCTAAACTTAGAAAAACTGACAATTCCAAATGTTGATATGTGGAGCAACTGGAACTCAAATACACTGTTGATGGGAGTCGGAAATAGTACAATCACTTTAGGAAAAATACCTGGCAGTTTCTTTTAAAACTAAATATATACCTACCCTTACGACTCAGCAATTCCAATATTAGATATTTACCCAGGAGAAATGAAAACATATGTCCACAAAAAGACTTGTAGAAGAAGGTTCATAGCATCTTTACTCATTAATCCCTCAAACTGGAAACAGCCCAGGTATCCACCAATAAGAGAACACACAAACAATTTGGTGTATTCATACAATGGAATTCTACTCGGTAATACAGAGACATGAACTACTGATACAAGCAACAGGAAGGATCTCATAAATATTACACCGTGTGACACAAGCCTTTCACAAAATAGTATATACTGCAAATCACAATCTATGGTGGAAAAAATTAAAACTGTGACTGTTTCTGGGGCAACTGAGGACAGGAGTTGGGTGGGAAGGAGCATGCGGAAACTTTCTGGGGTGATAGTAATGCTCTATACCTTACAGGGGTTTGAGATGCACAGGCGTATGTGTTTGTTAAAATTTAGCAAATGTACATTTAAGATTTATGCATTTTGCTGTGCATAAATTTTTCATCAAAAGAAAGAAAACTGTAAACACGTATCAGTCTCTGATTTATGATATACATGCTGAAGTACTGGAGAGAAAGAATTTTTGAACTGCCTCAAAAATGAAGTGGACTGGCTTTTTAACATTTCCTGCGTTGGAGACAAGATGGCGGAGTAGAAGGGCTTGAGCTCACCTCCTCTCACGAAAACACTAAAATCACAACTAACTGCTGAATGACCATTGACAAAAAAGACTGGAACCTACCAAAAAAGATAGTTTACATCCAAAGACAAAGAAGAAACCACAGCAAGTCAGTAGGACAGGTGCATTTGTGATACAATCAAATCCCATACCTGCCAGGTTGGCAACCCACAAACTGGAAAATAATTATATCTCAGAGGTTCTCCTACAGGAGTGAGAGTTCTGGGCCCAGCATTACACTCCCTAGTCTGGGGGTCTGGCATCAAGAGAAGGAGCCCCCAGAGCATTTCGCTTTGGAGGCCAGAATGGCTTGATAACAGGAACTCCACAGGACTGGGGGGAACAGAAACTCCACTCTTGGAGGGCACACACAAGGTCTTGTGCACACTGGGACCCAGGGCAAAAGCAATTACTTCAAAGGAGCCTGGGCCAGACCTACATGCTGGTCTTGGGGAGTCTTCTGGAGAGGCAGGGGTGGCTTTGGCTCACTGTGGGGACAAGGACACTGGTGGCAGAGGTACCAGAGTGTACTCATTGGAGTGGGTGCTCCTGGAGGCTGCCATTTTGAAACCAAGGTCTGGCCCCACCCAACAGCCTATAGGCTCCAGTGCTGAGATGCCTCAGGCCAAACAACCAGCAGGGCGGGAACACAGTCCCACCCATCAGCAGACAGGCTGCCTAAAGTCAGCCTGAGCCCATGGCGGCCTCCAAACACACCCTTTGACATGTCCCTGCTCGCCAGAGGGACAAGACACAGCTCCATCCACCAGTGCGCAGGCACTAGTCCCTCCCATCAGGAAGCCTGCACAAGCCTCTTAGGCCAGCTTCACCCACTAGGGGGCAGACACCAGAAGCAAGAGGAACTACAGTCCTGCAGCCTACAGAACAAAGATCACAAACACAGAAAGTTAGACAAAATGAGATGGCAGAGGAATACGTTCCAGATGAAGGAACAAGATAAAACCCCAAGAGAAAACTAAGTGAAGTAGAGATAGGTAATCTACCTGAAAAAAGAATTCAGAGTAATGATAGTAAAGACGATCCCAGATCTCGGAAAAGGAATGGAGGCACAGACCAAGAAGATACAAGAAATGTTTAACAAAAAGCGAGAAGATTTAAAGAACAAACAGAGTTGAACAACACAATAACTGAAATGAGAAATACACTAGAAGGAATCAAGGGCAGAATAAATGAGGCAGAAGAATGGGTAAGTGATCTGGAAGGCAGAATGGTCGAAATCACTGTCACAGAACAGAATAAAGAAAAAAGAATGAAGAGACTTCCCTGGTGGTCCAGTGGTTAAGAATCCGTCTTGCAATGCAGGGGACGTTGGTTCGATCCCTGGTGGGGGAACTAAGATCCCACGTGCCATGGGGCAACTAAGCCCATGCGCCGCAACTACTGAGTCCACGCACCACAACTAGAGAGACGGCGTGCTCTGGAGCCCGTGTGCCACAACTAGAGAGAAGCATGCACACCGCAATGAAGAGCTCGTGGCAATGCAACGAAAGATCCCGCATGCCGCAACTAAAACCTGACGCAGCCAAAAAAAACCATAAAATATTTAAATAAAAACCATACTTTAAGAAAAAAGAATGAAAAGAAACGAAGACAGTCTAAGAGACCTCTGGGACAACATTAAATGCACCAACAATCGCATTACAGAGGTCCCAGAAGGGGAAGAGAGACAGAAAGGGCCTGAGAAAATATTTGAAGAGGTAATACCTGAAAACTTCCCTAACATGGGAAAGGAAAGAGTCACCCAAGTCCAGGAAGTGCAGAGTCCCATACAGGATAAACCCAAGGAGGAGCACACCAAGACACATATTAATCAAATTGACAAAAATGAAAGAAAACAAGAAATATTAAAAGCAACAAAGGAAAAGCAACAAATAACATACAAGGGAATACCCATAAGGTTATCAACTGATTTTTCAGCAAAAACTCTGCATGCCAGAAGGGAGTGGTACAATATATTTAAAATGACAGAAGAGAAAAACCTACAACCAAGAATACTCTACCTAACAAGGCTCTCATTCAAATTTGACAGAGAAATCAAAGCTTTAGAGACAAGCAAAAGCTAAGAGAATTCAGCACCACCAAATCAGCTTTACAGCACATGCTAAAGGAACTTCTCTAGGCAGAAAAGAAAAGGCCACTACTAGAAACAAGAAAATTATGAATTGAAAAGCTCACCAGTAAAGGCAAACATACAGTAAAGGTAGGAAGTCAGCCACACACAAATATGATATCAAAACCAGCAATCATGAGAAGAGGAGAATACAAATGCAGGATATTGGAAATGCATTTGAAATTAAAAGACCAGCAACTTAGAACAATCTTGTTTATATATAGACTGCTATATCAAAACCTCATGGTAGGAGAGAGGAGAAGATGGCGGAAGAGTAAGACGCGGAGATCACCTTCCTCCCCACAAATACATCAGAAATACATCTACATGTGGAACAACCCCTACAGAACACCCACTGAACGCTGGCAGAAGACGTCAGACCTCCCAAAAGGCAAGAAACTCCCCACGTACCTGGGTAGGGCAAAAGAAAACATAAATAACAGAGACAAAAGAATAGGGACGGGACCTACACCAGCAGGAGGGAGCTGTGAAGGAGGAAAGGTTTCCACACACTAGGAAGCCCCTTCGCAGGCGGAGACTGCAGGTGGCGGAGGGGGGGAGCTTCAGAGCCACGGAGGAGAGCACAGCCACAGGGGTGCGGAGGGCAAAGCGAAGAGATTCCCGCACAGAGGATCGGTGCCGACCAGCACTCACCAGCCCGAGAGGCTTGTCTGCTCACCCGCCGGGGCGGGCGGGGGCTGGCAGCTGAGGCTCGGGCTTCGGAGGTCGGATCCCAGGGAGAGGACTGGGGTTGGCGGCGTGAACACAGACTGAAGGGGTTAGTGCGCCACAGCTAGCCGGGAGGGAGTCCGGGAAAAGGTCTGGAGCTGCCAAACAGGCAAGAGACTTTTTCTTGCCTCTGTGTTTCCTGGTGCACGAGGAGAGGGGATTAAAAGCGCCGCCTAAACGAGCTCCAGAGACGGGCGTGAGCCGCAGGTATTAGCACGGACCCCAGAGACGGGCATGAGATGCTAAGGCTGCTGCTGCCGCCACCAAGAAGCCTGTGTGCGAGCACAGGTCACTATCCACACCGCCCCTGCCGGGAGCCTGTGCAGCCCGCCACTGCCAGGGTCCCGTGATCCAGGGACAACCTCCCCGGGAGAACGCACGGCGCGCCTCGGGCTGTTGCAACGTCACGCCGGCCTCTGCCGCCACAGGCTCGCCCCGCATCCGTACCCCTCATTCCTCCTGGCCTGAGTGAGCCAGAGCCCCTGAAGCAGCTGCTCCTTTAACCCCGTTCTGTCTGGGCAGGGAACAGACGCCCTCAGGCGACCTACACACAGAGGCAGGGCCAAATCCAAAGCTGCACCCTGGGAGCTGTGCGAACAAAGAAGAGAAAGGGAAATTTCTCCCAGCAGCCTCAGAAGCAGCGGATTAAAGCTCCACAAACAACTTGATGTACCTGCATCTGTGGAATACCTGAATAGACAACGAATCATCCCAAATTGAGGAGGTGGACTTTGGGAGCAAGATATATTATTTTTTCCCCTTTTCCTCTTTTTGTGAGTGTGTATGTGTATGCTTCTGTGTGAGATTTTGTCTGTAAAGCTTTGCTTTCACGATTTGTCCTAGGGTTCTGTCCATTCGTTTTTTTTTTTTTTTTTACTTAAAAAATATTTTTTCTTAATAATTATTTTTTATTTTTTATTTTAATAACTTTATTTTACTTTATCTTACTTTATCTTACTTTATTTTATTTTATTTTATTTTATTTTATCCTCTTTCTTTCTTTCTATTTTTTCTCCCTTTTATTCTGAGCCGTGTGGATGAAAGGCTCTTGGTGCTCCAGCCAGGCATCAAGGCTGTGTCTCTGAGGTGGGAGAGCCAACTTCAGGACACTGGTCCACAAGAGACCTCACAGCTCCACGTAATACCAAACGGCAAAAATCTCCCAGAGATCTCCATCTCAACACCAAGACCCAGCTCCCCTCAACGACCAGCAAGCTACAGTGCTGGACACCCTATGCCAAACAACTAGCAAGACAGGAACACAGCCCCATCTATTAGCAGAGAGGCTGCCTAAAATCATAATAAGGCCACAGACACCCCAAAACACACCACCAGACGTGGGCCTGCCCACCAGAAAGACAAGATCCAGCCTCATCCACCAGAACACAGGCACTAGTCCCCTCCACCAGGAAGCCTACACAACCCACTGAACCAACCTTAGCCACTGGGGACAGATACCAAAAACAACAGGAACTACGAACCTGCAGCCTGCGAAAAGGAGTCCCCAAACACAGTAAGATAAGCAAAATGAGAAGACAGAAAAACACACAGCAGATGAAGGAGCAAGGTAAAAAAACACCAGACCTAACAAATGAAGAGGAAATAGGCAGTCTACCTGAAAAAGTATTCAGAATAATGATAGTAAAGATGATCCAGGGGCTTCCCTGGTGGCGCAGTGGTTGAGAATCTGCCTGCCAATGCAGGGGACACGGGTTCAAGCCCTGGTCTGGGAAGATCCCACATGCGGTGGAGCAACTAAGCCCGTGAGCCACAACTACTGAGCCTGTGCGTCTGGAGCCTGTGCTCCGCAACAGGAGAGGCCACGACAGTGAGAGGCCCCTGCACCGCGATGAAGAGTGGCCCCCACTCGCCGCAACTGGAGAAAGCCCTCGCACAGAAACGAAGACCCAACACAGCCAAAAATAAATAAAATTTAAAAAAAAAAATACAACCTTTAAAAAAAAAAAAAAGGTGATCCAAAATCTTGGAATTAGAATAGACAAAGTGCAAGAAATACTTAACAAGGACGTAGAAGAACCAAAGAGGAACCAAGCAATGATGAACAACATAATAAATGAAATTAAAAATACTCTAGAAGGGATCAATAGCAGAATAACTGAGGCAGAAGAACGGATAAGTGACCTGGAAGATTAAATAGTGGAAATAACTACTGCAGAGCAGAATAAAGAAAAAAGAATGAAAAGAACTGAGGACAGTCTCAGAGACCTCTGGGACAATATTAAATGCACCAACATTCGAATTATAGGGGTCCCAGAAGAAGAAGAGAAAAAGAAAGGGACTGAGAAAATATTTGAAGAGATTATAGTTGAAAACTTCCCTAATATGGGAAAGGAAATAGTTAATCAAGTCCTGGAAGCACAAGAGTCCCATACAGGATAAATCCAAGGAGAAACATGCCAAGACACATATTAATCAAACTATCAAAAATTAAATATAAAGAAAACATATTATAAGCAGCAAGGGAAAAACAACAAATAACACACAAGGGAATCCCCGTAAGGTTAACAGCTGATCTTTCAGCAGAAACTCTGCAAGCCAGAAGGGAGTGGCAGGACATATTTAAAGTGATGAAGGAGAAAAACCTACAACCAAGATTACTCTACCCAGCAAGGATCTCATTCAGATTTGATGGAGAAATTAAAACCTTTACAGACAAGCAAAAGCTGAGAGAGTTCAGCACCACCAAACCAGCTTTACAACAAATGCTAAAGGAACTTCTCTAGGCAAGAAACACAAGAGAAGGAAAACACCTACAACAACAAACCCAAAACTTTTAAGAAAATGGGAATAGGAACATACATATTGATAATTACCTTAAATGTAAATGGACTAAATGCTCCCACCAAAAGACACAGACTGGCTGAATGGATACAAAAACCATACCCGTACATATGCTGTCTACAAGAGACCCACTTCAGACCTAGGGACACATGCAGACTGAAAGTGAGGGGATGGAAAAAGATATTCCATGCAAATGGAAATCAAAAGAAAGCTGGAGTAGCAATTCTCATATCAGACAAAATAGACTTTAAAATAAAGACTATTACAAGAGACAAAGAAGGATACTATATAATGATCCAGGGATCAATCCAAGAAAAAGATATAACAATTGTAAATATTTATGCACACAACATAGGAGCACCTCAATACATAAGGCAAATACTAACAGCCATAAAAGGGGAAATCGACAGTAACACAATCATAGTAGGGGACTTTAACACCCCACTTTCACCAATGGACAGATCATCCAAAATGAAAATAAATAAGGAAACACAAGCTTTAAATGATACATTAAACAAGATGGACTTAATTGATATTTATAGGACATTCCACCCAAAAACAACAGAATACACATTTTTCTCAAGTGCTCATGGAATATTCTCCAGGATAGATCATATCTTGGGTCACAAATCAAGCCTTGGTAACTTTAAGAAAATTGAAATCGTATCAAGTACCTTTTCCGACCACAACGCTATGAGACTAGATATTAATTACAGGAAAAGATCTGTAAAAAATACAAACACATGGAGGCTAAATAATACACTACTTAATAACGAAGTGATCACTGAAGAAATCAAAGGGGAAATCAAAAAATACCTAGAAACAAATGACAATGGAGACACGATGACCCAAAACCTATGGGATACAGCAAAAGCAGTTCTAAGAGGGAAGTTTATAGCAATACAAGCCTACATCAAGAAACAGGAAACATCTCAAATAAACAACCTAACCTTGCACCTAAAGCAATTACAGAAAGAAGAACAAAAAAACCCCGAAGTTAGCAGAAGGAAAGAAATCATAAAGATCAGATCAGAAATAAATGAAAAAGAAATGAAGGAAACAATAGCAAAGATCAATAAAACTAAAAGCTGGTTCTTTGAGAAGATAAAATTGATAAACCATTAGCCAGACTCATCAAGAAAAAAAGGGAGAAGACTCAAATCAATAAAATTAGAAATGAAAAAGGAGAAGTAACAACTGACACTGCAGAAATACAAACGATCATGAGAGATTACTACAAGCAACTCTATGCCAATAAAATGGACAACCTGGAAGAAATGGACAAATTCTTAGAAATGCACAACCTGCCGATACTGAACCAGGAAGAAATAGAAAATATGAACAGACAAATCACAAGCACTGAAATTGAAACTGTCATTAAAAATCTTCCAACAAACAAAAGCCCAGGACCAGATGGCTTCACAGGCGAATTCTATCAAACATTTAGAGAAGAGCTAACACCTATCCTTCTCAAATTCTTCCAAAATACTGCAGAGGAAGGAACACTCCCAAACTCATTCTACGAGGCCACCATCACCCTGATACCAAAACCAGACAAAGATGTCACAAAGAAAGAAAACTACAGGCCAATATCACTGATGAACATAGATGCAAAAATCCTCAACAAAATACTAGCACACAGAATCCAACAGCACATTAAAAGGATCATACACCATGATGAAGTGGGGTTTATTCCAGGAATGCAAGGATTCTTCAATATACACAAATCAATCAACGTGATACACCATATTAACAAATTGAAGGAGAAAAACCATATGATCATCTCAATCGATGCAGAGAAAGCTTTTGACAAAATTCAACACCCATTTATGATCAAAGCCCTGCAGAAAGTAGGCATAGAGGGAACTATCCTCAACATAATAAAGGCCATATATGACAAACCCACAGCCAACATCGTCCTCAATGGTGAAAAACTGAAACCATTTCCACTAAGATCAGGAACAAGACAAGGTTGCCCACTCTCACCACTATTATTCAACATAGTTTTGGAAGTTTTAGCCACAGCAATCAAAGAAGAAAAAGAAATAAAAGGAATCCAAATCGGAAAAGAAAAAGTAAAGCTGTCACTGTTTGCAGATGACATGATACTATACATAGAGAACCCTAAAGATGCTACCAGAAAACTACTAGAGCTAATCAATGAATTTGGTAAAGTAGCGGGATACAAAATTAATGCACAGAAATCTCTTGCATTCCTATACACTAATGATGAAAAATCTGAAAGTGAAGTTAAGAAAGCAATCCCATTTACCACTGCAACAAAAAGAATAAAATATCTAGGAATAAACCTACCTAAGGAGACAAAAGACCTGTATGCAGAAAATTATAAGATACTGATGAAAGAAATTAAAGATGATACAAATAGATGGAGAGATATACCATGTTCTTGGATTGGAAGAATCAACATTGTGAAAATGACTCTACTACCCAAAGCAATCTACAGATTCAATGCAATCCCTACCAAACTACCACTGGCATTTTTCACAGAACTAGAACAAAAAATTTCACAATTTGTATGGAAACGCAAAAGACCCCTAATAGCCAAAGCAATCTTGAGAATGAAAAATGGAGCTGGAGGAATCAGGCTCCCTGACTTCAGACTATACCACAAAGCTACGGTAATCAAGACAGTATGGTACTGGCACAAAAACAGAAACATAGATCAATGGAACAGGATAGAAAGCCCAGAGATAAACCCACACACATATGGTCACCTTATGTTTGATAAAGGAGGCAAGCATATACAGTGGAGAAAAGACAGCCTCTTCAGTAAGTGGTGCTGGGAAAACTGGACAGGTACATGTAAAAGTATGAAATTAGAACACTCCCTAACACCATACACAAAAATAAACTCAAAATGGATTAAAGACCTAAATGTAAGGCCAGACACTATCAAACTCTTAGAGGAAAACATAGAAAGAACACTCTATGACATAAATCACAGCAAGATCCTTTTTGACCCACCTCCTACAGAAATGGAAATAAAAACAAAAATAAACAAATGGGACCTAATAAAACTTAAAAGCTTTTGCACAGCAAAGGAAACCATAAACAAGACCAAAAGACAACCCTCAGAATGGGAGAAAATATTTGCAAATGAAGCAACTGACAAAGGATTAATCTCCAAGATTTACAAGCAGCTCATGCAGCTCCATAACAAAAAAACAAACAACCTAATCCAAAAATGGGTAGAAGATCCAAATAGACATTTCTCCAAAGAAGATATACAGATTGCCAACAGACACATGAAAGAATGCTCAACATCATTAATCATTAGAGAAATGCAAATCAAAACTACAATGAGATATCATCTCACGCCGGTCAGAATGGCCATCATCAAAAAATCTAGAAACAATAAATGCTGGAGAGGGTGTGGAGAAAAGGGAACACTCTTGCACTGTTGGTGGGAATGTAAATTGATACAGCCACTATGGAGAACAGTATGGAGGTTCCTTAAAAAACTAAAAATAGAACTACCATATGACCCAGCAATCCCACTAGTGGGCATATACCCTGAGAAAACCATAAGTCAGAAAGTCACGTACCACAATGTTCATTGCAGCACTATTTACAATAGCCAGGACATGGAAGCAACCTAAGTGTCCATCATCGGATGAATGGATAAAGAAGATGTGGCACATATATACAATGGAATATTACTCAGCCATAAAAAGAAACGAAATTGAGTTATTTGTAGTGAGGTGGATGGAGTTAGAGTCTGTCATACAGAGTGAAGTAAGTCAGAACGAGAAAAACAAATACAGTACACTAAGACATATGTATGGAATCTAAGGGGAAAAAAAAGGTCATGAAGAACCTAGGGGCAAGACGGGAGTAAAGACACAGACCTACTAGAGAATGGACTTGAGGATATGGGGAGGGGGAAGGGTAAGATGTGACAAAGTGAGAGAATGTCATGGACATATATACACTACCAAACGTAAAATAGATAGCTAGTGGGAAGCAACCGCATAGCACAGGGAGATCAGCTCTGTGCTTTGTGACCACCTAGAGGGGTGGGATAGGGAGGGTGGGAGGGAGGGAGATGCAAGACGGAAGAGATATGGGAACATATGTATATGTGGAACTGATTCACTTTGTTATGAAGCAGAAACTAACAACAACAACAAAAAAAACCTCATGGTAATCGCAAACCAAAAATCGATAATAGATACACATACAAAAAAGAAAAAGGAATTCAAACATAACACTAAAGATAGTCATCAAATCACAAGAGAAGAGAACAAAAGAGGAAGGGAGGAAAAATGACTTACAAAAACAAATCCAAAACAATTAAGAAAATGGCAATAAGAATGTACATATCGGTAATTACCTTAAATCTAAATGGATTAAATACTCCAACCAAAAGACATAGACTGGCTGAATGGATACAAAAATAAGACTCGTATGTATGCTGTCTGTAAGAGACCCACTTCAGACCTAGGGACACATACAGACTGAAAGTGAGGGGATGGGAAAAGGTATTCCATGCAAATGGAAATCAAAAGAAAGCTGGAGTAGCAATGCTCATATCAGACAAAATAGACTAAAATAAAGACTGTTACAAGAGACAAAGAAGGACACTACATAAGGATCATGGCATCAATCCAAGAAGAAGATACAACAATTGTAAATATACAGGAGCACCCTATATAGGAGCACCTCAATATATAATGCAAATGCCAACAACCATAAAAGGAGAAGTCAATGGTTACACAGTAATAGTGGGGGACTTTAACACTCCACTTACATCACTGGACAGAACATCCAGACAGAAAATCAAAAAGGAAACACAGGCCTTAAATGACACATTAGACCAGATGATCTTAATTGATATTTATAAAGCATTCCATCCAAAAACAGCAGAATACACATTCTTTTCAAGTGCACATGGAACATTCTCCAGGAGAGATCACATACTGGGCCATAATGCAAGCCACAGTAAGTTTAAGAAAACTGAAATCATATCAAGCATCTATTCCGACCAAAATGCTATAAGATTAGAAATCAACTAGAGAAAAAAAGATGTAAAAAGCACAACCATGTGGAAGCTAAACAATATGCTACTAACCAACCAATGGATCACTAAAGAAATCAAAGAGGAAATTTTTAAAATACCTATAGATAGGGCTTCCCTGGTGGCAAAGTGGTTAAGAATCCATCTGCCAATGCAAGGGACATGGGTTCGAGCCCTGGTCTGGGAAGATCCCACACGCCATGGAGCAACAAAGCCCATGCGCCACAACTACTGAGCCTACGTTCTACAGCCTGCAAGTCACAACTACTGAGCCCATGTGCCATAAATACTGAAGCCCACGCACCTAGTGCCCGTGCTCCACAACAAGAGAAGCCACCGCAATGAGAAGCCTGCGCACTGCAATGAAGAGTAGCCCCTGCTCGCTGCAACTAGAGAAAGCTGTGCAAGCAATGAAGAACCAAAGTGGCCAAAAATAAATAAATTAAATAAATAAATTTTAAAAAATACTAACAGACAAATGAAAATGAAAACAGGAAGATCCAAAACCTATGGGACACAGCAAAAGCAGTTCTAAGAGGGAAGTTTATAGCAAGATAATCTTACCTCAGGAAATAAGAAAAATCACAAATAAACAACCTAATCATACACCTAAAGCAACTAGAGAAAGAAAAACAAACAGAACCCAAAGTTAGTAAAAGGAAGGAAAACAAAGATCAGAGCAGAAATAAATGAAATAGAAACGAAGAAAACAATAGAAAAGATCAATGAATCTAAAAGCTGGTTCTTTGAAAAGATAAGCAAAATTGATCATCCTTTAGTCAGACTCATCAAGAAAAAAGGGAGAGGGCTCAAATCAATAAAATTAGAAACAAAAAAGAAGTTACAGCTGACACCAAGAAATACAAAGGATCATAAGAGACTACTACAAACAACTATATGCCAATAAAATGGACAACCTAGAGGAAGTGGACAAATTCTTAGAATGGTACAACCTCCCAAGAGTAAACCAGGAAGAAAAAGAAAATATGACCAGACCAATCACAAGTACTGAAATCGAAACTGTGATTTAAAAATTCCCAACAAACAAAAATCCAGGACCAAAAGGCTTCATAGGCAAATTCTTTCAAACATTTAGAGAAGAGTTAACACCCATCCTTCTTAAATTATTTCAAAAAATTGCAAAGGAAGAACACTCCCAAACTCATTCTATGAGGTTACCATCACCCTGATACCAAAACCAGACAAGGATACCACACACACAAAAAAGAAAATTACAGGTCAATATCACTGATGAACATTAGACTCAAAAATCCTCAACAAAATACTAGCAATTGAATCCAACAATACATTAAAAGGATCATACACCACGATCAAGTGGGATTTATCCCAGCGATGCAAGGATTTTTCAATAGCCACAAGTCAATCAGTGTGATACACCACATTAACAAATTGAAGATTAAAAACCATATGATCATCTCAGAGATGCAAAAAAAGCTTCTGACAAAATTCAACACCCATTTATAATAAAAACTCTCCAGAAAGTGGGCATGGAGGGAACCTACCTCAACATAATAAAGGCCATATATGACAAACCCACAGCTAACATCATATTCAACAGTGAAAAGCTGAAGGCATTTCCTCTAAGATCAGGAACAAGACAAGAATGTCCACTCTTGCCACTTTTATTCAACATAGTTTTGGAAGTCCTAGCCATGGCAATCAGAGAAGAAAAGAAATAAAAGGAATACAAATTGGAAAAGAAGAAGTAAAACTGTCTTTGTTTGCAGATGACTTGACACTATACATAGAAAATCCTAAAGATGCTACCAGAAAACTACTAGAGCTCATCAATGAATTCAGTAAAGTTACAGGATACAAAATTAATACACAGAAATCTCTTGCATTTCTATACACTAACAATGAAAGATCAGAAAGAGAAATTAAGAAAACAACCCCATTTACCATCGCATCAAAAAGAATAAAATACCTAGGAATAAACCTACCTAGGGAGGCAAAAGACTGTACTCCAAAATCTATAAGATGCTGATGAAAGAATTCAAAGATGACACAGATGGAAAGATATACCATGCTCTTGGACTGGAAGAATCAATATAGTCAAAATGACTATACTACCCAAGGCAATCTACAGATTCAAAGCAACCCCTATCAAATTACCAATGCCATTTTTCACAGAACTAGAACAAAAAATCTATTTTTGTATACCTTTTTCTAAAATTAATTTTTATTGGGGTATAGTTGCTTTACAATGTTGTGTTAGTTTCTACTGTACAGCAAAGTGACTCAGCTATTTGTATACATATAACCCCACTTCTGTGGATTTCCTTCCCATTTAGGTCACCACAGAGCACTGAGTTCCCTGAGCTATACAGTAGGTTCTCATTAGTTATCTACTTTATACATAGTATCAATAGTGTATATATGTCAATCCCCATCTCCCAATTTCTCCCACCCCCCTCTTTCCTCCCTTGGTGTCCATATGTTTGTTCTCTATGTCTGTATCTCTTTCTGCTTTGCAAATAAGATCTATACCTTAGATGATTTTTTAAGAACAAAAAATCTTAAAATATGTCTGAAAACACAAAAGACCCCAAATAGCCAAAGCAATCTTGAGAAAGAAAAACAGAGCTGGAGGAATCAGGCTCCCTGACTTCATACTATATTATAAAGCTACAGTCATCAAAACAGTATGGTACTGGCACAAAGACTTATAGATTAATGGAACAGGTTAGAAAGCCCAGAAAAAAACCCACACACCTATGGTTAATTAATCTACGACAAAGGAGACAAAAATATACAATGGAGAAAAGACAGTCTCTTCAATGAGTGATGCTGGGAAAACTCAACAGCCACATGTAAATAAAAGAATGAAATTAGAACATTCCCTAACACCATACACAAAAATAAACTCAAAATGGACTAAAGATCTAAATGTAAGACTGGATACTATAAAACTCTTAGAGGGAAACAAAGACAGAACACCCTTTGACATAAATCGCAGCAACATCTTTTTGGATCCACCTCCTAGAGTAATGAAAATAAAAAATAAACAAATGGGACCTAATTAAACTTAAAAGCTTTTGCACACAAAGGAAACCATAAACAAAACTAAAAGACAACCCACAGAGTGGGAGAAAATATCTACAAACAATGCGACTGAATAGGGATTAATCTCCAAAATATACAAGCAGCTCATGCAGCTCAGTATCAAAAAACAAACAACCCAATCAAAAATTGGGCAGAAGATCTATATAGACATTTCTCCAAAGAAGACATCAGATGGCCAAAAAGCACATGAAAAGATGTTCAACATCACTAATTATGAGAGAAATGCAAATCAAATCTACAATGAGGTATCACCTCACATCAATCAGAATGGACATCATCAAAAAGTCTACAAACAATAAATGCTAGAGAGGATTTGGAGAAAAAGGAACCCTCCTACACTGTCGGTGGGAATGTAAATTGGTACAGCCACTATGGAGAGCAGTATGGAGGTTCCTTAAGAAACTAAAAATAGAGCTACCATATGATCCAGCAATCCCACTCTTGGGCATATTTCTGGAGAAAACCATAATTTGAAAAGATACATGCACCCCAATGTTCACAGCAGCTCTATTTACAATAGCCAAGACATGGAAGTAACCTAAATGTCCACCAACAGATGAACGGATAAAGATATGGCTCATATATACAATGGAATATTACTCAGCCATAAAAAGGAACAAAACTGGGTCATTTGTAGAGAAGTGGATGAATCTAGAGACTGTCATACAGAGTGAAGTAAGTCAGAAAGAGAAAAACAAATATCATATATTAACACATATATGTGGAACCTAGAAAAATGGTACAGATGAACCGGTTTGCAGGGCAGAAATTGAGACACAGATGTAGAGAACAAACGTATGGACACCAAGTGGGGAAAGCGGCGGGGGGGTGGGGGGTGGTGTGATGAATTGGGAGACTGGGATTGACATATATACACTAATATGTATAAAATGGATAACTAATAAGAACCTGCTGTATAAAAGATAAATAAAATAAAAAGAATAGATACATGTATTGATATAATTAAATCACTTTACTGAACACCTGAAACCAACACAACATTGTAAATCAACTGTACTCCAATATAAAATTTAAAAAAAAGTTTAATTAGGGGATATCTGCCCTTTTCTTTGAATTATTCAAAAATTAAAATAGACTGACGGATGGGTAAGAGATAGATGGCATGGATAGATTAGCAGTAAAACAAGAGTAAAATGTTAGTGGTAGAATCTAGGTAGTGGGTCTATGTGTTTTCATTGTAAAATCTTTTTCTTGTATGTTTGAAATTTTTTGAAATAAATTGTTGCGAGGAAAAACTCAGTGAGGGCAAAGGTCCTCTATTACTAAAAAAGAAATTAAAAATGGATATTGGAGACATTTAACAGCATGTCTCAGTGGCTAATGTTTACTTGCTGACTGAGGTGGCCTATTCCCTTCCATCCCACCTTCCTTTAAGTTAAAGGAGTGACTCTCTAAGGATGAAGTTTAACTCCCATCCTTAGAGAGTCACTCCTTTAACTTAAATTTGACCCTTGTTGAAATTCAAATAGCTTGACTGTTCCTTTTTGCCTCCTTTGGCTTTGTTTACTGCATGCTCCCTACCCCTAAAGCTCAGTGTTATTCTGTTCTCTCCTAAGTGATGGAATTCATTCCATGACACTCATTACCAACATGCAGTTGGCTCCCAAACCCAGCGCTGACCTCTGTCTTAAAGCTCCATCCACACATAGGCAGCTGATTTACACCTAGGTGCTGGGATTATACTGCTGCCACCTCAAAGCAAGATTTTTCAAAACCAAAACTATCTTCCTTCCTAAACCCATTTCACTTCCTGTCTCTATTTCTGTTATTAGCATTACCATTCTTCCCAGGACACAGACTTACCTCATTCACTCATTCATTCATTTATTCAGCAAATAGTTTTTAAGGTTGACTTTGAAATGTTTTTGCTAGGTATTGAACAAGACAGACATGATCACTGCTTTTATAAGGCTTGTAGTGTATTACCATCTAGTTAATTGTTTCTTCTCTCTTCTTCCCCTTTTTAATGAATAGATGAGTAATACTCATTTTATCTTGATGACTTCTAGGCCGACTCCCTTCCCCCAGCAACACCCTAAACTGTGCCAGGGTTCCAGAGGGCTTAGACGGTGCAAAGGCCATAGAGGGAGGGGAGAACACCATCAATTAATTGTCACCCAAGTGACCACTGGAACTGCATGCATCACTCCTATTTGCCAGGCCCCTTCAGACCCAGTGGCTTGATGCTTCCCTGCCCTGCTTAGGGCACTCACTTCTTTCTTTTTATTATTATTTTTTTAAACATCTTTATTGGAGTATAATTGCTTTACAATGGTATGTTAGTTTCTGCTTTATAACAAATTGAATCAGTTATACATATACATACGTCCCCATATCTCTTCCCTCTTGCGTCTCCCTCCCTCCCACCCTCCCTATACACTCAATTCTTTTCTGAGGCAGCCTCTGTTCCCAGTTGATACATCCCAGTTTACTTGGGCCAGTTCTGGTTTATGCTTATTGCCCTAATGTCATTATCAACAGTGCCCCCTTCACTGTCAAATGTCCTAATTGGATCAATAAACTAGAAGAGGGTGGTTACTCTCTCCTAACAGACACAGCAATTTCTAGTCTGAGCACTTACTACTTCTTAGCACAAGCCAGCAGAACCATTCTGTTTCCAGAATCTCCTTCTAATCCGAGGGGTTAGGAAGTAAGACTCCTCCTCTGCTTCTAAGGATGACTGTCTGTTCTAGGGCATTTCCTTTTTCTAAGAGTCTGGACTTTTTGACATAAAAGCCAAAAAGAGCTGCAGCCTCCTCCTAGTTCCCCCATTAGGCCACATGCCCTGCCTTGGAATGGGGTGGGGTGGGGGGCGGGGGGAAGAACATAGAGAAAGGGAAAAAACCTGACTTATGATCTCAAAATATTATCCAAGAGTTACAACCCAGTTTTTTGTATATGTGCTTTATCTCCTTTAATGACTAAAAGTTTTTTGGGGACAAAGATCTGTCATTTCTTTCCTTACCAGTATCCCCTCCTCCCCTTTCCCATATAGTAATCAAGGCCTTGTAAGTTTTTGAAGTTACAACAAAAAATAAAGAATTTTTACAGTGAAGACACATATGCTCCCTACCTGGATTCTCCTACTAACATTTTACTATTCTTGTTTTATCACTAATCTACCCATTCCATCTCTCCATCTACCTATCTTTCAGGGTAGGCTCATTAAATGCTCGTTGAAGATTAAGTGCTATTAACTATTTGCACCTTAGTATGAATGAGTTGCAGTTCTGTTTCCAAGTACAGATCTAGACAGCGGGGAGGAAAGCAGTTAGGTACGAAAGAGATTAGAAAGATCTAGCGGGGAAATGTAGACGACTCAGTGGGGCAAAAACAAACTCCACTCGGTTCTCACTTGTCCAGCTGAATGTGGCCTCACCTCTTCGTTTCACCCAGAATATCATTCTGCACAAAGATACTAGAACTTAGTTTTCCCGTTTTTATTCACCCGCTGCCTCTCTGCACCATAAACCACCTGCCCCAGAAGTCAGGCAGGCAGGCAACTGGCCCAACTCCCGCTAAACCGCGAATCCAAAACATGAAGGAGACTTTTAGGGTGCCCTACTCTCAACTGCCTGAAGAGCAGAAATGTGAAAATAAAAGCAAAGATCCTTCATCCTAAGAAAAACTCTCCTGGGTCCTGAATCAAATGCCCCCCAATCTCTGAGGGGTCGACTCTCCCCGGTAAATCAATTCCCCATTTCAAAGTACCTCATTTCAAACTATTTCTCATGGGCCTTCCCTGGTGGCGCAGTGGTTGAGAATCTGCCTGCTAATGCAGGGGACACGGGTTCGAGCCCTGGTCTGGGAAGATCCCACATGCCGCGGAACAACTGGGCCCGTGAGCCACAATTGCTGGGCCTGCGCGTCTGGAGCCTGTGCTCCGCAACGAGAGAGGCCATGATAGTGAGAGGCCCGCGCACCGCGATGAAGAGTGGCGCCCCCGCTTGCCACAACTAGAGAAAGCCCTCGCACAGAAATGAAGACCCAACACGGCCAAAAATAAATAAATTAAAAAAAAAAAATAAAAATTTCTCATCTATTTACAGCACTATGACTTAAAGCATAGGTTTTGTAGCCAGACAGCCTATATTCAAACCCAGATTCACTATGTGACCTTGTGCAAGCTACTCCATTACCCGATGCCTTAGTTTGATTATTTGTAAAATGGGGTCAATACCTCATACGATTATGCTGAGGATCAGACGACTTCATATATATAAAGTATATATACACACACTTTACATATATATCATACATACGTACATTATATATCTCATAGGCACTTAGTCAATGAACGCTCTCATTCTATTAATATTTCCCAGCAGTTATTCTAGGTGGGAGTGATAGAGCAGTGAGCAAAACAGACACAGTTGGCCCCTGCCCTCCTCCAGGTGCTTACAGCCTTCCAAAATCATCATCATCATCATTAAATAAATAATTGTAGCAACACTGACTTAAACTCCTCTGCGCTCTGACTGCCCTCTGTAAATAGGTCTAGAACGTCTACATTAGCACCCAGCACTCCTGGTGCGATTCTCTTCCCACAGCCCATCTCTTCCCAGGCCCGAGGGCCCCTGGGCACCGAGACCCCGCGTTCCCTACCTTTGCGTCCCCGCCCCTAGAGCAGTGCCAGCACTGGGCCGCCCGCAGGCCCTCGGAACTGCCCCCCGTGACCGCAGGAGGGACGCTGGGGCGGCGGCACTGACACGGGAAGGAGGCGGCCCCCCCTCCCCTCCGCGGGCTTCAGTCTCCCGGTGGCGTCCCCTCCACCGTCAGTAGCCAATCGTCCGCTCCCGCTCTGACCCCTTCCCCTCTCCCCTCGGCCTGCTCTCAGGCATCCGAAAGATGAAAAGCCGCTAATCAAGGTCTCCAGCATCGTTTTCCTCTTTAACTTGCCCGCATTTCCTCCCGGCGGCTGTGGTCAGGGTCGCCAGCGCCGTCTCCGTCTAACCCCCTCTATGACTCCCCCAGCCACGCTGGGCACCTCCCCCCGGGCGTGGGCATTATCTCAAAGGGGAAACAGCCGTGGTTAATCACGTTTGATTTTAACAAGGAAAGCCTGCTGTGCGGCTCTCCTTGCAGGAGGAGAGCAGAGGGAGGAAACAGCACGCCGGCGTGAGGGGGGCGCTGGGCGCTGCGAGGATGCAGCCTGGGTGGGGCTAAGGGCGGAAGCAGCTGCGACTTTCTGCGTCTGCGCCGCCTCCGCACCGAACCCACAGACTCCGCTGGCAGCTCTGGAGAAAGCTGGGAAAACTGGCAAAAAAAAAAAATCTACCTGGAGACCAAGGGTGCCCCTACGGTGTAGACTCTGTCATCTTCCCCTTGGCTTCTTAGTGGGGCGACCACATCAGGCGGAGAATTTTTACCCTCCATTTCATCAAGGATGATCCTGTAGGCAGGAAAGATTACTCTCTGCTTGTTCGTTTGGTAACAGTGCACTCAAGTCTTCTCAGAGGGTGAAAGAGGCCTCGGTTACTTCAGTTGAACATCTTTTTGAAATGAAAACATGCCAGAACAGTTACAAAAATTTTAATTGTGGTGTATTTGAAAGATTCTTTAATAAATCGATGCTCTTGCATGCACTAATGACCGCATGTGTAAGCTCATCTGGAGATAATGCCAAAAGGCCATATGTGAGGCCCTTGATGACCACGAGGCCAGAAGCAAGTGGTCCTTCAGCTCCTTGCCCACCCTGAGATGGGCTCTGTGCCTGCAAGTGCCCAGGAATGGGAGAGGAAGTAGCCTGCGGGGGTTGGGGCGCGGTGGGGGGTGCGAATTAAACCTGTGCCAGAGGTAGTCGGGGCTAAAGAAATTCTCCTTGAAACCAGGTTCATATTGGGACCCAGTCTGAATACTTCACCTTCTTCATGCCTCATCACCCATCTGTAAGCTGAAAAATGTTGAAAGAAGCTATAAAGAGAACAGAGATAAAAATAGAGTTCTAAGGAAGAAAGTCGCCCGCCCGTGGGCGTGGAAAGCAGGAATGCATTACAACATGCCCCCTAAAGAGGTTTCCTTCCTGCCTCTCTCTCTCCCTCCCTTCCTTCCCTCCTTCCTGAGCTGGAATCAAAATGCTTTAACAGGCAGTCGGCAAAGAACATCATTCATCCCAAACAAGTAGCTTAGTTTTTCATGTTTGGTATTTATTAAAATCTTGGAATGCCATGCCTCGTCCACATATCCATGTGGCTTCTCTTAATGCATAAACATAAAAAAGGATGCAGCTTGTATATACTTGTTAGCCTGCAGATCCTAGCATTCTGTTTTCTCCCTATATTGGGGGGATGGGGGAGACCCCCAAGAACATATGTTCATTCACTACCAAGAGCCCTACCCAGTTTATAATCAATCAAATTCATTAGGTGCAAGTCAGAAATAGTTTTGAAATATTAAGAATGAAATGTGACACTTTATTTTTAGATTTCTGAGAAATGCATTTCTGATTTGCCACTGCTGCTGTTCTCCCCACTTGCTACTGGAAAAGAAAGGAAAATAAAACAAAAAAGGCATTCTCTTGCTTTTAGTCTATCCTCCCGCCCTCCCCTGCACACCCTCCACTGTGAATCACGTGCAGAGGAAACCATCACGGTTGCGTGTTGTTTGGCTCTCTAACCTTCAGCTGTGAGAACTGCTTCTAGGGCGACACAGTTGCCCGTTATTTAACCTACCTGGATGGATGAGCTCATTAGCGAGCCGCCCCAGGGACCCTCTCTATTGGCGGGTCTCCCAGACGCTCGTTCTTTTTCTCCGCCCAACAGCCTTCACTGCCGAGGTCAATAGGTCCTCCCTGTCTGGTGGAGCGAGCCCTCCCATTGTACATCCCCCTTCCTGGAGGAGAACCTAGAAAGGGCGGTGGGAGCAGTATTCCAAGTATCCAGCTGACCTTGCACTTTTCACAAAGGCCAGCCTATCTCCAGGACACCACCAACTCACCAGAGCCTTCCCCCGTTCCTAGGGAGGGAGGGTCAACCTACCAGCAATTCTTACAGCTCGCTCTGCCAAGGGGCTGCTTCCCCTCGCGGCTCAGCGCACCTACCAGGAAACCCTGAATTCCTCTCCTTGTTCCCCTGACCGTGAAGCTGGGCAGCGCTCGCAGGGATCTGAGACGGCTCTGTTCAGAGCTGCCTGCCGGGGTTGAAGGGCGGAGGGGGAGACGGAAGCCTCAGGGCGTTCCTTTTTTCCTAAGACAAGGGAATTCAGGCTCTCCCTCAGCATCCGTCTAGGGCAGGCGCCCTGGGATTTGCTTTAAAGTTAAAAAACAATTCAGTAAGACCGTGGCTTTTTCGTGCCCTGGTTTCTCCTTTCTAAGAAAGGCAAAAACATTTGGATTAAAGAAAAATCCAGATTTCTTGTCGTGGACCCGGAGACCATGGTACGCCTCCTCTTCCTCCCAAGTCTGGTCTTAGAATGTCCACCCCATCTCTCTCCTCTTATTTTTTCCTTGCTGTCTCTCCAACCAAATGTCTTGTGCCTCCTTACTCAATGGTTTCTTGGTCTTTTTTCCTTTTTTGCCACTCTTGGACCCAGTTCTAACTTTGGCACTATTTCCATCAGCTTCAGACAGGAGCCACTTGTGAAGGAAACCTGGGGCAGCACTGAAGAGAGCAACGTTTTCTGGATCCTTCTAACCACCAGAGTCTTGCAGAGATCAAGAGCATCCCAGGCCTCTTCCTTTTGTTGAGGCTCCCAGAATATTTTTTTAAAATTTGATAAATGCCAATAAAGCCACAGATTGTAGAATATTTTAAATGTTTACATTAAACAAATGAATCCTTAACACACACTCACAAAACAATATAATTAGACTATTTTCAAAAGACATCATCTGGAGTCTAAGACTCATTGTGAATTTGTCAAAACCCAGTCAAAACCTTTGATATTCATTTCCCTTCAGAGAAACTTCGAACCCAATTATCATCGCTCTTCTTATCTATCTTTCAACCAGCCACTAACGATTTTGAGCAGAAAAGCAAAGAGTGTTTGATTCCCCCAGCTGTCAGCCCAGCCCCCAGGCCAGGGCAGCCTGAGACCCCCCTCTTCACTCCTCCCCAACAGATGCTTAGAGTGGTAAACTGTTGATTCCTGAGTTTAGGTGTTCACCACTGATGACTAGATGATAGCTGTTAATGTCATTCTTTTCAAACCATGGCTGGTTTTGCAATATCACACACAAGGGTATTTTTAAATTAACCTAATTGCTTTTAGCTCTCTCTTTTTGAATTAATAGAAGTGTTTTAGAATAGGCATCATCTGAAAGAACAGCAGAATGTTGGTAATTGTTGGAGCTGGGTGATAGGTAATCAGTGTGCTGGTCTCTAGTTTTGTGTATATTTCAATTTTCTATAATTAAAATAAAAACAAGTAAATATTCTTGAATCTATATTTACTCTAAATACTAGCATTTAGAATAAATTATTCTGAATTTCCCTTTATAAGTTGAGAAAACAACTTTTTACCCCATCCTATTTCCTGTCTTTTTTTAAGTGTCTTTGTGGCTGTGTGTTTTTTTGGTTTTTTTGGTTTTTTTAGTATAATCTGAGATATAAGACCTAGTGTCTTACTAAGTTATGATTTTTACATTAGAACCATTATTGTTTTAAAGCATTTGACATTACTGAAAAACATTTATTAAGACTTACTAAGGTACAAACTTTTGGTTATAAAATAAATAAGTTACAGGATGCAATGTACAGGATGGTGACTATAGTCAATAATACCGTATTGCATATTTGAAAGTTGCTAACAGAGTATATCTTAAAAGTACTTATCACAAGAAAAAAAGTTTTTTTTTGTAACTGTGTGGAGAAGATGTTAACTAGACTTATTGTGGTGATCTTTTCACATGAATACAAATATCAAATCATTATGTTGTACACCTGAAACTAATGTGTTATATATCAATTATATCTAAAAGAAAAAATAAAAACTTATTAAATGCCCCACTGAGGTCACAGCAAGTGAGACGTGAGAAAAGTGATAATAATAAAGATGTGAGAAAAAGAAATTAACAGACTTATTGATAAGTGTGGTGTAGAGCTAACTGTGAAATACCAAGAAAAGCTCAGAAGAAGCACCATCCATTTGGTGGAAGAGACAATGGGAAAGGTTTCTCAGAGAAGCTGCCTTTTAAACTGAGCCTCAAAGGATAAAAGGAATTTCAGCAGACTGCATAAGTGGGAAGAAATGCAAGTGAAGTTATTCCAAGAAGGAATTGTGTAAGTGCAGGTTCCAAGGGTGAGAAACCAGCATATTGAACTATGTTGAGTACTTCTGTGTGTATCTGCAGTGTGTGCATCCATGCGCGAGCACTAGGGGGCAGTGGAGAGGACCAAGCCAAGATGAAAATAGGAAGGCAAAGGCCAAATTATGAAGAACCTATTAAACCATGCAAACAAGTTCAAGCTTTAAAAGCTTTTGCATAGCAAAGGAAACCATAAACAAAATGAAAAGACAACCTGTGGAATGGGAGAAAATATTTGCAAATGATACCACCAAAAAGGGATTAAGTTCCAAAATATACCAACAGCTCACACAGCTCAATATCAAAAAAACAAACAACCCAATCAAAAATTGGACAGAAGATCTAAATAGCCATTTCTCCAAAGAAGACATACAGATGGCCAACAGGCACATGTAAAGATGCTAAACATCACTAATTATCAGAGAAACGCAAATCAAAACTACTATGAGGTATCACCTTATACCAGTCAGAATGGCCACCATCAAAAAGTCTACAAACAATAAATGCTAGAGAGGGTGTGGAGGAAAAGGAACCCTCCTACACTGTTGGTTAGAATGTAAATTGGTACAGCCACTATGGAGAACAGTATGGAGTTTCCTTAAGAAACTAAAAATAGAGCTACCATATGATCCAGCAATACCACTCCTGGGCATATACCCTGAGAAAACTATAATTCGAAAAGACACATGCACCCCAGTGTTCATAGCAGCACTATTTACAATAGCCAAGACATGGAAGCAACCTAAATGTCCATCAACAGATGAATGGATAAAGAAGATGTGGTACATATATACAATGGAATATTACTCAGCCATAAAAAAGAATGAAATAATGCCATTTGCAGCAACATGGATGAACCTAGAGATTATCATACTAGGTGAAGTAAGTCAGACAGAGAAAGACAAATATCATGTGATATTGCTTATATGTGGAATCCAAAAAAATGGTACAAATGAACTTATTTACAAAACAGAAATAGACTCACAGACATAGAAAACAAACTTATGGTTACTAAAGGGGAAAGGGGGGAGGGATAAATTAGGAGTTTGGGATTAACATATACACACTACTATATATAAAATAGATAACCAACAAGCACCTCCTGTATAGCACAAGGAACTATACTCAATATCTTGTAATAACCTATAATGGAAAAGAATCTAAAAAAGAATATTATATATGTATATATACATATATATGTTTAACTGAATCACTTTGCTGTACACCTGAAACTAACACAGCATTGTAAATCAACTATCTTTCAATAAAATTTTTTTATTAAATTATTTTATTAAAAAAAAGTTCAAGCTTTAGTAAGTCTGGCATGGGGCCCAGGACTCTGCATTTTAACAAGTACCTTAGATGATTTTGATGAAGGTGGTCCAGAGAGCTTACTGTGAGAAATACTATTCAGAGGATGCCCAACATGTACTTTGGAGGCAAATAGAACTGAGTTCCAGTTTTACTTTGTCATGTACTAGCTGTGTGATTTGTGGCAGGTTACATAATATGTCTAAATCTTCTCACCTATAAAATGGGACTAATAAAGATGCTTGTTTCCTGAAGTTATTATGAGTATTAAATGAGATACTTAGCACAGTGCCTGGAACATTAGAAAGGCTCAAAATATATTAGTTGCTATTGTTATTTTGCTTAACAAGTTAACCCTGGCAGCTCTGTGGTAGGCAAATGGAATTTGGAGAAAGTGACAGAAGACATGTATTCATAAAATGTCAGGCATGGTATTAGGTTTGAAGCACCAAAGACACATAAAGCTTGACCCTAACCCTCACACACAATCAAAGTGGGCTAATAAGATTTATTAGGGCCATTAGGTATGGTTGTGCAGGTTGTGCACTGCACCATGATGCCACATCTAAAAGGGTACCATTCACATTTTAGACATCACAAATTTGCACATTTACTACAATAATTGTTTTAAGCAGATGACAGTCAAGTGTCTTGTTATAATAAAATGAGTATACTATAACAATTTTCCAACAGATGAAAATAAAATGTCTTGAGGAAGGGAATGGTAGATTGTTATATTAATGGCTCCAATGAATCGTGTTTCCTGGTATCCACACTCTTGTGTAGTTCTCTGCCATATTGACTCTGAACTTGGCTTTAGCCACTGGGACATCAGCAAATGTGACATGAGTAGAGCTTGCAGAACTCCCAATTATCAGAGCCAGTATCTCTGATTTTCTAGGACTTTCCCTCACCATCAAAATATGGCTGCTGCTGATCCAAAACAGCTATAAGCATCACATCTTCATTCAAAGCAGGAAGGAGAGGTATAGGCAATGGCAACTAGAGCTTCACTTATTAGAAAAGCAAAAAAACTTTCCAGCAATATTTGAGCAGACTTTCATTTCTATCTCATTGACCAGATCTATGTCACATGGCCATCCTTAGCTGCAAGGGAGTCTGGAGAGTAGAATACTTAGCTTTTCCAGGCTCTGTAGTAAAATATGGCAAGCAAATAAGAGTCTGGGAAAGGTTGTTGGGCTGGCTAAACAGCAACGTCTGCTGTAGAACTTTTAATCATGGATCCCACATGCAGCCATTCTCCCATTAATACCACAAAGGCATGCAACATGGAGATGGTAAGACACTAACCAATTTCCAAGTATACATGAAAACTTTTTAAGGTGGGAAGGTTGGTTATTCATCTGAGCCAGGCTCAATTCATTTCTATTGAACCTTCATAATAGTGCCTCTACAAAGAGATCAGAAAGCTTCTTGTAAATCAAAGGTACCTGCTGTTAGCAAAATAAAAAGCCTGAGTCATGCATCACCAATCCTAAGCCAGGGACTGTAAAAGTTTATGGACTGATACTCATTAGTAAGAATTTTATTTTATATCATAATCTAGAATACATGTACCCACATACATATTTCATAAAACAATACCTATCCTTACTATATGGTATATTTTCTATTATATTTAATATATCGAATACATTTTCTACTATATTTAAATTTTTTTAAGTTGGTTATGACCCACTGAATTAATTTCGCCACCCACTAATAGGTCATAACCTGTAGTTTGAAAAGTACTCTCATAAGCAGAGGCCAGGAACAACATTTTTCTAGGCAAAGGGAATAGCAGATGCAAAGGCCCTGAATTTGGAGTTCTCAGAACCTAAGAAGGCCAGGAGGGTTGGAGCCTGTTGGGTGGGAAATGAAGTGGGAAAGTTCAGCAGAGACCTATCATGAAGGCTACAGGCCACAGCAGGAAGTTTGGGATTTACTTTTATTCTAATGGAAGCTCCCAGTGGCTTTAAGCAGGGAAATGACATGATATAATCTGCTTTCTAAAATAGTTTCTCCTGACCTCATGCACAGACCAAGGATGATTCCAGACTGACCTAATTTTCTCTAAATTTAAACAAGCCTGGAAGGAGTTTAAGATCCTCCACAGAGGATTCTCTCACTCACCGCACATTCATTCCATCAAACTCATTTCCTGGTTCCTTCCCTTGCGTATGGGCTCCTACCCTCTGCTGGGCTCCTCTGGAGACCAGAGTCTTGCAGAAATACTGCAGTTTTAGAATTCTCCCTCCATCAAGATGAGTACCTTTATTGTCCTCCCATCACTAAATATCCATAAATTTGCCAGCCACACTGCCCTGCTGACTGGAGTCCTGCACACCTACAGATTTTTTTTATTTGCTGATTTGCAACGTTGACACGTGGAAGGACATCTCTTCGTTTTGGCAGGGGGCTCCTTGCAGCTTGGAAGCACGTCTCCTCTACGAGTGGGGGTCTCCACGTCTGCCGGGACATCTGCAGCGCCTTCTGTTGGGAGATGCCACCAGGGGGCTAAGTCCTGGTGTCACACAGACTGCGGAGGAAGCTGGCGGGGTGGGGGGCTGCATAACAGCAGACGAGCAGATTTCCCAGGGCCTGGGCCTCCTTCTTGGCCAGTCCCCAGGAGATGAGTTCCAGCTGCTTTTCTTTTCTTAATCTTCCTCCTCTCCCCATCCCCCTTTCCAGCTGGGCCCCCAAACCCTCCCTCCTCTGGCCAACCCCCAAGCCATACAAGATTTTGGGTGGAAAGCATGACTGCCAAAAGGGAGGAGTCCAAGGACTGGGCAGCTGAAAGGCAGAGGGGGATCCTCTCGTCTTCTGGAGACCTGTTCCACGGCTCTAGCATCTCCTGTCTGGGTAAAGACCATGGGGTGCAGCAAACACAGCAAATGTGTTTTCCTTCGGCCAGTTAACCCCCTCACGTCCCTCTGGCCCTGAGCCTGTGGAGAACATCCAACCAGATTTCTTTTATTTACCTGTAGTTTCCAAAATAGGCATTTTCAAGGCCTGGAAGTAAAGATATTTTAGGAAAGAGATAGAGGCAGGCAGAGGAGGAAGAAGGAAAGAAGAGGTTGCTTTGAAAAGAGAGACCTAAGTGAGTCAGTAAATTGTAATGGTTAAGGGCAGAGGTCCAAAGTCACATCAAACCTGGTTTACAAGCCTGTCTTTGCCACGTGTTCACCGTGTGAAATAGGGTTGGCTATTTGCACCTTGCTGAGCCTCTGTTTTCTTACCTGTGAAATGGACATATTTATACCTGCTTTCAAGACTGAGAAGTAAATGGGGATTCTTAATGCAATTATTATCTACCCTGGTAGGAATTTGATAAACGGTAGCTTTATTATAGTTAATATTATTCATGTAAAAAGAGCATTGGAAAAGGAGCTGCCAGGTATTTTTGATGGAAAGAAAACCAGGAGAGCAGCTGCTGAGGAGTTTCAGAAACATGAGCTGTAAGTTTAATATTGTGTATATTTTTAAATCAGATTTGGTTGCTTCCCACAGACTCTGTATCTCTTATCAGTCATGATCTTTACAAGTGCTGTGATGTATGAAATATGAGTAGATATGTTTATCCCCATTTCACAGATGAAGAAATTGAGGCCCAGGAGGTGATGATACGATAATGAACATAAAAGTACCTGGTATATTGCAACATAGTACACAACAAGATTATTTCTTGTTTTTTGTTGTCACACAAACTGACAAGCAGTGGGACAGTGTCCAAAACCCAAATGTCCTAAGTCTGTCTTCAGTGTTCTCCGCACTGGGTCTCAAAAGAGGAAGGAAAACTAGGCTTACATGCGAAGAGAAACTGTCCCAAGTTTAGGCAGATGGAGGAAGGCCTCAGGTATGAGCTTGATGATTTATGGGGTTGTATCTTCAAGCCTCCGAGGGCTGAGAGAAAGCAGGCCCAGGCAGGAAAGGCCAAGGCCAATCAGTGTTCCCAGAAGTAATGTCTGAAGTTTGCAGCCATAGTGATAATAGATGTAAAATGGGAGGTAAACATAATCTAAAAACAAAGCATATTAAATAGAAATATCTCCCCAGTGAAAATCCTTTTGAAGGCAAGTCAAGCTTAGAAACAAAGAAACCATTCCCAATGACATAAAATTAGGGGGTTGCATTTTATAATACCGAAAAACTAAAGGGTCTTATTCTTTCCTTTCAAGCCCTGGAAATCATGGCTTGGATTTCAACCAGGAAGACCACAGAACTGGTTCTGGATCCCAATCAGTGATTTCACTAATGAGAACCAAGAGAAGCAAACTGAGTGTGGGTTACTTGCTGAAAATAAACATAAATCAGAAATCAGACTTGCACTGGCAGATGCCAAAATTATACAAGATGCACATCTGGTCCTGTATTCTCTTTGGAAGGTTTCTGAACACTACTTTTTTTCTTTACATATTTTTTAATCTCAATTTGCTCTCCTAATGGATCCTTCTGAGTCTTCTTTGTATGAAATTAAAACTGATATTTCCTTTAGGGTAACTGGCTACCTGGATATCTTGCAAGCCCCTTAAACTCAGGATGTCCAAAAATAGGAAATAGACATCATTATTTCCCCCAACAAACACGTTTGTCCCCCTGTATTCCACCTCTTGGGAGCAGCGCTCCCATTCACCCTGTCACTCAAACCAGAAACCTGGGTGCCCTCCTTGAGTGCCCTTTCTCCTCATGCTGTTCTCCCTATCCGCCACTAAGCTCTCTCAGACTTCCTCAAATCTCTACACTTCCCTCCATCTCTTCTCACCCACATCTGATACAGGCGCCCATCTTCACTTATGTGGATTGTTAAGCGACAGCCATAAAGGCTTCAAGCCTCAGCCACCAGGCCCTGGACTCCCTGCGGTTTGCCCCCGTCCAGACCTCAGCAACCTGCACAGCAGCTGCAGGGTCCCTACAGCACCGAGCAGCAAGCAGCTACTCTACCAGGCTGCTCCCAGCCCCTCTAACGGTCCCCGCAGGCCAGCGCTGAGGGCCGAGAGAAAGGAATGCTTCCAGACCAGCCAAGGAAAAGGAGCTGAGGAGACAGACAAAGGTATCGGTGACCCGACAGACGAGCAGACAGTTGCTCAGGTCATGTGCTGCTATTCTGTGGCCTCTAAGCAATTACAGCCATTTTTTTTTTTTTTTACAGCCATTTTTTAAGTGTACAATTCAGTGACCTTAATACATTCATATACCTGTGCCACTATCACCACCATCCATCTCCAGAACTCTTCGATCTTCCCAAATTGAACCTACATGCCTGTTAAATACTAGCTCCCCATTCTCCCTTCCCCCAGCCCCTAGCAACCACCATTGCACTCTGTCTCTATGAATCTGACTACTCTATGTACCTCATATGACTGGAATCATATAATATTTATCCTTTTCTTTTTGGCTTATTTCACTAAGAATAATGCCTTCAAGATTCAGCCATGTTGTAGCATGTATCAGTATCAGAATTTCGTCCCTTTTTAAGGTTGCATAGTATTTCATTGTATGTATATACCACATTTTGTTTATCCACTCATCCATCAATGGACACTTGGGTTGTTTACACACTTTGGCTATTGTGAATAATGCTGCTATGAACATGTACTAATATCTGTTCAAGTCTGTGCTTTCAAGTCTTTTGGGTATATACTCAGAAGTCCAATTGCTGAATCATATGGTTTAATTGTCTTTTAATTTCTTACCTCCTCCAAAAGACTGTAAACTCTTAAGAGACAAAGACTGATCCTTGACACAAATATTTGTTGAATAACTGGTCATTAACCCAAGTAAAAAGGATTTTGTAAGAGACTGAAAGTTATGAAGATAAAGGATGGAAAGGGCAGGAGGGGTTTGGGGACTTCCAAAGGTTCAGATCCTGGTGAAATTTACAAATCTTTGATCAAGATCTTAAACAGATGACAGAATGGGAGGGAGGCACCCAGGGAGGCCTTATCACTCATGGCTAAGCTCACGGGCTTTGGAGCCAGACCACCGGCCCCTTACTCTGCCACCCAGGGGGAGAAAAGAGCATAGACTCCATTTCCAAAAGTGCTTCTTGGCCTTGTGTATCTTTCATCATCTTCTTTTAGACATAGGTTAGTAGCCAAAGGACTAACAACTTTATTAGTCTGTCTATTTAGCAGAAAAAGAAAACATTGTTTCGCAGGGGCCTATTAGGAAAGAAGCCAACTCTATAAACCCAATCATTCTAGCTCTGCTGACTGAACAGTGATATAAATGAAATATTATTCCTAAAACTGAAAAAATGTTAATAAATGAGTACCACCCTTTTAGCTCTTATCTATACCTGATTTTCCCCTTGGAAAATAAATGTAATTTTTTTGAGGAGCCTATTGTGATAGCGCACCCTGTAACCATTTGTTTGTTAATGTATTCGTTATTCATTCAAAATATAGTGATTCATTCTTGCATTCAACAACTCTTGTTAGTATTTCAAAGTAAAATTTAAAAAAACAAACAAACAAAAAAAACTTACATATAACTCCTTTGGCCATCATGCTAGACACTTGAGGAATAAAAAAGCAGAAACCTCAGCCCCTGACAGTCCAGAGAAAGGTTTGTTGAGAAGAGAAAAATAATACACAGGAAGGAACCAGAGCTTATGATCCAGACAGGGCTGAGACTTTCCTGCTAAGAGCTGTTCAAATACAGGGCAGAGTTTACATATGTAAATGTGAAGGCTCCATTAAAATAAACTAAGTAGCTGCCCACAGGTAGAAAAAAAGGAGGGGCAGTGGGCTAGGCTAGAGGAACAGGCCTCCTCAAACTCACCTCCAAACTCACCTCCTGTCTCCCCCCCTGGAAGCCTGCTCCTACCTCCTTCATCCAGACGGTAAGCCACTTAGTATTTTGATTATAAAGCATAAAGTTAGGTGTACAGGGGGAGGGTTGATTAAATAACTTCTAAAATCCCCAAAGGTTTAATGATCTAAAATTCACAAGAGGGAATTCCCTGGTTGTCCAGTGGTTAGGACTCTGCACTTTCACTGCCAGAGCCCGGTTCAATCCCTGGTCAGGGAACTAAGATCCCACAAGCCATGAGGCATGGCCAAAAATTTAAAAAAAAAAAAAAAAAAAAAAAAAAAAAATTCACAAGAATAACTATCATTTATTTGAGCACTTACTAATATGCCAGATATGTTACACTCATTGTCTCACTTGATTCTTACAACAACTGTAAGAGAGACATACTTTTTTTACGTCTATTGTACAGGTGAAGAAATGCAGCCATGGAGAGTTCAATACCATGGCCAGGTTCACAGAGAAGTGGCAGAACCCAGGACTGTCAGACTGTAAAGCCCAGCTTCTAAATGCTTAAGAGTTAAGTACAGATGCCACTCTCTAAATAACTTCTTCCACTGTCTCATAGCATCGGTAGCCCCTAAACCACACTTATCTATCCTCCCTGTTGTACATTTACATAAATGTCTTTCCAAAATATGAGTTCCTTGAGAGAGGGAACATGTAGTGACCATCGTTGTAACACTCTCTGCTCAGAACACAGGACCTGGCACACAGTAGGTGCTTAAATGTTTAGTTAATTAATGATATCAGTCACCAGAAACTTAACAATCATAAGCACACTGCATACTCACCAAGTGTGCATGAAGATTTTGCACCTTTCTTCTGCTCTGCGCGTTATTATTGTAGACTATGTCTCTGAATATAACATTAGTTATTTTTTCATATTTACTGAGCACTTCCTTTAAAAAAAAAAAATTTACTTATTTATGGCTGCACCAGGTCTTAGTTGTGGCACAGGGGATCTTCATTGCAGCATGCACGCTCTAGTTCCGCAACCAGGGATTGAACCCAGGCCCCCAGCACTGGGAGTGTGGAGTCCTACCCACTGGACCACCAGGGAAGTCGGTACTGAGCCCTTCCTGAAAGCCAAATGCTGTGCTAGCTCCTTTAAAGGACACAAAGATAATTAAGACATAGCTGCTATCCTCCTGAAGCCTACAGTTTATGAGACAAGATAGACACATAAACAAGAGCAGATTGTGACAGGCAGTAAGGCAGAGACATAAATATAACATTGAATTTGACGCCCTTGATTGGAAGATGCATCCTTATTTTAGGTATTACTAAGAGAGAAAAGCTGCTGATAATTAACCCACACACAACAGAGATTTGAAGATGCATCCTTATTTCAGAGATGTTAAAATGTTTTTAAAATGTGTCTCTTGAATGAAGTACTGCTGATACAAGTAACAATGTGGATGAACCTTGAAAACACTATTCTAATTAAAAGGAGCCAGTCACAAAAGATCACATACAGTATGTTTCCATTTATATGAAATGTCCTGAATAGGCAACTCTATAGAGACAGAAAGTAGATTAGTGGTTGATTAGGGCTGGAGGAGATTTGGGAAGGGGGTAGGGGTGTGGATTGGTGAGTGATAGCTAAAGAGTATGGAATGGGGGGATGAAAATATTCTAGAATTGATTGTGAGGATGGTCACCCAATTCTGTGACTATGCTAAAAGCCATTGAATTGTATACTTTAAATGGATGCATGTATGGTGTGTGAATTATATCTCAATATAGCTACAGCTTAAAATAGCACAATGGGAGGGCAGTGGCTGGCGGGGAGAGATTAAGTCAGATGGGAAGGGACTGAGGGAAGCTTTTAGGCATGGGCATTGACGCTTAGAATATAGGTAGGAATCGTGCCATACAGAAATAGAAAATGGAGTCAGGGAAGGTGATCCAGGCAGAAGTAACAGCTTAAGCAAAGTCCAGGAAGCCAGGGTACTGGATAAAGTGCAAGTATTAGCTGAAGGAAAGGAGCCGTGGGTGGAGGAAAGGCTCTCAGGCAGACTGGCCCTCCTGGGGGAAGGCATCGAATGTTGGGCTACAGACTGTGGGTTTTTTTGTTGTTTTTTTTTTTAACATCTTTATTGGAGTATAATTGCTTTACAATGGTGTGTTAGTTTCTGCTTTATAACAAAGTGAATCAGTTATACATATACATATGTTCCCATATCTCTTCCCTCTTGCATCTCCCTCCCTCCCACCCTCCAGGTTTTTTTCAACTTGTGAAAAGAAGCCTTGAAATTTTCCCCAACTGCCAACCTTGAAAATTTTGGCCACCCCATACTCAAAGAGAACGTACTTGGGCTTTTCTTCTAGCCACAGGGCACGGTCACTGACCTGACAGGCAGTAAAATCCCCTTTGGAATTTGGAGTCAGATGACACAAAGGTCAGAAAGGCAAAGAGCATTGCCACTGGAAGAACGGAACTTAAACAGATGCTGGGAAGAACCGGGGTTTGTGGCAGGGAGCCATGAAATTCCAAAGGTCACTTCAGCAGAGCCAGGAAGCTGAAAGCAAGAAGTTATCAGTGTGCTAGGACTCACACGGGAAGAATTAGAATCGGACTCCTCTTCCAAAGAGAGTGAAAACTGAGAACAAAATGAAATGGGGGGGAGGAAGTCTGCAGAGTTAGGGGAAAGAAAACAACTGGCATCTCAGGCTGAGGAGAGCCAGCGAATTGAAGCAGGAGCTCCTGGGCCCAAATACTGTTGTCTGGGAGCCGAAGCCTGAATTTGCCTGCTCTGAGCTAAGTGACAAGAGCCTGGGGCCACGGAGGACACCAGGGTACAGAGGAGGCACAGATCAGGGATTGAAAGGCCCCCTCGCTGGGCGATTCCCCTGAGCCCTGCAGGCAGGAAGCAGTCCTGCGTGCCCCCTTACTGCCCCTGTTCCTGGGAAGGGGATTCCAGGCAGCTCTCCTAACTCAGTCCAGCTCCAAAGAGGGAGGTAAAGGAGTGTGGAGAGGAGTGTGGAGAGGTGGGAGGACTGCAGAAGGCAGAGCAGCTGGGAACCCAGGTAGGGGAGCACTGTACTAATAAACAGAGAAGAAAATCGCGAGGCCCACCTGGGTCTGTCTGCCCTTTGGCTCATCTCTTCTGTTTCCGGGAGAGCTTTTGTAAGTTTTAAGGGAGTCAATTACTCAATTTAAATAATATAAACAGCACAGTCCACTTTTTTTTTTTTTTTTTTTGGCCACGCCGAGCAGCTTGCGGGACCTTTGTTCCCCGACCAGGTGTCCAACCCGGCCCCGGCAGTGAAAGCACCGAATCCCAACCACTGGACCACCAGGGAATTCCCCACAGTCCACTCTTATTCTTCCCCCAAATGCTGACACAGTTCCCAAGATGGACACAGGAGCAGGAACTCAGAAAAGCTGCTATGGAGGGCCACAAGTGTGCCCAGGCCTACTTCCTCAGAGGAAACAGCCTATGATTTAGAATGATTGTGCCCAGGCTACTCAGGCAGGCAAAAATGTTAGCTCTTGGCAATGTGTGCTAAATGGAAGTGTTTATTTACCTGGAGTGAAAACCCGCCCACTACTACAAAGGGTTGGAGGCCCCGGAACTGCAATTTGTGCCTGTCAGTACTCCTGCCCTCAGAGATTAACTGCTGACAGACGTCATGCAGTCTGGGTCTTTCCAAACAAAATCTGAAACCTTCTCTTCTTGGTCTATACCCATGTCCCCAGAAACAGTGGTCACAGGAAGAACCTCTTGGCCAATTCTGTAGATTGATAAGGCTCTGGCTTTCTTCCTTAAGGTCAAGAGAGGTCTGTACCCTGTCCCCTTTCTGGATCCAGCTCAGCCCTGCTCTTCAGCCCAGAGGCTGTGACACCTGAGCTCTGGTTCCAGTCAAAGCCACAAAGGTAGGGCAGGGCAGGGCAGAGGAATTCTCGTCTGGATGGGCTATGGGTTTTAAAGTGTAACTGGAAGTGGGTATTCCTGTCAAAATGGTAAGTACGGCTGAATGTGGGCTTGGAGGAGGTCCTGAAACCCACTTGGGCTCAGCCCCAGGCAAAAAGCATAAGGATCTACTCCCTCAGAGACTCCTATTCTGTGAGGTCTGGGATCAGTGCAGAAATCGGCAACTTGAAAAAGCATCCTGGACCACACTTCCAGAAACATTGAAACAGAAGCTATGGGACACCTTCACAACTCCTGAAACTCACACACCTGCAGAGGGCATTTCTCCTGGATGGGCTGCCCACACCTACCAGGTACCCACTGTTCAACCTGACAGAGCACAGACCTTTCCTACACAATCTGGAGCAATTCTGGTAGACCCCAAAACAGGGACCCTTTCTCTTCTTCCCAATCGCAGCGTGTTTGCTTGTGCAGTTCCCTCCCCCTGCAGCATCAGCCCCTCTATCAAAACCCTACCTTTACTCAGGGTTCAAGTGCCACCTCTTCCAAGAAGCCTTCCTTTATCTTGTCAAACCACAGTAATTCCTCTTTCCTCTAAATGTACACAATTCCCATTCTCCTTCTGATACCTTGTTTGTTTGCTCATCTTGGTCATTTGTGCACATACCTATTCTCCCTGTTAGACTGAGTTCCTGGGTATTAGGCAGAGGCTATACATTATACCATCCATACTACCTGTTTTCTTGGACATACATGGCACAAAGGAAAGTAATCCCCTCGAACTTGGAGATAAGAGAAATCAGGTTGCCTCTTCAGTGGATATCTGTTGGTTTTGCCTTCCTGGAACTCATCCACCTTCTTCTGGTAACAGTATTCGTCATTTTACATTCACTCTCAATCCATGCAGAAACCAGATCTCAGGAGCAGTCACATCACCAAGGTCTAGACAATCCACTTAGTCTATCTCCAGATACCATGATTGGTTCAGTGATGGGCACATAACCCAAGCTAGGCCAATGAGATTTAACTGTAGGGGTTTTTATTGATCTACTGAGAAAAAGAGAAGCTCTTTTTCAACTGAACTTAAAACTGTGAGGATGGGGGCTTCCCTGGTGGTCCAGTAGTTAAGACTCCACACTCCCAATGCAGGGGAGGGAACTAGATCCCTGGTCAGGGAACTAGATCCCGCATGCCTCAACTAAGAGCCCGCATGCCGCAAGTAAAGATCCCGCACACAGCAATGAAGATCCCGAGTGCCACAACTAAGACCTGGTGCAGCCAAAGAAATAAATAAATATTTTTAAAAAACCAGAAACGGGGAGGATGTGTGCCTGCGGTTGCTAGGGACCACTACCTGGCAAGAGCCTCCTTGAAGGTGAAACCAACATGGAGTAGAGTAGAGCAAATGGACTGGGTTGATGACATCGTTTGAACGCTTGGGTCCAGATGTGCCAGAAACTTTGAAATTACATAAACAAACAAATTCTGAATTAGGTTTTCCATTCCTTATAATTAAAAGAACACAGCCTAATGCACCATTTGAAATTTCAATCAGTATAAGCCACACACTCCAGGTGAATGTGGTTAGACATCTTCCTGTCGAAAGATGGTGGAAGAATTTGACTCTAGTCCCAACTTCAATGAAGGAAACGTGCATATTTCTACCGAGTTGAGACTAGAGTGTCATGGTGATTTAGTAAGAGGTAGAAACATAATGAATTATAGAGTGGCCTGAACTGTGCCCTGTCGTGTGAACAGAAGAAAGGCAGCAGCCTGGAGCACGGAGTCCAAAAGTCAGAAATCAGCATTGCCCATCTAAGCTCAGATAAGGAGAAAATGTGCCCTGGCTTACAGACTCAAGTGCTTCTGGCAGACCTATACCTGTTGTGGATGAGCCAACCACAGCCTCTAGTTCAAATTTTAATATTCAACAAACAACTTTGTGATGATAACTTCCCCTTGAAACAGTGCCCAGGGAGAAAATATGTTTATCCCATCAATATCAAAGCTGCACATGGTTTGAGATCTCACTGTAAACAAATAAACTGACTTTCTGATTTCATACACCAGGCTCCCTAAGCTTGGTTAATTTGAGCTTTCCTCTTGTGCTGTGAGGACAAAAATTTCTGGCCCAGGAAACTGTTGGTCAGATCTCAGATAATGTTGAGTTCATCCTGTGAGTTCTCTTTGTACACAGGTTCTAGCGTCTGCAATTTATTTTAAAACATATAAGCATTTACAACGTGATATTACATGTGTGTTTCTTAGGTTAAGCCAAAACCCTGGGACTAATCAAGAAAGCACAGTGAAGCAGAAGGCAGCTAGCATTTCATCAGAAAGTGCCATGTTCTAGAGCCAGTCTCTGCATTATCACACCTCAACCAACAACCGATAGGTTTCCAGTAAGTATACTCAATGTCAGAGATGGGTTTTTATTGGGAAGGTAGTGACATTTTCATGCATATGACTGATGTTAGAAATGGGCTTTCAGCTGTGAAATTAAAGGAATTCAAGGTAGGTAGAGTGGTTAGAAAATACTGTAAAGGTAATCCCTATCCTTACACAAACAAGGTGTAAAAATCTGGTGAGGCCTGAGCCCAAATCTTTAGTGATAGTGCCTGAGGCTTGCCAGCTAACCAGTTCCATGACAAGCCATTGATTTATGAGAATTTCTGATTGTCTGATGCCCACTAGAAGCCATAGAAGCCTTCCTGGAACAAACCTTTCTTGTGGAGCTGGTGGAAGCACCTCAAAGGGCTGAGATCTCAGACTTAAGCTCCCAGAACAGTTGTATGAACTATGTTGTGCCTGCTGACTAGTAAATATTTATCTAATAATGTCTGTATATGTGGCAGGACTTGGTCTGAAACTTGCTTTCATTATAACCTGGTAGTGAAGTATGGGGAAATAGCCAATTTTTACCTTCTTTAAAACTTCTTTGGGTGCTACCATTCTCTACCAACAAGAACCTAAAAGTTTTCTTGACCTAAGTGTCTCATTTAAGATCTCACCACCAAGCTAAAATATCCACTCCGCACCATGATGACAATACCCCAGTCCTTTCACACTGCAAGTTAATGGCTGGTACATAGAAAGGCCCTTAGCAAAAACTGACTAATACATTTGATGAGTAAATAAATGAATAGATGATGTAAGTGAATGAATGGATGGAATTGGAAAGCAGTAGAATGATCATTGCAGGTTCTGAGGCCCTACTGTCCAGCTTCCTTTGTAAAACTTTCCCCTCCTAATTGGCTTCCCACCATTATAAACTAATGAATATTACCCTTTGGGTTAGATCATCTTAAATCTCCTAGGATATAAATTCTTTGAAGGCAGAAATTATGTATTTTTATATTCTGTAAAAAAATCCAATGTGCCATTTTTATATTCTATTATAGAATATTTCTGAATATTTCTGTAATGTTATGTACAGCTATCCCTTGATATCCATGAAGAATTGGTTCCAGAACCCCGCCTTGGATCCAAATCTACAGATGCTTAAGTCTCCTATATAAAATAGTGTAGTATTTGCATATAGCACACATCCTCTATACTTTCAATCATCCCTAGATTACTTATAATACCTAATACAATGTAAATGCTATGTAAATAGTTCTAAATACAATGTAAATATTATGTAAATAGTTGCCAACTCATGTAAATTTAAGTTTGCTTTTTGGAACTTTCTGGAATTTTTCTTCTAGTATTTTTGATCTGCCATGAGTTTCGCAGAGGGCTGACTCTATCAAAGAATATTTCTATAGTATTCTGTAAAACCCAATGTGCCAAACAGGATGTGTTTCATGAGGATTAACTGCTGATGATGTAAACCTAATAATGATAATAATAAATCTAGCTAATAATATTAAGCATCTACTCAATGCCAGGCTATCCAAGTGCTTTGTAAGTGCTAGGTCAATGTTTCACACAATATCCCCATAAAAGTGGCATTATTATTTCCATTTGATCATTGAAAATTCCAAGAAGTTATATTACTTGCCCAAGGTCACATGGCTCATACATTCCAGGGCCTGTGTAACCACAAGCCCGTGCCCTGGTCATTATGATTGTGGAATCTCTGGCTATGGGATGTTCACCAGAACAGCTGGTCCAGACTCTAGATCAACTGCTGTACTCTGTCTTAAGGAGTTACTCAGTCCCTGCCCCAGTTCTCTGAGGATTTAAAGTTCCTGCCTATTCCTCTCCCTTCCTTAGAGAGTTCAGATTTCTCATGAAGAGCAGCATTCATAGACTCTACCAGGACTCCTGTCTGCGTGATCTTTAAGTGTTGACAATTTTGGGATCCCTCAGGACCCCAAGGTTCAAAGAGGAGGTCTGTTGTCCTCCCGTAAAAGAGCCAGCCTTACCTCAAAGACTAATGGCTTTTTTTTTTTCTCCTGGATTGCTGGGAACTGGTTTGGAGAGCAAACAATGCCATGCTTTCTGAAGAGCGTTCCATAGGAAACAGATGTTCAAATTCAGCTTGGGTTCGTGTTCTTTTGTGGTGGATAATTTCTTGGCTCACCTCTCTGCCTGAGGCACTGCTACCCAGCTGATGGTTGGTGGGGACTGAGTCCCCACAAAGCAAAGGAGGACCAACAGCCTTCTGAGCAGGGCATGTGAGGAAACCACCTCTGGCTTCCCCAGGCAGCGGGCAGAGGTGCTCGGGAGAAGCCGGCCTCGACCATCGGGGTGCCATTGGCTGCCAGGCTTGCTGGTGGAGAGCCCCGAGCCTCGCACCAGGACTTTCAGCAGCAGGCTGGCAGGCCCACTGCACAGCTGTGACCTGAGACTGTGCACGACCCGGCTCAGACTCTGGGGCCTCTAGGAGGAAGGAAATTGGATGGGCAAGACACTTCCAGTGTTTCAGAACTGGGATGAGAAGCTCTCTTCCTAATTGATTGGAAACTGTAGAAGATAAGCTGCATTTCCTCCCATCTGCCAGCTGACCCAGGAAGCCCTCCTGTTTCCAGCAGCCACTTTTAGCTGCGCTTTGACTGCCGAACACACATCTCTCTCCCAACTTACCATGAGGTCAACCTTTTTAACTCTCGTTCAGAATTACGTGGAGAAGGGAATAATGTCAGGGGCTGGGAGGGTCATGGCAAAGGGGACTATGTTTCATCAGGGTTTGTTTCTTTCCTTTTTTTTCTTTTTTGAAGTTGATTGACTTCCTACGTTGCATTTAAACAAACTGCCAATAGACTTTTGAACTCCATATATGAACTTTCTAGCTATATCCATTAACAGTCCATCTTATTGACCAAAAAAAACCATTAGCACTACCCTCAAATCTCCAACTCTCATTTGAACTCTCAGAACCAATTATAAGTCTCAATCCAGAAAAATCTTTTAAGACTTAAGAAATGATCAAAGCTTAACACTTATATAGTGCTAGGCGCAGAAATTTACAAAATAACTCATTTAATCTTTACAAAAACCCTATTATCCTGATTTTACAGAAGAAACAGAGGCACAGAGAAGTTAAGGGATTTCCCCAAATTCACACAGCTGGTAAGTGAAAGAGCGGAGTTTCAAACCCTAGCAGCCAGGCTCCAGAATCCAGGCTCTAAAATATCAATACTATACTCCATTTCTTGTTATGCTTCAGTTATTTGTGTTTTAAAGAATTTCTCAGTTTTGTCTAAGTTGTCAAATGTGTTGGCATAAATGCTCTAAGTTTGAAGTGATATCCCCTCTTTCATTTCTAATACTGGTCACTTGTGTTCTCTCCTCAGTCCAGCTAGAGGTTTATCAACTGTATTGATCCTTCAAATAAACCAGCATTTGTCTGGGCCTTCCCTGGGGGCGCAGTGGTTAAGAATCCACCTGCCAATGCAGGGGACACAGGCTCAAGCCCTGGTTCAGGAAGATCCCACATACTGCGGAACAACTAAGCCCGTGCGCCACAACTACTGAGCCCGCACTCCACAACTACTGAAGCCCGTGCGCCTAGAGCCCATGCTCTGCAACAAGAGAAGCCACCACAATGAGAAGCCCATGCACCGCAACAGAGAGTAGCCCCTGCTCACTGCAACTAGAGGAAACCCATGCACAGCAACAAAGACCCAACACAGCCAAAAAAAAAACAAAAAAAAACCAGCATTTGTCTTACTTGATTTTTCTATTTTTGCCCAATTTTTGTGTCATTGATTTCTGCTTTTTATTATTTCCTACCTTCTACTTAACTTTGAGTTTAATTTAATCTTCTTTTTTATCTTAAGTGGAATTCTTAGATGTTGATTTTAGAATTTTTCTTTGTGTCTAATAATATCAGCATTATAAATTTCCCTCTAAGCACTGCTTTAACTGAATCCCATAAATTCTAATATTTTGTACTTTCATAATCATTCAACTAGAGAGATTTCCTAACTTCTCTTATAATTTCTTCTTTGTCCCATGAGTTGCTTAGAAATGTCTTCTTTAATTTCCAAATATTTGGAGATTTTACAGATATACTTCTCTCATTTATCATCAAAAAACATACTCATTTTTGACTTATTGAGACATTTTACAACCTAGCATATGGTTTCTCGGTGAATATTTTATGTGTACTTAAAAAGAATATGTATTCTGCCACTGTTGGGTATAGTGTTTCATCTATGCCAATTAGGTCATGTTGATAGTGTTTTCAAGTCTATATCCTTACCCATTGTTTATCTACTTATTTTATCAATTATTGAGAGAGGAGTATTAAAATCTCTAACTATAATTGTGTTTGTCTATTTCTCCTTTTAATCCTGTCAGTTTTTACTTCATATATTTTGAAGCTCTTGTTACTAAGTGCATAAACATTTAGGACTGTTATGGCTTCATAATGAATTCGACTTTTATAATTATGAAATGTCCCTCTGTCTTTGATAATGGTCCTTGTCCTGAAGTTCAAATATAGCCTTAATATAGCCTTATTTTGATTAATATTTGCATGGTATATTTTATTTCATTCTTTTATTTTTAAACTTTGTCCTTATATTTAGAGTGTATTTCTTTTAGACAACCTATATGAATCTTGTCCTCTTCCAGTATAACAATGTCTGCTTTTAGTTGATGTGTTTAGTCCATTTATATTTAATGCAGTTGTTGATATTGTTGGATTATTGACATCAACCATCTTGCTATTTGTTTTCTATTAATCCCATCTCTTCTTTGTTCATTTTTTTCATGTTTCCTGCCTTCTTTTAAATTGAGTATTTTTAGCATGTCATTTAATCTTCTCTCTTAGTTTATACTCACTTTTTTAATAATGATTGCTATAGGGTTTACAGTATGCATCTTTACCTTATCACAGTTTACCTTCAAATAAAACTGTACTGCTGCATAAAGTTAGACCTTATAACAGTCTCCTTCCATTCCCCTCTTCTCTTTTTTTTTTTTTTAAGGCAACTGAGAATTGACTAGCCTTTTCTTTTTTTTTTTTTTTAGAAATTCACGTTCTTTTATTTATTTATTTATGACTGTGTTGAGTCTTCGTTTCTGTGCGAGGGCTTTCTCTAGTTGCGGCAAGTGGGGACCACTCTTCATCGCGGTGCGCGGGCCTCTCACCATCGCGGCCTCTCTTGTTGCGGAGCACAGGCTCCAGACGCGCAGGCTCAGTAATTGTGGCTCACGGGCCCAGTTGCTCCGTGGCATGTGGGATCTTCCCAGACCAGGACTCGAACCCGTGTCCCCTGCATTGGCAGGCAGATTCTCAACCACTGCGCCACCAGGGAAGCCCCCCCTGTTCTCTTGTTAAAACTTTTACTTGTATATGCTATTGATCCCAAATATATTGATATTACTTTTGTTTTAAATACTCAATTATTTTTGAAAAAAATTTTACTGAAAAAATTTTACCCACATATTTACGATTTTCAATGATCTTTATTCCTTTGTGTAGAGCTGGTATTTTTTCCTCATAAACTAAAGAAATTCCTTTTCTATTTCCTGTAGTGTAGGCAATAATTACTTTCTAATAATTAGCTGTTGTTTATTTTAATCATTAGATCAAAATCATTAAATTTAATCATTAAATTAAAATCATTAATTTAATTTGATGATTAAATTATTCAATCATTAAATTAAAATCATTATTTTAATCATATTATAATGCAGGCAAGAATTATTTTCTAGTAATTAGCCTTTATTTGTCTAAAAAAACCTTTGTTTCATCTGCATTTTACAAGGTTATGTTTATTGCATATTAGAGTTCTAAGATAATATTTTATTTCTTTCTATGCTCCTCTGTGTCTTCTGGCTTAACATTATTTCTGATGTGAAATCAGTGGAAAATCTTATCTTTGTTCCCCTGAATGTAATGTGACTTTCTTTCTCTGGCTGTTTTAACACATGCACTTTATCACTGGTTTTCAGAAAATTGATTAAAATAAATCTTGATTTGGTTCTTTGTATTTATCCCATTTGGGGTTTGCTAAGCTTATTGCATCTCTTGGTAAATATATATTTTTAAAATCAAATCTGGAATTTCAGCCATTATTTCTTCAAATATCTCTTCCACACTCAATTTACATGTGTTAGATTGCTTGATATTTACCCACAGGCCACTCGGGCTCTATGTATGTATATATGTATGTATGTATGTATTTTCTCTCTCTTTTTCTTTCCGAGCTTCAGTTTGAACTTTTTTTTTTTTTTTTTTGGCTATATCTTCAACTCCTTTTTTTTCTTCTGTTGTGTGCAACCATCTGCTAAGCCCATCCAGTGAATTATGCATTTCTGATTTTTAGGTCTAGAAGTTACATTTGGTTCTTTCATTATAATTTTCCACATTTCTCATTGTGTTCATTGAGTTTTTCTTTAAATCCTTAAGCATATTTACAATAGCTCTCTCAAAGTCCTTGTCTGCTAATTTCATCATTTCTGTCATTTATGTATCTGTTTCTACTGACTTTTTTTTCCTGGCTAAGGATCATATTTTCATGTTTTCCCACATGCCTGGTAATCTTTTTACCAGATTCTGGATATTGTGAGTGTCATGTTGCTGAGTGTCTGGATTTTTGTTGTTTTCCCTTGAAAGGTGCTGGCTGAGCTTTTTTCTTGTAAGCAGTTAATTTAGTTGGGGATCAGCTTGGTCTTTTTGAGGTTTATTTTCAAGCTTTTCTTGGGAGGGTCTAAAGTATCCTTTATTTTAGGACTACTTTAGCCTTACTCCTAAGGTGTGGCATTTCTGGATCCTACTGAATTCTGGCTAATTGGAAGTAGAATGTCTCTCAAACCTCTGCAAGCTCTAGTTATTGTTCAGTTTGCAAGCTTGGTAGTTTTTTTCCTCTGGTAATAGTTCTATGTGCCCAGCTTATGGATTCTCACCTTACACATATACAGCCTAATATCTGGCCAAAGACTTAAGGGGATCCTATGAACACTTATACAGCCCTTTTTCTGTAAACCTTCTTTCGTTTTGGGAACTTGCCCCACAAATTCCAGTTGCCTCAACTGCCACAAACTCTGATCTATATCTGTCTCCTCATTTCAGTGAGGCTGCCATGTTCTGCTTGCAGCTTCTCTCCCTACTATAGAAAGCCTGGGAAATTAGAGGGCTCACCAAATTTGTTTTCTTTCTCTCAGGAATCAAAGTTCTGTGTACCTGTTGTTCAAAGTCTGAAGACGGTTGTTTTATATATTTGGTCCAGTTTTCTAGTTACATATTTATTGCAGGGAGGCGAACCAGCTACCAGTTATGCTATTGTGACCACAGCAGAAGTCAGACTTAGGTTTTATGAAAATAACATTTACTGAACCTCACTCTCCATTAGATATCATGTGAGAATCTTTATCTGCATTGTTTTATTTAATCTTCACGTAAACCCCATAAAGTAGGTAAATTTTTTTCTTATTACAGACATAAAACTGAGGCTTAGGAAGGCAAAGAAACTTGCCCCAGGTCATGTAGACAGTAAGTTACAAACCAGTACTAAGACCTGTCGGGCTCTCTGCCCTTCTTTTAAAAGTCTCTCCTCCCTTTTAACATTGAATTATTACTTTTGCTGATTATAAAAGTATTACAGGCTTATTAAATGGATGTTTGAAAATATAAAGAAATATAAAAGGAAAAATCTACAGTTTCTGTATTTGCACCATCCAGTGACAGCCACCGTTAACATTACATAAATATTTTTTCAATATATAAAATGAACAGAAAGGTTAGTTTTTTTTTTACAAAACTAGAATCCTATGGAATCCTACCATACATCAATACGTACTGCTTGATAAATTGCCTTTTCCATTTAATAATAACTTGTAAGCATTTTCCATTAGATGTAAACATTCTTTGAGAACAAGAGTTTTTAGTTTCTATTATCACAAATTTCAATCGTAATCCAAGGTATAGAGAATACCATAATTAACCCTCATGTGCATGTAACTCTCACTTAACTGTAAAATTATTAACATTTTTCAATCTTTGAATATAATTCTTAATGGCTCATATTCTAACACACAGATGTAGCATTTTTAATTTAACCAATTCTGTTGTTGAACATTTGTGTTGTTTCTCATTATTGTAAATAACACTGCAAAGATCTTTCTGAATAAGCCTTTGTGCAAATATAAGATTACTTCCTCAGGATAAATTCCTGAAAATAAAATTATTTGATTAAAGACAATGAACATTTCAAGGCTTTTGAAACATGTTCCCAAAATGCATACTAGAAAGTTTGTATTAATTTACCTTACTTCCTCCCAATAACAGTTTCTGAGTGCTGTTTCACCACATTCTCAAATAACTAAATATTAATCTTTAAACATGTATTTGCCTGTTGGACAGGTTGATTGACATGCTGTTATCTCTCTCTACAATCACCAATCCCCATCCTTCAAATTAGCTACAGAGAGACTGCCTCTCGTATCAGTCAGAATTTACTCAGAGCAAAACTTCAAAATAAGACTAGAGAACAAACACCATTGTTTGTTCCACATATTTTTGCTATCAAAAAATACACCCTGCCTGGGACTTCCCTGGTGGCGCAGTGGTTAAGAATCCACCTGCCAATGCGGGGGACACGGGTTCGAGCCCTGGTCTGGGAGTCCCACATGCCGCGGAGTAACTAAGCCCGTGCGCCACAACTACTGAGCCAGCACTCTAGAGCCCGTGAGCCACAACTACTGAGCCCGTGTGCCACAACTACTGAAGCCTGTGCGCCCTAGAGCCCGTGCTCCACAACAAGAGAAGCCACTGCAATGAGAAGCCCACGCACTGCAACGAAGAGTAGCCCCCGCTCCCCGCAACTAGAGAAAGACCGCGCGCAGCAACAAAGACCCAACACAGCCAAAAATAAATAAATAAATAAATTTATAAAAAAACAAAACTACAAAAAAAAACACCCTGTCTTTGCGCCTCCATGAGTCCTCGGAGGAGGCCAGTCGGCCGCAGCCGTGGCGCCCAGCCGGAACGGCATGATCCTGAAGCCCCACTCCCACAAGGACTGGCAGGGGCGCGTGGCCACGTGGTTCAACCAGCCGGTCCGCAGACGCAAGGGCCGGCAGGTCAAGGCACGCCTCATCGCCCCGCGCCCCGCGTCTGGCCTCCTCCAGCCGGTGGTGAGATGCCCCACGGTCAGGTACCACACCAAGGTGGGCGCCGGCCGGGGCTTCAGCCTGGAGGAGCTGAGGGTGGCTGGCATCCACAAGAATGTGGCCCAGACCATTGGGATCTCAGTGGGCCCGAGGCGGCGGAACAAGTGCACGGAGTCCCTGCCGGCCAACGTGCAGCGGCGCAAGGAGTACCGCTCCGAGCTCATCCTCTTCCCCAGGAAGCCCTCGGCCCCCAAGAAGGGAGACAGCACTGCTGAAGAGCTCAAACTGGCCACCCAGCTGACGGGACCAGTCATGCCCATACGAAACGTCTACAAGAAGGAGAAAGCCAGAGTCATCACAGAGGAGGAGAAGAACTTCAAGGTGGTCACCAGTCTCCGCATGGCCTGCGCCATCGCCTGGCTCTTTGGCATCCCGGCAAAAAGGGCCAAGGAAGCTGCAGAACAGGATGTTGAAAAGAAAAAATAAAGTGCTGTTGGCAAATTGTGATTTAAAAAACAAAAAACACCCTACTTATCCCATATATGTTGTCCTGGTGCCTAACATTTGTACCCACTTAGAAAGGCAGGAATTCCTTATTTTGCAAGCAATGGAGGACAGATGATGGTCCTGGCAAAAGTGGCACCAGCCACCTGTCTGGGACTAGACCAAAGCTAACACTGGCTAACACTGTGCCCAGACTTGCATGTGCCTTCCTGTTCTCTCCGCTTGCATCCAGACTTACAAATCAAATCTCCAGAAGTTGGCTCCAACACAGTTTACAAACATGTTTCAATGGGCAGAGAGAAGTTCAGGACACAAGGATGGCTTATGCGAGAGAACCATTCTGTGAGAACTGAGATCCCCTCAAATCACTTCCCCCCCTCCTCTCTGGCCTTGGCACTCAAGCAGAAGATCTGAAAAGATGCCAGGATAGTCCCAGCATTGGGAACTGGCTCTGGACAATAAAGGGACAGGAAAAGCTACAGAAACTAGTCTAAAATATGCAGCTAGGGCATGTGAATTTCAATACATAAACTTACATTCTCATTAGAGAGTAAGCTTCATAAGGACTGAATTTTGTCTTTTTGGTTCAGAGATTTATCCCAAAGGTAAGAAATAATGCCTGACACATTGTAGGCACTCAATAAATATTTGTTGAGTGGATTCATTAAATGTGGATTCATTAAATGGAAAGAAAGAATTGGGAAAACCATATTCAACAGTTATGTATTAAACACTATATACTGAGACAGGAAGGGGGCAGCGCACATTTAAAAGAATGACAGAGCCATTGAGGACACAACATAAACTGGTTAGAAACAACCAGTCCAAGATGGTGGACAAGTCAACTTCCAGTAGACCTTGAGCCTCTTTTATGCTCATTGTAATACATCAGCATGCTAAATGACACACCCACAGGCGCCATGACAGTTCTGAGGCTGACCATAAAAGGCCAAAAAGTGGGAAGTGACCCAATTCCTGGAAATCTCCGCCCCTTCCCTGAAATAGTTGGAATAATCTTCCCACTCATTAGGTCAATTTGGGGCCAGGTCTTGAAGGATGGTATATTAGTTTCCTAGAGCTGCTGTAACAAATTACCACAAACTGGGAGACTTGGAACAACAGAAAATTTATTTCTCTCACAGTTCTGGACTCCAGAACTCTGAAAGAGAACCCTTCCTTGTCCCTTCCTGGTGCTGGGGGCTCCTTGGCTGTGGCAGCTAACTTCAATCTCTGCCTCTGTCTTTCCATGGCCTTCTCCCCTATGTTACTCTGTGTCTTTTTCTGTCTTTTGTAAGGACACTCTCATTGGATTTAGGGCCCACCCTAATCCAGTATGATCTCATTTCAAGCCTTATCTTAATTACATCTGCAAAGACCCCATTTCCAAATAAGGTCACAAACCGAGGTTCCATAACCTGAATTTTTGAGTGACACTATTCAACCCACTACAAATGAGTAGAATAATAGTCATGACAGGGACTTCCCTGGCAGTCGAATAGTTAAGATTCTGCACTTCCAGTGCAGGAGGCATGGGTTCGATCCCTGGTCGGGGAACTAAGATCCCGCAAGCTGCATGGCACGGCCAGAAAAAAAAAAAAAAAATAGTAATGACAGAAACCCTCCTCCCAAACTCAGAGGGTGTTTGAGACCAGGTTTCCCCAAAACCAATAGGCAGCCAAAGATGCAAAACTTTCCAAAGCCAGGCTACAGAGCAACCCTAATGAATACACAGGAAAATAGAAAACTTCAAATTGTAGGGTTCCCAGTAGACATGTAATCTTCTGAACTGAATTTCCAAAAACTTAAAACAATTTAAAATGCACATGTAATGCATAAAATTGTAACTGAGCAGGACCCCATGGGGCCTTCCCAGAACAGACTCTCCTGCCCCCCACGTCCTCCGCCTGCCTCTTGTCTGTAGAAAAACTGTAGCCTCCTAGGCCTTCCCTGAGTTCCAAAGAGTAAATTTAATCAGAGGAGTGAGAAAATGCAGAAAGAAAGGAAAACAGTCGAGCAAGACAAAATAATAATAGTTTAGCCATTAAACAAAGTCAAGGACCTTTAGTTCCTCCTCAAGGGCTATAGATAATCTTCTGAGCCATGTCCTTTCAGCTGTTTTGCAGATACTGAAACCCCCGCCAGGTGGAAGAAATTAACTGTATGCGGCCCACAAGCCTGTAGACCCCAGACTGGTTGGAACCAGAAGGTTGATGATGTTGACTCCCGATGACGTCACCACCAACCAATCAAAAGAATATCCACGAGCTGATCACACACCTCACAACCTCCCTCCCTCACCTTGTCTTTAAAAACCTTTCCCTGGGGCTTCCCTGGTGGCGCAGTGGTTGAGAGTCCACCTGCCAATGCAGGGGACACGGGTTCGAGCCCTGGTCTAGGAAGATCCCACATGCCGCGGAGCAACTAGGCTCGTGAGCCACAATTACTGAGCCTGCGCGTCTGGAGCCTGTGCTCCGCAACAAGAGAGGCCGCGATAATGAGAGGCCCGTGCACCACGATGAAGAGTGGCCCCCACTTGCCGCAACTAGAGAAAGCCCTCGCACAGAAATGAAGACCCAACACAGCCATAAATAAATAAATAAACCCAAAGTTTAAAAAAAAAAACAAAACACTTATAAAAAAAAAAAAAAAAACCTTTCCCTGAAAGCGTTGGGGAGTGCCAGTCTTTTAAGCATTAGCTGCCCTGGACTCCTTGCTTGATGCCCTGCAATAAACACTTCACTTTCCTTCATCACAACCGGTGTCTTGGCTTTACTGCATGCAGGCAGGCAGACCCAAGTTTGGTTCGGTAACAAAATGAGAAATTTTGCTTCGAAATTAATTATACATGAGCTTGAAATGAGCTACTTACTATTTAGAAAGATCAAACAATTAAAAGCATGAAGTCTGGGTTAGATTCCTGATTTCTCAACTTACTTGCCCTGCAATTTGAGGCCTGTTACTGCCCTTCTCCAGGTCTCGTTTTCCTCATCAGTAATTAAGGATAATAATATTACCTGTCTTCTGGGGTTGTGCAAAAAAACCCCTCAGTTTTCCTCTTGTGTTTCTCCTTTAGTCTCACACTACTGCCACACTCAGAACACTTCTGATACCAGAGGTGTGTGGGTTTTTTCCCACACCAACTAATTCTCTGTGACACCAGCTGTGTGTCTTACAATTTAACTCAGTTCTGATACCGTCTGCCTGGAGAGAGCATCAAATCCCACAGGTCAAGGGCTCAGTCCTACAAGACTGTTCCCACTCCACTTCAGAGGCCAATCACAAGTTCAGGTTTTCACCTGTGCTTCTGACTGATGCGCTATACACGACCTTTTCCTTCCTCAGAATCAATTAATTTGCTACAGCAGCTCAGAGAACTCAGGAAAACAGTTCACTTACTGTTTGCCAGTATATTATAAAAAGATATGATAAAGGATACAGATGAACATCCAGATGGAAGAGATGCATAGGGCAAGCTATGTGGCTTCCATGCCCTCTCTGGGTGTGCCCTTCCCCCAGCACCATCATGTGTTCACCAGCCTGGAAACTCTCAGAACCCCATCCTTTGGGGATTTTTATGGCGGCTTCATCACATAGGCATGATTGATCATCAGTCCATTTCCAGCCCCTCTTCCCTCTCTGGAGAATGGAGGGTGGGGCTGAAAATTCCAAGCTTCTAATTATGGTTTGATCTTGCTGGTAAACAGCCCCTATGCAGGAGCCCACCCAGAGTCACCTCACTAAAACAAAAGACACGGCTATCACCCAGGAAATTCCAAGGGATTTGGGAACCGGGGTTAAAGACCATATGTTAGGACGAAAGATACTCCTAGTGCTCTTATCATGTAGGAGATGTCAATGGCTTTAGGAGCTCTGTGCCAGGAACCATGGACAGAGACCAGTATATATATTTTCTAACATCTCACAGGTCAGAATAAAGATGAAAAGAGATAATGCATGCAGAGTGCCTTGCCTAGGACCTGGTATGTGGAAACTGCTCAATAAATGTCAACTCATTGTCTTAAGATGCTGTTAACAGTGGAGAATGAATTTGATGAGGGGATGGAGAGAGTTATGAAGCTAAAGCCTAAGAGGATATTATAAGACCCAAGCAAGAGATTGTTTACATTTTTAAAAATTAATTAATTAATTTTATTTTTGGCTCCGTTGGGTCTTCGTTGCTGCGCGTGGACTTTCTCCAGTTGTGGCGAGCGGGGGCTACTCTTCGTTGAGGCTCACGGTCTTCTCATTGCGGTGGCTTCTCTTGTTGTGGAGCACGGGCTCTAGGCGCGCAGGCTCAGTCGTTGTGGCTCGCGGGCTCTAGAGCGCCGGCTCAGTAGTTGTGCACGGACTTAGTTGCTCCGTGGCACAACTAAGGGATCTTCCTGGACCAGGGCTCGAAACCGTGTCCCCCTCATTGGCAGGCGGATTCTTAACCACTGTGCCACCAGGGAAGTCCCAAGATTGTTTACATTTAAGAAGAAATAATAATTTATGTTTTCCAAGGCCTGGCCTATATTCCTAGTAACTGCAATAGCGAGAGTGGCAGTTTTCAGAATGTATAATAGTTTGGGGACATCTGGGAATCCCCTAAACTCTTTGAGGGAGTCATTGAAGCCTTTTTCACTCTCGGTCCCTCATGAGGGTGCTATGGCATTTCCTAGAGGCTTCCTGACATGTGATGTCACACCTGACAGAAGCAGATATGAGCATCCAGCTGTCTATCTTTTTTTTTTTTTGGCCTCGCCAAGCAGCTTGTGGGATCTTAGTTCCCAGACCAGGGACCAAACCCGGGCCCCCGGCAGTGGAAGCGCGGAGTCCTAACCACTGGAACACCAGGGAATTCCCCCAGCTGTCTTTTATTAAGCCAGACTAATGATACTTGCAAAAAATGTAAAACAATGGCACTTCTATTGCTGAATTTTTTGGAAAAATGTTTGTCAACATATACATTTATTATTGTTATTTTAAAGTGAATAAAGAAATTAAAACGTTAAAGATTTCTGCTTTAAATCCAGGCACAGTAAATTTCAGTAGATATAACCCAGATAAACAAAAGCTCTTGAATTCTCAATAATTTTTTAATAGTGCAAAGAGTCCTAAAACCAAAAAGTTGGAGAACCTGTGGTCTAGAGGAGCACATGATATGCCGCAGGGCCAAGTAGTTTGGCATTGTACCAGGTAATCACTGGATAGAAGTGGGCTCTACATTTACTTTCAGAGATTATTATATCATTGGCACAACTTTTAGGAGTTTTATGGGGAAAGCAATATGGAATCCAAGTTTCCATAATATATCCATTTCATTTGCTTCTGAGCAATTGTTCCGATTAGGGCAGAGCTCCATGCGTTGCAAAAATCAGCGATCCACTCAGGACAAATGGGAACATGAAGTTCACCACTGAAAACTCAGACTGTGACATCTATTTGTGCTCTCAGTTTCCAGCTTAAACTCCCCTTATTTCACATGCTTTCTTACTTCATTCATCTTGGAATTGCCAATTTTATTTGCAATAAATTGAAAACTACTCAAGCCTTTACTCAGAAGTTAGATCACACCTTTGCTTTTTGTTGTCCTTGTTATGTTTCCAGAACTCCTGACATTTCTTTCCATGATATAAAGGGTCATATTTTATACCATGTGACCCCATCCTAACTGGCCACAGCAGACTGAACTGGAATTGGATACTTAATCCAGAAATAGCCAGTTGTGGCTTATCTATGATGTGTGTTCTCTGCTAGTCTGGCTTCCCTGTCCTATTTTTTTTTAAATCATCTAGGAGCATGCTCAGACTTCTCTGATTAAAAAACAAAACGAAACAAAACAAAAAAACACAAGGAGCTGGTTAAAAAGACAGATTCTCAGGCCTTTGTCTTGGAGATTCTGGTTCAGGAGTTTGGATGGGGGCCCGTGAATGAATTTGTTTAACAAGGTTCCACGTGTGTCTTATCAGGGCAATTTGCAGAACAAGTGCCTGTTTTATAAAGGCATTGGGAAGTCCCAGGTATGGAATAGACCAGGGATTTTCAATCTTCAGTGACCACACCAGCTACTTGGATCCGCCGCAGAGATGCTGACTAAGTAGATCTGTCCTGGGGCCCAGGAATGAGCATTTTACTCCCTCACGTGTCTGATGTGAACACTCAACTCTGAGAATGGCCAAGAGTGAGATCATTTCATCAGATTATTTTGCTTCTGCAATTCCCTACCATGAAAGAATGAAATTTTTTTTTTGAATGAAAGGTAAATAATGGAGTGAGGACAATTTTGGAACAGACTGCCCTATCCCTGCTACAGGGGAAGGTTGAGCAGGGTGAAGGGTCCGGGGGAATTTAAATACAGTTCTGGGATGTTTAGGGCCTGAGCCTGGGGTAGGGGCGAGGCAGGAGGGGCACAGAGAATCTCCATTCCTTCCCTCCTTCATGGCAGCTGCGCCATCCAAACTCTACCAAACACCAGCACCGACCCTGACACTGAACATGTGCCTGACAATTAGAACCGGTTGGAACAGTCACGGGACGTTGTAAATGCCTTTGTAAACTGCAACGCAGACTGTCTTGGTGAAGATAACAAATTACACCCTGAAGCTTCCCATCCCTGGAATCTCATTAGTAGCAGCACACAGGCCACCCAGCCAGCAATCAGGATACCAGTTCTCAGAGAAGTACTTATCTTTACTATCAGACGATCACATTCACTTATTTTCTGAGAAGGTCCAATTACACTTTGCTCGTTCTCCTTCCTGGAAAGAACTTAATCACTTGCACCAGCTTGATTTGGTGCAATAGGTATTTGTTTCTCCTACTGGAAAAGTATTCTCTGGTCACCTCTCAGGATTCACAATGAATCTCTACCTCTTGGTTTCTCTTAGTCCCAGTCACTTCCTCTTGGATGTGGACCCAGAGGCTCCATGAGACAAGCTTTGTTTTTCTCGGTAGCAATCTATCCCCACCTATCAAACTGTATATTGGCCTATTTATTTTGTTTTCTTCCTTCCTCCACACGAATGTAGGTTTCATATGAGGGCATAGTTTTGGTCTGTTTTATTCTCTGGGCCTAAGACAGTGCCTGGTTCTTAGTAGACCTTTAGTAAGTATTTGTTGAAGGGATAAATAAACGGGTTTTATTTCTGTCCAGATGGGGGAAGGGAAGGTAGAATGGCTGAAGCTTTGCTGAGCCAAAAAGAAAGGAGAGAGTGGTGGTTTCTAGGGTCCAGGGTTAGACAAGGAATATTATTTAAGGAAATGATATACCATGGCAAAGTCACAATCAGAACTGAATTTAATGTAGAGGAGCTTCAAGGCCCTCATCCTGGGCAAACACAAAGCACTAAGACCAAAGGGGCCACTGGACAGGAACTCAGGATGGGATCACGGAGCCCAGAGATTGGATGTAATGTCAGCAGGTGAGCAGAGGGAAAGGATGAGGCAGGTGCATCAGCAGGGTTACACCTGAACCAAATTCTGCTTCCTACTGGTTTCCCCTTGCAAGAGTAGGGCTTTAAAAATGGATTTTTGATTTTTTTAAAAAATAAATTTATTTATTTTATTTTATTTATTTTTGGCTGCGTTGGGTCTTCGTTGCTGCGTACGGGCTTTCTCTAGTTGCGGTGAGCGGGGGCTACTCTTCATAGCGGTGCGTGGGCTTCTTATTGCAGTGGCTTCTCTTATTGCAGAGCACGGGCTCTAGGTACGCGAGCTTCAGTAGTTGTGGCACGTGGGCTCAGTAGTTGTGGTGCCCGGGCTTAGTTGCTCCACGGCATGTGGGATCTTCCCGGACCAGGACACAAACCTGTGTCCCCTGCATTGGCAGGAGGATTCTTAACCACTGCACCACCAGGGAAGCCCTGATTTTTGTTTTTGTTTTTAATTTACATTGAGAAGTAGCAATTTATTACTGGTGTTAGATAAATTAACACAGAAACTTCTAAGTGTTAGGGAAATACAAGAAAGGGTAAACACTGGTAACAGCATACCATGTTTCCCCTGATTATTGTACCATAAACCCTGACAAATTCATAACTATTGTGAGACCTAGTTTGAATCTCAGAGAATTTTTTTAGATATGCTTCACTTTTAATTTTGAAACAATTCCAGATTTACAGAAAAGTTGCCAAAAAAAGAAAAGAATTTCTGTATATCAGATTCCCCAAATGTTAACATTTACCATGTTTACTTTACCGTTCTCTCCCTCTGTATACTTTTTCCTTAACCATTTGCGAGTGAGCTGTAGATATTGTGTCCCTTTGTCTCTAAAGAGTTCTCTGTGTACTTCCTAAAAACAAGGACATTTTCTGACATAACCACAGTACAATGATCAAAATCAAGAAATTAACCTTGATTCACTACTATATTCTAATCTATGGACCGTATTCAGAAGTTGCCAATTGGCCCACTAATGTCCTTTACAGCAAGCATCTTACAGGAATGGGCGTGCACTACAACCCCCTCAGAACAAACACCAGGGAAATCCAGAAAGATGGGCTGTCAGTGAGTTCTCCTCCCTCACCAGGAGATCTGGGTGGTGAATTTCTGTGGCCGCCAAAGGCAATCTTACTGTGACCAAACAAGAAATGCAAGGGCATCCCAGGGGTCCATCCTGAACAGGTTTGGACTGTTGGCCTCATGCCAGTAACTCTACCCCTAGACCTCTTGCTGGGTCAGAAACATAAACCCCTGTGTATTTAAGGCACTGTAAACCCAGTCAAGATTTTTGTTATTTATGGCCAAATCATTCCTAACCGACCTGATCTTCTAAAAGTGGAAATACCAGATTTTTATACCTATGCATGCACACACACACACACACACACACACAAACACACGTTCAAACTGCCCTCAAAAAAATTTAACGAGGGATTCCCTGGTGGCGCAGTGGTTGGGAATCTGCCTGCCAATGCAGGGGACACGGATTCAAGCCCTGGTCTGGGAAGATCCCACATGCCGTGGAGCAACTAAGCCCGTGAGCCACGACTACTGAGCCTGCATGTCTGGAGCCTGTGCTCCGCAACAAGAGAGGCCACGATACTGAGAGGCCCGCGCACCACGATGAAGAGTGGCCCCCACTTGCTGCAACTGGAGAAAGCCCTCGCACAGAAACGAAGACCCAACACAACCAAAAATAAATAAATAAATTAATTAATTAAAAATGTCCCCATTCCTCTACCTTTATTTAAAAAAAAAAAAAAATTTAACAAATGAACTATGTAATATATGAGTGCACCTGTTTCCCCTCAGCATATCTAATATATTTTATCACTTCAATTTATTTGGGTGACTTTAATAGGCATAACACCTTTCTTTTCTTTTTTTTATAAATTAATTTGATTTATTTATTTTTGGCTGTGTTGGGTCTTCGTTGTGGCACGCGGGCTTTTCATTGCGGTGGCTTCTCTTGTTGCGGATCACGGGGTCTAGGCGCGTGGGCTTCAGTAGCTGTGGCATGCGGACTCAATAGTTGTGGCTTGCGGGCTCTAGAGTGTAGGCTCAGTAGTTGTGGCGCACGGGCTTAGTTTCTCCGTGGTATGTGGGATCTTCCTGGACCAGGGCTCGAACCTGTGTCCCCTGCATAGGCAGGCAGACTCCCAGCCACTGCGCCACCAGAGAAGTCCCAACACCTTTCTTTAACAACAAATTTCACAGGATCACAGAATTTTAGTTAGAAGAAACCTGATTATCTCATCTAAACCCCTTCACAGTTTGCACAATTTTGAGAAATGTGTTTATAAGTAAGAGAAGTAGTCACAAGAGGGGAAGGGGTGATGTAACAGCAGGGAGCAGAAGCAGGTCAACCCAGGTAAAGGGACTGCAATTATGTCGAATGAAAAAGTCAGTCTTTATTCCTGAATGTGTTCATTAAACATTTTCCTACAATATTCTTTCTAGTCAGAATCAGTTAACTCTCCTTTTTACAGATAATACAATAGTAACTTCAAAGACATTTACATTGATAAAGTTTTACTATGTCATTATAACAATATAGTGTGGTGGGGAGAAGCAAATTCTTTGATATCAGCCTCGACCAATTTTATTGCATGTTCTGCTACTTGCTAAGGGTGTAACTTTGGGCAAATGATTTGTCCTTTCTTTGCCTTAGTCTCTTCATCTATAAGATGGGAATGGTATAAGAGCTATTGCCTCCTAACGTTATTGTGAGAATTAAACGAATTAATATGTGTAAACACTTAGAACATGTTAGCTATTATTATTATTACAATGTGGCATGCTAAGCCATATGTACTGCTTATGTCATAGAAATGAACATGGATCATTAAATTATACTGACATTTATTGGCCTTGGAGTGTCCACTGCAAGAGTTAATGAACTTTGGGCTCTGTCTTGCACTGGGTCTGACTAGGCCCCAGCCTCCATGCCTTTGCATTGTTGGGAGGAGACTAGACCTCAGATCTTTGTACTTTGGGAACCTTTGAACCTGAAACTGCAACAAAGGGAGGGCAGTTTATTTGGGGAGGTTTTACTCATGTTGCCAGGGAAAGTGATTGTTTTTCCAACCTTCTATCCCACCCGGCCCAGAGTCACTACTGTTCAGTAGACTTTTAAAGACACCAGTGGATACCCTCAGAAGCATCTAAAACACTTAAACCAGGGCCTGAGACTTTCTGTGCTGCCCCTCTTGTAATCTACACAGATTCTTCCTCTAGGACTTGTGAAATGTTGCAGCTCTATATTAATAAGTGGAATGTCTGTACCTATATCCACACCTTGAAAGGAAAGGGCCTGTGATCCAAGCATCAGTGCCCAGCTGAGGTGGTCATACCGGAAGCCAACAGAAATGCATTCTCAGGTATTCAAGGGCCCAGAAAATCTACCACCTTTATACCATTTCTGTAAAAACTACTCCAAGGCACACTCAGCAAACTGAGGAATAAAGTAAACTTAATAACGAAAAAATTGTGGCATAAAAAGTGCTAGTGATGAACATTGAGACCAGTGAATTAAGGCCAAACAAGTGTCATACTAGGTCAAAAGGTAACTGCGCACTAATTATCTGGGCTATTTGTGCAATGATTCACACTTTATGGGTTGAAAGGAAGAAAGTAATAGTGATCCTTGACAACTTAGCTTAGCAGCTATAGAATTCTGGGAAAATTTCCTAGTCCACTTTGGAAATTTCATCTGCAATCGACAATACACTAATTAATCAGGAATTTTAAGAAGCCAAATAAGTTCCTTACTGACATTTACTAAGCTGGAACTAATAGTGCATCAATTCTAAATAAAATGTTACTTTTATTTTATAGCTTTGGGTCAGATTATCCACCTTTCCCCTCTGTCTCTAAAAATAATACATATGATGGAGAATAAGTTATACCAAAAGAACTTTGTGATTTCCACTCCCTAACCTTTGGGGAGACCAAATGACATAATGGAACTAGCAAGTCCGTCAAGCCAGGGAATCAGTACTGAGTCTACAAATTATTAGCTGTGTAACCTTAGACAAATCACTTTACTGCTCTTTGCTTCAAAAATTCTTGATTTATTCCTCATTCTACTGCAAAGCGAGACAAAGGAGCTTTCCCAACTCCCTATAGCCTGGACTCTAGGGTGAGAGAGACAATTCTCAATAATCAATACTGGGACTTCCCTGGCGGTCCAGTGGTTAAGACTCCACGTTCCAGTGCAAGGGGCATGGGTTTGATCCCTGGTCGGGGAACAAAGATCCCACATGCCACACAGTGTGGCAAAAAAAATAAAATAAAAATAAATAAATAAATAAAATATTTATATTAAAAAATCAGTACTATCTAAAGTGATAAATTGTTTGAACAATCAAAAATAATGAGATGGATTCTCACACCAGGAAAGGTTAAAGAACTAGGATTGACATGAGATAGAATGTAGAGAACTTAAATCCTCCCTAACAATGGGCACAGCAATTACACTCGTGTGTGTGTGAGTGATTTGATCTTTACAATTTTCTGTGGAATTATTATCTTCTTTCTCCAAATGGAGAAATGGAGGTTCAGAGAAATTAAGTGATTTGCTCAAAAATAAACAGCAAGATAGAAGTGGAGAGGCAGTGACAACAGTGGGAACGGTGGAGTAAGGACCTCTGAAAAGCTGCTTTCCGGGCAAAGAACATGAACACTGGCAAAAATTGTCAAGATAACTTTTACAACTCTGGAAATTAACCAAAGGGGAGCGTTTAAAAATGGCGGAATCTCAGTAAGCACAGCGAGCTTTGTGGCATTTTCACTCGCCCCATTCCTACGCCTTCTCCCCAGCTCCACAGCAGCCTTGAAAACGAACGGCACCGCATTCACAGTGAAAACCAGCAGCCTAGCAGCCACTGGACGGGGAAGAAGGGGTTGGAACTCCCCAGAACACCATGCTCAGAGAATTGTCATTATTTGACATGTCAGGCAGTTCCCTGGAAAACTCTGTTCTAAGGCCTTGTCTTTACTTGACCGGACTCAGAACAGCTTTTTCCACAGGAACATTTGTCAAAAACAATCAATAGCAGTTGTTTAATATCACAACTGCCTGAGGCAGTGATAACAATTGAGACAAACAAGAAACTGACCAAAAAATTTAGAAGGAAAAGCTGGGGAATAAGATATTCATAGGAGGCTTTGAAAAGGTCCAACGTATTTCTAGAAATCTAGAAGGATGCAAATGGTAAGGCCGGGCGCGTGTTCCAGGAAAGATCTAAATAAATTGAGAGACATCTTGTGTTCATGGATTGGAAATTTTAATATTGTTAAGATGGCAATACTCTTCAAATTGATCAATAGATTCAATGCAATCCTATCAAAATCCCACGTGCTTTTTTCGCAGAAATTGACCAGTTGATCCTAAAATTCATATGGAAATTTGAGCGACAGAACAGTCAAAACACTCTTTTTTTTTTTAATTTTATTTTATTTATTTTTGGCTGTGTTGGGTCTTCATTGTTGCGTGCGGGCTTTCTCTAGTTGCAGAGAGCTGGGGCTACTCTTCGTTGCGGTGTGCAGGCTTCTCATTGCGGTGGCTTCTCTTGTTGTGGAGCACGGGCTCCAGGTGCGTGGGCTTCAGTAGTTGTGGCTTGCGGGCTCTAGAGCACAGGCTCAGTAGCTGTGGGGCGCGGGCTTAGCTGCTCCGTGGCATGTGGGATCTTCCCGGACCAGGGCTTGAACCCGTGTCTCCTGCATTGGCAGGCGGATTCTTAACCACCGCGCCACCAGGGAAGCTCGCCAAAACATTCTGCAAAAAGAAGAGCAAAGTTGGAATCACTCTTCCTAATTTCAAAAGTTACTACAAAGCTACAGTAATCCACTTAGCAAGGTATTAGCATAAAGATAGAAATATAGATCAATGGAACTGAATTGAGAGTCCAGAAATCAATTATTACACTTATGGTCAGTTGATTTCTACAAGGGTGCCAAGACAATTCAATGGGGAGAAGAATAGTCTTTTTAACAAATGGTACTGGGACAACTGAATATTTGTGTGCAAAAGAATGAAGTTGGAACCCTACCTATATTAGTCAGGGTTCTCCAGAGAGGAAGAACCAATAGGATATACAAAGACATATAGAAAGAGATTCGTTATGAAGGATTGGCTCACATGATTATAGAGGCCAAGCTGGAGGCCCAGGGAAGCCAGTGGTGTAGTTCTAGTCCAAACCTAAAGGCCTGAGAATGAGGGAAGCTAATAGTGTAAGAATCCAAAGGTCTGAGGACTGCAGGGGCTGATAGTATAAGTCCAGTCTGACTCCAAAGGCCCAAGAACTAGAAGTGCCAGTGTCCAGGGGAGTGAAAAGATGGATGTCCCAGATTGAACAGAAGAACAAATTTGCCCTTCCTCTGCCTCTTTGTTCTATTCAGGGCCTCAACGGATTGAATGATGCTCACCTGATTTGGTGAGGGTGATCTTCTTTACTCAGTCTATGATTCAAATGCTAATCTCTTCTGGATACCCCCTCATGGACACACCCAAATATAAGGTTTTATCAGCTATCTAGGCATCCCTTAGCACGGTCAAGTTGACACATAAAATTAACCATCACATCATATGTAAAAATTAACTCAAAATCAATCAAAGGCCTAAATGTAAGATCTAAACTGTAAAACTCTTAGAAGAAAACATAGGAGTAAACCTTCATGAGCAATGGTTTCTTTTCTTTTTTTTCTGTCTGTGCCACACAGCTTGCAGGATCTTAGTTCCCTGACCAGGGATCGAACTTGGGCCCCCAACAGTGGAAGCTCAGAGTCCTAACCACTTGACTGCCAGGGAGTTCCCTGTAATGGTTTCTTAAATACAACACCAAAAGCATAGCAACCAAAGATAAAATAAATTGCACTTCATCAAGATTTAAAACTTTTTTGCTTCAAATGATATTATCAAGAAAGTGGGGCTTCCCTGGTGGGGCGGTGGTTAAGAATCCGCCTGCCAATGCAGGGGACACGGGTTCGAGCCCTGGTCCAGGAAGATCCCACATGCTGTGGAGCAACTAAGCCCGTGCGCCACAACTACTGAGCCTGCGCTCTAGAGCCCACGAGCCACAACTACTGAAGCCTGCGTGCCTAGAGCCTGTGCTCTGCAACAAGAGAAGCCACCTCAATGAGAAGCCCGCACACCGCAACAGAGAGTAGTCCCCACTCGCTGCAGCTAGAGAAAGCCCGCGCGCAGCAACAAAGACCCAACGCAGCCAAAAATAAATAAATAAAATGAAATAAATTAATTAATTAAAAAAAAAAGAAAGTGAAAGACAAACTACAGAATGGGAGAAAATATTTGGAAATTATATATCTGATAAGAGACTACTACTTAGAATATATAAAGTACTTACACAACACAATAATTAAAAAAAAATAATCCAATTTTAAAATGGACAAAGTATTTGAACAGATATTTTTCAAAGAATATATACATATGGCCAGTAAGTACATGAAAAGATGCTCAATATCATTAATCATTAGGGAAATGCAAATTAAAACCACAATGAGATACCACTTCATACCCACTAAGGAAAGCTGTAATCAAAAAGGTAGACAATAACAAGTATTGGCAAGGAAGGATGTGGAGAAATTGAAATCCATCATACACTGCTGGTGGGAATATAAAATGGTTCAGTCACTTTGAAAAACAGTTTGGAGTTCCTAAAAATGTTAAACATAGAGTTACCATATAACTTAGCTGTTCCACTCCTATGTATACCCAAGAGAATTGAAAACATACATTCACACAAAAACTTCATAGAAGCATTATTCAAATAGCTAAAAGTGGAAACAGTCCAAATGCCCATCAACTGATGAATGGTTAAACAAAAGTGGTATATCCATACAATGGAATATTATTCAGTCATAAAAAGGAATGAAGTACTGGTACATGCTATAGCATGGATGAATCTTGATACATTATGCTAAGTGAAAGAATCCAGACACAAAAAGCTGCATATAATCACATATGATTTCATTTATATGAAGCATTCAGAACAAGAAAATCAAATCTATAGAAACTGAAAGTAGATTAGTGACTGCTTTGAGTTAGTGGGATGTTGGGGTGAAATGAGAGTTGACTGCTAATGGATACAGGGATTCTTTGGGGAATGATGAAACTGTTCTGAAATTAGAGAGTGGTGGTGGTTACACTACTCTGTGAATATTTAAAAACCTCTGAACTGTACACTTTAAAAGGATGAATTGTATGATACATGAATTACATCTCAACACATTTTTTTTAAAAATTAAAACAATAAAAGAGATGTAGCCAAGAGGCAGGTATTCTAATTGTAAGATTGGAGGCTCTCCACTGCACTACCAAATGATATGCATTAGCCATCACAAACTACTGTTTAATGAAGACACACAAAAGAAAGGGGATTGCTCTTTTTCCTGGATGATGGGTGTGCATAGTGTGAGTTCTTATATGGTCCTCTTATATTCTCATTGCCCCACTGGGACCCACACATGGGAAGCTCTTAAGAAATATCTGTTAATTGTATAAATGAACTAGGTGTTTCATTCTGTAAGAGAAAAATCTTGTTGGCAAGATATGTTTAACAAACTCTTTTCTGGTAATTGTCATCCCTTCCTGTCTCGGAATGCTTAGGTAAAAATGAGAAGAGCACCAAGGAATCAGAATATTCTGGCAGTTCTTATAGGGGAAAGAAATCGGATTGGAAATCTTCCCATGTATGTGGCTTATCTGGTTTATTCTAAACTAATCTCTGAGAAAAGTTCTTCCCTTACTTCCAGGCATGACGTATTGACTGATTTTATAGAGTTTCAGAAGAGAAACTCAACCTAAGCTATGTATGTATGAGGAGCTACCAATTATTCAAATACGCTTCTTTCTTTTTTAATGTTAATTTGGGGCAAATAATACATATGTCAAATATACCATATCTGTTTACGTGAAACTCCTAACAAAAAATAAAAATAAGGAAAACAATAACTAATGGTCAAAGTTTATTTCATATTTAAGGAATTAATGGAAATTCTATGATTCTTTGCATTCTGTTTGAATAATAGGGGTTTCTTAGCTTGTTTATTATTTCGAGTGTCAATTTATAAAAATATTAAATTCAATGTATGTCTTCTATGTTCAAAGCACTGTGCTAAATACGGTAAGATATATATAAACATGATAAGGGCATGGTAGACACTGGCATCAAGGACATTATAGTCTCCTTGGTAAGGTTTTTCTTGATCATTCCATTGAAAAATTTAAACCTCCATACTACCCTGACCCTCTCGTCCATACCATTTTTTCTCCCTCAGAAAAATCTAAAATACTAAGTATTTTACCTGTCTTTTTTGTTTATTGCCTTTTTCCCCCAAACAGAATATGTTTCATGGTGACAGGCATTTTTGTGTGTTTTGTTCATCACTGCATCTCCAATGTCTAGAATGGAGATATTAATGTCTAGAATGGATCTATATATTTAATTAGAGGTGCACAAATAAACATCTAATTGGCAAACTAACAAGAGTAAGCTAGATAGTTCAGTCATGGCTAGTGCGTGGAGAGATTTCTTGAAAATCAGAAGATGGGTTAATTTTGGATGTCGGTGACCTTGGACAAAGCATTTTTCTTCACCTATAAAGTGAAGGAATTGAATTATCAGGAGACTCAAATTTTCTCATCTTACAAATCACCAGCCACTCCACTAAAGAATCTGAGCCCCTGTATGACAGAAACAAAAGTCCATTATTTTCCAAAAACAACATTACATGTGTGTCTGCATTCTGTTATATTTTTCAGGTATGACAAGGTTTAAGAACATAAAAATTATAATACCATAAAGAGGAATAAATTTTGTGGCTAGGATTTATAGTGTAATAACTAATAATAATAATGCTATAAAGAATTAAAATTATAGCAATGCTGTTGAGAATATTTTATTGAGTGCCAAGTGTAAAATGCACTAGTGATAAATTAAAAATTGCAGTAATGGTATTAGCAGGAGAGACATCATGTATATCTCCTGAAAATTACTGATATATTCTTATAATTTACTGTAAAATATTTCATACTGCAGTTATGTAAGGTGTTACCATCGGAGGAGACTGTGCGGGTCTCAAGTGAACCTTTCATGCAGGGAGTGGTTGAAGCACCTAAAGAAACCAGAGACCTGGGAACCTCATTGAGCTTAATGGTGTTTATTGAGGATTTACTATGTACCAGGCATTTTCTAAGGACTTTGTGTTAATTCATTTGATCTTTAAAAAAAAAAAAAAGCCCGTCTTAAAAATGAGAAAACCGAGAAGCTGAAGGTTGTCCCAACCAGGACAGAAACCCAGGCAGCCTAGCTCATTGCCATGAGCCTAAGTACTTCATGATCATACTCTTTCATTACTTTTTTTTTTTTTTTGGCTGCACCAAGAGGCTTGGGGGATCTTAGTTCCCCACCAGGGATTGAACCCAAGCCCCAGCAGTGAAAGCATCGAGTTCTAACCACTGGACCACCAGGGAATTCCCGTGTGTTCTGCTTTCTAATGGATTTTTCTTTTGGAAAACATGCAGCAGAATTTGGTCCGAGACTTACTATTATAACGATTTATATATCACGACTGAGTTGGGTGGATGGGTAGGTAACTTGCTCTCCTACCTTAAACTTCTTGAGCAATTATTGTTATCTTTCAAAAAGAAGCTAAGTGTTATGCATGACCAAGTTACCTCAGGTCAGTTTGCAATAATCCTGAACTGATTGACAACTCGGAGGTGAAAAACCTCTTTGTTCCCTTCCTTTGTAATCAGAAGATACCAGAAAACACATCATCAGGTCAGGTCATCGTCCGACTAAATCTCCTCCAATGGCATCTTTTTGCCCCTAGCATAAAGCCCAACTCCCTAATATAGTTTTTACGGCCCTTCAAAATCTGGCCCAGTTACCTTTTCGGCTCATGGCTGACCACTTCCCATTCATTCTCTGTTTCAGGCTTTCCTGTAATTCAGTTTCTTTCAGTTTCTCAACAGTGCTGAACTCTTGCTCCAGGATTTTTTTTTTTTTAATTAAAAAAAGTGAGGTAAAATTTATGTAACACAAAGTTCACCATTTTAATCATTTTAAAGTCTATAATTTATGATGTCATGCAACCATCACCACTATCTAACATTGAAAGAAACCTCATATTCATTAGCAGACGCTCAGAATTCTTCCCTACCCCCAGCCCCCAACCACCACTAATCTACACTCTCTCTATGGATTTACCTGTTTTAGACATTTCATATAAATGAAATCATACAACATGTGGTCTTTTGTGCCTGGATTCTTTCACTTAGCATAATGTTTTCAACATTCATCCACGTTGTAGCATGAGGCAGTACTTGATTTCTTTTTAAGGCTGAATAACATTCCATTGTATGGAGAGACAACATTTTATTTATTTGTTTGTTTGTTTGTTTATTTAGGCTGCACTGGGTCTTCATTGCTTCACGCAGGCTTTCTCTAGTTGCAGCGAGCGGGGGCTACTCTTCGTTGCGGTGCACTGGCTTCTCACTGCGGTGGCCTCTTTTGGTTGTGGAGCACGGGCTCTAGGCACACGGTCTTCAGTAGTTGCAGCATGCGTGCTCAATAATCACGGCACATGGGCTCTAGAGCACAGTCTCAGTAGTTGTGGTGCACAGGCTTAGTTGCTCCACAGCATGTGGGATCTTCCCGGACCAGGGCTCGAACCTGTGTCTCCTGCATTGGCAGGCGGATTCTTAACCACTGCGCCACCAGGGAAGTCCCAAATGGATAGACCACATTTTGTTTATCCATTCATCAGCTGGTGGACATTTGGGTTATTTCCATTTCTTTGGCTATTATGAATAATGCTGCTATGAATATTTGTGTACAAGTTTTTGTGTGAACATATATTTTCAATTCTTTGGGGTATATACCTAGGAATGAATTGCTAAGTCGTATGGTAAATCCATATTTAACTTTCAAAAAACTGCTCAACTATTTTCTTTCCAGGATGTTTTCATTGGCCCCTGGGATAATGTAAAGGTGCCAGGCCTTAGCATTCATCCTTTCAGGTCCCAGCTTAGACATTACTTTTCCAAGAAGCCTTCCCTGACTGCTTAAGTTGAAATTAGATATCCCTAAATCTGAGGTAAAGAATACTACCCAGCACTCACCATATTATCTTGTACTTGTTTCTTTCTCTCTTCACCAGCACACTCCTAGTCTGTGAATTCTAGGGGTGTTAAGAGGGAATATGTGTATCTTACTCTCTTGCACAGTGCCTGCCATCAGGGAGGCATGCAATAAGAAGACGTTAGATTGAATAATCACAGCATTTATTCTATTCAAAGCAACAAAAGGCTCTGTTGCATGATTCTTCCACTAACAAGTCTACATAAACTGATTCATGGAGTTGTCACTGAAGGATGCTAATTAGTGAATTGTTTATACACAGGTATACACATGTACACATATGTATATATACATATAACACTAAAATTCATGACTATTTTAGTGATTGATTCTTTAAGTGTTTAAGAATAAAGTTTAGGGGACTTCCCTGGTGGCGCAGTGCTTAAAGAATCTGCCTGCCAATGCAGGGGACACAGGTTCAGGCCCTGTTCCGGGAAGATCCCACATGCCGCAGAGCAACTAAGCCTGCGAGCCACAACTACTGAGCCCACATGCTGCAACTACTGAAGCCCGTGCGCCTAGAGCTCGTGCTCTGCAACAAGAGAAGCCACCGCAGTGAGAAGCCCGAGCATCACAATGAAGAGTAGCCCCCGCTCGCCGCAACTAGAGAAAGCCCGCACACAGCAACAAAGACCCAATGCAGCCAAAAATAAATAAATTAAAAAAAAAAAAAAGGAATAAAGTTTAGGGACCACCTATTATGCCCAGATTGAAATTGCATTAATCTGTACAAATGTTTCAAAAAACAACTGCTACTTTTTGACCAAGTAATTCCACTTCTGAAAATCCTAAGGAAATAATTCTAAATGCAGAAAATGTTTTATGTATAAAGGTTTGCCTGAAAAATTATTTATGAACAATTAAAGATTGGAAACAAGCTCCCTCAATAGGTAATGGAGGAGTGGCTGCATAAATTCTACAGATATTTAAAAGAATGTTCAAGAAGGATCTAGAATAATGTGGTAGAAATTGTAATATACTGTAACTGCAGCTATTTAAAGAGGGGGAAAAAAATCCCAAACCTATGACAAGAAATATTTCAAAATGCTAACACTGGCATGGTTTGTGCTGTGGGACAATATATGGTTTTTCTCTTCTATTTTATTTTCTAAATTTTAAATGTGATTTTACTGCCATAATAATTTTTAAAGTACAATAAACATTGAAGCAAATAACATGAAAAAAAAGAAAAAAGCCCATATCACTAAATGTGATGTCTCTGATGAAGATTTTGTTTAGGACGTTCACTTTGAGAGTACAGGGACAGACATTCATAATGCTTTATGAGATGCTGTAGGGCAACTGGCCATTCAGAAGGGTGAGATTGGGGGTCACGTTCTTCTCCCCATTTGTCTCCTAGGTCGCCCACGGGGCCAGTGAGGGCAGGGTGTGGTCTCCATCTCCATCCTCAGCAGGAGGCTTAGGTCTGGCAAAGAGCCAGGCAAGACATGAAGGCTCAAAAGAGCACCTATTTAGCCCAAATCAACTGAGAAAATTAACTCTAAGGCTCACAGAGATATTGGTACTCTTATTTATAGTTCTCCACATTTCTAATTATTACACAATGCCTGAGGAATGTAGAGCAAAGATCATCCTCAAACTTCAGTGAGCATAATAATCACCAGAGCCTCTGGATTAAGAGAGATTCCCCAGTCCTGGCTCAAAAGATTCACATTCACTAAATCTGGGATGGAGTTCAGGCATCCATCATTTTTATCTAACAAGCAAAGTAACGATGCAGATGAGCCATTTCTCACGACATGTGAGAAAACATGCTTTCCATCATCTTCCAAGATCTTGACTTATTTCTAATTCAGACGTGGCCAGTTGTAACGAGCTCTGCTATGAAAGATGAATTCTGCAAAATTCACCAAACTACAGTACAGCTGACTCCAGTGACCCCAAATTGGAAATTTCCAGAGCACTTCACCTTAGTTTGCTTGCTCTTAGGGAAAAATAGAAAAATAGAGAAAATGCCTATGCTTTAAATTCAAACAAATGTCTTGTGTCTTGTCACCTTGGGACAATAATACAATAGGTGAGCAGTCACTTTTATCGTTTCTAAACTGGCTCCCTTGATAGGTTTGACATAAAAAACAAGCTAAAGAACTACTTTAAGCCTCCTTTCCTAATTCTGAGAAACTTTGCTATTCAGTCACTGTTTGGACTTAGACTTTGGATAAACAATGATAACATCTCATCCGCACTTCAATGTAATTTTATCGTCTTAAAACTTGGAGAGTGCAATGAGAATCTGGCTGTCTGGCAGGGATTCCTCTCTCCCAGAGATGCCCTAGAGGCGAGAAAGTGGGACATCCAAATACTCCGTGTGATCCCAGTTCCAGCCCTTGCCAAGTACATGTCCAACTGCTTGGAGTCTGTGATGAAAGGAAACGGAAATCTATGCTGGAAGCTTTCACCTAATTCTAAAGGGAATTTCATTGCATTTGTAGACAGCCTGGAGTTCTACTTCTCCAGCAGACGCGTAATTAAGGCGCAATGATTGGCCAAGAGTCAAAGCCACAAAGTAGAGCCTGTAAGGAAAAAAAAAAAAATTGCTTCAAGAAACCTGTTAACTGCTCTTCGCTGCTCTTGTTGATACTCTCTTTTAAAACTGTGGGCTAAGGTATTGGTCCCTGCGTGCAGGTCCACCTCTTCCCAGCCCCAGAAGGCACCTCTAAGAAGTTGGTGGATACGGAGGAGACGGTGGGCAACAGACTATAGGGAATGCGGGGTCCTTCAAAAACCGATACCAGAGGGGACAGAGGCTCAAGGTACCTTTTTAAAACCCAAACGGCTTCTAGGATATACCTGTTGGATGGCACTTGCACCTTTATTTACTTGGCCGGGAAACAGCCAGCCTCTGGCTATCCTTGGTCAGCCCTGTCCTCTTCCCGGATGTCGAGAGCCCGGATTCTGCCTAGTAACAGGCCATTTGAGATTCCCATTGGCGGGAACGAACCTTATTTAATAACAATGATAACATCCCCTTCTTATAGTACATTGCAAGATTATTGGTGGGCATTTAGGGTAGATGTGGTTCAAAAAAGAGATAAGCAGTTATATATTTTTTAAATTTCGGGTTTGAAATCAAACTTAGAGAAAAGTTGCAAGAACTGTACAAAACTATTTACCCTTTACTCCTATTCCATGTTGATGTTTTACCATCTTTGCTCTGTACTCCCCTATCTTTTTTTTTTTTAATTAATAAGCTTTTTAAGAACAGCTTTAGATTTAGAGAAAAGTTCAGCAGATAGCACATAGGTTAAAATACCAGCCTCCCCCCTACAGTTTTCCCTATTAGTAAGATTTTACATAGGTATAGTACCTTTATTACAATTAATGAACCAACATTGATTCATTATTATCTGAAGTCTATAGTTTAGATTTCCTTAGTTTTTACCTTCTTGTTCAGATTTCCTTAGTTTTTCCCTTCTTGTTCAGATTTCCTTAGTTTTTACCTTCTTGTTCATGTCACTTTAATTTGACTCAATCCCTCTGAAGCACAGCTGGTAAATGTAAATATAAGCTATTATGCTGCACCTGGGAAAATAGCCAAGAAATATTATTTCGCAATTATTTTTAAAAAGATATTCGGTAGTATCTGTTATAGTGAGAAATCACCCACATGTGAAAGAGTAGAGAAATGGCTTAGCAAAATGGCTTAGCAAACTATTATATATTAACATAGTGATATACTTTCTGGCTATTAAAAGTGTAAACTAGGAAAATTGTTTTAATATGTGGAGCATGCTATTAATGAAAATAGTGGAAGGTAAAATAAAATATGCATGGCTGGTTAGCACTAGTCAGCCCCAAGTTAAAAGGAACCGATGGGACTAGAAATGATTAAAACTTATTACTCCCTAGGTTATATCTTTTGTAAGTATGTTTGAAGTGGTTTTAAAAAATTATTATTAAAAAATAAAACTAGCAGCAATTTTCATATTCAGGAAGTACTTTAAGTAAAAGATTTATATGATCAGAAAAAAAAATCTTTTGGATTCCTATATTCCCTTCTCCACTCTTATGTTGAATGATAAAGTCATTCTAATATATTCTCCCTAGCGATCAAAAAAATAAAGAAAGAAAAGAATCGGACCAGTGATACTGACAGATCTAGCCCATTTTAAGTTGTAATCAAGCTTAACTGTTCTTCAGTCATATCTGGCCCACACCTGTCTCATGTCTCCACTACCCTACAAGCAAACAGAACAGCCACAGGTGTGAGATGGGCGGTCACAGCTGGGAGTTCCCATGAGCAGGCAACCAGTTTCCTGGAGGAGGGACCTCCTGCCTGAAAAGTCATGCACTCAGAACACTGGGCAAAAAAAAAAGCAGATTAAAAACAAAAGAAAATCATTGCTTCAAGTCAAATGAGGACAAAGAATGATTTTTTAAATAATTTAAAACTTAATACTTTTAGGATCTAGCCCTGTATGGAAAAGGAAGTGACATTGAAGCAACACCTGGTCTGCAAATGAATTCTGAACTGCCCCATTTTCAGCCATCTGAAGACCTAAACTTTTATTTTATCTTGAACTCAATAAATAATACCCAATTCAAATGGAAAAATAACAATATATTAAGCAATAAAATAGGTGGAAATTGCTATGCACAGTATGGTTTCTTTTTTCTTATAAATTCTGGAAGGATACACACCGAAGTATTATCAGTGATTACCCTAAGGTAGTGAAATTAGGGAAGATTTTGTTTTCTTGTTCTCTTTTCTTTATCTGCGTTATCTAATTTTTTTTTTTTTACAATAAACATGTATCACTTGTATAATTTTAAAATTCTTTAAGATATGAAATAGATGTAAAATTTATAAAACCCAATCTTTCATCAACTGACTTTAGTTCTGTGTATCTAAATGCAAAGATAGTTGATATTTACAATAATAATCACAAAGCATTAATGATCTTAGATGGTTTTTTTAAACCATAAATTACTTTGTGTTTAGTTTTAGTGCTGAGTGTATTTAATTGTAGTTCAGTTTTCTTAAACTATTTATCATGTGAAGTATATGTGAGAAATTCTTATGAACTAGAATAACTTATTATTCAGAGCAATCCATTTCCCAAACCTACCAGATAATGGAAGTATTTATTGTGGTACCTTCCCACATCACAAAATACTGCTTAACTTCTATATAAACTTCCTTTTATTTTTAGGAACACCAAACAGTTTGTTACTTCAAATCCAGTTTTCATCATAAGCCAATATCTGGATGCTGTAGCTTTAAATTTATAAAGGACAAGAATTTCTTTCTTTTCTCAACTTAGAGAAAGTAAATAAAGACATAAGGAATTTTGAACCTGAGGAAATACCTCCAAAATGGAATTTGAGTCCGACGCTTAACACAATAAAGAGAAAACGTTAACTCTGGTAGAACAAGAGCAGTCCTGTGCCCACAATCCAGGTGACACTTGCCCACCTGTTCCGTCACTCTGCTTTTCCAGGTGGTCTTGAAGAAGCTTTTAGCAGGGAAACACCTGGACCCAAGAGACCACAGAACGTGTAAGGTGACACACATATAAGGGACATAGAGTTACGGTCAGGTGGCACCTAAGACAACTTCTGCCTGCAGATGTGTGTCTGTGTTTAGAGAATTAATCCTTTTCTCAAAGAGTCACAGGCTGCTCGCAGGATGAGGAGTTTTCGCGGTCACTCGGTCTGCTGCCTCATGCGGATGTCTTCCTTTATAAGAACCTGGGGACTTCCCTGGTGGTCCAGTGGGTAAGACTCCATGCTCCTAATGCAGGGGGCCCAGGTTCGATCTCTGGTCGGGGAACTAGATCCCACATGCATGCCGCAACCAAAAAAAGATCCCACATGCTGCAACTAAAGATCCCGCCTGCCGCAACAAAGACCCGGCGCAGCCAAAAATAAATAGATAGATAGATAAATAAATAAATAAAATATTTTTAAAAAACCTTTTAAAAAGCATCTGGGAGACATCTTAAATAAATACAATAAATCTTGTGGTGTAAGAATGTAAAGCCAATTCAGTTCCCCATTATCCATGCTTGAACATACATGGTGGAGGGGGTGTTTTGGAGGGACATAGAATATCAACATTGGTCACTGAAAATTTCAAACAATTTAAAAATCCTAACAAGCAGCAAGTAGTCTTGAGTTTCAACCCCTCTGTCAGTACCTGACTGAAAGCTGCAGTTGACCGAGAACAGAGATCAGAAGAGAAAATGAGTGTGAAAGATCATCCACATTGGATACTCTGCTCCTGAAAGAGAGGTGTATACCCCATATGTGAAAAGTGGTTCTAGGATTCAGTTTTCCCAAGATTTCATGATGGTATCAGAAACTTGCCCAAGAAATCCAGGGCAATATTTTGTGATCTCTCTGCAGACATAGAAAGATAGCTCCACAGGTAGGCTTAGTATATGTTATTATGAAATGTTACTTAGTTTATATGCCCCATAAGAATAGCTCTTGTGAGAAGATTTGGCCTCAGGATAAAGCGAAACCAGCCTTCTGTTCTTTTTTTCCCCATTTCTGCTACCCATTAGGACTACTGTGCATTTTAGTACCTTTCATCCTGAAGATCTGAGGCCAACTTGATGCTATTGGTATGTCTTTCTCCCTCGTCCCCTTTGCTTTCCTCACAAAAATCAAGGCTCCCAGAGATTTCCTACCTGGCATATAACCAGTTAGGGTTAAACTAGGTGGAAAACTAATACTCAGTCAACATCCAAACCCCCAAGGGCATGTCTATTCCAATGCAAGTGATATAGTCCAGCCCCTTCCAGAAAGAAAAATCAATGGGACTCTCCTTGGACCATCAGTTTAGGCAAAGCTACTGTCATCAGCTGAATAATTCATTTTGCTTACTTTCTTAAAGTTTATTTTAATTAGAAACTCTAAATACTCTGATCTAGACACCCTTATGTGACTTGGTAATCCTCTTTCCTCAAACCACTAAGGAAATGGGACTATTTCTAGCCCAGTGGCTCCCTGCCTTAGCCCTACTGTGGCTGGCCAAGGCTCGTAGGCAGTGAGACCCAGTGTGGGACTGTGGCAGTTGCTTGGTTCACTACAGTTGTCCCTGAAGCACTTCCCTAACTGAAAACAAATGATAGGACTTCACGACACAGCTAATTGTATTTGAGGCTATAAATATAATAGCAAAATCTTCAAGTTCTATAAGAGTAACAATTACGGTTTCAGAAACAGTGATGGCACAGAAATACCTGTTAATAGCTGCTAGACTTGGGAGTATTCACTCTTCTCAAAAAGAGAAATAGAACACATGGAAAATTTAGATCCTCTAAAAACAGAGTCCTGTCTTTGACCCCAACAGGCAAGTTGACAAATATCTTTCTCCTTATTTGTCATCATTTTCTTGCTTAATTGAGGCACAATTTGCATACAGTGATGCCTTTTTAAAAAACACAAGTCCTAAAAGTAGAAAAGAGGAGTCAAACTTGGGAACTAGGGATCAAGAAATACTATACCAAAGAGGAAGAATATTTCAATATGTCAGTAATTTTTAATCCAATTCAGTGAAACTTCATCTTGACAAAGTTAGTGGAATTTTGGTTAAAGTTTACTGCATGGTTGAATTTAGTTTATTTCAAATTTCCTGAGTGATGGTAGCTTTACATACACACACACACTCAACTCTCCATAAGCCTCACCCCTTCAGAGCTCTGCCTGGATTTCAATTCCAGGCTAAACCAGAGCTGCTGATTTGACTGATGTTAGTTTACACGACTTCAATTAAACCTAATTCTGTTTAATGACATACTATAATAGCTCATGATTGTTACACACAGATAGTTGAATTGTCTTTTTCATTTGAAATGAGAAACACGAGCATCTTTTTATATAGAAGCATAATGAAAAATGTTTGACTCTATTGGCAAATCTCATTCTCGTAGCACTTGTTTTAATCAACCAGAGAATTTCTTTGTCTTCAGCATAGATTGAAATTTAAAGTGAACTGTATATTTTGAATGGTGTTTAAAATAATAATAGCTAACATTTATTGAGGATTTACTATGTACCAGGCATTTTTAAAATTTTTTATTTATTTTTTATAAAGCAGGTTCTTATTACTTATCTATTTTATACATATTAGTGTATTTATGTCAACCTCAATCTCCCAGTTCATCCCACCACCACCACTCCCCCCCCACCCCGGCCCCACTTCCCCCCTTGGTGTCCATACGTTTGTTCTCTGCATCTGTGTCTCAATTTCTGCCCTGCAAACCGGTTCATCTGTACCATTTTTCTAGGTTCCACATATATGCGTTAATATACGATATTTGTTTTTCTCTTTCTGACTTACTTCATTCTGTATGACAGTCTCCAGGTCCATCCACGTCTCTACAAATGACCCAATTTTGTTCCTTTTTATGGCTGAGTAATACTCCATTGTATACATGTGCCACGTCTTCTTTATCCATTCATCTGTTGATGGGCACTTAGGTTGCTTCCATGACCAGGCTATTGTAAAATAGTGCTGCAATGAACATTGTGCATGTGTTTTTTTGAATTATGGTTTTCTCTGGGTATATGCCCAGTAGTGGGATTGCTGGGCCATATTGTACCAGGCGTTTTCTAAGGACTTTGTGTTCATTCATTTGGTCTTTAAAAAAAAAAAAAAAAAAAAACCATCTTAAAAGTGAGAAAACCAAGAAGATGACGGTTGTCCAAACAAGGACAGGAACCCAGGCAGCCTCGCTCATTGCCACGAGCCTAAGTACTACATGATCCTACCCTTTCATTATACATTCCCCCAACCCCTGACGCCCCCCACCCCCCGAGAAAGGGATTGAACCCCGGCCCTCGGCAGTGAAAGCGCGGAGTCCTAACCATTGGACCGCCAGGGAATTCCCTCAATTACACATTTTTAATCATTTGATGCCAGCAAACACAAGCACATATACTAACACTGCTGTGCTAAACAGCCTGTACAGGGGTTGAATTTATACTCTTAGATCAGTGCCACCTTGAACGTAGACTGTCATCACAGTAGTGAAGTGGTCTGATCACTGAACCGGAGCATTAGAGATGAGAGGAAATGGAGAGATCTTTTTGGATCTCACCTAATTTCTTCTGATTTTTATCGACTAAGTAAGCTCCTCCAACTAAAATTTTCTTTCCTCATTTTTAGACATCCAAACGTATTCACCTTATCTAGCTAATTGAGTCAATATTCCTATTTCCAATATGAAAGCAAGACACTACAATAATTTACCTGATCTCTGCTTCTAGTCTGTCTCCCTTACTATAGCAAGAGGAATCTTTACTTCACCCCAGTCTATACAGGTCTACATTAAACTGTCAAGGGCTCCCCATTGCCTGGGTCAGTAGTTCTCAAATACGTACAGGAACTTATTATGGTGATGGCTGCACAACTCCGTGAATACACTCAAAACCACTGACCTGTATACTTTAAATAGGTGAATTGTATGGTATGTGAACTATATCTCAAAGTTGTTACTTTAAAGAATTTATTGAGGAAATCAAAGCACCTGGAAGTCATGGCACGCTATGTGTAAAATCCTAAAATGTTGAACTAAAAGCAGTTTTACTAGCAGAAAATAACAGTATGGTAGATACTATATATAATTATAAGATTAAGATTCACTACTTTACAACTATGTCTACCAAAAAGCAAGTGGTTGAGCTAAGGTTATCACCAGTTTCTAATGTTTGCCTCTAATATTAAATTGCCATTTGTTCAATTGCCTACCACTGTTTGCCAGCAAAGCAGCATTAACATCAAAGACAAGGAAAATTTGAAAGGGAAACTTTAAAATTGAGTACATCCTATACAATACTTTATTTATTTGTCTTCAAATTAAGACTTCAGGAAAGCTTCCATATTTGGAATTACACTAAGGTTTTCTGGAGATTTGACAATCCCTGGCTTCCTAGAAAATGCTTATTTTTCTTGACGTATCATAAAAGATCCTTTTTTCAACCTGACCTTAAATTCCCTTTCCATCTTCACCTCGTTCCACAGCGCCTTAGGCTGCCACACAGCAGAAGCCACCTATCTCCCACAGCCATAAGGGCCTAAGTATCCCCCAAACACACCCTGCAGCTTTGCCCTCACAGAGGCTTTGACATCTGAGCTGTCCTTTGAAACGTGAAAGTTCTCCAGGAAAAGAGCAAAAGGGATTCTAAGCTGAAAGAATTCAGCACCAGGACAGAAACTGAGAGGGTAAGGGCATTCACACCCCGATGGGTCTGGCCTCAGTGGGGGGGAGGTTTGTGGCTGGCAGGAGGCTGGGAATGGCAGTCCTCCTGGTCTGTGCTTTATGACACGAGCAAAAGGGTGACTCCATCAGGTCTGTGCTGTACTCTGCTCTCAACACCCTCTTCTGCCCCACCCCCTCCCCAAATACATGTTGACCACGTAAGAAGGTTGACCAGAGCCATAGGTACGTTATGGGGACAAAGGACAGACGGACCTGACGGATCCTCATAAGAATGAACGTGGAACCCAGGAATGTGTCCTAACCATTGAGCAATCACCCAATGTTGTGCTATGAAATCACACACTGAAGCCAAAGGCAAGAATGTGGTAGAACCAACAAAGCTGGTTTCTGTGGAAAGCCAAGATCATTCACCTAAAGATGCCTGGCCTCCCAGTAGCCCACCCTGATTTTCTTAGCCCAAAGGACTCTCTCCTCTGAAATCCTCTGGAGCACTTCATTTTGTACTTACGACACTCTGAAAAAAATTTTTTTTCTTGTATTGCAGTTGTTTTGTCCTCATTCCTGGTACCACCTTCTTTTTCCTTTGCCTCATTTTAAAAGCTTATACCTAATACAATGCAGCTTTAAAAGACATCTTGGGAGTAAGGTATGGTATAAATCAGTCAACAACAAGTCTTGTTAGATTTTAAGTTCAAGAGGTGAGAAGTTATGTCCCATTCACCTTTATCAATCCCACAGCACCAAGGAAAACATAGTTGTTGAATAAATTGACATTGTGATAACAATATGGTAAAGTAAAAACATTCTTTGGCTTTTAAAAGAAGTTGACATTTTTTATTTTTTTCCCTCCTGGGAGATCACCGCCTGTACTAGAGTATTCACATAAATGTTTATCTTTTATGTTTAAAAATTTCATCTCTCCTAACCATACACCTGCTGTCTGTGCTTGTAGCTTTTTTTTCTTGATGTGATTTGCCAGTTTCATCCCTTGTATAGGTCTTTTTGGAGAAAAGCAACCCTTAGATTTATTTATTCTGCCTATTTTTTTGTTTGTTTTCTGATAGAACAGATATATTTATTTCAGCAAAATTATAAAGTAAAACTACAAAGAAACAAAATATTTGACACTCACTGAGTCACAGTTTTGTAAGGCAGAAAGTTAACAATAATCAGCATAAGTACAATAAATTATAAAGATCTGTTGATATTTTAATGGGGGAAAATAGCCAGAAGAAACACAAAAATACTTTAAAATACATCATTGCCACAGCACATGAGAACATTTCCATAAAAAATTAACTATTTCCTCTTAGACACTTCATCTTTCAGCCCTCTTTGAATTTACATTCTGAAATCTTGATTTTCTACTGCAGTTTATAAACTAGCCATTCTCTCATTCCATGGACCCACAAAGATCAGTCCCATCACAAGCAAATAAAAGGACCACTTCGTGTTAGAGATAACAGCACTTCAAGGCTAATATTTAATCTTAATTGGCAAAATGTTTAGTGCAAATAAAATTATATTTAGCAGCTTAGAAAATTCCTGGTGGGGAGGCATTCACCTCATAACCCTTACTGCATCCCCAGAACAAAATCATTTCTCACTTTTCATGAGTATGAACACTGGCCATTCAAACCTACTGAAAACTACTGATGCTAATTCTGCTGTTTGTTACACAGGGAGCTTCCATAAAAGATGGTTTCAGTCACTATGCAAATGAGCCATACAGTTTTTACATTTGGAAAGTTCCCCTCAGGTTGATGTTCTTTTAAAAAAGCAGGGTCTGAATGTCAGTCACAACTGGATCTTACCCAACTGCTTCTCTGAAACGAGGCATTAATCATTTCTTGCGCTGGCCACCAAAGGTTGCATTCAAAGGAAGACCTGAGGATGGGGCAGAGGAATCTCTTAGAGCAACTTCTACTCTCCAGTAATAATTTTACTGCACAGATTTGAATGCCAAAAAAAAAAAACAACAACAACAAGGGAAAGAAGAGGAGCCATCTGATTTCAAACCTGGTGTTTTCCACTCTCAGCCAAGATTTGTTCTCCAAATGAATGGAAGCCAGAGAGCTCCTAGCCAGAGAGAGGATTTTGTTTGAGCTTCATCAATTCCTTGAATTGCCTCTCTTCTTGTTAGACATCTGTTTCCTCTCTAGCCAAGGCCTGGGGTAGCTGCTTGGGAGAATAGTGTGGCCTGCTGTGCCCGGATCTGTGATGGCAAGGGAAGGAGAAGTACAGCCGGGTTTTAAGCACCTGACTCTGCTCCTTGTCTACGTTCACTGGCCCAAGGACTTGAGCCGTCAGAAAGCTTGGACGACCTCTGAGGTCCACGATGTGCTGACGCAGGATCCAGGGAGGTAAACACTAGGTAGGCCATCTCACTTGGCCTCTCGACCAACTCCTCAGCAATTTTTCCATTCCCCCTGGATTCTCTCACTGAATAGCTCAACGATGGGGCTGTGGAGTCCATGTTGGAAAGAGGGGCTCCCCTCAGTCACTATACTCTTCTCTTTCCCTTAGACTGGGGAATTTCTCATACTGGTTGGCTGACCTCCATTTGCTGTGCTGACTTTTGAGCAGTGCAGCAAAGGAAGTCTTTCGAGTGACACTTCTAGATATTTCCCGGCTCTTGGCCCTCCTGGTGGGGGAAGAGCTTCGAACCAAGGGATAGGTGGAAAAAATGGGCTTGCCCCGTGGGGCTTCCAGTAGCTGCCATATTTCCCCAGAGGTATTACTGGTCAGATACTGCCAAGGCTTCTTCCCACTGCTGTCCCGGACGTTCACACGAGACGCCAACCTTTGCACTAGCAATTTGATGATCCCCTGGTGGCCATGAATGGCTGCAAGGTGCAGCGGGGTATACCCACAACTGGACTTCACATTTATATCGAGAGCAATCCCTGCTTTCTGTGCGCCTGAGACCAAGTCCTGAAGGGCCCTGAGGTCACCGTGTTTGGCTATCCAGTGCAAGGCAGTGTACCCAGTCAAAAAGTCTTTGTGCAAAGCCAGCTGGGGGTCCTCCCAGAACAAAGTCAACACCTGAATCCAAGAGCCACTGGCAAGCTTCACAATCCATTCATGCTCCCTGGCATCAAGAGGGACCAGGGATGACTTGTGCTCGGAAGATCTGGTGGGGATCAAGGCTGCAGGCCTCTCCCCTCCAGGGGCCCATGAGCTGTGTGGATGACCACACTCAACAACAGTAGCCTTAAGGTCTGCAGGTTTTGGTGTCAAAGCGGCATCCACCCTTGGGCTGGACATTGCTCCCACCTTCGAGGGTCTCCTGGACCGGGGAGGGCGCCGGCTCCTTTTCAGCAAATCCCCCTCAAGGCACTCCTCATCAGAGGAGGACAATTGGGCTCTCTCTGCCCTAGAGCTCCTCCTTAGGGATCTCCTTAATTTGGGGACAGGCCAGGGCAAAGGCTGAGGGTGGCCTGCAAGGCCACCAGCTCCTATTGGGACAGGCTGAGAAGGGTGACCATCCTCTCTGTTCCTGAGGCCCTGAAGGCTCCTGCTGGGGCTGCCCTCCTTTGGAGAAGGGGCCCCAGCTGGATTCCTGAGCCTTCTCCCATCTGGGGCTCCCGGGGCAAGGTGCAGCCCTTCTTCAGAACCCCCAGGGGACTCTTTGGGTCCACTGCTGCTCTCCTCACTGCCGTGGCTCTCCTGGTCCACAAAGTCCTCCAGATCTTGTAGGGACAGCTGACAACGAATGCTACGAAAGACTGCCAGTGGAGACTTCCCCGGCCAGGATTCCGAAACAGCGGGAAAGAGAGAATGAAGGGGAGGAGGGAGCTCCGGAGGTGCTGGCTTAGATTCCGGGACCCAGAAGCCCGGCTCCGAGGGTAGCTGGGGGAAATTGTCTGGCAGCATCGACCAGGCTCGGATGGGACCCTGGTTTCGGGCCTTGGGTATCTGGGGGTGTCTGACCACCCACTCTCGAGTGCGCTGCTGCTGCTGCTTCAGGGTCGAATAATGCAGGGAGCTCGGGGTCACCAGCTCGGGCGGCTCTCCGGGGGGAGTGGGGCAGGACAGGAGAGCAGGCGGGGAAGCCCCGCTCCCAGCAGCCTCGACGGTTGTCGGTGGAGAGCGGGGTGCCGCGGACACCGGCGGGGTCTCCGCGGGCGCACCTCCCCGCTGCGGCCTGGGAGCCCCGCGGTCGTCCTGGGCAGGCGGGGCTGGCGCCGGCTTCTCCCAGGCGCTGGCGGTGGCGGTGGGGGGGTCGGGGAGTGAGCCGAGCAGCGGCTCGCCCGGGAGTCCCCCCAGGCCGTTCTGGAGGCATTCCCAGCAGCAGCCGCCCTGCGTCTCGGCCGCCGCGCACCTCGCTCCATCCTGGGCGGCCGCGGGCACCGGCGCCCTGTGGCCGGAGCTGCCCCTCCGCCGGCCGCCTCTCCGCGCCGCCTCCCGGGCCGCGCTGGCGAGGAGTCCATCGCAACCTGCCTCGGCGGCCGGGTCTGCGGCACCTGCTGGCTCCTCCTCTAGCTCCTTCTCGCGCCGCCGCCGCCGGGGTGGCTGCGGCGGCGGCAGCGGCTCCCCACTGCGCGCGAGGAGCGGGAAGCTGGGCGCAGCTCCCCCTGCAGGGGCGGCGGCCGCGGGCGGGTCGCTGGGTCGCTGCAGCCCCTCCTCCCCCAAAAGGTCCCTGTACCTCCTTTTGAGCACCACGTACTTGGTGCCGTCGGGGTCCTGGCGCACTGCGGCCACCGAGTTGACGAAGCCCTTGAAAAGCTCGCGGCGGCGCTGGTGCTGGCTGGGGGGCGTATCGGGGTCTCGGAGGAAGCTCTTGAAGTGGCTCAGCAAGGCGGCGTTGGTCACTCGGCCCCCGGCCTGACACAGAAAGTCCAGTAGTGCCTCCTGGCTCAACTCTCGGGCCATCGCTGCCCCGTCGTCCCCTGGCCCCGAGGTGTCTGCGTCTCGCCCTCCCTGCGCTCTCCCCCGCCAACAGAAACCCTGGCCTGGCGTCTGTCACCTGCGCCCGGGGCGGCGCCACCCGCCTCCATCAGCCGCGGCCTGCTTGCAGCCCCTGAACGTGCCAAGAGGGCCGCGGCTCCCCCGGGGACAGGCCCCGGGGCTGAGCCCCCGCGCGCAGCCTAGGGTGGGAGAGGGCGGCTCCCAGGCCGCCCCTGCGCGATGCGCGCCTCGCGCAGCGAGTCCCCGCTGCGAAAGTTCCCGGGATAGGTCGGAGTCGGTTTCACCTGCGCCCTGGCGACGCCTCCTCCCCGGCTCTGGGGGAAGGGCACGGCCCGCCTCCTCCTGTCCCTCCACCCTCTGAGGTCTCCCCCACCCCTGCCACCCATCCCAGATGAGTCAGGCTGGTCCGAGCCCGGAAGAGCGCCGTAGGTGAGGTCGCCAGCTAGCCGGAGCCGGCAACGTACAGCCCGGCAGGTCGCGCAGCCGCTCCCGGGCCGGGGAATGGAAGGCAGGTAGGCGACCCGATGCTCCTTTGGGTTTCGGCCACGTAGGAAACGAAAACAATAGACCTGTTCTTGCCCTCTCCTTTCGCTTCGTTAGTAGCGGCTGAAGCCGCTGGGTGGGGAAGAAGGTGCAAATTAACCAGCATCTTGCTGTCTCTCCAAAACATACCTTTATTAACGATGTAGGCTATTAATTTCAGATACCCTGAGGCAGTATCGAGGTCGGGGAAAACTCATTTTGCATCCAAAACAAGCCTATCTTGATCTGGTGATACTGCTGGGGCGGCTCCTCCGGACCCTGGCGCCTACGGGTCCAAATACACCGAAGTCTGTACCGAAAAGAGAAATCACTCTGAAGATTACAGGTTGGTTACAGGAAAAAGGAAGGCCTTTTTCCTTACTGACAGTCTCACGTTAAGGTGCCGGAAAAATCTAATTTGATGTTGAATTCCCTAGTAACTGAGATGAACAGGAATTAACGTCTCGACAGTTAAGGTATTTGGTGTCTTTGTTTTTATTTAGTCCGCAATTTATGAACAGAAGAGATTTGTACAGTCTCTTTTGTGTTAGCTTAAGTGGTGAAGTCTTTCCCTCCGAATGTGAGGTTTCCTCTGCACCTTCAGAATGTTAAGCATTACAGGCTCCTTGATTTGACCCTGCTGCTCCCAACACTGGAATGTCTACTTGACTCTAATTCTCCCCTGCAGGGCCGTGAACTTCCTAATTCCACGTCCATTTGTAGACTAGAGCTTGAAAAACTCTAGTTTCAAAAATTGGCCTCTTCAAGACAGTAGAATCACAGCACGTTTCCTAACAGTTGCTTTCCCCCTACATTTCACTTGTCCACATGTTGATCCTGCCCTTTCTGTAATAATCCTTCTGGTCTTATCCTGTTTCTTTATCAGTCCTAGTTACATGCCAAAAATACTTTCCTTGTTTTATCTACTTACCAATCTGACTCCACGACCTCTCCCATTCTTTTCTTTAGCTGTCTTCTTATTTCTTTCCATTGTGACTGGTTGTTTATCCTCAGCCCCAACTGTGACAGCAAATATGCTTATTTTTTGGAATGCTCTGTTGGCTATATTTCCTATTTTCTCCTGCCCTGTCAATGCCAGTCTTCCTTCCTGTACTCCCCTCATCTTTCCACTCTTTCTTCTTTTGCTCTACTATTTCTAATTGTTTCATGTGTCCCTGTTCTTTTTGCTGAGGGAGGGTACTGAAAGTATGTTGGCCACACAATTGTCAACATGTGTTAGCATGGGCCAATTTTACTGATGCCGCATACCCACATTAACTGAGCTTTGTTTTAAGTCTCCAACACACCCTGGTACTTTTCCATGAATGAATTGCAATCCTTGGCTTTAAATTATTTAGGTCAGAAAGAAGAACTGGGAAACATTGTTTTCTATTTTCAGCATTTTCTTGAATCCAAACCCAATACTGGGTTAAGAGGGGGTAAATGTTTTCCACTGAGGTCTCTACCTTAACGTCAAGCCTTTAGAATAGTTATTAAAATAAAGGTTTTGTGTTAAACTTTAGCTTCCTTTTGTGTGTGTCTGTGTGGTTTTTTTTTTTCTTGATGGAGGCTTGATAGAACTTGCCAGGTGTGTCCACAACTGGGGCAGGAGGGAGTCCAAACAGAAAACTCAGGGGGGCACTGAAGAGTGGCAAGTGGAAAGAATCCCCCTTTGGTACTTTCCAAAACTCTGGTTACAAAATAAGGGACTTGTGGCAAGAGGGGGTGATGACATAGAGGTTTGAACTTGAAGCACTTAGAACTAGAAAGAAAGGAAGGGGTCATCAAAGTCATGGTTGTTGAAATCAGATTATCTTTAGTTGAGGGTGGAATTAGCAGGTCTGGAGGAGTAGAAAACGGGGAGAGGGAAGAAAAACAAAACCATTGCTTTAGCTTTCTGGATGCCCAGGTGGTTTGGTGTCCAGATCTTCTCTCTTCCTTTTTCTCTCTCTTGTCTCAGGTTAAGGTGATAGTCAATTAGAATGCTCTTCACCTTATCTCAGGGAACATTTTTATGCTTCCCTCATGTATAGTTCCTCATCTTCAGAAATATTTATGGGGCACCTATGTTGCCCTGGCAGTGCTGGAACACATGCTTGAGAGCTCCCTATTTACTGGGAGCAACAAACAAGAGAAATGGCTTAAACTTGTGCGTTAAGTGCATCAGATGCTGGAAAAATTGAGAGGCAGCACATAAAGGCAGAGCCTAGACTCAGTTTGGGGGATTGGGACAATTTTCCAATAAGAGGCAACTTGGAGTAGAGGATGTGAGGAAGAGGCAGAGGAAACATTGGTACAAAAGCACCAAGATCTGGCTCAGCAGAGTCTATCTGGGGAACTAACTGCAAACAGATCTACCTGGCTTTAAGGAAGAGGATGTGTGAGGATGTGCTGGAAACAAGACTTGCAAAAGTAGGAGGGAGTCAGAAGATGAAGGACCTGGGGAGTGGAGGTGGGGTGGGGAGGGGAGTCTTTGAAGAATTTTTGGGAGGGTAGTGACCCGACCAGATTTGTACTTTAGAAAGATTATCCTGGAGGTAATTGCTGGTTTGGAATCATGACCCATGTTAACAAGTAAAAATAGCACTTTGCAGAGCAATAATGAATTTAACCAAATCTAAGGCACCATTGACTGTATGATACAGTTTGATTTCAGAGATGTTAAAATGTGTGTGTGTGTCAGGGGAAGTGCTTCTTAAAGTAGAAGAAATACAGCATGTTTAATAAAATTATATTTTTAGAAAGAAAAGTGTACTGGGAATAAGATTTGAGGATTGGATCGGGGTAACTAACTTTTTCTTTACAGCCTTATGAACTATTGGCTATTTTACAATGAGAGTATATTCCTTTTTAGTTTGAAAAAGACACTAAAGGAAAAAAAGCCATAAATGAATAACAATGACAAAGGGAAAAAAAGCAATATCAGATCTTTAGACTGGAGGAGGGAGATGGAGGCCAGCAGGAAGAACAATCCGGAAATTACTGAGATGATCCAGAAAAGGGAGCCAAATGTCTAAGTTCAGCAGTGTCAGAGAAAGAGAGATGAATGGATGGATTGGAGAGATAGGGGGCCAAGTCAATAGGATTTGGAGCCAGAGGAGTCTGGAGGTGAGGAGTAAGCTGGCTTCTCTCATGCATCTGGCCTGAGTCTCTGGATGGACGGTTGTAACCATATACACGAATAGTAAATGTAGACCAGTAAGTCAGTCTTGGAAATGGGAAAGATGATCAATTCAGTTTGGGACATATTAAGGTGAGGTGCCTGCAGGCCATAAAAACAGGAATGTCTAGGAGGCAGTTGGCCATATAGGTTGGAGGCTCCAAGAGTGTATGACTTTAGTATACATAAGCAGTCATCTAAGCCACAGGTGATGATAAAATTGCTCAGAAAGAGATATGCCAGCGGTGGGAAAGGAGCAGGGTGCAGGGCGAATCCACATTTACCAAGGACAAAGAGGAAAATAAACCTGTTAGGAGACTCAGAAGGAACAGCTAGAGGGGGAAGAGGAACACCACTGAGCGTGGTATCACGGAAGCACAGATGCAGAGGGGTGAACAGCTTTCTAGAGTTGATGCCAAGTTAGATAAGAAGTGAAGTGTGACCGTAGCCTGTTAGGTCGCTGGGGCCAGGTCTGGAGCAGTTTCAGAAGAGTGGTGGGGACAGACATCAGGTTACAGAGGGGTGCAGAGTGAGTAGGGTAAGAAAGACTTGACCATGAAAGGAAGGAGAAAGAGAATTCTAGATACGGAGAATATCAGATCATGTAACCTAAGATTTGTTTTTGGTAGTTGTTAGAAGAGATGTGATCATGTCTATGTGCTGAGGGAAAAAAGCCAAGAGAGGATAAGTTGAAAGACCTAGAGGAGAGGGTAAATAATTGATGAAACAGGGCATGGGGGTGGGGCTGGAGTCCAGAGTCCAGGTGGAGAGATTACCTGGGACAGGACAGAGACAGACACTTATCCCATTGAGAACAGAAAGAAGAAAAATGGCTATTGCATTCATTAGGGGGCTAAGAGATCAGGAGAAAAGATTTGAAGAAGTCTTGGTGGGGCTGAAAAGTAGATACAAAGGCAGTAAGTGTATTTAGAGCTTGAAGTTTAGGTTACTGTAAGCAGGGCATCAAATATTCTTAGGTCTTGGGGCTTAAGGTTTCCAAAGTGGGATCACTTGGAGGTGATGACAAGATTCAGAGTGTGACCATATGTAGTGGAAGTGAGAGGCACTGGAGGAGATAACATCAGGGAACTGTGAGACAGGGTGTTGAATGAGTCACGCAGGTTACTGAAGTCATCTAGGATGGAGAGGATAACCATGAAGCATGTACGTCAGTCTTTAGTACCGTGGTATGAGTAACACAAATGGCATTTTGCCAGGAGCAATCGCTCTGCTAACAGTATAGTATTGTGACTGATGCATGTGTGTCACGTTCCAGATTACTCTCCTTTATTTGATCCTCAAAACAAGTATGGGAACTGTGTAGGACAGAGATCATCGTCTTGCAGGAAGTAGCTCTCCTTGCTATCAATATGTATGTATGTTTTGTAGGATGTATTCCGATGTGCTTATTCTTTGCCTTCAGTCCAAACCTCTACTGTGGATGTAGAATGGAATCTCCACCCAAGAAGGTGCAGCTGTTCAATGTCAACCCTCCAGGTAGGTGGACAGATCCCCAGGTGAAGCTAGAGTTAAGATGTACCACAGAAAGGCAGGAGAGAAAACTAGGGTGCTGGCCCACTCTCTCTCTCTCTCCCCCCTTTCTTCCCTCTCCTTTTCCCCCTCCTCCCCCTCCTCCTCCTTCTCTGTCTCTCTCAGGTTTGGATTTCCACAAGTCTGGGTACTCCCGAGGGTGCTCTGAAGTAGCAAGGGGAAAGCATTTTTATGCTGGGCTACAAGCTGAGGTTGAGGGTGCTAAGTTACAAGCCAGGTCATCGAATGATATGGGGCTCTCTGCATTTATTTCCCTTCTCCTGTCCTGAGCCTTTAATCATTTATTTATTCATCAATATTTATTGAGGGCCTACCATGTATGTGCTTTTCTGGGGCTGGAACACAATGGTAAAGCAAACAGACAAAAATCTCTTTTAGGAAACTTATACTCCAGTAGGGAAAAGAGACAATAAACATAAAAATAAACAAGAAAGTATCACCAGATAAGTGATGAGATACAAAAGCCAACTGATACGATACTGACTGGAGAGCTACTCTGGCCAGGATGGACAGGGAAGTTCTCTCTTAGAAGATACCGATCAACAGGGACCTCAGTGATAAGGAGGAGACAAGCCATGTGAAGGTGGAAGAGAGGGGAGCAGGGTGGGAAAGCGTTCCAGACAGAGGGAATAGCTAATGTTTGTCAGAAATGAGTGTGATATTATAGAAAGCTAGCGAAATGCCACAAATTCCATATAAATTAGCATAATATGTTTATAAATTAATTGCCTAATAAACTTTTATGACAACTTCGTCTGTATTGTTTAGTGCACACTCTGACCATCTCATCAAAATTTTCACTCTCCTCTTTAGAGAGAATAAAAAAGATAATTTATTTTCTTCTCTTAACATGTGGTTGAAATTTACTCTTTAATATTGATAGTTTGGAGCTTAAAGCATTTTACTTCACACACAAATATGCTGGTTGTTTGTAGAACTGCTATAGATTTGTGCCATACAAACACAAGAATTGTGATACATTTATTTCCCAAAATTCTTTTTTAAAATTTATTTTATTGAAGTATAGTTGATTTACAATGTTGTGTTAATTTCTACCATACAGCCAAGTGATTCAGTTATACATACATATATATGTATTTATATTCTTTTTCATATTTTTTTCCATTATGGTTTATCACAGGATATTGAATATAGTTCCCTGTGCTACACAGTAGGACCTTGTTGTTTATCCATTTTATATATAATAGTTTGCGTCTGCTAATCCCAAACTCCCAATCCATCCTTCCCCCACACCCCTCCCCCTTGGCAACCACAAGTCTGTTCTCTATGTCTTATTCCACAAAATTCTTATCAGAAAAGGAAAAAAATATGTGTTTATAATTGTTCATGCTTTATTATCAAGTATATTCCTAACAAGGAAAGAAACTCTTGTTGTTGTTTTTTTTTTTAATTGGGGGAAGTTGCCCAAGCCTGCAATATTTTCCCCAGCTTTATTGAGGTATAATTGACAAATAAAAATTATATATATTTTAAAAAGAAAATGAGGGACTTCCCTGGTGGTCCAGTGGCTAAGACTCTGCGCTCCCAGTGCAGGGGGCCTGGGTTCGATCCCTGGTCAGGGTACTAGATCCCACATGCAGCAACTAAGAGTTCGCATGCTGCAACTAAGACCCGATGCAGCCAAATAAATAAATTAATATAATTTTTTTAAAGTTTGAAAAGAAAAAGAAAAGAAAATAAAAGAAATGAGTATGGTGTATTTGAGGAACAGAAAGAAAACCAGGGGCTAAGCTGGAGCACAGTGAAGGACGAAAGTGTGGAGTAAGAAGTCCAAACAGTGAGCAGGGTCTCGGTCCTGCAAGGCCTAATGGGGTTTGGGTTTTCGTCTAAGCGTGATGGGAAGCTATTGGAGGTTTATAATCAAGAGAGTTGCATGTGATTTACGTATAACAGAACATCTGGGTGCTGTGTTGAGGGTAGATTATAGGGGATGCCAAAGTAGAAACAGAAAATCCAGTCAGAGATGACTGCAGAGGGCGAGGCAAGAGATGGTGGTAGCTTGGAATAGCAAGGTATTGGGTGTAGAGTATTGAGATTTGGAAAATATTCTAGAGATAGAAACTGGAGAATGTGCTAGTGGGTTGAATATAAATTTACCAAGATTGGGGGCAGGAAGATGAGTGTTCCCTTTTGGAAAGGTTAAGTTTGCGCTGAACATTAGCCATCTAAGTAATGATCTAGAATAGGCAATTGCTCAGGAGTGAGGTCAGAGCTGGAGATATAAATCTGAGAGTCTTGGGTATTGAGATGGTATTTGAAAGTTATGGGATTAGATGAATTTATCTAGGGAGGGAACCTAGAAAGAGAAGAAAAGACATCCATAATCAGCCTCAGCATTTGGGGTCTAATCTTTAGTAGTATTTTGCTTAAATATTATGACCTGTCTCAGTCATGCTATGGCAATGAGAGAAACTATAAAATCCTGTTTTGTTCCCCTAAGGCCAGTCTGCTGCTTGTGGCTGTAATAGACATTAGTGTGAGACACCCAGCGAGTAAGGTTAATTCCAGGGTCTGGAGTAAGGTCCACTGACCCCTCCCCGAATGGAAAAGTCTCCCTCCATTGCCAACTTTACAAGATTTAAAAGTTTAAAGTTTGTTAAAGGAGTCAGCAGATTTTCCATGTATACCCCGATTTTACATATAGGAAAACCAAGTTTCAGAGCTTAGTGGTTTGTGGAACTGGTGCTCAAATCAAGCTGACCTCAAATCTAGCATTTTGCACCAGAGTCATAATCTTTCCTCGACTCTCTGGAGTATTTGACCCAGTTGACCATTTTCTCCCTTTGAAATCTCTGTCTTGGCTTCTATGACCATTGCTCTTTTCTGGTTCTTCTCTTACCTCCCTGATCCAACTCTGACTCTCCCTTGCTAACTCTTCTTTCCATTTCTTCTTTCCATGTTCTCTACTCGTTCTCTGGGTTCTACCTCAGTGATGTTGTCTATTTTTCCAGATTCAATCACCACCTGTATTCTTAGGATTCCCAAGTCTATCTGTGATGCTCACCTAGAAAAAGCGCAGACTTTCAAGCAGTTACTCTAGTCTTGACTCTGCCTGAAACTATCTCTTTAAACTGGCCAATATACAAACTCTCTGGATCTCAGTTTCTCCATTTGTACAGTGAAGGAATTAGATCAGATGCTTCTGAAGTTGCTTCCAGTACTCACATTCTGATTCCAGACTTGATGTCCCTTCTCATGATCTCTATAGTAATAATGACATTGATTGCATGCTCTGCGCCAGACACGGAACCAAGTACTTCACACATATTAATATATTTAATTCTCCGAACAAATTCCTATGTGGTAGGAGCTATTAGTATCCTTATTTTATAGTGGAGGATATCAAGATCCAAATAATGTGATTTCCTACTATATTGTAACCCATAAGTGGCAGAGCCAGGATTCAAACTCCGACAGTTTGAGTTTTGAGTCAGCATCGTTTAGCCCCTGCTCTCTTCCCGCTTTTCCCTTCGAGGACCCTGATCCCTGCTCTGCTTTCTCCCCTTAGCCTCACATCACTTCTGCCTCCTCGGGACCCTTACTCCTTCTGTTACCCCTCCCCCGTGTATCTTCATCCTCTTCCTCTCTTCATTCTCAAGGGCTGCTTTCCTTCCTAAAACAAAACAAAACCAAAAAACGAGCATTTTGCTCTGAACCGCCCTCGTTCAGTCACTGCCTGAGCTCACCCTCAGCATTCCTGCGTGTGTCACCTCCTCGCAGAGGCCTTTCCTGACCGTGTGGATCAATCAGCTTCCACTGCCAGGCACCTCCAGGCACTTCTATTTGGGGAAAGTTAAGTTTGAGATGCCCATTAGGTAATTAAGTAGAGATGGCAAGTGGACAATTGGATATACAATTCTGGTGCTCTACTTTCACAGCACCTAACACTCCACTATTAAAAATAAATTTTCTATTTGTTCATTTTTATGTGGTCCCCTCAACAAGAACACAGGTTCCGTGAGAGCTAGGCCTGTGTCCTCTTCACCACTAGCAAAGAACTAGCTGTGGAGAGGACTCAGAATAACAAGGTGTATTCATTTCCGGGGGCTGCTGTAATGCATTATCACAAACTGGGAGGTGGCGGTGGAAGCAGTAATATAACAGAGATTTATTCTCTGGCAGTTCATGGGGCAAGACATTGGAAACCAAGGTGCTGGCAGGCCAGACTCCCTCTGGAGACTCTAGGAGAGAATCCTTCTTTCCCTCTTCCAGCTCCTGGTAACCGTCTGCATTCCTTAACTTCCTTGGCTTATGTTCACATCACTCCCATCTCTGGCTCCATCTTCACATGGCCTTCTCGTCTTCTGTGTGCTTCTCCTCTTCTGTCTCTTACAAGGACATTCGTCATGGGATTTAGGGCCCACTCAGATAATCCAGGATGATCTGATCATAAGAACCTTACTTAATTTAATTACATTTGCAGATCTTTACCTTTTTACAAGTAAAGTAACATTCGCAGGTTCCAGAGACTTGGACATGGACGTATATTTTGGGTGGCCACTATTCATCTCACTATACAAGGGAATAGGAGGAAGTTCAGGAATGTCTCCCCAGCCCCACCCCTTCTCCGTTTATCCTGGCTAACTTAAATGCTCTTCAAGATTCAACTCAGTGGTCGCCCAGTCAAGGGAGCCACACCCCCAGTCCCAGTACAGGCGTCTCCTATAATAATAATAGCTAGTGCATATTCAGCACTGTTTTAAGGGCTTTATGTGTATGAACGCACTTAATGCCTGCTACAACCCTATGAGATCGTCCCCATTACTATCCTGATTTTATCAAAAGCTAATGGTCTGTTTTGTTGTCTCTCTTCCGCAGTAGACCTCCCCCCAGGACAACAGCCAAGACTTACTATCTCTCTGTCCCCAACATATACCATGGCATTTCCAGGCTCTATGTGAAGGCTGGTGGGTTGAATAAATGACTGAGCAAGAGATAGGCTTGTACTAGACTGGGCAGGGTTTTGAATATCAGATTAAGATATTTGGATTTGGGGACTTCCCTGGTGGTCCAGTGGTTAGGACTTGGCACTTTCACTGCTGTGGCCTGGGTTCAATCCCTGGTCGGGGAACTAAGATCCCACAAGCTGCACGGCACAGCCAAAAAAAAAAAAAAAAAAAGACATTTGGATTTTATCTTTAAGATCATAGGTGGCCAACAGTTTTAAAGGTGAGTAGTGATAGGATGGACCCATCTTTCAAATATATACTCCCCTTGGGAGAAACGTCATCAAATATTGTTTTAATTATCACCTCCAAATACATCGCTTCCCCTCCACCCCCCCGGGCCTTCCTCCTGAGCTCTAGTCTCACATTGCAAACTAGACAACTTGAATTAATCCCACTTTCCTCACCCCCACTGCCAATTAGTCATCAAGTGCTGTCAACTCCATCTCATGAACTTTATCTCATACCCATTCGCCTGGTCTCTGCCATAGTTCAGGCTCTTGCATCTTTCTTTTTTTTTTAATAACTAAAACTTTTTTTTAAATTTATTTTTAGCTGCGTTGGGTCTTTGTTGCTGCTTTGTCTACTTGTGGCGAGCGGGACCTACTGTTTGCTGTGGTGCGCGGGCTTCTCATTGCGCTGGCTTCTCTTGTTGCAGAGCATGGGCTCTAAGCGCATGGGCTTCAGTAGTTGTGGCACGCAGGCTCAGTAGTTGTGGCTCACGGGCTCTAGAGCGCAGATTCAGTAGTTGTGGCGCACGGGCTTGGTTGCTCCACGGCGTGTGGGATCTTTCTGGACAAGGGATGGAACCCGTGTCCCCTGTATTGGCAGGTGGATTTTTTTTTTTTTAATAAATTTATTTATTTATTTATTCTTTGGCTGCATTGGGCCCTCGTCGCTGGGCACGGGCTCCCTCCAGCTGCAGCAAGCAGGGACCACCCCTCGCTGCGGTGTGCGGGCCTCCCACCGCGGTGGCCCCTCCCATCTCCGAGCGCGGGTTCCAGGTGCGCGGACCTCAGCGGTTGCGGCACATGGGCTCAGCAGCCGAGGTTCACGGGCTCTAGAGAGCAGGCTCAGTAGTTGTGGCGCATGGGCTTAGTTGCTCCGTGGCATGTGGGATCTTCCCAGACCAGGGCTCGAACCCGTGTCCCCTGCACTGGCAGGCGGACTCCCAACCACTGCGCCACCAGGGAAGTCCTGGCAGGCGGATTCTTAACCACTGCGCCACGAGGGAAGTCCAAGGCTCTTGCATCTTTCACCTGGACTGTTGCACTAGCCCCCTGACCAGTCTCCTCACCTCTAGTTTCCCCTCTCCAACTCCAGTCCATCCTCCACTCTGCTGCTCATTTTATAAGCCTAAAAACCAGATCTGATCATTCACTTTCTTGTTAAAACAATAAACAAACAAAGCTCCAAAACAGCTCTGCCATGGTTCTTCACTGCATACAAGATCAAGATCTTCGAGATCTACCTACAAAGATCTACTTTTCTTCCTTATTCATTCACTTAACACATGTGTATTGAATGCCTACTATGTGTCTGGTAGTGTGCTCATTGCATTCATATACTAGTGAGGGAGGTGCCCTACACATATACAGATGGACATAGCTGTTCTTACTTGGGCGACTCATGTCACAGGCAGTGAGGGAAATACCCTAAGGAAGATTCTACAACTAGAAGAGGTCGATAGTGGCATCCTTGCTGTTTGCTTTCAGGATATACTGTAACTTTTTTGCTATTTGTATGCCTGTTGAGTGGATTTACAGATTATATTTATCAGTATCTAGTTTCAAATTAATCTTAACCAAGAAGGAAAGTAATTTTAAATAATTCTCACAAGGAAGCTATGAACTAAAGATAATACTAAACTTTAAGCCAAGGAAATAATACCATAAGCCCAAGGGGCTGGGGCTACACCTAATATGAGCCTTCAGCAACATTAGACTTAAAACAATAACGATCTAGGGACTTCCCTGGTGGTGCAGTGGTTAAGAATCCACCTGCCAATGCAGGGGACACGGGTTTGAGCCCTGGTCCGGGAAAATCCCACATGCCATAGAGCAACTAAGCCTGTGTGCCTCAACTACCGAGCCTGCGCTCTGCAGCCCTAGAGCCACAGTTACTGAGCCCGCACTGCAGCCACTAAAGCCCGTGTGCCTAGAGCCCATGTTCCGCAACAAAGAGAAGCCACCGCAATGAGAAGCCCGCGCCCTGCAACGAAGAGTAGCCCCTGCTCGCCACAACTGGAGAAAGCCCGTGCGCAGCGATGAAGACCCAAGGCAACCAAAAATAAAATATACATAAATAAATGTATAAAAAATAAATAAAGTCATTATATTAAAAAAAAAAAAGAGATAGAAGTGTATTCCTTCCCACATAACCATGGGCCGCCTAGAGTGGGTGTGACAGTCTCTGATCATCCTGTTCCTCCCATCTTGTTCCACCGTTTCTTAAAATGGGATTTCCATTCCATAGTCTGGATGGCTGTTCCAGTGCCAGCCATCACATCTGCATCCCAGCTAGCAGGAAGGGAGAATGGCAAAGAGAGGGTATAACCCCTCTAAGGACACTTCTCAGATGTCACACACATCACTTCCACTTCCATCCCATTGACTAGAACTTGGTCACCTGGCCTAATCTAGTTACAAAGGCAGGCTGAAATAAAATCTTTTATTTTGAGTAGGCATGTTCCCAACTAAAAAAAGGAAGAGTTTATTATTACAGAACTGAGTTTGTCAACTGGAACATTATTGGCCTTTGGGCAGGACAAATCTTTATTGAATGAGACTGTTTTGCACATTTCAGGATATTTACACCTCCAGGCCCCAGATGCCACCTAAATGCCAGAGGCACCCTGGCAGTCATTGTATCAACCCAATGCTCCTACACAGTTACAATTACCCTTGGGGGTAGCAGTATTCTTACATCTTAGGCTTCTGTGGCAGGCGTTTTTTCTGCCCAGTATAGCAGTGTATCCTTTTCCAGGGAAACACTCCTTCCCATAGCCATGTGTTGGATAACCATCTTTTTATATGACCCTTTTTCTTACAACAGAGGTGAGAAAACAGGTCAGCATCTGACCCAGGCCAGGCCAAATAAAATCCTTTCCCAGGTTTTAAAAAATTGGACCAAGGGCAAGACTTTTAATTTCTTTGTGGGTGGAGGGAAATACAAGATGCAGTGCTCTTCATACACTACTGATGGGAATGTAAAATGGTGTTGCTGCTGCTTTGGAAAACAGTCTGGTAACTCTTCAAAGGGTCGAATATAGAGATACCATATGAGACAGCAACTCTACTCCTGGGTACATATCCAAGAGAAATGAAAACATATTTCACATAAAAGCTTGTGTGCGAATGTTCACAGCAGCATTATTCACAATAGCCAAAAAGTGGAAACAGACCATGTCCATCAACTGATGAATGGATAAACAAAATGTGGTATATCTATACAATGGAATATTATTTGGCAATTAAAAGGAATGGATTACTGATACGTGCTACAACATGGATGAAACTTGAGAATATTGTGCTAGGTGAAAGAAGCCAATCACAAATAACCATGTATTGTATGATTCCATTTATATGTTATGTGCAGTGTGGGCAAATCCATAGAGGCAGAAAGTAGATTACTGGTGGCTTGTGGGAGGGGAGAATGGGGAGTGACTGCTAATGGTATGGGGAGATTGAGTCCAATCATGACCAGTGATTTAATCAATCATGCCTATATAATGAAACCTTGATAGAAACTCTAAGGAGGTTCAGAGGGTTTCCTGATTGGTAAGTATATCAATGTACCAGGAGGCTGGCACAAGCTCCCAGGCCTTCCCCATTGCAGACTTTGCCTTATGTATCTCTTCCATTTGGCTGTATCCTTTATAATAAAACAGTAATTCTAAGTACAGTGCTTTCCTGAGTTCTGTGAGTCATTCTATCGAATTATCAAACCTGCAGAGGGGTCATAGAAACCCTCAATTAGTAGTCAAGCTGGTCCATCAGAAGTGCAGATGGCCCCCTGAATTCGTAGCTGGAGTCTGAAGTGGGGGCAGTCTTTTGGGACTGAGCCCTTAATTTGTGGGCTCTGCATAGTGTCAGATTTGAAAGGAATTGTTGGACACCCATTTGGTGTTGAAGATTTGCTGGAGAGCTCTGGGGAAGGTAGCATTTGCTAAGTGGGCCATTATCTAAGAAGTCTGAGAACACTACAGAACAGTACTTAGTACAACATCTTGAATACAGATAGAAAGTAGCAACTGTGCTACTTTGAGGCACTTCTTAAAGTGAGAGATAAAGGTATTGACATTTTTAGAGTTGAATTGTACTTTACAATACAAATGTTTACTAAGGGTACTTTTCAAAAGACACTTTCTCTTCTTATCAACCTTTTCAAAGATAATGAAGCCTGTCTACCCAAAATTACTTAGGGATAGGTCTGTCTGAAAGTGAAAAGATGAAATTGGAGGCTCTCTTTTAGCCATATGATTATATATATTTCCATCAGGGAAAAAATCTCCCTGGATCTTGAAACAAACCAGCTGCTGCTATCCAAATATGTATGAATGCAACACATTATATTTCTTTAAATAAGTATTTTTATTACACTGATTCTTTTGGAAAGGTTGATTATTTCCATACTTGCTCTGCACCTTCCTCTCCTCTTTGGTCTCCTTCTTTTGTTCCCTCTTCCCCCAGATGGGAAGAAGGACATTCTTGGAAATTCACATATACAAAGGCAGAAATACTCAAGATTATACAGGGACAAGAAAAAGTCCACTATGAAAAAAATTACATCACTCCAATAAGTTGGGAATAAAGGATGTTACATCCTACTCTTTGTGGCAATGAGTAGGGGAAAAGAAGGACAAAACTTCAAAGCAATTCATGTGGCATAATATAAACTAAATATTTATAAAATGACTATAAATAACATGAGGATTTTTTTAAACAACTGCAAAAATAATAAAGAAAATAACTAGTCTGTGTGTGGACATAGGGTCGTCCTTGTGAGGACTCATATCGTTATCAGATGTGTGACTTTGATCATACTAAATCAGAATCCCTGCATGTGGCATTAATTTGCAAGTTAAAATTTTGATAAAAGATTTGTTTTCCCCTAGACACAAGCAATGTGTCTAATTTTAGTGTAATTTTAAATGAGAATATTTACTGTGCTTCCTTGAATTAGTTCATCAAATCATGATAAAAATGGTATAATGACTTTTTTTTCTCATTTTAAATGATTGTCATTACAGTCTTATGATGAGTCTTTATAGATTGCCTTTTGCACTAGAGAAAACATCTTATATTACTTTCCTCATATTTTAAAACTACAGGAGTCCCTGTTCATAGCACCTGAGGAAATGGTGAACATGAGTAAAATTATGCAGGCGATTTTTAGTTTGCTAAATGAATAACACTTTAGTTCATCCAAAGTGGCTCCTAGAGACTAAAACAAGTAGTTCATTTATTTTTAGCTGCTGATTTAATTTCAGTTATAACACTTCTATTTAGGAGATGACTTCCTAGGAGAAAGTATTAGGCAGCAAGAAGAGAAATAATCAAATATGGAACAATCTTTAAGATTCCATTAGACAGAGGGCTCATGATACTACTTAGAAGAAATGAGGCCATTCTGTAATTTTACCTTTAAAATGTATATTAGATTTGTAATAAAAATAAATATGTATCTTTTAATTTTATTAATGAGTTCAATATATTTACAAAGCGGGCCGTGCACTGTAGTGGAAGGAGCAGTGTATGGCAGTCTGCAGTGCTGGTCCTACTCTGAAACCATCCAGCTCTATGATCTCAGACTTACAAGTTAATATAGCCTTCCTGACTCCTGATTCCTCATCCTGGGGAACCGCCTCAACAATGTATAATATACTTCCTAGCTCCAAATTTCTGTGATTAATTCCATAATCATTAGGGTGTGCGTACAACATTAACATGTTTTAGGAAGAGTAAAGAACACGGGATTATAGTCACACTAAATGGATCCCCAGTTCTGACACTCACTTGCAATGTAACTTTGGGCAAGTAACCTTTCTGAATCCCAGTTTATTCGACTTTAAAACCAGGTTAGTAATACTACAGTAGACACTGGCGATGCCATGCCCCAGAGCCCCTCAGCCCAGGGCAGCTGCAGGGGCAGCGCCCAGCCTGGTCAGCTGCCCACCTCTGCCTACTTCCAGCTCCTTCCCTGCCCCTGTGCTTCCTCTGGTGCACAGGGACTTGCACAGCCCAGAAGCACCAGGGATTTAATGTCCCCAAATGCAACCCTCCACCAGTGAGAGACAGTCTTCCTGGCTCGCAGTGGAAGAACTCCGAGGCACATTAACACGGCTCTTCAGTGGGTCCCCAGCTGGATCGAGTCCCCATTCCCCACAGTGGTAACCAGCTCATTGACAAACCCCGTATTGGTTTTTCTCTCCTGCCTGTCTCATTTTCTCCACTATCTCCTTTGTGCTTCCTGGGATCACCTCCCAAATAATCCACTTGCACACAATTTCTTATCTCAGGTTTTGCTTTTGGTAAATCCCACTTCGCAATTGCTGTGCCAGTTAATTGAGAGCGTGTGGAAAGCAACTACTAGATCCAATAGTTAGGCCCAAACAAATAGTAATGATTATTATATCTAACAATTGAGACAGAATTTCGTGGTTCTAGGAAATGTTTAGATTGTGTTTCTATAGTTAAGTGATGTTTACAGCCTGCTAAAGTATATTTACATAATTTTATGAGGTATCTCAAATGCACAGAAAATTTTGTAAGCGGGAAAAATTTAGATATGATTAAAAATTGGGTATAGGGGCTTCCCTGGTGGCACAGTGGTTGAGAATCTGCCTGCCAATGCAGGGGACACGGGTTCGAGCCCTGGTCTGGGAAGATCCCACATGCCGCGGAGCAACTAGGCCCGTGAGCCACAACTACTGAGCCTGCGCGTCTGGAGCTTGTGCTCCGCAACAAGAGAGGCCGCGATAGTGAGAGGCCCGTGCACCACGATGAAGAGTGGCCCCCGCTCGCCGCAGCTGGAGAAAGCCCTCGCACAGAAACGAAGACCCAACACAGACAAAAATAAATAAATAAATAAATAAATAAATAGAATAAAATAAGGTACCGCTTACTTTAAAAAAAAAAAAATTGGGTATAGAAAATATTTGCTAAGGATTTTTTGCTTTTTCTCTTCCATTTTTCGTTTCTCCTTTTCATTGTTTCTATACTGAAGTCATATTCCTACTTCTATATGAAATGGCATAAATTAAGCACTATTACCTTTAAGAAATAAGTAGAAGAGTATTAACAATATAGGAAATAGCTGGTACATAAATATAAATCTTTTGAGGGTGGGGGAGGGATGGACTGGAAATCTGGAATTAGCAGTTGCAAACTATTATACATAGAATGGATAAACAACAAGGTCCTACTGTAGAGCACAGGGAACTGTATTCAATATCCTGTGGTAACCCATGATGGAAAAGAATATGAAAAAAAAATATATATATAACTGAATCACTTTGCTGTACATCAGAAACTAACACAACTTTGTAAATTAATAAAATAAATTAAATATATATATAAATATTTTGACTACTATTCAATGATTCCACAAGTGTTTAATCATGAAAAAGTCATTTATTTGACTTTATCTCACATTACAATTCTACAGAAGAATGCCAGATACTTTGTATTTCCTTCATGCCAGGATTGAATCCTTTAATCACTTCTTAAGTCTATGTCTTTCCTAGGCAAGTGTATTTTACACCTATGCCTGGTTTCCTGTTAATGTCTCTGTTCAATTTAAAATGCATTCTTGGCTTGTAAGAAATTCCATGGATAAGCACACAGCTTATGTGGAAGTTCTAAAAAATGATAAAATGGAGTAGAATGAATCTTGTAGCAAGCAGCTGTAGGTATGTCAATACTACCAATTCTTAGTTGCACAGGCTAGCTGAAAAGACCTCTCTAGGACTTCTGTATTTATCTGCACAGGCTTGAACCCTCTGGGCTCGCTCCAAGACCAAAAAGGCTTCCCTTGGGCAGTGTCGGGTACATGTGAAGGGAATATTTTTTCTTTTATGTTTTAAAAGTTATTTTTATTGAGATATAATTGATGTAAGTTTAAGGTGTACAATGTGTTGGTTTGATACATGTATATATTGCAGTGTGATTACCATGATAGCGTTAGCTGGCACCTCTATCACATTACATAATTATCAGTTCTTTTTTGTGGTGGGAATGTTTAAGGTCTAGTCTCTCAGCAACTTTGACATTTTTTTAATGCCTTTTTTTTTTTTTTTTGGCCGTGCTGCATGGCATGTGGGATCTTAGTTCCCCCACCAGGAATTGAACTCATGCCCCCTGCAGTGGAAGCGCAAAGTCTTAACCACTGGACCACCAGGGAAGTCCCGCAACTTTGATTTTTATAATACAGTATTGTTGTCTGCAATCACTATGCTGTGCATTAGATCTCCAGGACTTATTTATCTACTGGTTGCAAGTTTGTACCCTTAAATGTCTCCTCAATTCCCTCACACCCAGTCCCTGGTAACTACCATTCTACTCTCTGTTTTTACAACTTCAGTTTATTTTTGGTTCTACATATAAATGATATCCTATAGTATTTGTCTTTTTCTGTCTGACTTATCTTACTTAGCATAGTGCCATTAAGGTCCATCCATGTTGTTGCGAATGGCAAGATTTCCTTCTTTCTCATAGCTGAGTAATATTCCATTCATCCATTGATGGACACTAGTTGTTTCCATACCTTGCCTACTGTGAATAGTGCTGCAATAAACATGGGAGTGCCTATATCCCTTTGATATCCTGTTTTCATTTCCTTTGTACATTTACCCAGGAGTGGAATTGCTGGATCATATGGCAGTTCTATTTTTAAGTAATTATTTTTTTTTATGAATGTATGGTGACTTGGTGACCCCAATATATGGTGGGAATATAAATTTGTTGGTTCTTTCTGAAAAATAACTCTATGTATCAAGAGTTTTAAAGTATTCACCCTTATAGATTCAGTAATTTCGCTTTCAGGAACATTTCTTAAGGAAATAATAGAAATTTAGACACAGTTATGCAAAGATGTTTATTGTGCTTTGTATAATAGCAGGAAGGAAGAATGAAAGGAACAGAGGAAAGAAGGAAGAAAATAAAGAAAGGAGGTAAGGAGGAAGGAAAGAGAAAAGAGAGAGAGAAAAAAAATGAAAACAACATAATATTCAATAACCAGGGAGTATTACATAAATTTTGATGTGCTCATATGATGGACTCTTTTGCAGCCAGAAAGAGAATTTTATTTATCTATAATAAGGGTTGATATCTTTTACACATAAAAGTTAGAAAAAATGTTAAACTAGCTCAAGAAAAAAAGTTAAACACTCCTTATGGAAATAATAGGCAAATGATATAAGTAGGAAATTTATAAAGAAAGAAAAAAATGGCTAGTAAAAATATTTTAAAAATTCAATCACTAATTGTGATATAAATTTAAATTAAAAAAACAATAAGTTATTCTTTACTATAAACATGGCAAAGATTTTTTTTTAAAAACATCTTTATTGGAGTATAATTGCTTTACATTGTTGTGTTAGTTTCTGCTGCATAACAAAGTGAATCAGGGACTTTCCTGGTGGCGCAGTGGTTAAGAATCCGCCTGCCAATGCAGGGGACACGGGTTTGAGCCCTGATCTGGGAAGATCCCACATGCCGCAGAGCAACTAAGCCCGTGCGCCACAACTACTGAGCCTGAGCTCTAGAGCCCACGAGCCACAACTACTGAGCCCGCGCACCTAGAGCCTGTGCTCTGCAACAACAGAAGCCACCGCAATAAGAAGCCCGCGCACCGCAATGAAGAGTAGCCCCCGATCACCACAACTAGAGAAAGCCCACACGCAGCAACGAAAACCCAACGCAGCCAAAAATAAATAAGGCAAAGATTTTATTTATTTCTTATTGAAGTATAGCTGATTTACAATGTTATGTTAATTTCTGGTATACAGCAAAGTGATTCAGTTATACACATATAGTCTTTTAAATATTCTTTTCCATTATGGTTTATTACGGGATATTGAATATAGTTCCCTGTGCTATAACATAGGACCTGTCATCTCTGCCCGAAGGGGTACAACTCTGATGCTCCAGAACTTCCCACTGTGTTGGCTGAGGCTTCTTTGGGTCTATATTATGGTTCAGATTCACCCTGTGCCCAGTCTGGCTTCATCCCATTTCTTTCTACATCTCTAATAAACGTCTTGCACCCCAAACTCCACTTTAGAATTTGCTGGAGGGTCACTGTCTACCCATCATGGGCCTCCTCTCTTAACAGAAGAATTTTGCTTAGTATTAAGGATCATTGCCCTCTGAGCCTTACCTGGACCCCCAACTTATGCTTAAACATTGAAACATATTTACTTAATGCCTTGTCTGTTATCATTTGAAGAAGGCTACAGACATGAACTTATATCCTTCTTTCATATATGTATTTGAATACAAATAGCATCCTGATATACCCACTGTTGCCTTTGCCTGTCCAGCTGCCTTTACCCCTTCTTTTGGAAAGAGTATTTACATTTTTTCTTTTGGGGACTAAATATGTCTGTGCCTTGTGATTTTGATGGGATCCATCAAAGTGCGGGTGTACACATGCACACTCACTGGCCAAGGTGTGGGCACGCAATATAAGCCAGGCCAGTCAGATTATTACCTTGGGCATCTGAGTTTCAGGCAGAGTGACAGAGAGTTGGGAAATGAAGCTGAGTCCTGCCATTAGTAATGCCTGAAGGGATGGTTCCTCCCTCTGTGAGGCCTGAGAGTTCACTCCTGGGTGAGCTACCCAGACGCTTGTAACAAATGTCTGTCTTAATAACTTCAGCCAGGGTCTATCTTTGTTGCTTGAACCAAAACCAAAACAATAACAACAACAACAACGAGAACAAAAAGACCCCAATGGATATATTTCTACTTTATAATCTTTACACATAGCAATCCATACAAGTAAAGAATATTTCTACAACACTCCTGAAATGTAGAGCACTGGGGGCAGTTAAGAGAGAGGTGGCTATAAATGAGGGGTATTCTCAAGTCCCTACAATATCCATCAATCCCACTTCCCGGAATGTATTCTAAGGAAATAACTAAATGAGTAGTGAAAGATATATGTGCTAGGCTGTTGACCACAGACTTATTTTTAAAAATGAAATATAGAAATAATCTAGATATCAATGGGTAGTTGTGGTCATTAAAAATGTAATGAAGGCTTATATGCATTATATGGAAAGATGTTTTGATATACTTTTAAGGGAACAAGATGACTATAAAACAAAATACCCCTTTTGTTTTTACAAATATATATTTATCTATATATGTAAATATGGGTAGAAAAAAATCTAGAAGTGAATATATGGAAATATTGACAATTGCTATCTGAATGGTAGGATTATGAGTCAGCCTTGCTTTTATATTTTTCAGAAATTTCCAAATTTTTTGCAGAGGTCATAGTACATCTATAATCAGAAATAATCAATGGACTATTAAAAAGTAATGTTCTTGAATCGTCAACAATATAAAAATGTTAAATAGAAAACAAAGGATAAAATACTATTTTTATCATCGCCTTAATTATATTAAAATATTCACTGTTTTAGAAGAAAATACACAGCATATTAATGTGCTTTTCTCTGAGAGGTTAGATTATTAAAGATTCTTATAAATAAATAAACAAATTGTGTATATACACACACATATGTAATTTATCTAAATAAAAATTAAAAGTAAAAAATGTTTTTAATCCAAACACAAATATAAACTTTGTCATCGCATAGGACCAGAGGAAGAGTTGATTACACGTTTAAATTCAGTCCCTTTCTAGTTAGTTTGTTTCATCTGACTGGGAAGGCTGATGATAAGAAGGGTCAGAGGGACTTCCCTTGTGGCGCAGTGGTTAAGAATCTGCCTGCCAGTGCAGGGGACACGGGTTCAAGCCCTGGTCCGGGAGGATTCCCGTATTCTGCGGAGCAACTAAGTCCGGGAGCCACAACTACTGAAGCCTGCGTGCCTAGAGCCCAGGCTCCGCAACAAGAGAAGCCATCGCAATGAGAAGCCCGTGCACCGCAACGAAGAGTGGCCCCTGCTCGCAGCAACTAGAGAAAGCCCGCACGCAGCAACGAAGACCCAATGCAGCCAAAAATAAATAAATTTATTAAAAAAAGAAGGATCAGAGAGAGAAAGAGAGAGGTGATCAGACTCAGCTTTGGATTAACCCTAAAACGAATTGATGGACTTGGCCTCTTTTTTCTCCCCAGTCCTCTCTGGGAGGATGAATTTGGTTCGTGTCCAATCATTCTTCCAGCTCCCTTAATAATAATAATAATTATTATTAATATAATTTGCTACTGAAACTAGCATATCAATTGGGCATGCACAGTAGCCATGTCAAAACTTTTCAATAAGGGTGTTAGCCCTTCCATTTTTTAAAGTTGCTTTATTAGATACATATGTGAGTAACTATTCACTAAATGTCTCTCCTATGTATAGACTTATACGAAAAATGAAAAATTACCCAAATTAAACAATAATTTAACAGTGACAAAACAATTCAAAGTCTTTCCAGGATAGTATGTCACCATGTCAGAGGCAGGATGGCATAGTAGCTACATGTGGTAGCCACCAAGATAGTCCCTAGTGATTCTTGCCTCTTGGCAACCCCTGTGTAGTCACCTCCTATATTGAACAGAGATAATTTGATAGCCAATGGGATGTTGCAGAGATGATACAGTGTGATTTTCCTAACACTAGGTCATAAAAGGCCTCGTGGCTTCCACCTTGCTCTTTTCTCTGTTGTGGATCACTTATTTGGGGAAAGTCAGCTGCCATGTTATAAGGACATTCAATCAGCCCTATGGTGAAAACTACCTGGGGAAGAACTGCATCGTTTCACCAACAACCAGTGCCAATTTGCCAGGTATCTGAGTGAGCCGCCTTGGGAGCAGACCTTTCAGTCCTTGCCAAGGCTCCAGATGACGGCGGCCCCAACCAATATCATGACTGTAATGTCATAAGAGACTGAGGCAGAACCACCCAGATAGGCTGCTTCTGACTTCCTGACCCATACAGACTGTGAGATAATCACTGTTTATTGTTTTAAGTCACTACATTTGGGGTAATTTTTTATTCAACAATAGCTAACCAATACTCTATGTCATGATATATTAGCATCTTTTTGTTTTCTTTACCTTCTGCTTCACCATCAGACAATTGAGAGGACAGGGTCTGGGGACCAGCATCTTTGGAAAGGAAGAGGGATGCTGAGGGCTAGAGACACGGGTACCAATTTGTACATCACGGGGAATAGGGCACTCCTGCTGGGAAGATTTGGTTTTCTCTGTAAGTAGAAAGCAGGGAATATCTGCTAGAGGGAATGACAGGCACTAGAAAGTACAAAAAAAAAAAAAAAAACACGGGTAGACAGCATGAATGTGTATTGATCTGGTCTATGGGACTCTGGTCTTTGTCCATCAATTCTCTGTGATCTAGAGGTAGAAATGATGCAAATAGCCAGCAATTGGGTAAAGCCTAAGGGAAATTTCATTAATGGCCAGGATATTCAGGGCACTGGCAGGGGAGACTAATGCGCCTAGTAGTAATGTGTATAATTTCTTCTACGTGAACACTGTGTTTAGTGATTCATACTGTAAAATTGCCAATGTTTGACCATTTCGGCCTGCAAAAATGTCAATTTCATATAGTTCAACCTATATTAACTCTGTAAAGGGTAAATCCATATCTTCCTTGTAGAGGAGTTGGGATAGTTGACCTCATTGAAAGGAAAGAAGCAAATCTCTTTTAAAAACCCTTATGATTAAAGGGGACTTGTCTCGAATACTCTCTATTTCTCAATGCCTGGAACACAGTAAACTCTTAAAATCTTTTAAAATAGATGTACATGCACATGATTTAAAAAGGAAAAGATAGAAAGTATATAAAAGGAAAAAAGTCTCCATCTGCATTAATTGTTTCCAGCTGCAAGTAGCAGAAACCTGACACTTGACTAAAACTGGTTTAAATAATAGGGAAATGTATTAGCTCACTTAGCAAAGAAATGTGAGATAGGGTTCAAGAATTAGTTGATTCAGCAGTTTAACACAGCATCATCAAGGACCAGATTTTTCCTGTCTTTCTACTCTGCTCTCTAATGCATGGGCTTCAGCTTAAGGCCGATTTCTTCCATAGTTGTAAAATGGAAACAGTTGGGCTTCACGCTCCCTTGTTTGTGTCCAAGAGAGAGAAAAGCTGACCTCTTGTGAATTTCTCCTAAGAGTGAGAAAGCATAATCCCAGAAGCTTCCAGCAAACCTCTCCTCTCATTTCACCAGATAGAATTGGCTCACATATAACAGGTCACTGTCAAGAGAATGGAACCATATTTCTATCAATCAGAGACATCCCTGGAGAAAAAGTCAGTTTTCCAAATGCATTTGGGTAAAAGGGATATGGTTGAGGCACCCACAATGTTTATTACCTTGGCCTACACCTTCCCCATAAACCTTTTCACAGGGGCAAACACTATTAGCAGTTTCCTGTGCATCCTTCTGAAGACATTCTATGCATGTTCACTAAGAAGCCTTTCTTTCTCTGTGCTCTTTTTACAGAAATGATAGCATAGTATACACAGTCTTATAGTTTGCTTTTTTCCATAATACATGACTGGTAAACATTTAATTAACAAATGGTAAGAACAAATATTTTGTAAGTCAGATGGTTTTAATCCTAATTATGCACTTTGCTTATTTGCCTTTTGCACTCCGCTAGCATTAAAGTCTCTCTCTCTTTTTTTTTTAAGCCTAACCATCAATTTCAGTTAGGCTGAGGGGGAAATAGGGAGGGGTTTTGTCTGGATTCTGGCTAGAGCATTAAACAGGATCAGGAGATCTTGGGTGTCAGTAAGACAGTGGCAGCAGGAAGGAAGAGAATTGCAAGGGTCAGGTGAAATACAAAGCAACAACAATCGCGAAGGTATGTTGAGTGCATACACAGGAGATGTTCCAGGTTGTGATAAACATATACTCAGTAAGAACGGAGTTAGGTATGCCTGATCAGCTATCTCTTCACATCTGAAGATTCTCCTTCAAATGCTAAATGGAGGTGATTCTCTTAGACTTGGTAAGTAAAATTCCAAAGAGCTGCATGAAGAAAGATGTGAGTGCTAAGGAGGGGATGGTGCGTAACCAAGCTGGGTTTGAATCCTGGCTCTGCCACTTACTAGTGTCACAATGAGAACTGGACATTGGACAATTTTCTTAATGTCTCTGTGCTTCACTATCTTCATCTGTAAAATAGGGTGATATCAGAGGGCTGTTGCGATGACTAAATGAAACATGCATGCAAAATACCTTGCATGATGCCTGACAGAGTAGGCATTCAATAAATCTAGACAGAAGTTGGATAGTATGTAATGACTTCTAGAGAAAGAGACCTACTCTTACAGTTTTTGATGTAACAACAGCTACATTGGTACAGTAATTTTAAAAATAAATTTTACTGATGTATAATTTTATTGATGTCTATTGATGATAGGCAATAATACATACTCATTTTAAGTATAGAGATCAATGAGCTGTGACAAATTAATTCACCCATATAATCATCACTACAATCATGATATGGAAAATTTTCACCACTCCAAAAATTCCTCTTGTGCCCTTTCAAGTTAGTCCTCCCTACCTGAGACCCCAGGCCACCACTATTTTGCTTTCTGTTAAGTACATTCTGTGTTTTTAGCATTTCATATACATGGAATCATATTGTATACACTTTTTTGTGTCTGGCTTGTTTTACTCAGCATAATGCTTTTGAGACCTATCCACATTTTGCATGTATCTGTAGATTATTTTATTGTTGAATAGTATCCAATTATACAGATATTCCAAAATTTATTTACCAATTAACCTGTTGAGAGACTCTTGGATTGTTTCCATTTTTTGGCTTATTATGAATAAAGCTGCTATGAATATCCTTTTTGTGGATACAAGTTCTTATCTCTCTTGTGTAAATACCTCTGAATGGACTTATTGAATTATATGGTTTATTATTTAATGTTTAACTCTATAATGCCAAGCCATTGCCCAAAGTGGTTGTATATCTTATATTCTCACAGACGATGCATCAGAGTTTCAGTTACTCCACATCCTCCCTAACAAGTGGTATTGCCAATTTTTCTAACTTTCATCATTTTACTAGGTGGTATATAATTGTGGTTTCGTTTGCATTTCCCTGAAGACTAGTGATGTTGAGTATCATTTCATGTGCATTTGCCCAAACATATCTTCTTTTATGATGTTATGTGGCTGAACCACACTGACTCCATTTTGTCATCTCATCTTAGGACCACAGTCCTACCCCCTCCCCTCTCCGGATGACTGAACTTTAGCACACTCACAAGGAATGCCCCCAAGCCAGATAAATTCCCTATCAACTTTTGTCTTTGCCTTCATCTGACATGAAAACTGGAAGAATGCCTTTTGCTGATGCAGATGGTTAATGGTCATGAGACGCCCCCAGGGGCAGGAAAAAACTCCAGTTCCTGTCCACGTGGACGTGCACCTCTCTAATGGTCAGATTCTGTTTTTAGCTTTGGCCCTTTAAATTCCCCTGTACCTCTTTTAGTGGCGCGAAGTGCAGCTGCAAATGCCTCTGGACCCATTGTCCACCCGAGCCTGCCTGTATGTAAGTTACCCACAATAAACTTCATAACTGTACTTTATGGAGTTTCTTACTTCGTTTTTCAGTCTCAAAGTTCCTTCTCAGTTTGGAGAATATTATTCAATATCTCTGCTTCCTAACAGATGCATGTGTTCACATATTTTGCCCGTTAAAAAAACATTTTTTTTGGCCAGTGTTGCAGAATTTTCCCAGTCTGTGGCTTGCTGTTTCATTTTCTTAACATGTCTTTTAAGGAGCAAAAGTTTGAGTTTTGTTGATGTCCAGTCAGGTAGTGCTTTCTGTGTCCCCTGTAAGAAATCATTGCCTAACTCAAAGTCATTAAGATTTTTCCTATTTTTTTTCTAGAAGTGTCACTGTTTTAGTGTTTACATATAGACTGATCCATTTGGATTCAGTCTTTGTGTATAAGTGAAATAAGCGTTGAGGTTCTTTTTTTCTATATAGATATCCAATGGTTCCGGTATGATTTATTGAAAAGGCTATCCTTTCACACAAAACTACCCTGGCACCTTTGTCAAAAATCAGTTGACCATACAGGTATGGGCTCTCTATACTCTTTCAAAGGACTATATGACTGTACTTTGGCCAATTCAACAATGTGTTAATTGTTATAGTTTTTCAGAAAGTCTTGAAATCAGGTAGTTTAAGTTCTCCAACTTTGCTCTTCTTTTTCAAAACTGTTTTAGCTATCCTAAAACAGTTTCTGCATAAATGTTAGAATTAGGTTGTGCATTGCTATTTTAAAAAAACTCCGTGGGATTTCAATTGGGATTACATTGTATCTATAGATTGATTCAGGGAGAATTATTGTATATTTTAAAAATATTGAGACTTATAATCCATGAACATGGTATATCTCTCCACTTAGGTTTCTTTTCTTTCAGCAGTGTTTTGTAGTTTTTACAGTACAGATTTTGGACATATTTTGATAAATATATCTCTATTTTATGTTTTTGATAGCATTGTAATTTTATAATTTATTTATTTCAGTATCATAATGACCATATCTATGAGGTAAATATGAGCTTCATTTTATAAGAAAATGGGACTCAAAGAGATCAAAAGACTGGCTCAATATCATATGATTGGCTAATCTTGCTTCTGGAAATGTATCTTACAGATCTGATTTCACGTGTTCAAAATGACAAGCACAAAGTTATTACTGCAGCATTGTTTGTAATGGCAAAAGATTAGCAACAACCCTGAATTTACCAATGGGACTGTTAAATAGATAACAATCCATCATTAAAAATACTAGGCAGGGACTTCCCTGGTGGCACAGTGGCTAAGAATCCACCTGCCAATGCAGGGGACACAGGTTCGAGCCCTGGTCCAGGAAGATCCCACATGCCGTGGAGCAACTAAGCCCATGTGCCACAACTACTGAGCCTGCGCTTTAGAGCCCACGAGCCATGACTACTGAGCCCACGTGCCACAACTACTGAAGCCCGCGTGCCTAGCACCCGTGCTCCACAACAAGAGAAGTCATCACAATGAGAAGCCCACACACCACAACAAAGAAGAGCCCCTGCTCACCACAACTAGAGAAAGCCCGTGCGCAGCAACAAAGACCCAATGCAGCCAAAAATAAAAATAAATAAATTTATATTAAAACAATGCTAGGCAGTAGTATAAAAGAATGAGGAAGATAACTATACACTTATATAAAAGGATGTGCAAAATACATTGTTAAATAAGACAAGGTGTAGAATGATATACATAGTATGTTTTTCTTTTATGCATTGATAAAAAATGGAGTAGCGTAGAAAATAAGAACATATACATATATTTGCTTGAAGTTGCTTAAGGAAACTCTGGAAAGATACACAAGATACTAATAAAGTATTTACTTCTTGAGGAGAGGGGTGGGGACTTTACAGATCGTGAAAAAGGTGGGAGACATTCTATACTCATTCATTCTGTAATACTTCATTATTTTTTTAAATTTTTTATCCATGTAAATATATTACCTCTGAGATTGCTGATTTTCCCCCAGTATCCACCTCTCATTCTTTCCTTTTATAAATAGGATCCTCCTCCCAAGTTTTAGTAGGGCATATTGGCACTATATAAGAGATGACAAATTCTAGCTACCCCTGCAACTAAATATGTTCATGTGACTCTTTGCAGTGGACTGTAAGCAGATGTGACATGGCTATGCTCATGTCACTTTCTTAAAAGGAAATTTTCCTTCCACTTCCTCTTCTTCACCCTTCCCATGGGATAGACCATGGATATGGTGTTGGTGAACCAGCTTTGATCAGAGCAGATGAGATAACAATCAGAAGTTGATGCAGCAAGAAGATAGCAACAGGGAACATGGACTCTTGGATGACCTTAAGAAGCATAGCTAACAGGTCTCTCTGGACTGCTCACCACCTCCTGGACCATTTCATGAGCGAGAAATGAATACCTTTTTGGCCACTGAGTTTTGAGGTATCTCTATTACAGCAACTTAGCCTATACTCAAACTAATATATCAGTTTTGAAAGTTGCATAGCTTATGGTATTTGGAAGTGAAGGAACATGAATCCAACTGTCCTGACTTCCAAGCCCATGGTTTTCACTGTGGATGAATAAGGATGCAGCTATGCAATGGCTGATTCTGGTATAACAGAATATAACAGAGTATAACAGTGTTATAACAATGTTATATACATTTTATAGCAGAGTATAAAAATGAGGCATGGAACATAATCTGCCAAAATTTATCATACCTACCAACCAATATCCACTCTTGTTGATCCAGATGGGACTAAATGAAACAGACAGAAGAAACTTGAAACTTGAAACGTTGGGGAATAAATACCCAGACTCTTTGTGGTGTTGCTGTTGTTCCCCATTGCCTGAACTCAACTAACTGAATCTAAGGGAAAGAAAGCCCTTTAAGTTCAGGTTCTCCTGTGGGCAGGAACATGGATATCCTCCATCAGAACTCACGATTACTACCCTATTTTGCAGTAGGAAAAAATGAGACAAAGAAAGGCTAACGTGCTCCATGTCACAAAGCTGATAAGTGATAATCTGGAGTCCAAGTGCCGTGTTCTCCCCACTCTACCAGCCTCCCTCTAAGGCTGCTACACAGTAGCAATGCCAAATTACCTATCCTTCCCATAGCATCATTACCTTTGAAACCACTGAATCTTTGCTCATTCTCTTCCCTTGTTTGGAATGTCTTCCTTGCTCTCGCCCCTCCTCCAACTCTTTGATGAAGCCTTCCCTGTTCTGACAGGCAGTGAATAGCTCCTTCTACTGTGCTTTGAAATCCCATAATTCATACATCTTGTCTAAGATTTGGCCTATTTATCAGAGTTGTTTAAACATCTGTCTCTCAGCAGACTGTGTCAGAGAGGCAGCCTCAGTAAAAATTTTTTTTAGTTCCTAGCACAGTGCTGGGCAGAATTAAAAGGTAATCTAATCTCTTAGCAATTCTACTAGGGAGGAGCTATTACTAAACAGGTTTTAAAGATGAGATAATTGAAGCCCTGAAAGGTTAAGTAATTTGCCCAAGGTCATACAGCTGTGAAGTATCAATAGTAAAGCCAGGATTTTGAATTTAGGTAGTCTGGTTGTAGAATGATACTTAACTTCAAAATGAGAACTGAAATTCTGAAATAGCCTTCCTTGGTTGAAAGGATTTAAATTGTATATTTATTAAATATATATATATATGTGTATATATATATATATGTATGTATATATATATATATATATGTATGTATATATATATATATATATATATGCCTACCTGCCAAACAAAAACAAGGAGGGGGGGGAATTTAAGGCACTGTTCCTAGTCAGTGAAAAAAATCAGGCAGAAGCTGGGTAAACTGATGATTTCATCCTAAAAGTGTTTCCTCAAACAGATGAGATGTTGGAATAAGTGACTTTAAGCTCTTGTGATGAGCGTAAATAAAATAACCTACCAACAATGGTAGGGAGTTCACATTCTTAAAAACTAATCAGCTGTTTTCAACATAAGCATTTGCAAACAATATAAGTAAATAAAATTAAAAGCAATGAATAAAATCCTGCAGTCTGGTCTCGTCAATGTAACATAAAATGGAGAGTTGGTTTGTAACTGCCCTTATCCGGTTGGCAGCCCGTGCAGCTGTCTTTTCATAGGGTTTACCTGAGACCTCTTGTCCATGGGCAGTGCCGCTGTGTAATCCTCTCTCTGGGAGAAGGAAAAAAATGTCCATATCCAGAGAGCTTCAGACCGAAGTATTTCTTTCCCCCTCCCTTTGCATAGCACGCACGCACCTGGTAATCGTAACTCAACGCTTAGAGTGCCTAATGCATGCTTGACGTAAAATGGTCGTCCTTGTCTTCAAAAGATTTGAAGTCTAGGGGTAGAAACTGGTCCAAACGGAAGAGGTTAGTGCTCTGAGGGTCTGGGCCACAGGCTGAAGAGCCCCTCATCTTTCTTTCACTGTGCGTACTTTCATCGTATTCTCATTCCTGGTGGTCCCACCAGGATGCTGCGGGTGTAATTCAGCTTGGGTGGCCCCTAGCCCCTGGACCGCTCCCGGGGCAACCCAGCGTCTCCCTCGCAGCAGCTGGATGCGCGCCCGGAGCCCACCCACCCTTAGCCAAAGGCGGCGCGGCGTGCTTTTGAATCCTGCAACCCATCGGGGGCAGAGACAGCAGGAGCGGCAGACGCAAGGCCTCGAGAAACCTGGGTACTTTAAGTCTCAGGTCAGGCTCTGAGGCGCCCCAGTCTAAAAAGGTGGTTTGTCTTTCACCTAATTCAATAGGCCAGGCTTTTCCCTAAGGGCGCAATCCCGTGGGCTGATGACAGCCCTTCATCGCCTCACCACACCTTCCCGGCGCTTGGATCCAGCTGGTTCCCGGCCCCCGACCGGGAGCTATCCTCAATCACCTTGTCGTCGGGGACCTCTCCTTCCTCGACCCTAAGAGAGGCCGCGGGAATCTACAGCACCTCCCGCACACCTCACCGCCCAGCTCTTGCCGGGGTGCCGCGCACCCCGGCAAGAGGTCCGGCCTGCACCAGGACCCTGCCATTCTGCGCTCCACCCAGACACGCAGCGACGCCCCCGACGTCTGCGGGAAAAGTCCTTCCCCTCCGCGGAGCAGTTTCCCATTCCCACGCGCTCGGAGTCGCACAGACTGGCGCCGTCGCCGCGCCCCCCAGCCGCAGACCCGCGCGCCCGCCTCCGGGTCGTCCGGTCAGTCTCCAGCGATCAGAAAGAGTCGGCTGAGCTCTCACGTGTGCCCAGCTCTCGGGTTACAGCCGGGGGAGGCCTCGGCCCCCATGCTCTAGGGCAGTCAACAGCTGCTTTAATTCTCCGGCGGGGGCGTCCTTTTCCTCCTCTGCCGCAGGCTGAGGTTAGTCGTCCGCCGCAGCAACTTCTACCGCCTCTTCCTCTCCACTGTGGTCACCTACCCGGCCGCACGCTACAGTGACAACTTCCAGCTGCCTGCCTTTTAATCTCTCCCTTAGGAAGAGAAGAATTGTGGAGGGGAACTCTTCCCTCGCGGGGGTCGGCCCAGCTCCACCTCGGTCGCCCACCGCTCTCCCTAGTGGCCCGCTCCCCTTCCAAGCCGGTTCCTCCGGGCGGGGCGTGCTTGCCTGGGGCTAACTTTCCGCGAGATGCTGTCCCCGTGGACCTGTCTCGCCCGTGTCCGATCTCCCTCTCCGCAGCCGCTCCAGCTACCAGCTTGGCGAAGCGCGTGGCGGGACCCGGGGCTGGGACCTCCGCGCCCAGGCTTTTACTCGGACTCCAGCACTTGGTGGAAACGGGGGTGGCGGCCGGCCCACAGGCTGGGGGCTTTCGGTGGCACGGGAGGCGGTCATTTCGGGACCGCCCACTACATTCGGCGAGGGCGAGCTCTGCGGCCTGGGCCTGCCGACCAGGGCTGGAGGCCCGCCCGCCTACCGTCTTCCCTCCCACCGCCTCAGCCCGGGCGCGCAGGCTCACACCCCTTCCTGGGGAAGCAAATGGTCCCTTCCAGGCGGGTGGCCATGTTGTTCTAATAAAGCGGGAGGGGCGGCGGCGGGGGGAAGGTGGGGGGAGCAGATGCCGCTGGTTGCGCGCGGGAGCCGGGCGCTAGCAGAGCGCAGCCGCAAGGGAGGCGCGGGGGAGGCGAGCCGGAGCCGGAGCCCAAGCAGCAGCTAGTGTTGGCGGAGGGCACCCGGGCGCAGCTGGAGCAGCAGCCGCGATGGCCGTGGCCGTGGGGAGACCATCTGTGAGTGCTGGGGCCTCGCTTCCCTCGGCCGCTTCTCCTCCGGCGCTGGGGGTTTCCCGCTTGCGGGCGGGGGCCGGCGGGGAAGACTGGGGGCCCGGAGCTGGGGGCTCGGGACGGCTGCGGCGGTAGCTGTGGGTGCGTGCATGAATTTGGGCGCGTGTCTGGGGCTGAGGGGAGGGCGAGGATCCCCGCGGCTCGGCTACTACGTGATGCAACAGTGTATCGCCTCGTCGCGCCCCGATTCCCGGGATGTGGGAGAAAAAGGACCCTCGCCTATTTTTTCTTTAAGAGGATCCTTTTGGCCACGGTGTTTCTCGGCTACCTCCTTCTCCCCGCGCACACCTTTCCCCTCGTGACAGTCGAGAAAGGCGCCGGGTGTGGTGGGGGGGGGCGGTTTCCTCCCGGTTCCCCCGCGCAGAGGGGCGACCAGGGCGTGGGAATTGTTAACCCAAGCGTTGTGTCACGCGGTTGTAGAAGCGGGTCAAAAATAAAGGGGTGGGATTGCTGGGTCGTATGGTAGTTCTATTTTTAGTTTTTTAAGGAACCTCCATACTGTTCTCCATAGTGGCTGTATCAATTTACGTTCCCACCAACAGTGCAAGAGGGTTCCCTTTTCTCCACTCCCTCTCCAGCATTTATTGTTTGTGGACTTTTTGATGCTGGCCATTCTGACCGGTGTGAGGTGATACCTCACTGTAGTTTTGATTTGCACTTCTCTAATGATAAGTGATTGAGCATCCTTTCATGTGTTAAAAAAATATATAAAAGGGGTGGAATTTCCGTGGTGGCTTCCCCAGTGCACTGTGAGATCCCGGACACCCTCAGGCACCCACGCTGGTGACCGGGCCCTGCCCAGGATGTGGACAAAAGCCTTAGATACACAAAGTTTTCAAAGGGCCCCCTTGTCGGGGTGGGTGGAAGTCTTAAAATGCTCTGCGGTTGGAAGGCCGGGGGCGGCGGGCCGGGGAGGCGGGCGCGCGAGGAAGAGGAAGGGATGGCGGGTGCGTGGAGAATCGGGTGCCCCCGGGACGGGGCGAGGGAGACGGGGAGGGAGGGAGGGGGATGCTTAGTCCCCGAGTTTGCCGGCGGGGCAGGGGCCGCGCCTCCGGCGGTGCAAAGCTCATTCAGCGACTCTGGACCCGGCCCGAGGGCAGCCGGACTTCAAGGGTGGGGTTTCAGCCGGGGCTCTGCATCCCGGGTGAAAGGCGGAGGCAAGGGGCGGTGGCGGCCTTCCCTTTTTACTGAAAGGAGCAGAGCCGGTGGGGAAAGGCGGAGTCCTCTTTCTTTCTCTTTCCCCTTTTCTTTGTCGCTGTTCAAAGTCACTTTCGCCCCACGGGCTTTGTGGGCTCCTTCAGCGAGTTTCTTCCCGCTCTACCGCCTCCTTTTCTCTTCCTCTTCTTCCCCTTCCCACAACTGTGTAGCTGCAGGTGGTGGCTTGAGAGATCTTGCAGGTACAGACCAAAGTCTCGCGGAGATACGGGAAGCTCTGCAAGCCCAGAAATGCAAATTGCAAGACTGTGCTCTCAAACCCCCGGCCCTTCTCCCAAGTCTTCCTCCAGATACAGTCGCTTTTTGCACCCCTCCCCCATAATTAGCGGAGTCCTTCAGCGTGCTCTAACCCGGTTTGGTGGTTCAGCTGCTGCGATGTTTTCAAAGACATTCTCCACCGTCAGAAAATGTGTGTGCAGTGGTCATATTGAAGTGTAACTGTGGGTCGTTTAGGTAGTTTAAACTCTAATATTTAATGACAAAAACTTAAGAATTCAGGTCTCCTCTTGATAATTAGTGGTGATAGATTGTTGTTACTGCGGGAATTTGCATAGTCTCTGGGCTGATCCCTTTATTTTTCTGGTGAGAATATTGAGGTCCAGAGAGGTCAAGTTTATCTGGTTAAATTACCACTCCCACCCCCCTACCCCACCCCCCTTCCCCAACACACACACACACACACACACACACACACACACACATTTACACAGCACAGATTCAGATAAATAATATCTGCTTTAGGTAATTGGATAGTGGCTAGATGCAAATGTTCTGTGTGTGTGTGGGCAGGGTGTCTTTCAGTAACACCTATTGCTGGTGCATTCTTGAGGCATGGGGGAGGTAGAAGAAATAATTTGCTGCACATTTTCTATAAATTAGTTCATATATGTCAGTTAAATAGGAACAGTATGTGGATTTAAGATTTAGTTGTGTGGCCACAGTCATGTCCAACACCAGGTCTGCCAACCAGATGTGAGCTTAATTCCACAGAATTCTTGTGTAAGACCTCTCTCATTCAAAAAATAGAGGCGATTTTACAAAGTGTGTGTGTACAGAGGAGTTAACTGCTTTCTCTGCACATTCCCTGTTGTCATTAGAATTAAGATTAAGTTACTTACAGTTTGGAAACAGAAGACTATTTTTTTTTTGGACCGAGCTGTGGTAGGGGTGATCAGGAGTTGACTACAAAGTTAAAAAGTCTTTTCATACATTTTCCAAGGAATTGTTGAACTGTTTCACTCTGTTCATTCGGTTCCTGTTTCAAGTGTAGTGTTTGCAGTTAGGTCTTCAAAACAACCCCAGTGAATGCAGAAGATTCTCCAAAACCAGCCCCAAGGTCTCTACACAGAATCCTTCATGGTAGAATTCGCTGCCCATCCTTTTCCAGTATCTATGCTACGATTTGAACAAAAGAAAGGAAGGGTGTGTTGATAGAAAAGAATCACTCCAAAGTTGATTGTGAATGGAGTTTCCCTAGTTACTCCTTTAGAATTAGATTTTTTTTGTTTAGGAAAATGTGAACATATCTCCTTCTCCTACAAACTGCCTCTCTCATTCAGATTGAAGAAAAGTTCAACCAGAATAACTTGCCCTCAACTTTAGACAGACATTCTTGAACTTGAACATCTGAGTGTGATACCTCAGGTACATATGACATTTTACTGGGCAAAAATCCTTATATATCGAATGCAGTATTTTCTATCTTATGAAGTGGTTATCTTCAGTTATAACCATTTTAACTTCAAGGCTAAATTCAGACGTTTCTTAAGTGGATTTGTTGTTGGCTGGGAAACAGGAGCTTCAGTCTGGTGTGATACTGTTTATTTCCATTTTAATCTCGACCCCTAGCTTCTCCATTTTCCCGGGAGTGGTTTTTGGACTTGGCTCCCAGAAGCCCCTGAAGCACATCTGCTGTTTCCAGAGTGTGACTGATGATCAGCAAGAGCATTTCTCCCCTAGGGATGTGTGCACATTTCGGATGAGTTAGTATTTTGGCATCCAAGTCCCAGGGCCGCTATTATCTTTGTTTTAATCAGAGCATGGTAATTTACTCTACCTGGGAACTGGCTTTAAGTAGCTGATCCTCTCCTTAAAGGAGTGGTGTTCATCACGTTATAAGGTCTGGGGGTTTAAAGGGACTTTAGAGGTCATTTGGTTCAGCCTCCTCCCCAATGCAGAAAGAAATATTTTCTACATTATCCCTAACAGAAGTGTTTAAGTCTTTCCAGTGGTGGAGATTCCCCTATGATATCGTTCAAGAAACAAGTTTAATTATTCTTTTATCCACTGCGCCAGAAGGAATGGAAATCCAAGTTCATTCATTAGCTTATTTAACACTATTAATCGAGCACCTCCTGTGTGCTAGGTACTGTTCTAGGTGCCAGGGATACAGTAGTGGACAACAGAGAAATTCCTTCTTACCTGGAGCTTTTATTTTCTGAGAGACTTAGTGTCCGTGTGTATTACAGAAACAAACTTCAATAGCGTATGTAAGCCATTTCGGGAGAAAGGAAATTATGTGCCTGTTGCTGAGTCAACAGCTATGATGCAGGTAAAGGATCTTACCTGTTCGAGGATCATTATAGGCAGTTCCTAAAGATATGGTCTGTCTTCAGCAGGAGGGTGAGGACTGACAACGAAATGTTATTTTCCCTTGTTGTAAAATTGCCATTTCTGTAACTTGAGGATGTGGCCCCTACATGGAGGGCTGTGGCTTTTGGACCTGGAGAACGATTAAATCTTCTGAAAGCTGTAGATTATTTTTCTGTCTTCTAAAATATCTTCTTTAAAAATGATGTGTCTACATCACGATGAAAAACTGACGCAAGGAATTGATTAAAAGATGAAAACTACTCATATCCCATTGTCCTGATGTAACAGTTCTTAGATTATTCTTATCAACTTTTTGAGGTTTACAGCAAGCATAACCTATACCATATAAACTGCTACTAAGAAACCAAACTGTGTGCCTGGGAGTACTCCGTCTGACTATTTGGACATTCATATAATCGAGGAAACAGATGCTTAGTGCTTTCACAGGGGCCACGCTATGTCTGTGTCCAGACACAGGAATGAATGATTTGGATGGCCTGCTTTGATTGATTACCAAAAGACCCAGTGTTGATTACCGCTGATGATGATGTTCTGATTTAGGCTCCCTGCGGAGCAAGCTACAATCAGGGTTTTCTGTGCCTGTGTTTGTCTTTATAGGGCCTTAAACTTGGTTGGGGAGGAGGGTAGGGGCTGCTCTTGGATTTTATCATTTATTGGGAACTGTCTTTCATAGCCTTAGCTAAACTGTCTCAACTGGGGTCAGCCAAGCTGAACGATCATTGAAACAAAGACCCAGTAGATCTAAAGCTTCAATCCTTTTTCCCAAAGAGAACTACTTTACAATATAATGGATACCCCCTTTGTTTTGTTTTTTTAGTTAGTTTGTTTTAATCCAGATTGACAGAAAACCCCCTTTCAACTAAACAATACCTCTCCTATCCACTCAGGCCTTCTGGCAGCCCATCAATGCGGCTGCTGTTGAACATAGAAACAAGACTTGGGCTAAGGTGAAACAGACAGATTTCTAAAAAGAATGCTGGTGATCTAAAAATCCAGTATGCATTGTCTCACGCCTGGCCTGAGGTAGAAATCAGGAGTCTGTTGCCTGATGTGACCAGAGCCAAGGCATTAGAAACACCTTTTCAGGATCCGTGCCAGTGAGGGTGAGCGCATCGCTCAAGTCAAAGGATGCAGGAAGTTGAGTTGTGTGGATGCGTTCAGTCCACCTGCTGAACTAGGACCGTGTGGGATGAAGTGTGATGTGTTGACTCAGAGGCCAGGCTGGGGTGGAGAGGTAGGAATGGCTTCACGCTCCAAAAGAACATCTTTGGTGTCCAACAAGGGGGAGCTTGATTCCTGCTTTTTTTTTTTTAATTTTTAAAATTGTTGTGAAAATATACCTAACATAAAATGTGTCTGTTGTTTGTTTATTTTTTCACACACACACTGTATTTTATTTTTACAAGAGATAAATAAACTGACAACAAGCATTGTAAATGGATGACCACAATAAAAGCAACAATGATTGCAATTACCAAACATGAAACACACTCATACTATGTCATAATATTGACATTCAGTCCAGTATTCCTCCACTGTAACAGATCCTTTACTTTGCAGTGAAAATTGATTTGTATATTTTTTGCCTCTGAGTCCTTGTGGGAATTGTGTCTGTTTTTGATAATTAAGTAACATTCCTTTGGGAAGAATTTATGATTTTCTTACTTTCTAATTCTTTTTTCTTGTAGAAGTAGAATTACAATAATATAGATAGGTTAGAAATGGAAAAACAAAACAACTCTCAACACCCTAATGCATCAGTAGTCATTCTTGGCTTCCTAATCCATCTGCTTTACCAGATACATCTTGTGCACTTTCTTTGTGTAGGTGCTGAGGTTATGACGTAAGTCCCTGAGATGCCGTCCCCGATGCTCATCAAATTTCTCTGAAGGATGAGCAAGCACTAGGTCTCAGCAAGGAAAGTGAGGTGGGGCGGTGGCTAGGGAAAAGTGTTCCAAGCCAAGGGAACAGCATGTGCAAAGCTCTGAGGTGAGGCAGAGCCTCTTAAGGGAATCCAGTATAGCAGGGACATCAGCATTCAGGATGGGGTAGAGGGGATGGACATGAGGCTGAGAAGGTGGTGGGAAGAGACCACATCACTTTTGCAGTGCATTCTTCAAGACGTGGGTATTTACTACATAGCTCTTTAAATATTTTATACGCTATCCACCCGACCCACAACGTAGGATATCCCAGATTCTTAGACTTGGTTGATGGAAGACACTGAAAATCTTAAGAGCACTAATTCTTCAGGTTTCAGGGAAGGCTCGAGGAGTTGATTTCTTTCATGGCCGAATCAAGCCCTTAAAGAACAGAGGAAGTAAAGACTGAGGAAGGGCACAGAGAGGAGTGACAACATCACCAGGCCTTCCTCTGCCTAGTTTTTTGTGTTGAGTTCTTCCTCAAGTGGTAGAACTAAAGTCTTAACTTCCTTACACACCAAAGCAATTGAGTCCTGAAGGGTGAGGCTGGGGTAGAATGCTAGGACTCCTCCCACCTTGGACTGCAAGTGCCAGTCGATGTTGTCTATAAAGAAAACTAAAAACCCACTGGATCCTATGAAAACAGGAGGAGAGTCTTTTAAAATCCAGGGTTCTGTTAAGACTTAATCCTTTTTCATTCATCTCCCTTTGTGTACCGTTTTCATGCCAATATAAACTTCATGAATCTCATTAAGGGTGCCCATTAAATTTACTCAGACCTGCTGTTGGAAGGAAAAGGCTTGACTCACAGCTTCTTTGTGAGGTATAGGAAACCTGTGCAGCATCTTGATTTTTAAGTTTTTTCTATTTAAGTTACTGTCAGGACAATTATCTCTCTTTATCCTCACAAAATTTCTGAGAAGTAATACAGGCAAGAAAACTGAGGCACAAAGGAGTTGTCACTTATCTAATCTGGTACAGCCAGTTAGTGGGAGAGCTTGGCTTTGGAACCAACGGTTCTTAGACCAATGTGCATACAGACCTACCATTTGTATTGGTCAGTTAGACTAAATTATGTTGAGGTAACAAATTGGTTCCAGGATCTGGTGGCTTACACAGCAAAGGTTTATTTCTCACACAGGGTCCTTGTCTGTTCCATCCTCTGAGATCCGCTCCATGCTGAATTGACCCTAGGACCCAGGCTGAGGGAACATTCTGTCCTCTCTCTGGACATTGCCAATCTGGTGGCAGAGGAAGAAGAGGCATGCTGAACCCTGAACTGACTTTTCAAGCTCTTGGGTGGGTCACTTCCACATGAACATCGTTGACCAAAATAAATGGTTACTCCTAAATTCAACAGGATGGAGATGGGTAATCCTGCAGAGAATGGCTCTGCCAGTCACTTGGCCAAGCTGGATGGGATGGGGAAGTAAACCTTCCCCTAGGGAGAGGCAGTGATTGTGTTGAATAGTAAGGGTTCACCATAGCTTCCTAGTCAGGGCATCTGCTAGAGAGCCAAGGGTCTTTTTTTTTTCAATTTTTATTTATTTATTTTTGGCTGTGTTGGGTCTTCGTTTCTGTGCGAGGACTTTCTCTAGTAGCGGCGAGCGGAGGCCACTCTTCATCGCGGTGCGCGGGCCTCTCACGGTCGCGGCCTCTCTTGTTGCGGAGCACAGGCTCCAGACGCGCAGGCTCAGTAGTTGTGGCTCACGGGCCCAGCTGGTCCGCGGCATGTGGGATCCTCCCAGACCAGGGCTCGAACCCGTGTCCCCTGCATTGGCAGGCAGATTCTCAACCACTGCGCCACCAGGGAAGCCCCCAAGGGTCTTTATTATTTTGTAAAATTGTCTCCCTGTCTGTAATGATTTTTCTCAGTCTATTTGTCCTACTCTGATTCTAGCTGGACATGGTAGGATGATGAGAGAGGGAGAAAGAGTGTCTGTGTGTGTTTAAGCAGCCAGAATGAACTGAAGGCAGACAGTATGATTATTCCTATTCTTTCACAATGAGCTTCCAATAGCACCGTCACCAAATAAGGGATGAGTGGTGACCTTCTCAGAGACCTTCTGTGCTAGTCTCTGGTGGCCCCAACTCTGGGACTGTACTCTCTGGGAAATGGTTTTGAGGCTATTAGGGCTTCCAACTGCTTGATAGAATTATTTCCCTTAGGATGCTTCCAAATCAGTCTTTTCCCAGCCCTGTCTGTTCCTAAATGCAGATGCATCTATGACACCCTTCTTTTCTGTGCTTTGTTTTCTCTCTGCTGAGAGGTACTAGTACAGTCATCCCTCAGTATCTGCAGGGACTGGTTCCAGGATCTCCGCGGATACCAATATCTGCAGATGCTCAAGTCCCTTATATAAAATGGCCTAGTATTGTTGGCCCTCCATATCTGAATTCAGCCAACCGCTGATGTGGTCCCTGCAGATAGCGATAGAGGACTGTATGTAGCGTTTTGGTTGAGAATGTGGGCTGTAGAGCCAGACTGCTGGCCTCCTAGTGTATCACCTCTGCCATTTGACCACCTTTGTGACCTTAGACAAGTTACTCACCTTGTGTACCTCACATTCCTCATCTGTAAAATAATTACAGTACCATCTTCAAAGGTTTACAGGATTAAATGAGTTATTACACCAGGTGCTTACAATGATGCATGAAACATTCGTCCTCAGTAAAAGGCAAACGAATTCTGAAATAATAACTGCTTTATACCTAAGGCTGGGCTCAAAGCAGAACTGCCACCCCCCCACCCCCCCACTCTACCCAGTAGGAGGCAAGCATTTGTCCCTTCCCTTGCTCACACACCTGAAATGTGCACTCTTCCCTTTTTCTTGTCAGGGCACACTTTTGGGGCACAGATCCAACATACCCGCTCCTTGAAGCCTCCATTCACCAACCCAAGTTTTGGTGACTTTTCTGTCTTTGAATTCCAGCAGGATTAATGCCTACCACACTTATGGGCCACTTACATAGTGTTCTGGTGCACCTCCTGCCCCAAGTTACTTTTTTTAAATAAAGAGGAATGATCAAATCTAGTTGTGAATGTTTAAAAAAGCCTTGACCACATTCATGCACTCTTAGCCCTAACTGACAGGCTTAAGGGAGGGGCTGGCGCTGTGCACAGACCCCACAGCCCAAGAGACGTTTGACCGAAGGAGTGGAAACTGGTCCTTGGATCCGCGTGTACCGGCTCCCCTCCTCTCAGTCCACCCTTTTATTCCAGCTGTGCTGTGCTAACCTCTGGCAGGTGTAGACCTCATCTCTACAGCTTTCTGCCCCAGGCTTCTCGGCTGTAGTGTTCTGCTTCACTGTTCTGACCTATGTACGTATCGCATGTCCAAGGGAGTTACCATTACGTGGCTCACCTCTGACTGCTGGGGGATAGAAGCTGGTGGATAAATATTTCTCTCTTTTGTCACTAAGTTGGACAATCCTGATGCACAGTCAGAGGGTCCACATGGGCCCCAGCCCTCAGGGGCGATTGGTCCATCCTTTAGGATAGCTTTCCTCTTTCACTGTTAAACTTTTCCCAGTCCCCACTCCTGTTCCTCTGGATCACTTTCACATTAGCTGCATGCATGCAAACCCTTGGCTCAGGCCCCTGCATTTTGGGGAAACCCACGTGAAAACACCTTGTTTCCTGGTTTGGGGCTCTTCTTTTGCCTTATGCAGATGAGGGAGCCTGCATGTTGCTTTTGTAACATACCAGATTACTCTGGACATCAAAAAAATAGGTTCAGAACAAACTGATCTATCAGATTTTTACTATTTACTGGAGGACAGACTTCAAACTGCTGTAAAAACTAGACTCAGAGGGATTTCCCTGGTGGCGCAGTGGTTAAGAATCCGCCTGCTAATGCAGGGGACACGGGTATAAGGTCTAGCTCCTGCTCTCAAGAAGCCTGCAGTTCAGTTGAGGAAAAAGTCTGAGACTCAGGTAATGCTCAGCTTCCATGATTTTGGGGGGGTGGGTGGCAGCGTCTTGTCAGGCTCTTCTAACTACTATTTAGCCCTCCCTTTTCCCTTTGATAGTAAATGTCAGGAACTCGGTTCCGAATTCAGAAAAGTAGGGCCCGTTTTATTTCCCTTCTCTTCTCATTTTATAATGTAATTTGAGGAGTGCTAGAAAGATAACCTCAACTTTATTTCCTTCTAGGCTACCATTAGAAATTTATTCTTTTGGTTTAAGGTAAGGAGAAAAAAGGCATAACAAAGGGAATTGACAAATTGTATCAGGGTCTGGAGGGGATGTTTTCAAAATTTCTGCCAGATTAGTTTGTATGCCCCGTTCTCTCTTCAAAACATAGTGACTGCCACGGCATGCCAAATGCTTTGACTAGTAGACTAGTACTCTATTCTAGGGCACGTGGGCATTTCTGTACCTACCATGCCTACTGGATCGGTAAGCCAGTACCCATGCTTACTGGGTCAATTGTTTGTTTCCAAACCCGCTTATGCCAGTTATAGTAATCATCATATGTGCATAATTTAATATGATGTAAATCTATGAAATATAAGTGCAAAAATAGAAAGATTTAGTGAAGGTGAGAGTTTTGCTAAAGTAAAAAACTGCTGTGAATTTAATATGGTTAAGTTGGAGAAAAAAGTTGTAAGAATCTAAAGGAGTCTGAATTCAGATTACATTGAAAATGTTTCAAAATTCTGACTCCACTTGAGAAACAAACTGGCAATCATAGATGATGCTTCTGGGTTTGTGCCAGAAAGACACCTCTAAATGGAATTTCTCTAACTCATTATGATGAAAAATACCCTTGGCCTTTTGTCAAAAAAATTGGTGAATGAATGTATGTTTATATGTTTTAAGGTAAAATAAAACGTTTAGGCTATAACGATTGTTTTTAAAATCCTAGTCTTTAAATGATTTTTAAGATAAATTATCCAATCCTGCTCCTAATAGCTTTGGATAAAGGGACTAGTACATAACCACCATTCCTCCCAACTTCCCCATTCCCATATTCTAACACGTATGGTAGATGGGGAAAAAAGTTGAGAATTACTGGTTTTTCCTGGGTTAGATGCGAATGTTTCTGGAAGAGTTAACTCACTTGACATGATTTACCTTCTTTTACACCTGATGTAAATGGTTATCAATGTTGGTTTTTTGTTTTTGTTTTTTAAATCTGATTTGAAAGAGGTGAAAGGACATTAGAAAATTTACCTGTTCCATCAGTTTCTTTTAGGTTAGTCCAGAATAAAGGGAAATACGATTTGGGGGGGAAAATAATCTCAGTTTGGAAAGGTGAGGTTATTTTAATGATCATTTAATTTTCTCTTTGAGATACATGAGCACATGAGAGATATGGGTTACTCAAAGATGTACTCTGTCTGGGAAGAAGAAATTACTTCATTAGATGCAGATGAAAGCTTGGACCATAGTCTTAGTAGTCAGTCTGGACTTTTGCATTCATTCCTTCCAACCGTCCTTGGATAATCTTCCATCAGCAATTTGATTTAATTTTTAATCCCAACCATGAGAAAACTGTGTTAAAAAAGAACAAGTAGAAAGTTGTTTTTCTATTCCAAAGTAAAGGTAGTGGGAGGAGAAACTTAACAAATTGGAAGCTGAAATGTGTGATTTCTCCATTTCTCAAACTAAAACTGGAACCATTTTCCAGGGTTTTTTTGGTCTTTAAATACACATTTGAAATGTTGTTGCTAATTTGCACATTGGGTTTGCCACTAAACTTATTGCACACACAGCAGTCGTGTCCTAATTGAAGTTGTGCAATTCCACACATTTTTCCTGTGATAAGACTTCAGTGGGTAAAAGTTGATTTTTGAAATAGCGTTGTAAGGAAGTTTGATTAGATATTATTCTTTTATATATATATATATATATATATAGATTTTATTTATTTATTTTTGTCTGTGTTGGGTCTTCGCTGCTGCGCACGGGCTTTCCCTAGTTGCAGTGAGCAGGGGTTACTCTTTGTTGTGGTACGAGGGCTTCTCATTGCGGTGGCTTCTCTTGCGGAGCACGGGCTCTAGGCGCGCAGGCTTCAGTAGTTGTGGCACCTGGGCTTCAGTAGCTGTGGCTCGTGGGCTCTAGAGCACAGGCTTCAGTAGTTGTGGCTTGCGGTCTCTAGAGTGCAGGCTCAGTAGTTGTGGCGCACAGGCTTAGTTGCTGTGCGGCATGTGGGATCTTCCCGGACCAGGGCTCGAACCCATGTCCCCTGCATTGGCAGGCGGATTCTTAACCACTGCGCCACCAGGGAAGCCCCAATTAGATATTATTCTTGACCCAAGACCGTCAGCCCCTATTTGATGGATCAGGACTCATACTTGATGATCTTAAGGCCAGGTCTTCTGACTGTTGGTTATACCTCTTCTTACCAAATGGAGATAACACCCAAGGCTGCAGAACAGTGCTGTCAGGTAGAACTTTCTGTGACGATGGAAATGTTCTACCACTACATTGATCAGTATGGTAGCCGCTAGCCGTATGTAGCCGTTGAACACTTGAAATGTGGCTGGTGCAACCGTAGAATTAAATTTTTTATCTTTAATTAATTTGCATTTAAGTTTAAATAGCTGCATGTGGCTAGTGGCTATCATACTGAATAGTGAAGCTTTAGGAGTGTAGTCTAGAGGTATTTACAATCTGATATCTTTCTCATTTTTTAGAAAATTTTTTTATTGAGAAAAATATCAAACATACACAGAGTAGGGATGGAGATGTTCATTATAACATTCTCTCATCACCCAGGCCAATCTTATGTCATCTGTTTTCCCTTTTCTCTAACCTCTTCTCTTCCCTACCCGTCAACCCCCCAAATTATTTTGAAGTAAATTCCAGGACAGTCTGATCTCATTTTGTTTTAAAAGCTAAGATGGTGATCTGGGGGAAGGAGAGGAATGGTATTAGAGAGAGGTACTCGGGGATCTTCAAATGTATTGGTGATTAAAAAAAAAAAAGACTTGAAGTATAGAGATGGGAAAAGTTATGGTTTGACAAAGGTAGGTAATGAGTATACAGATGTGCTATGTTTTGTTTGCTTGAAATATTTCATCACCATCATCATCATAAGAAGCCAAGCTTGAGCCCAGAGATGGAACAGTCACTGTACCAGGCTTCACTTACCTGTGCTTATAGTGAACTTTGAGTTCATGGATAATTTAAACATTCAAACATTATTCATATGCGATATTTATCATCGAGCTTAATTGAATGCCAACAGTGCTATAGAGTCATAGGATCTGTAAAAAGGTGGAAAGCAAGCTGAAGATCTTTCTCTTCAGTGCAGTCTTCTCCCAACACTTGGTTTCAGAGAGTGGTAGCTTGATTGGAGCTCACGTTGAGTCCAGAGCTTTCTGTCACACCACACTTGCCAGATCGACTGATTTGCTGAGTTAAAGCTTGCAGCGCTAGGTCACTCCTACCTACTTTTTAAAATGGCAGATTCCTTTTTTAAAATTAGTTAATTAATTAATTTTTGGCTGCGTTGGGTCTTCATTGCTGTGCACGGGCTTCAGTAGTTGTGGCTCACGGGCTCTAGAGTGCAGGCTCAGTAGTTGTGGTGCATGGGGTTAGTTGCTCTGCAGCATGTGGGATCTTCCTGGACCAGGGCTCGAACCCATGTCCCCTGCATTAGCAGGCGGATTCTTAACCACTGTGCCACCAGGGAGGTCCTAACAATGGCAGATTCTTATGATCTCTTTTAGAGCAGATACATTATTTCTAAGTCTACTTGCAGTTTTGCAGGTACTCTTGTTGGAGGGAAATGTTTTTTGTAATTAACAGTATAAAGAAGTCATTTATGAAATTTTATATTTGGGGCTGAGAAGTGATGTCTGTTACTGGTGGAGAGTATTATAGGAAATGCCTGTTTGTTTTTTACATTTCTGTTTATAAAAGAAACCCTTGTAGCAAGCACATTTTGGTCATGTGGACACATTGAAGGAAATAGTGCTTGCATCAATGATATTTAAAAGTGCAGTTTTCCTCTACTACGTAAAACAAGAATTGTTGCTGTGCTTTTGTAGTTCAATTTAGAGGCTAATAATGATTTTCTTCCCTTATGATAGTGTGCAGAATATGTATATTCTAAATTTGGAACGCTATACTTAGGATCTCAGGATTTAAGGGGAATGAATTTGTGATGGTAAAGGATCTTGTATCATCAGAAATGCTCCCAGACCTTGGCTCAGCTGTCCTATTGATGGAGAAAGATAATATGCTTTAGAAGAAGAGCTATTAAAATTTTTAGCAACATTCTGAACAACTGCAAGCCTATGGTTGCAACAGGATGCTGTTCCTTTTCCAGGGTCAAGTCTCTAAAAGCCTGCCCTTTGTGTTCCCTTGGTCTTTTGTTAACCACATTCCTGGGAGGGAGGGAAGAGCTTTGTCTAATCTCATCATCTACATTGCAGTTTGTTTTTATCCCATGGTTTGTGGAGATAGTGAATAGTTGGTTAACACCCTACGGTATAAATGTTACCAGTAGTCAAGATTTACGCCATTTTTACAAATAATACTCCCGTGAAATGAGCCTTCTTATCTCCACTTGACAAGAGATAGTTGAATCCATGGTAGGGCAAGAAGATTTAGGGAAATGTTTTGTCAAGCCAGTTGCTCTGTCCTTTTCGTGCAGGATAGAGACAAGAAACTATGAAGGCTTTAAAAATGACTGTGACCTGATTAGGAGACTATAGCAACTATTTTCAGTAAAGAGGGCACAAGATTAGTGTGAGTAGCAGGTTTTTTTCTTTTTTAATGTATTAAGTTTATAGATTTTGAAAAGCTTTTATATTAGATGAAATTTAAATCTAGCAATAACACATCTTGAAAAAGAAAATACATTCATATAATCTAGATCTCAATTAAGCATTCTTACACTTAATTACTTTTAGAAAAATGTTAAACTTGATGTAACCATAACACTAGTAAGAAATAGAAGTTTACCATATGTGTTCTCTTTAAAATAGTTAATGAGCCATGGTTTACTAGCAATCTAGCGATCTTTGATAGGCCTCAGTTTGGTTCTGGAGTGAATTATTTATGGCATGGTAAGATAGTAAGGGAGAGAAATATGTCAGACTGTCTTTGACTAGGGTGAGCTTCATTATTTGGCTCGTTTATTTGAGGGGAAAAAAGTACCAAAAGGGACAACTCTCAGATTCTTCTAGTTAAACTGCTATAAACGGGCAAGCACGTGCCACCTCTTGATTCTGGCTGTTGAAATAAGGGTGTTAGTGGTGCCATAGTTTTTCAAGAGAAGACGGACATTTAGAGTTTGAGGTGAAATTTCCCCGTCTGAAAATGTTGGCAACGAAATCAAATATTTTAAAAATACTGTGTGGGCCACATACACACATGCTCATGGGCTGAGTCTGCCAGTATGCAGTCTGATATCCCCTGGAAATGATTCATTTATTTTTCTTGTATTTGAATAAAGAACTCATTAAAGTTTTTAAATTTTATTTTGTTTTGGTATGCCTTTTAGAATGCTTTAACATTTGAGCAGTTACAGCGCTTTGTGTGGAAAATACGCTGGTTTTTTAAAACAGAAGCAATGCCTTGAACTCCGGTAAAACTTGTAAGTTGTTTCCTTCACAGGATATCTCCAAACAGATTTGATCACACTGGGAGAAATAGAACCGGAGTTGTGTGGCGTGACTAGGACCCACAGCAGAGAGAGCGGGAGGGATTCATGAGTGTGTGGTATCCAATGTAAATATCCCTCTGCAAAAACATGTGCTATATATAGTGAATGGGATTGGGTTTTTTTTTTTTTTTCTTCCTTTTTGGTTGAGATCCAATGACAGTTAATGGCTGTTTCTTACAGGCTGTGAAATTATTTATGAGTTTGGCAGTAGGATGATGTAAAATGCAAGTGGATATAGGTAGAATAAGGGCTGTTACCAAATTCCAGTAAACTGTGAGTGCTGGAGCTGGGAGGGAATTTAGAGGTCATCTCATCAGGGCCTGCCTTTGAGATGGGGACCTGAGGCCTGAGTTCAGCTGAGACTGAAATTCCCCATTCACCCTTCCCTGCCCAGCAGGAACCCAGCCTTCTCCCTTCTTTTCCTCTCCCTGCCTGTAGGAAAATGTATCTTCCAGGAACTATTTGTGACAATTAGAGAGTCTTGGAAAACAAACAAACAAACAAACAAAAGCAGATGTTTGGTGAACAGAACATTTAGAAAACAACTTGCGAGGAGGTTGTCTTTCTGATTGTTAGAACGTTTTTATTGGTAAAGTTTCTGTGGTTGTTTTTTGTGAGTCTTGATACCCTTCTTTCCAAAAGTCTACTCTTCCATAATGGGTATAAGAAGCAAAAAACCAGTTAGATCATCGACAGAAAAATGTGGCAGTTAATTACCTTTAATTCTGCAGAATTTCCTAGTGGTGGGTTCAACCACATGAACTAGTTGATTTCAGCTGTTTCTGAACTACGGAAATGCTAGTTTCACATGGTTCAAGATAGTAGCTTGAGCAAAAGGGTAATAAGTACAGTTGACCCTTGAACAACAGAGGTTTGAACTGCACAGGTCCACTTAGAAGTGGATATTTTTCAATAGCAAATACTGCAGTACTACGTCTGTGGTTGGTTGAATCCAAGGATGCAGAGAAACCACTGGCATGCAGGGCTGACTACACATTATACGAGGATTAACCCCTGTGTTGTTCAAGGGTCAGCTGTACTGGGGTATCTTCCTAGTCCTCTAAAAACATCCTTAGCATTTTACACGGTCACTGACCACTCAGCCCTTCTCAGTTTATCCTGCTCAAACACTGTTCTGCTGGGGTACTTTTACTAAGAAATGTGGAATTGAAAGCTCCATGTGCACACGTGGAACAGTCTTCCTTCCACGTGTTACCTTTGGCTTGAAAAGCCTCCCTTGCCTTGAAGAAAAGACTACCCAGCTAAAGTCAGATGCTGGATTTGTTTTTAGTTATTCAGGCCAACAGAAGCCAGTTGGAATGGAAGTCTTGGTCAACAGCAAGATAGTTTTTTTTTTTTTTTTAATTAATTTATTTTTGGCTGCGTTGGGTCTTCATTGCTGCGCACGGGCTTTCTCTACTTGCGGCGAGTGGGGGCTACTCTTCGTTGCGGTGGCTTCTCTTATTGCGGAGCATGGGCTCTAGGCACGTGGGCTTCAGTAGTTGTGGCTCGCGGGCTCCAGAGCGCAGGCTCAGTAGTTGCGGCGAACGGGCTTAGTTGTTCCATGGCATGTGGGATCTTTCTGGACCAGGGCTCGAACCCGTGTCCCCTGCACTGGCAGGAGGATTCTTAACCACTGCGCCACCAGGGAAGCCCCCAGCAAGATAGTTTGATATACAGTTATATTAATGTTACAACTTGTATTGAGGATCTGAGACTTTTGGAAACATTGCCCTGTTATTGTAATTGAATCCTAATTCTGATTTGGCAGTGGTAGTGGTGGTGGGGGGCGGTGGTGAGTGGGCCCACAGAAAGCAATGTTGTAAACTTTAGACCTTTTCTTCCGCTAGTTTCCTAAATCGAATCCACTGAGTATTGGCTTTGTCAATCCGACTTTTGTTAAACAAGTGGCATTTTAGCATTTTGTAGATTCGGAAAATAAGTATAAAATAAGAGACATTTAAGCTTAACTCTGAAAATTTTATTTGAGAGATGTTGTGATCTCAATAATATTTCAGACCTCTGACCAAATAGAGGTCTGAAAATCTTTTGACTTTAGGCATCTTAAGAAATTAAAAAAAAAAAGAAATCCACCCAAGATCCAATCAATAGGAGAAAGCCAAACTCTACCAACTTCATGGTTCCTAAAGATCAGAGTGCACCGCAACTGAATAAATACAACGAAAGAGCCACCACAAAGAGCAACTTGGAAATGGGATTTTTCTGTCCTCCTTTGAACCAGAGGGTTAGTTAGAGATTCACTTCTGACATTTCAGCCCTTTTTGACTGTTGGTTTAAAATCCGTGCTTTACTCCAGTTCTTAAAGCATTTCATAATACTTGTATATGAGCTGTAAAACTACGGGACCCTTTTATTGGTATAAAACGTTTTCCAAAGGAAAAAGGTACTGGAGAGGCTGCATCTCTTAAATTATTTCTGCAAAGCTGCCCTCCCATACTCTGTTCTCTTTGGGATGCAGGCTCGCCTCCCCAGGGTGGCATGCTCTTCATGACTGGATGCCTTTCCTCCCATAATCCCTATGAAGCTATTGCTGGGTCCTGAGCACATCTCCATGCAAACTCAGTCTTTGCACATCACAGAAATGCCCTTCTCCTGGCTTCTTACACCCTCTACACCTACTCATCCTGAGAGACTCTCCAGGCCTTTTAGCTTTCCTCTCGCCCAGGCAGAGTTGGGAGGACTTGTTTTCTGAAGTCCCATTTATCTTGGGCTCCTGTAATAAGCAGATATTTTGTTGTACCATAATGGTTTCCATGCCTTATTCATTTTTGTATCTTAAATACAGTATAGAATAGTGCCTGGCCCAAAGGAGTTCCTCAATAAACGCTTCAAAAATAAGTCAGCAGTAACAGGCCCAGGTTTCTGCCTAATGTAGAAGGACTTAATCAGTAAAAATTACCGTGGCAGAACATCCTAGAAGGAGGTTACAGAACAAAGAATTTAACAATCTGCTCAATTTTCCCCAGGAATTCTCAGTTATCTTTATTTAATGGCTGAGCACCTGACAGTAGGGAGCTGTGGAGGGCTGAGAAGTGAACACAAATGCAGCGGGCTGAAGGTTTTAATTTTCACTTCACCTGTTTCTTGTCTCAGCTCAATTTTTCTCAGCCCTGGGTTGCTCAGGCTGTACCAGTTGGAGTTGACAGAGCATGATATAATTTACTCCTGCCCATCAGAAAATACTGCAGAGTGACTGGGTGAGGCAGCCTCAGTAAATGGTACAGGTGGTTCTCTTTGATGCTGTACTCAGGGCCCTTCCCCTGGGCGTATTTTTCCTAATTATTGAAATTGTATGAATAGCAATGATCCCTGAAGCTCTTCTGTGTGGAAGTTGGTGGGCTGCTTTCAGTATTTCCACTTTCATTACTTACTATCTTCCAGAGAGCTGCCAAGTGAAAGTTCTAGAAATAATAGCATGTGAAGTGGTTATTCATAGTTGTCATTGTCCTGTGGAAGTGAGGCTACAGAATCCATCAGGACAGTAAATATTTACACTTTTTAAAGTTTATATATGAAATCTATATGTGTTTCTTAAATAAACATCCTTAAATGGCTAGCAGAATTGACAATGAATAGATAGGGAAAAACATTTTAAATCTTGTTTACTGTGGAATTGCTTAAAGTGGGCAAGAGTATACCAGATGCTTCCTATTGTCTCTGTGGAAAAACTGTCACAAACCTATGATATAGACATCTGTACTTTTCAGTGAAAGGAAAAGAGACTTAGAAGTCACCTGCCCCAAAGTCACTCAGCTCAAAGGTGGCAGAGCTGGAATTTTTATTCCCGACTGACTTGCAGCCAATGCTTGTGACACTCTTCCATGCTGCTTTATTTTTTGTATTAATTAGAGAGGTTTTTTTCCAAGCCTGTCATTTAAGATACTGATATTTAAATATCAAATTAAAAATGGCACCGCCAACTTCATGCAGACCTGCCTCAAATGTATGTTGCTGAAAGGTAACACTAATTACTTTAAAATTTTAAATCATTTTATGTGTTGTTCTGGAACAGAATATTGCAGTGTATGTTTCAGCTAAATAGTTTAGTTATGATTTTTGAATGTTGGCTCGGTGCAGCACAACACCTATGAATGTGCCAAGACTTTTATGAGCTTTTTAGAAGGGGTAGTATTTGCTTGGAAAAAAGAAAACCATCTGAAAATGGATAGAGCTTCGGGGTTATTCAGCGGTAACACTGCTCATCTTAGAAGAAGATCAGAATGAGCCAGTGAGGGTCTGGGTGTGAAATGCCAGGTGGTTGTCACAGTGCCTCTTTTCTGTCCAGCTTCATACAGTGTGTAAAAAATAGGCCTTTTAAAATATGGGGACATGGGACTTCCCTGGTGGCGCAGTGGTTAAGAATCCGCCTGCCAATGCAGAGGACACAGGTTCGATCCCTGGTCCGGGAAGATCCCACATGCTGCAGAGCAACTAAGCCTGTGCGCCACAACTACTGAAGGCCGCGCACCTAGAGCCCGTGCTCCTCAACAAGAGTAGCCAGTGCAATGAGAAGCCCGTGCGCCGCAACGAAGAGTAGCCCCTGCTCACCACAACTAGAGAAAGCCCACGTGCAGCAACGAAGACGCAACGCAGCCAAAACTAAATACATAACATAAAAAATAAATAAATAAATAAATAAAATAAAATAAAATATGGGGACATAAATTACTTTTCTTAGGTAATTCTTAAGTAAAGATGGCCAATGGCTCCTCAAGATACAACCACCTCTAGGTGGTTATGATAGTCAACTACCGTGATTGTAGTGAGGTTGGACATCTTTTCATGTGGCTATTGGCCATTTGTTTTATTTCTCTGTTAATGACATATTCACCTCCTTGCCTTTCCGCTCCTCTACCCCCAAGTTGGGCTGTTTCTCTCTGTCCTGTTGACATTCGTCCTTTTTTTTTTTTTTTTTTTATAAATGTATTTTATTTATTTAGTTTTGGCTGCATTGGGTCTTCGTTGCTGCGCGTGGGCTTTCTGTAGTTGTGGTGAGCGGGGGCTACTCTTCATTATGGTGCGTGGGCTTCTCCTTGCAGTGGCTTCTCTTGTTGCAGAGCATGGGCTCTAGGCGCGCAGGCTCAGTAGTTGTGGCTCGTGGGCTCTAGAGTGCAAGCTCAGTAGTTGTGGCGCACGGGCTTAGTTGTTCCGTGGCATGTGGGATCTTCCCGGACCAGGGCTCGAACCCGTGTCCCCTGCATTGGCAGGCGGATTCTTTTTGTGTTTTTGGCAGGCGGATTCTTAACCACTGCGCCACCAGGGAAGCCCGGCATTCGTCCTTTTTTTTAATGTGCAAATAATTTTCTCTCAGTCTGCCATGTTTCTTTACTTTTGTTTTTTGGTGTCTTGTTATATAGAAGCTTTAACTGCACCATCTTCTTTTTGGTTTGTATTTTGGTGTCTTGTTTTGGAAATCAAGCTCCCTTTTCCCTGAAATTCATTTAATTACGTTTAACAACTGTTTTGTCTTTTGCTCAGTAATTTACAGAAGACAAGAATGTAGCAGCTGTTAAGAAACAGAGTCCATTCATCCAGTGGGAGATGTCCTGAACTAATAAATTAGAAACAACTCAAAGAGGAGACAGAAAGGGAAGAGCTTGGAACCCAAGATGTGAAAAGGAGCTCAAGGATCCAGCCCCTTTAGAGGGGCACAGGCATTTAATGCTCTGTGATTTGAAGAAACTTTTAGGAGATAATTAACACCTAACTTGTAATTAGCAGTTGAGTACACGCTGAGCTAGATGGAGGACAAGCAAGGGAGGCCTTGAGTTAGTGATTGGGTCTTTGAGTTAGAAATGTGTTGTTTGCGGGGAGAGATCCCATTTTAACATTCCTTTCAACTGGGTTATTTCCAGGTTTATAGATCAAAGTATTTTATCGGTAATAATGAGTAATAATACTGAACACTCACTATACAGCAGGCAGTGTGTCTAAGCACTTTATGTGCGTCATCTCATTTGGTCGATAAACTTATGAGCAGGTGTTATTATTATGCCATTTTCCGAATGAGAAAACAGGCTCAAGAAGGTTAAATAACTTGCCCAAAGTCACATAGCTGGTAAGTAAGTGGTACCAGGACTTGAATTCAATTTTTTTCTGACCCCAGGGCCATCCAAATGTGATTGTTAACACATGTAAAAAAGTATTTGTGGAGATTCTGAATGATGAGTCCTTGAAGTCAATGACAGTGGCTGTTCTGCTTTAAAATCAGGCTCTATCAGGCATCTGCTGGCAGGGCCTGACTTAGTTGCTCTCAGTGGAAGTCAGAAGTCTCTGAAGGACTTTACCACTGGAAACCCGTAAAAAAAATCGAAGACGCTTCACTTCTGGGGGCCCTGCTTTTCTCTGCAGCCTTTGCTGTTTTCTGCCAAATTAATGAGTGGGTCATTCTGTTCTTTCAAGCCCTGGCTTTGCTCTCCAGCAACCTTTTACTAAGTCAGGTCACAGGTAAACCTACATGTTGCTGTGGTGCGAGGGGACTGGATAGACCTTGCCTGTGTGTGTACATGACACACACATGTGAGGGGGGAGGCTCAGAGCTTGGCCGTCTCCTCCCCAGGGCTCCTCGTCAACAGTTCCACTCCCCAGCTCAGCACGTATTTCATCAGGCTGTCCCAAGCATAACCTTCTACTTCAGTGAAAATGTGACATGTATCAAGCAAACGGGACAGAGACTAAAATCCCTTTATACGGAACGAATGCTGATGTGAATCGCTGATATAATTCCATAGTGATAAAGGAGGTTAAAAATCCAGGTTTTGTTACTTACTTCCTCTGAGACCTTGGCCACGTTTCTTTTTTTTTTTTTTTTTAATTTTACTTATTTATTTATGGCTGTGTTGGGTCTTCGTTTCTGTGCGAGGGCTCTCTCTAGTTGTGGCAAGCGGGGGCCACTCTTCATCGCGGTGCGCGGGCCCCTCACCATCGTGGCCTCTCCTGTTGCGGAGCACAGGCTCCAGACGTGCAGGCTCAGCAATTGTGGCTCACGGACCCAGTTGCCCCGCGGCATGTGGGATCCTCCCAGACCAGGGCTCGAACCCGTGTCCCCTGCATTGGCAGGCAGACTGTCAACCACTGCGCCACCAGGGAAGCCCCGTTGGCCACGTTTCTTTGTTATCTCCATGACTTAATTTCCACCTCTGTAGAATGAGGATGATAATATGTGTCTTACAGGGTTGTGAGGATGTAAACGTTAATGCATGTAAAGCACTTAGAATAGTGCCTGGGGGATAAATGGTACCTTATGAATGTTAGCTATTTTATAGATTTAAAGCAATAAGCCACTGTTTCCAGAGTGGTGCTCCTGGTACTATTTCAGGGCAGTTCACGGACATCTTATATTCTTATCTCTGACAGTTTGGCGCACTGATATCACACTTACCTCCTGCTGTAGATGAAGGCATTTCTGTGGTCTCTAGAAAAGTAGAAAAATAGGAAAGTTTATTTGAGCCCCAGGAACACTGCTGCTGGCTTTGGGTCATCCTTTCTCACCATGGCCATGTTCCTTTGATCACCCAGATGTTGTCCCCCATTTAAGCCTAAAGAGTGGGTTCTCTGCCTTCTAGAATTGGCATGTGTTCATGGGTTATTACCCTAGCAGCTGAAGTCAGGATAAAAACATCCTAACTGTCCTTGTGGTCTCTCCCTACCTCCTCTTCCTGTTGCCCTCTTCCTTGTTGAAGTTGCCCCGTTGCTATGGTCCTTGTGGACTGTTTACAGCTCAGTGGCCCGTGTCGAGCCCTGACACTCCTCCAGGCCCTGGGCTAGATACTGTGGAGGCGCACTGAACACCACTGCAGGTTTCTGTGGCTTGGATTTTCAGAGAGCGTTCACGCAGGAACGACTTTTAAAGAAATCATCTCATCCAGCTCTTTCATTTTACAGAGAAGGGGGCCGAGACCCAGGAGAGTCAGTGACCTGCTTAAGGCCCCACAGACTCAGAACTGGAGCCAGATCCTCTGACTTTTGCTCATGCTACCAACCCAAGGACAGTTGAACGGAGGCGTTCCTGATAGGTAGTTAACAGGCAAAGTCTCTGGTGGTTTCCCATTGCCTAGCAGAGAAAACCCCAAATCCCTTTCCAGTTACTGATCTCACGTTTGGGACCCTGGTCACTGACTATGGGGAAAAAAATCTTAACGGTTCTGGAGCTACACATGGAATGAATCAAGTTTAACTTGGGCCCTCAATGCAGTTGGATATTTATGGTGAGTAACCCTTCGTTAAAAAAAAAAAAAAAAAAAAAAAAAAAAAAAAAGTGTGATTCCTTATAAAAGGCTTACAGAAGGCAACCCGGGTTACTGTTGGTGGTGCTTGTGTGTGCATCTCCAGCCTGTGGACTAGAAAATAACTAATGCCTTAGCGACAACACAGGACACCATTTGAAAGCTCTCTACCATCCGAAAGTGCTTACTGTGGCAGTGTCAGTTTGGGACATTTTTTTTTTATTATTAGTTGCATACGTTATGCCAAAACAAAGTACTCCCCGTAGCCATTCCTGCGGGGTTTTGTTGCAACGTCAATCCACTTCTATTATTATTTTTTTATGTTTTAAAAATATCTACTTATTAATTCATTTTACATAACAATAATCTTATTACCTATTAACATTAATAACAGTTTTATGAAATGTAAATTTTTCAAGTCATTCAACGAGTGAGATGAGATACAGTTGTTTTACATTTTTGTGATTCTTTCTTTCTTTCTTTCTTTCTTTCTTTCTTTCTTTCTTTCTTTCTTTATTTATTTATATTTTTTGGCTGTGTTGGGTCTTCATTTCTGCGCGAGGGCTTCCTCTAGTTGCGGCAAGCGGGGGCTACTCTTCATCGCGGTGCGCGGGCCTCTCACTATCGCGGCCTCTCTTGTCGCGGAGCACAGGCTCCAGACGCACAGGCTCAGTAATTGTGGCTCACGGGCCCAGTTGCTCCGCGGCATGTGGGATCTTCCCAGACCAGGGCTCGAACCTGTGTCCCCTGCATTAGCAGGCAGATTCTCAACCACTGCACCACCAGGGAAGCCCTTTGTGATTCTGTTTAATGTCCGACTTAATAGAAGACAGCTGGTCTTCAGGTCTGCTTTTCATTTACTCTGATGCAATGTATTGTTTTGGTCGAAGTGCATGAAGAAGTCCCAGCCTCACAGATAATGTGGTTGGAAAAGAAGGAACTTGTACACCCCTAAAAGTTTCCTGGAAAGGCCTCAGGGAACCCCTGACCACACTTTGAGAACTACTTTACTTTAGAGTAACTCTCTCAGATCTGTATCCTCATTCATTCCCCTCTAGGGAGGAACATTGCGTTTCCTGATAGATGACATGGATGGAGAAGGGAGCGGGCAATGCTATTACTGTGAAGATAGGACTCTTAGTGACTGTGTGCTGATAGTGGTGTATAAGGTAGAGCTATGGTAAAAAACAAAACAATAAGAAAATGACTCAGTGCCAATTCAGGATAGTGTTTGCACCCGGTGGTGGGCAGGAGGGAAAGGGTTGCCATCACATGTGGGGAACTCTGGGGCTTCAAAGCTTTTGGTAGTGTTCTGTCTCTTGGGCTGGGTGTTGGATATATGGGCGTGTGTTCTATTCTCTTTGCATGATAAGGATATGTTACAGACACTCATATATTTAAAGAGAGCTCTGGTTTCTAGCACTTGGGGGAAACAATGAATCTGTTTTTTCCCTCATTCAGTCTCTTCTGCTTTTTTGGCTTGGAGTTCTTGAATCTTTCCAGTCTAAAAAACACCTGTTTGGATACATGAGTTATGACTGTATCCATCACAGTTATTTTTCACTTCAGGTACTTGTGTTCACGTAAGATCTAAAGCTTATGATTCCCTCATTGTTGTAAGAATAAAGAAAATCAGAGACTCTCAAGCTCAAATATAGGGCTAGAGTCATGAGAGCTCTTGGTGTGGGAATGGTCTGGTGACAGTGGCCCCCCCCTCTGCTCTGAGCCTTCTGTGTCACATTGATCTTGGCCCACAAGGGCTGATTGGTTGTTCTGCTTTCTGCTAGATAATAGGCTGGCTTTGTGGTCTTAAAAGCTAAAGTTGTGCTTCTTGGACAGGCTAACGTACTGTTTGACTTGCACTTGGATCCATTCCTCTGTCTGTTTTGTCTTCCCCTTTGGCTTCATATTTTATACTTGTTTTGATGACTGATTACTTCTAGTTGGAATTTATTTGAAGCCTGATATCCACTCAAATGTAGGCACTGGCATCCTTTCTTTTCTTACCCCGTGGTCAGCGATAGAAGCCTGTGATTGAAGAACTAGAGAGTGTTCATGCACCCTTCCTCAACAACCCCTGTCCCCTCATCTGTGTTACAGGAGATGAAACTGAAGCCCAGAGAAATGGTAGTTGCTGTCATTTAAAGCAGCCCCTAGCTGGCATATGGTTGCAAGCCCTGGAGGATTTTTAGCTGTGGCATGTAATGGCTAAAGTAGCTTTGTTTGCATGTGTGCTTACTTACTTTAAGGTAGGCAAGTCCAGCTTCAGGTTATAATGTGGAATGAGGTGGAGGGAAGAGTATAAAGCATATTTGGTGGGAGAGAAATTTAGACAATAGGACAAAGCTCAAGAGGAAGCAGCCACCAATTTTTATTGGAGAGGGAGAAAATGGTATTAAATAATATGTGACTTTAAATTTATTAAAGTTTGATTTTAGAATGCTTTGCCATTTGTTGCACTTGACGAAATATTATTGCCTAAATAGATGACATCTGAATATGGTTTCCGTGGGTCTGAGTAAGCTATTAGTAATTACCTCATGGATTGTTAAGAAATCAAAAATCAGGTATTTTGTGTTGATGCCACAGTGGCTGGTGGCTTGAACATGTGTTCCAAACTGTGAGCTGCAGACAAGTGCATGTAAAGGAATGTGGGTGCAATTAAAATGCCTTCAGAATGGAAGTCTAAGTAAATATTAAGTGAAACAACATAAGTGAAATTGCCAACTAATGTCTAGCTCAGAGTAGGCTTTAGAATCATGAATGTTAGTTTCCCTGAGGGTAAAAATACCACTAGTTTTAAAAGTTTTATTTTTTAATATAAGCTAAGAAGAAGTGGATAGTGGTGTTCCATCAATAAATCAGGAGATAATCATTCTCTCTTTCATCTAATGTTTTTTTAAATTAATTTTATTTTTATTTATTTTTGGCTGCATTGGGTCCTCGTTGCTGTGTGTGGGCTTCCTCTAGGCGCGGTGATCTGGGGCTACTCTTCACTGCGGTGCGAGGGCTTCTCATTGCAGTGGCTTCTCTTGTTGCGGAGCACGGGCTCTAGGCGTGCAGGCTTCAGTAGTTGTGGTGTGTGGGCTCAGTAGTTGTGGCGCACAGGTCCAGTTGCTCCGCGGCATGAGGGATCTTCCCGGACCAGGGATAGAGCCCATGGCCCCTGCATTGGCAGGCGGATTCTTAACCACTGCACCACCAGGGAAGCCCTCTCTTTCATCTAATCTTAAATACCTGGGTGATGAGCCTTCCCCTCTAGACGGGATGAGGGAATGAATCTGGAGACGTCCTCTCATCCCAAAAGGTGCATCTCTTTTTAGGATAATTAAGTTGATGTCTTGCCAGTTCCTTGCACGTGGGAACAGGGGTACAGAAAATATTTGTTCTTCTCTATCCCCTACTCCTAAAAGTTTTTTAGAGTCCAACCATATGTGTGTGTGTTCCTCAGTGCTCTCTGAGAAGCTAAGGAGGAAGTGATAGGAATTTCCGACATGTTAGCCATGTGGTTTTAATCAGTCAGGACTGCATCCTGTCTTTCTTCTCTATCTCCAATGCATTTTCTTTGCATCTTCTCTGTGAGCTTTAGTTGGTTTTTCTCTACAACTGGTTTTTATAGCATTTTTCTTATCTTCTTAGAGAAAACTAAGAAGGGAGCCTTGATAATCTTTGCTTTTTGGATGAGTGAGAGAGTGACTACTGTAGCCTGCTCAACTTTAACCTATAATCTTTCGGTTAGAGCTGTTCCTTCTGTGTGAGAGATACAGGAATCCACTCCAGCAGCTGGTGGTGGAAAGGCATCTCTTCTCAGATCCTTCCTCCTCTTCCTTCCTTAGTCTCCCCTTTACTTTCTTTGTGCGCTCTACCAGGTGGCTTAAGGCACGTATGTCGTGGTAGAGCTGCCTCTCTTACTCTTACTGACCTTAGGAGATGGTAGTGTAGTGTGCTGGTGTGAGGCTCTGGATGTCCCCTGATGGCCAGCACACACACAGCATTCTGTGGTTTAGAAAAGGTTGACCAGAAGTAGCTTTTCTAGGCTCTTAGGCCTTACTAATTCAGTGGCACGGGTTTGGAAGCAGCCTGCCTGGCTTTGAACCACCACTTACTTGCTGCATGACCCTGAGCAGCTCAATCTCTGAGCTCCAGTTGCCTCAACTATAAAATGGGAATCATATCAGAGGCGATGGTGAGAGATAAGTGAAATCAATGTGAAGTACCCAGGATGGTGCCTGGTGCTCGTGCACGCGTGCGCTCGCGCGCACACACGCGTTTCCTGAGACCAAGTGCCCTACAGTGTTTGACTTCTAACTATGCACAATGAATTGCCACTAAGTGCTGGGAAGGGACCATACTGATGCGTGTGGCTGGAGTATTAATGTCTAACTTCTCCAGTTTCCAAGGGCATCTTCACCCTTACTTCCTCCATCACACATACCCTGGGGGTTTTAGCCCATAAGGAATGCTCCTTCCAGCATGGCAGTTGCTTTGGTTGGGGAGGGCAGGGGAAGACTGTTAACTCTGTGAGAACTGATTCCCTGCATTTGTTCATCCTAAACATAACAGATCAGGCTACGTGTGACATTGTGATAAGTGAGGTTCAAAGTAAGATGCGTAAGATGGGGTTCCTGTCCTCAGGAAATTTCCATTCTTCTGGGGGCCTAACCAGTGGAAAACTAAGTGTACTGCTAGGTACAGGACGTGCTGAGTGGCCCAAATACAGTGAATGTTTGTAAAATAGAGAGCAGTGGTGTCTAATTCAAGGAACCAGGGGAGGCTTAATGAAGAAGGTGACATTTTGCCTGGGATTTTAAGGATGAGTAGGATTTGACAAGTGGAATTGAGGAGAAAGCATTCTCTGTGCACAGGTGGTGTGCTTTGAAAAGAGTCAGCTGTCCAGCTTAAAGTCCAGGTGGTGGTGGACTTGGAATCTGGCACAACTGGTTTGAATGCTGCCTCTGCCATTCATTTGAGCTTTGGTTTCCTCATCTATAAAATGGAGCCACAAATATCTACTTCACAGAGATATGAGGATTAAATGGGAAGATGTTTTAAAGGTCCAGGTATGGTGTGTGGCACAAAAGTGCCCAGTAAACTATTATTTATGTGATGGTTGTAGTGGAAGGAGGATAGTATTGAAAAGCTTGAAGGGTAGAGCAAGTATGGCGACCTTGGAGTATCTTGTTTATTTTTGCTAAACTCTACTTAGTATTGTGGTCTTTACATAAATGTTCAATGGTTGCTTTTTGGTTGATTGATCAAGGGAAATGTTAGATCCCCTCTTTTTAGTTCTCTGGCTAAAAAAGTGGTAGAGCCTGTTTCCTCTTTTCCCTACTATGGATATTTTAACCTTCACTATTCAGGTATTCCAGGCAACTTTGAATTGATATTTGTAAAAGATATCAATCTACTTTTCCATCTTGAACCCAGAATACGAGGTGAAATAGAAGGTACATTTCTTAGTGCTCTAGTCTCCCTGAGGACTGAACTTTCACTCATTCCACTGTCCAGATAGAACTGGTTTTACAGTGGTTATTCCTTGAGTACTTGGGCACGCTAGCAGCCAGATGACTTGTGGCTGTCACACTGTCTTCCGAATTATTAATATCTGGGCTAAAGAGTAGGAAATTGGACTGAGGAGGAATCCGGGGGGAGAGCTGCCAGGCCTTATTTCCTTACATTGGTGGTCGCAGCTGCCACATTGCGCGAAACCCACTCCTGGTAATAACCAACCTAAGTATGTACAGTTGGTGCAATTGTGGCCAAAGGGGTTTAACTCTGTGTAGCCATGATTACAGTAAGATATATGGTCTGACCCTCTCTATGCAGGAGGGATTTGAGGCTTGGATCTTTCTCAAATCCAAATGGCCAAAGTCGCTTTTCTTGTTTTTGCCAGTGTAATTATCACTTATCTTCCCTGCCTGCCTTTCATTTTCACTACATGAATATAATTATTCTATTCATAATTATTCTAATGAACCATTAAGGCTTTGGAAGAGGTTAATGGTGGCAGCTTGGATCAGTGACTAAGACTTTTGCTAATTCTGTTCTTTCTTTCACCCTGGGTCTCATTTAACTTTCTTAGTTTCTCCTTCCTACAGAATGTATGAATTATAGCGAGGATCTCTTGCCAAGCTATAATCTTTCAAGTTTCGATTTCAGCTTAATGCTTTCCTGTAATCATGCTATCAAAGACTGTCAGAAACATATTCTCATTCACATATCCCACAACTCTTAATCTATTAATCTAGGAGCATAGAGCTGGGACTGGACCCCATCTCAGTGAGAAGTCTGGGCTGCCAACCCAACTCCTTTGTGCTTTGTGGGAACAAGAGGCATGAAAGTGTAACCTCTGCTGTTGCATATATTCTGTCATCTAGTTTTGAAAGCTGATGGGATTTTGTAACAGATTGTTGTATGTAGTAGAGGTTTCCCAGTATCCGACTTGGGTCCTACTTGATTGTTTAGAAATAACATGATGATAATGATAATGAAAATGCCTCTTTAAGAGGCAGTAGAGGGGGCGGAGGGGACTGTGGGAACATTCTTCTGTGACAGCATGTGAGAAGGTTTGTTTTGCATTGGCTGATCAAGACAAGAAAGCCAGCATCTAAAATCATCCAACAACAGGAAACTTTTGAGAGTAGAGGAAAATTGTAGCATAGCCTCTTGGGTCTGCTTTCCTAAGTACAGCAATATGTGTGAGAAAACCCCTACACCAACTTTTTCTTAGAGCTAAGATGGACACACTTCTATGATGTGCTACTAGAAGGCAGAAAGTTGTCTGTTCTGCTGGAGTATTTATATTTTTAGGGGTTAACTGGCTCCATTTTTTGAGAAAGAGAGTAGGAAGAAATAAGAAAGCTTTAGTTTGATGAGAATGGCAGAAATTGTAGCCATAATTAATGGAGTCAAACTATTAGGTTTTCTGCAAGATATGTGTTTTTTTTTGTTTTTTTAAGTGCTCTGAAGGACGTTTGCATCAAATAGCTTACCATTTGGATGGTTGCCCAGGCTGGTAATCTAGGTTAAAACATTGGCTAGAAGGCAGTTCTATACCCAAGATCCCTTGGGCTGCTGCTCTGGTGGGAAGATCTGTTCCTAAGTGTACTGGGTGGTAGGAAACAGAAAAATCTTTCATGATGTGACCGCCCAGTGATTGTTCCTTGACTTCCTCCCTCCCTCAACACTGGGACACCCAGTGACAGATCCTGGGTATGTGTTTAGTTATGTGTTGCTTGTATGTGTCTTTGTAATGCTTCACTTTAAGGGATATTTCCAGTAAACTGAAATGTGAACCAGTTTTATTTAAAGTCTTATATCCTCTACGCTGAATTATTCTTTGGTTTTTCCAGTTCATTGATTTCCGTGCCCTTTTGGACCTCTTTCCTTTCCTGTTGCCTCCCCTAACAGACTCTACTTCTTTCTCTCCTCCCATCTCCATTCCTTCTCTGTAACTATCCAAATTGATTTCCCCTTATCATGAGCTAGATGAGGTCTGACCCCCTCAGAGAAAGTCTTAGTTTTTTGCCATGGTCCATGTTGCTCTCCATTGTCTCACACTGATAAACTTTGTACTATATTTCATCATCAAACAGTTTGCATTCATCTTCTGTTTTGTCTCAATGACTTTTCTCCCTAATAATGCTTAAGTTCCTTAAAAAGCTTCTGCATCTCCTAGCATTCTTACGTAGCAGCCACCTGAATGTTTGCAAGGTTTACTTTCATTGTTGGAAGACTTCCTCCAAAGGCAAAGTGACACTCCAGCTAGTTTGTCGTTAGCCGCCTTATCACTTTTGGTTAAGAGAGGGTGGAAATGCCTTGGTAACCTGATAGAGATCTAGTTTACTATGGTTTACTAATTTCTGTCTCCCCCCCTCCCCTCCCCCGCCCCCAGAGACTTCGTTGTGTTTTGTTTTTAGTTAGGGAAACTCTAATATTCATTACTTTATTCTATCCTAAAGTTACCTGGGAGAACATAGGAATAATTATAAGGCACATGTGGTTGGCAGAATCCTAAGGCGGCCCCATGATCCCAGCCTCTTGTGTGCATGCCCCGTACAACCCTCAGAACTTGTGAGTATGACGGGTTAGTCACCCCCTTTGATTAGGTTATGTTATGGCACAGTTTCCTCTATGATATGAAGATTATCCTGGGGAGATCAGATCCAATCAGTCCCTCAAAAGGGACTGGACTCTTTCTAAAGAAGGTGATTTGAAATATGAGAGGGACAGAAGGGATTTTCTGTTGCTGCCTTTGGAGATAGGTGGCCATATGGCTAGTAACTGTGGGTGACGTTTTGGAGCTGAGCACAGCCTCCGGCTGACAGTCAGCAAGGAGAGGCGGCTCTCACTCCTACAGCTGCAAGGAATGAATTCTGCCGACCTGAATGAGACTGGAAGTGGAATTTCCTCCAGAGCTTCTCAGCCTGGCCAGTGCCTTGATTTCAGTGATACCGTAGGCAGAGAACCCAGCCATGCCATACCCAGAGTTCTGAGTTACAGAACCGAGAGCTGATGAATAGGTGTTTCCAGCCACCAAGTTTTTTGGTAATTTGTTGCATGGCAATAAGAAACTAAGACATACCCCACGTGTATGCAGACAACCTCTGTTTCATCCTGATCGCTTTTCATCCAGGGCTGAGGTTAAGATGCAGTGCTATTTTATTTTCGGAAGGCTTGAGAATTTTGGCCAGGATTGTTTAGTAATATTTGCAGAGTGATATCAAATGGTAATTTGTATGTTTATTTCCTAAGAACGTATTCACCATGTCTTTGGTCATTGTTGCTATAGTCCCTCAATTGTCAGGTGCTAGAAATGACTTCCTGCACTCAAAGATGTTCTAAATCAGCCGGGCTGAGCAACTGAAGATGCTTTGGGAGGAGAAATCCCTGGTGCTTTTGTTTATGACTGCCACAGAGCTGGTTTGGATTTCTTTCTTCTTTCTCAGAGACTGCCATTATGTGGTCATTACAGTAACTGAAAGCCCCTTCCATTTTCAGAAAGGGACAGAAATAAATAATATCTTTCAAAAAGGAAGTGGCTAATTTATATCCGATGATAGAAATGGTGGCAAAAGGAAGGAAGTGTCCCATCCATATTTCACTTTTTGCTGATGAATGCTTTCAGTGAATAGAGGTACATGAACTGAGACACAATATTTCTCAGATAGGAAGCACTGAGGAATTGATGTGTGAATATGAGGAGGAGAACCGTACATAAAAAGTTGAGGGCTTCCCTGGTGGCGCAGTGGTTGAGAATCTGCCTGCCAATGCAGGGGACACGGGTTCGAGCCCTGGTCTGGGAGGATCCCACATGCCGCGGAGCAACTAGGCCCTTGAGCCACAATTACTGAGCCTGCGCATCTGCAGAGGCCGCAATAATGAGAGGCCCCGCGCACCGCGATGAAGAGTGGCCCCCGCTCGCCACAACTGGAGAAAGCCCTCGCACAGAAGCGAAGACCCAACACAGCCATAAATAAATAAATAAATAAACAATTTAAAAAACACAAAAAACTTAGCTTTAAAAAAAAAAAAAGAGTTGAGAACAAAGCTTCCAACTGATATGGGTCCCTTAATTATCTTTGACCTCCTATTCACCACTGTTTTGAGAAAGCTTGTCTGAAAGATCTGCTGCACTGTAAAGGCAGGACAGAAGGCACAAAAAGGAGCCACACAGCTGTGAGGGTTTGGGTGGTCTTCTCCCCTGCAAGGTAGGTGATATGTTGGAGATGGCATTGGGTTATTTGGGGTCCCACTGGAAAGCTGAGGGTTTTGAAATGATTAGTGACTCTCCTCCGTGGTTTTTTCATTAGCTTTCCTTGGTGTTTGCTGAGTGAAGGGCTTCTCTCTGTCTTGGTGATGTTGAGTGGTGTGAGAGAACAGCTGTAGCATGTGTTTCTAATCGGAATGTGCCTTTCTAAATACTTCTTGCCTATCTGTCAATCCCCCTCCCCTTCCCACCCGTCTTCCTCTGAGCCTGAAGAATTTGTGAGAGTCCCTGGAATGCACATGTGGGCCTTGTTATTCCCAAACGTGAGACTTTCTGTTGATCAGCACTTTGTACATTAGGCCCTCACAGGCATTAGTCACTTTGACTCCACTAGAAAGACAGATCTTTGGAAATGTAAGAAAATGTCTTTTGCTGTTGTTGTTATTAAATTCTTGGCATCCAGTTAGATTTAGCCTTTGAGAATTTACATGGACTTCTAGCAAAAAGCATTCTGTCTGTAAGAAAAAAAAGTGCTGCCACTTTTTACAATTTTGGGGTTGTCACACTTAGTAGTTATTGGCTGCAAGACTATTTTACTAATAAGCCAATACCTCCCCCATCCTGACTCTCCTTCCCCCACCTCCCCAGGATCCAGGGTTGTGGGCAGCAGCTGGGATTTTGTTCACTTCAGATACCCGATTCTGAGGACTGTTTTTAAATTTATTTTTATTTATTTATTTTTGGCTGTGTTGGGCCTTCGTTTCTGTGCGAGGGCTTTCTCTAGTTGCGGCAAGCGGGGGCCACTCTTCATCGCGGTGCGCGGGCCTCTCACTGTCGCGGCCTCTCTTGTCGCGGAGCACAGGCTCCAGACGCACAGGCTCAGTGGTTGTGGCTCACGGGCCTAGTTGCTCTGCGGCATGTGGGATCTTCCCAGACCAGGGCTCGAGCCTGTGTCCCCTGCATTGGCAGGCAGATTCTCAACCACTGCCCCACCAGGGAAGCCCTGAGGACTGTTTTTAAACAGTGTATTTCCTAATTGTGAGAGATTGGATATCTAACCGGACAAAGGTGAGACTCTAATCCCAGACAAAGCAGCAAGATCTTGGAGGAGGTGTGGGCAGTGACTGCTTTCTGTGAGGGGAGGCTGTAGAGGAGACAGAAAGGAGCAGAAGCAGGGCTGTGTCCTCAGGCCTTTGGTGTCAGGCTTCACTCAGCAACAGTGTGAATTTTCACCTTCCAGCTGGCCCAGGCGTAATGGAGGGCGGGGTGGACCAGGCGCCAGGGCGCTGGGTGCTGCAGCTCTGTCTCTCCACGTGGCCCTGCGCCTGGGGAGGACCCATCAGCCGCTGGACCTGTCTCCTTATCCGAGAAAGATGAGGTTGGAAGATAAAGATTTCTGTGAAACCTCACACTGGATACAAATCTGGGTGAGGTGTAATAGGGGTGGTGTTAGGAAAAGAGGGACATTCAAGTCGTGGATTTCCAGGCTCAGAAATAGAAATCAGCTGGTAGACTGGATGCACTTTTGCCAGTTAAGAGCGCTGGGTGGGCAAGTTTCAGCCAAAAAAGGGATGATGGGTGGTTATTAACATCTGGGCACAGAGGAGAAAAATCTAACCTGAGACTGACAGGCTTCAGGAAACCTTCACCATCTAATTCGGAGGGTAGCGGAGGGTTTAAGATGATTAACCAGTGGACTTTTTTCTTCTGCAAGAGGGCGGAGGCCTATAAATTTATGCATGTTTTTAGCAATATGCATACGAATTGATGTTATTCTAGAGGCCACTAATACCTTGAAGTAGATATTGTTGCCATTTGACATAAGAAAATCGGAGGAAGGACAGATTTGAAGTGAGAATGGGGGATAGGGTGTGTTCTATTGGAGATGTTGGCTTAGGGGTGCCTGGACCATGGATGCCCAGGCACCCCTAAGCCTGGAGGCGGGCAGCTGGTTACAACCAGGGAGTTGTTAGCTTGGTGTTGTCATGGGCAGGGATGGGGTCATCCAAGCAAAAATGTGTCACAAGAGCTGAGGAGAGAGAATTATGTTAATTCTTGCAACAGCTTGGTGAGCTAGTTTATTTTAAAGTTGACAAGACTGATACAGCCACTATGCAGAACAGTATGGAGGTTCCTTAAAAAACTAAAAATAGAGCTACCATATGATCTTGCAATCCCACTCCTGGGCATATGTCTGGAGAAAACCATAATTCGAAAAGATACATGCACCCCAATGGTCATTGCAGCACCGTTTACAATAGCCAAAACATGAAAGCAACCTAAATGTCCATCAACAGAGGAATGGATAAAGAAGATGTGGTATATATATACACAATGTAATGTTACTCAGCCATAAAAAGAGAACGAAATAATGCCATTTGCAGCAACATGGATGGACCTAGAGATTATCATACTAAGTGAAGTAAGCCAGACAGAGAAAGACAAATATTATATCACATTGCTTATATGTAGAATCTAAACCAAACAAACCAAACCAAACCAAAAAAAAAAAAGATACGAATAAACTTATTTACAGAATAGAAATAGACCCACAGACGGAGAAAACAAATTTATGGCTACCAAAGGGGAAAGGGTGGGGTGGAGGGACAAATTAGGAGTTTGGGATTAACATGTACACACTACTATATATAAAGTAGATAGATAACCAGCAAGGACCTACTGTATAGCACAGGGAACTGTACTCAATATTTTATAATCTATAAGGGAAAAGAATCCGAAAAAGAATATATATACATATATATAATTGAATCACTTTGCAGTACACCTGAAACTAACACAACATTGTAAATCAACTACAATTCAAAACAAAAAGTTGACAAAACTGAGGCTGAGAAGTTAAATGAGTTACCCCAGGTCATACAGCTAAACAATGACAGAGTTGCCCCGAGTCTCCTGACTTCACACGTCAAGTACCTTCTACTGTACTATTCTGCTTTTTTGCTTACTCTCGTCGCTTTCTATGTAACTTCGTTCTGTTATTAGAAAAGAAATAAGTACACATTTTATCTTACCACCCACCTATTAGCTGCAGTAGAATTGCAGGCTTAGCTACTTTGAAAAGATTTTTATTATTTATTATTGTTATTCACATTTCCTGATTTTTATTTATTTATTTATTTAAATTCAAGTTGAGACTGTCCTTTAATATAAAGTCACGAGTAAATTTCCTGTGGTCCTGACACAACTTTTTTTTTTTTTTTTTGGAGTAGCTTTACAGTGTTGTGTTAGTTTCTGCTGTACAACGAAGTGAATCAGCTACATGAATCAGGATATATACATATAGTCCCCCCTCCCTTGGACCTCCCTCCCACCCCACTCCCCCAATCCCACCCATCTAGGTCATCACAGAGCACCGAGCTGAGCTCCCTTTGCTACAACTTTTAACAAGAAAAAATGTTGAAGTTTTGGTTTTCTTAGATTACATTGTCCGCGGGTAGTATGAAAGAATTCACCCAACATATCAGCACGACTTATCTTAACCGTTTCTGCGTCTTTTTATATTACGCAGATAACTGGCACCCCTTTCCCTCACTGTACAAAATCTGAATACGATCCATTTCCTGATTTTTAAAATCTCATTTTCTATTATAAAAGTGTGAGGTTTTTTTTTTTTTTTGGTAATTAATTCAAATATTACAGAAACATAACAGTTAGAAAGTAAAATTTCTCTATAATCCTACCATCCCCAAAGAAAACCCCTACACCATATTATTTTTGCAAGGATCTAGAAAAGCAAAATCTGTCCCTCTGCTGGGAGTCTTTTGGAGAAAGTTGCTTAGAGATGGCACTTAATATTGGAGCAGTTACTTAATATTAATCAAGATCTTTCCTGGTTATTTGGTGGTGTTTCGAGAGTGGCTCCTGGGTTTGATCGTTAGAGCTGACATTCCTGGCTCTGTGACTTGGGGACTGGCCCCTGGGTGCCTTTTTTTCCTCAGTCCCAGCTTCCAGCTGGGCTGCACTCAAGCTCTTTCCTCATATGGTTTTCCTCCTAAGAGTTCTCTCTTCTCCCTGGCTCTTACTATTCTGCTGCTTGTGTGAGACAATTTCCTTGGGGGCTTTCTTGGCTCTGACCTTGGGATTTCATGGTATAGATGACAAGCAGAGTAGCAAATGTTGTCCAAGTCATTCTTAAAGAACTCAGTCCTCATTGGTAATGAGATGCTTCAGATGTTTTATATTATGGAAGTGGCCCTAGCAATGCCTAGCCTTGAAAACATCCCAGTGCAGGCTTCGTAGTTGTGGTTTGGGTTGATACTTTGCATACCAGTGTTTTCCTTTTCGCATGAGAACTAAGGGCGTGTCCCATCTTCCCACCAACTTTTCTTTCTTTAAAAGAGAATATGAAACCAGTTGAATACTCTCTAGAATGTATTTAGATAAGTGTACATATTTACAAAAATGAACAATCGGGCACTTGGGAAGAGCTTACTTCTTGGACAGTTTGTGAGGCCAGGATTTCTCCAAATACTGAGAAGTGGCTGGTGCTCAATCAGTGATTTTGTGTGAGGAAAAGCATGTTCTTCTCTTTGCCTGTCTCCAGCTGGCTGGCATCTGTACTACTGAAACAGAGCCTCAAAAAAAAGACTCTGTCTAAGATGATGAAGGGATATGTGCCGCTCCTCTTCTGTAAGTGGACATCTCCTTTATGGGAAAAGACAGAGAGTAAAGGGAGTATGCCCCATGGTTCCATCTCAGCTCTATTTTAAATTGGACATTCATTTTCTTAGGACTTGAGTCTTAATTACTTCTACCTCCTCCCATCAGGCAATGCTGGTCAAAAAGACTCTTTGTTTTCATCTGAATACATAAAACTTGCACATCAGTTGTACATAGGAGCTGTCTACTAAATTAATATCAAACAATGCTGCAGACTAATACATGTTTTTATATCCTATAAGCTGGTGGATCCTACTGCAAGAATGACTAGTTAATCACATGAGTTATAAGGTTGCATCAAATTCTGTACTTTGGATAGCTTGTGATTATACGTTTGGATTGCTTGATTAACATCTGTCTGTCCCACTAGACTATGTGTTCCATGAGTTAGCAATGCTTTGCTTTCTCACCATCATCTCCTTAGCATTTATCACAGTATCTGGCACATGTTGGTGTTCAATAAATATTTGTTGAATGAATGAAAGCATGAAAAATTTGCTTTTCTTCTTGAAGAGATGATTAACTTACATAGAAGAATTTTCTACATTTTGTTTTGAGGCTATAAATCCACTTTTCAAAAAATTTCTTGAAGACTGCAGATATAGCTGCAGAAAAAGATAGTTTTTAAGCAGGACAGTTGTAGGGAGTGGGTACGTAACTTTTGTTTTAAAACGAAGTCAAATTATTATAGTTAAGCAAGCAAAAATGAAAAGTTCACGTGGAAGACACGGAGGTACACACACAGATTTCTATTATGTTTGGTGTTAACCAGGGTAACTGACAGGAACTCCCTTTCAAGGGTCATGTAAAAACTGAGCCATCTTGGATCTGGCAATAGAAAATATACTGCCAAGAAGTTTTTGCCCTGTGTTGGCTTTCCTCAAGCAAAAATGACAGATTTAGATTTGTGCATCTCTGATTTCCAAATGCAAGAAATCTTAGAATTAGCGTTAGAACCAAAGACTTTGCTTAGAGGTCATTTGGTTAAATCTCATTCTACAGATGAGGAAACATAAGCCCGGAGATTAAGTGACTTGGATCAATGTAATTCATTCTCCATAAAATGAGGCTTTGAGAAGAGTGTAATTTCCAGCTCTGTAATACATAAAAGAAGTTACCTGTTAAATTAAAAAAAAATAATAATTTAAATTTTAAAGAGGCAGAATCTTTCTAAACTTAAATTGTAATGTATGTCTTTAAAGGTAAAAAAATGAAATCTAATTGTTTTCAGCATAGGTGAAAACAGATATCACCTTGGTAACATGCTCTCCAGCTCCCGCTGACTGATAAGGGTCAGCAGCTGTAGACTACCTACTAACCACATCTACTGAAGCCTTCAGTTTTAAAAGGAAAGAACTGGGTTATCACTTTGAGTTTGGTGAATAGAATCCATCTGTGCACAGCCAGTTTGTTAATTTCAGGAGGCTCTGGGCTGCACTAAAATAGAAGGAAGAGTGAAGATGAGGAATCCTTAATGGTTTCCAGCCGTGGAGGATGTGGAGGCCTGCAAACCGGAATGGAATTCTGTGGCTTTCCCCTCAGCCTTGTAAATGAGCTTCCTATTTAGGGTGGATTTTCTTTTTTTTTAAATTAATTTATTTATGGCTGCGTTGGGTCTTCGTTGCTGCGCGCGGGCTTTCTCTAGTTGCGGCGAGCAGGGGATACTCTTCATTGGGGTACGCGGGCTTCTTATTGTGGTGGCTTCTCTTGCTGCGGAGCATGGGCTCTAGGCACATGGGCTTCAGTAGTTGTGGCACGCGGGCTTAGTTGCTCCGTGGCATGTGGGATCTTCCCGGACCAGGGCTCGAACCCGTGTCCCCTGCATTGGCAGGAGGATTCTTAACCACTGCGCCACCAGGGAAGCCCGAAGGGTGGATTTTCTTCACACTGGAGTCCCCATTCTCTCTTCCATGTTCGTTTTTTCCTCTTTGTTCCTCCGTGAGTGATTCTTCCTGCCTGGTTAGTCTGCGGGCTCTGCCCATCCAGTTTCTCCCCGGGCTCCCAGCAGCAATAGGAGGGCTCCTCATTTTAAAATGACAGCTGTCTCTTCCTCCCACCTAATTTAGGGAAAGGAAACCCAGGTTTCCTGAGGACCTATTAAATGCTGGCCCTCCCATACGTACCATTTCCTTAGTTCCTCCCAGCCACCCTGCCAAGTCCTCCATTTTTACTGATGGAGGACAAAAAGTAGGGATTCAAACCCATGGCTGTCTGACTCCAAGCCTTTTTCCATCCTACTTGTGGTTAAGCAAGATTTGGAATTGTGGAACATATTTTAAAGCAGCACTCAGAATGTAGGTGTTGGCACACATTCTTATATAATTTGTTTTATAATTATTTCCATAATGAAGTCAGCTAGACAGCTTCTGAAAAACTTGTCGATTATAATCTTCAAAGTACACATTCATCATAAAGTGACCCTTTGTGTATAGATAACATTTATCTGGAAGGCTTCTGCAAGCTGGACTTCTTTTCCCTGGTAGATTCGGAGAGCTCCAGCCTTCTTGAAAGATGCCCCCCTGACTTTCCCTAGCCAAAAGCTACCTGTTTCCCCTTTGTCATCCCACAGTTAAAGTGATGGTATTTATCACTTTTATCCTTATTAGTATTACATTTACTTGTGTCCTGTCTCTACTGCTACATTGTAAACCTCTGAAGTGCAGGAAGAGTGTTTATCAGTGAATAACAAAAATAACATATTTTTGCTCCCTTAGCATTTTGAGCAGTGAGGTTTCTTTTGAATGAACAAATAAATAATTGTGTTCATGTCAAGATGATTTGGAAAGAGAAAAATGAGACTGTCAAGTTAGAGACTGGTTATTTTATTTTATACTATAGAATTTAGTCATTGCCCATTTCAAGATGGAGTGGGCCTAGAAATCATCCAAGTACAACCCCTCCCTAGATAGATTAGCAAATGGAGGACTAAATCAATTAAGGTCTTATAGTTACTTACTTGGAGGCTCCAAGGTGGCACCTGCATCTCAAAAAGGGTCCAAACTAAACCTTTTATTATTGGCTTCATGTGCATAGATGCAAAAATCAAAAATGGTCCGAACTAAACCTTTTATTATTGGCTTCATGTGCCATAGATGCAAAAATCAAAGTCTCAGCATTGCCAGGACCAGTGAAAATATACTTAGAGCTACTTGGCCAATTTTAATTCTCAACTTCCACCTCTTATGGTTGCCAAAGAATTATGATTTTAGAGAACATTTTTTTCTTTCTAGTTTAATATATTGGATTTCAGTAGCAGCGGCAATTACTCTATTGTCTGGGGCTACCTAGGAACTTAGATCATCATGTGGTAACAGTGACTAAGTGTGAGGACTCTGGCACCTGACCTCCTGGGTCCACATTTCAGCTTCTCACCTTATTGGCTGTGTGACCTTGGGCAAGTTACTAAACTTCTGGGCCTCTGTTTTCTCATCTGTCAGTTGAGGTTAGGTAACAATAGTAACTACCTCGTAGAATTGTTAAGATAAACTAATTCATTCATGTTTAGGGCTTTTCTGGAACTTTGGTCCATAAATGTTAGTTAGCTGTTATGATGATGATGGTGGAATACCAAATAGCTCGAGCTACTTTTATCCAATTATTATTTTCCTTTTATTGGTAGGGGGAATGTTTACTGAAATTCTCCCTGAGATTTCATAGTAAAGACAAGCCTGGAGATAAAATTTCCGTGGGATCTGGAAGGTTTGGATATGTAAACACTGGCTGTAAGGTCCTTCCAGATAGAGGAAATAGCATGAGTAAAGTCTGATGACGAGAACCCTGGGGTTTCCTCCCAGGAACTGTAAGTAATTCCATTTAACTGCATTGGAAGGTGCCCCCTGGGAGGACTGGGAATAGAGATTTGAGTGTAGCCCATGGAGGCTCCTGAGATGGCAGGCCAAGTTTGGATTGTGGGCCTTTGAGTACCAGGATCCCTTTGGCAGCAAGGTAGAGCGAGGGAAGCTTAGAGGGAGTGGCAAGGGATTGAGGCAAGGTGACCGTTGGAAGGCTGTTGAATTAGTAAGAATAAAGAGGAGGAGGATGTGACATTGATAACACTTTGGGATTGATGCGGGCAGGTGGGTTTCAGGTACAGATAAATGCCATTAACAGAAACAGGGAACCCTGGAGTAGGGGTGGGTTTGCAATAGAAGAAGATGATTTCAAGTTTCGTGAAGAACAATTTGAGGGACAGAAAGGACAACCCGGGAGAACTGCCCCTTTGGTAGAAATTCAGAACTGGAATGCAGACAGAGTTCAGTACTTAGAGAGAAAATTCTGAGAGTCATTGCTAGGTGTGTGATAGCGGTAAAGACGTGAGAATATCTGAGATTCCCTGAGATCACCCCTGTAGACTCAAGAGCCCCGCACACGTTCTTCGGATAGAGACATCTAAGGCATGAAGCCATAAGCGTGGTGCCATGAAGTGCCGGGGTGTAGGAGTTCATTTTAGCTGCTGTGTGTGAGATAGAGCTCCCCTCACACATCCTGCAGTGCTTTCAGTTTTAAGGCTGTTCATGAACCAAGGGAGGAACTTCCTATTTCCCCTTTCCCCATCACTCACCAATGGGCAATAGCCCAGTAAAGGATTCCTTTACTGCTGGGCAGAGAAATAGGCTCAGATTATGGATTTTTAAAATGGCATTATAAAATTGACATATTTTATATGACAAAGAAGAGAGAGACTCTGAAGACATAAATTTAAGTTAAAGAAAAATTTCAAGACCAAACTGTTTTATAACCCTTCATTTTGTATGTGGTTTTCAGCGGGTATAAAAATACTCAGTGGGTATGTGGGTGGTTTCTCATGTTTTGGAAATGGTGAGAATATGAGATGCTCAGCATTGGGTTCTGGGATGAGAGCTATAATTACTAACTCTGATTCTTTCCCAGGATTGGCTCCTGGGTGGATATCTGAACCTAAAAACCCAACAACAGTCCAGAATCCAGAGCAATAAACCACTCTTCCCCGCCCCCCCCTGGAAATTAAAAGAATTATTGTGGCAAAGAGGAGAGGGAGGGCAGGACGATGCTTCTAACTTGCCTCGTCCCCTTTCGTGCTGCTCGCTGACTGTTCAAGGCCGTGGTGCATCAGGAAAGAGGCTGGTGTGATGGCTTCTCCTCGCTGGCTACACAGCAGCCCCTGTGCAGCCGTGATGGAAAGAGTTCTAAATATAACCCAGACTCCTTTCAAATCTTCCTCCCCCAGTCTTGGCAGATGTGGTAAACACCCTAAAAATACCTGCTGTCTGAACCTTTGAGGTCTTCGGAGAGGAAGGGGCAGGTGGTAGCCCTGGGGTGCTGTCAGGAGGCCTTGCCAAGCTACCAGGGCTGTTCCCCAAGCTGTTTGGTGCACTGTCGGCCAGACCCTCCTGCTCAAGGATAAGAGCCCCACTCTTGAGTCTCATAGTCACTGCTGGCAGGTTTCAAGGAGACTATTCATAGACTAGACATCTGTTCTCTGTCCCGTTGACCTCAAACCTGCAGCTGCCACCGTGGTGTTCAGGCAGTGTCGTGGTTTCCAGTCTTGTTTCACAGAATCAGAATTGTAGAGCTAGCGAGGCCCTCAGATATTATATTGTTCATAAAGCATTCCATTAAAATCACAACGTTTATGGAGTTACATTTCCCTGCCTCTATAGTGTCTGTAGGGATTCGGAAATGGAGTCTCAGTCTTTGATTATTAAAAGACCTCACTCTCATTGTGTAACACACATAGGAGGATAACGAAAACCAGTCATTTTAAAAATAGTGACCAGATGATCCTGTGCGAGGCTTTTTCTTCTTTATTAAAAAATGGACATTTGAGGCTCATTTTCTCAACCAAAATTCAGTATCTCGAGTATAAAGCTCATTGGCAACATAGCCAGACACCAGGAGTCTCATTTTCAGGAAGGCTTTCAAGATCTAGTTTCTGGAATCCCATACCATAACTGTGGTGTTTAATTGAAAGACCATAGCTGACCTCTGTTTTCCTGGGAAAGAAGGGTTTCACAGATGATCTCCAGTACCCACGGAATGCATTCAAAGCTGTGGAGGCAGTCAGCACCATCTAATGAAACAGCATAAATCATCCAGCTTTTAAATGTGTGTTAACTACCTTAGTCCCAGTCTCCTTCAGGAGACTCTTGAGAAGGTGCGGGGAGTGCAGAACGTGTGCTAGGAGCTGTGTGAGGGAGAGCAAAGTAGCCCCAAGAGGCCCGTCCAGATGATGGAGGAGAAGGAACCAAGTCCTGTGCCACGCCATTTTCAATATGTTCATCATGGTAGTTACAGAATTTCCATAATTGTAACGGGTATGCATCCTCCGCTGTGAGCTTCTCAGAGCTCCTTCCTGTATCTGGTAGGGTGTCATTTATTTTTTGCCTCTGGGCTGAAAGTAAATTGAAGGGTTTTCTTGAGTGCTTGAAGCTGTCAAAATGGTTGAATTTTTTAATGTCACTTAATGCATGTCTGAATCAGCCACCGCTAGAAGCTTATTTCCCCTGGACCAGTGCACCTGTAACCGGACCTGAGCTGCCTGGGAGGGAGATTGGTGTACTTAGGGACTCAGTGTGCTTTTGTGGAAAGAGCGTGGCTCTGGAGTTGGTAGCTTCAGTTGTGTAGAAGCCAGGGACGGGGTGGGCACAGAGGGGTCGCCTTTTTCCATGCGTGTCAAGAAGAGAGGATGGGAGAGGGAGGGGTACCCAGGTGGCACTGTCATGGGTTATCAAATGTTTCCCTTCTGAAATTCCAGAATGAAGAGCTTCGAAACTTGTCTCTTTCTGGCCATGTTGGATTTGACAGTCTCCCCGACCAGCTGGTCAACAAGTCGACTTCTCAAGGATTCTGTTTCAACATCCTGTGTGTTGGTAAGTGACTCATCCCCTGCCGCTGAGGAAGGAATCTGACTCTTAGGTGTTGGCAGGTGACTGTCAGAGGGGCACGTTTCAGGAAATAAGGGGAATGATATTTTTTACTCTTTCATTATCAGTAAAGCAGGGCAATGATACCCACTCATGTACGTCACACAAAGATCGAGACTTGTATTTAGGTAGGATGCTTTGTAGGCTTTGCGATGTTACTCAAAATGTTATTTTTATTTGTGTCACGTTGTCAAGCAGTGATCAGTTTAATATTGCTTTTGAACCACTTATTTAAATTTTTTGTGGGGGGAGGGACTTAGACCCTAGCTAGACTGTAGGAAGTTGAAAGAAGGACCTGAGATGCACATACATAGGAAGATCATTCAAAAGCATTTTAAGAATTTGTTTCCAGGGTCTTTGACTATGGTGCAATAGTAATCTCCACTGAAGTCTTTTTAAAGATATGCTGTCTACAGTAGGTAAAATCTGAAACTACTTTAACCACTTTGATAAACTTAGAATATTTAAAATTTTTGCTTTTAGAGCAAAAGACAATTTAAAATTCTATTTTATATTTGACGTACATTTTCTGCCTGAATTAATAAATTAACCTTTTGTCCTTAAATTGGAATCTGAAATTGACCTCAGTTTATTCCTGGTAGATAAATGGAAAAGGCCAAAGAGATACAACTTACATATTTGCATCCTCAGGATGTGTTATTCATAGCCTTTAGATGTTATGCATTGACCTAGGCCTCTGGCCTTGGTATTTTTCTTCTTCTTTAGCCATATCTTTCTTAAACTAAGACAAGGAAGGTAGGAAAGGAGGTGGAGAAAAAGAGGAACATAGAAATAGAAATCTCCTGTTGGTTTGAAGCAGACGTGTCCCTGGAACAGATGACGGCCTTTCCTTCACCCTCCCTGTCACTCTTGATGAAGGACCAGGCTAAACGGCAGTGAAGTGGCTCGGGCTGCATTGTTTTGTTGCCATTGTCCTCTGGTCACAGACTTCAAGACAAATTAAAAGGAATCCTGTATGTAGCCGATATGTGGTCTCTGTGTAGCCTCCCCCGACGTTTGGCAGAATGTCCTGACTTCTCTTGTCTAAGTAAAACGAAGTGACTTTAGAAAAGAAAGATGTGCATTCCATGTAAGTTAGTTGTTGGGGGCATTGCCAGGTATTTTCCTTTCTGAAAATTCTTCGAGAGGAGCATATTGAACGTGGCCCCTGCATTGGGCATTCGCTAGTAGAAAGCCGCCACTGACTTGCACACCAGATGGCTCGCTGTCTGGCATTATGTCTCAAGCACTGGGGAGAGAATGACTGGAGAGAAACATGACCAGAGCCGCCAGCTCTCCTGCTTTCCCCTTTTCCCCACTTGAAGCCGATTAAAATTCAGCAGGGGACCCCCTGGAATGGCAGCTCTCAGAGTGGCATAAATGAGTCGTCTTTTCTCTTCTGCTAAATGCTCATTGCAGAGCAGGACAATTCTTCATTAGCATAGCAATTTGTTGGCAATTTGTTGATTTTCTATTGAAAAGTGTGCTAAATTGTAGGCCAGTTACTATTCTGGCTTCTCTTCTCCGTCTCCCCCAGCCCTGTCTTCAAAATCAGTTTCAAGAATCTATGTGAGAGCTATGGCCCAGCCCCTGCAAGTAGGATAAAGCCTTCCAGTGGGACTGGGCTGGAAGGACCTGGTTTGACCGGGTGTGTGGTGTGCAAGGGGGAGTGTTGGCTCGTTGGCTGGCCCTTGTGTTACTAGCACAATTATGGTGCTAGTTGGAATTCCTCACAAGCCACTTCCATGCTGTGCTGTTGGATTTGTAAAGCAGCAGCTATTCTGACTCTCCTGGGTGGCTGATAATCCCTATGATTCTTAGGTTTTTATTCTTGTTCCATTCTTAACCATGTTGAAAATTAGTTTTTCAAGTTATTTAAAATAATGCATGTTTATGTTAAAAAATTATAAAATGTCCCCCCTTCTCTCCTACCCTCATTTCCATTCCACAGAGAAAACACTGTGGAATCCTAGGAACTTTCTAAACTTTTCTGTACTTGGAAATTATTTTCGGAGGCTGAAAACAACACCACTTATCTCACGGTTTTGTAGGAGTCCCACGTGTGTCTCACCAGGCTAAAATCAAGGCGTCCGCAAGGCTATGCTCCTTTCTGGAACCTCAAGGGGAGAAGACATTTCCTTGCCTTTTCCATCTGCTGGAGGCTGCCCACATTCCTTGACTCTTGGACCCTTTCCTCCATTTTCAAAGCCAGCAATGTTGCATCTCTCTCTGACTGTTCTTGGGTTAGGAAATTTTCCACAGAGAATTGCAGAAATCTAGTTGAAACTCAGTTAAGGCTCTTCCTCAACCCCCAAACACACTAAAAAGGTAATAGATTGAATGGTGTAATTAAGAAGAGCTGGCTCTAGGGATGCAGAGTGTTTGCAGGGCTCCGTTTCTGGTTTTCGAGCCTGCTTGCTGCTGCTTGGCTTCATGGTCGGGCTTCTTCTTCAAGGAGGTGGTACAGCCTCCAGCAGTGTTGCCAGCTGAGCAACCCCAGAGGAGAGAGAGGCCATTCCTGACAAGGCCTCCTCAACAGTCACAGGATCTCTGATCATCCAGGCTGGGGTCATCTGCCTGCCCAGGGTGGTATGGGGATCGTCCACCCCAAAACATACAAGGGTCCCGTAGGAGAGAAGACATGGGCAGAAAGGAGAAAGGGCATGGGAGAGACACACACTGGACAGATATAAACAGGTCTCTCATGACTACATAAGTACTTTTTTGTTTCGGTGTAACATAAATGAGATCATGCCTTTCTATTCTTTTGCATTGTCTCTTTTCACTCCACAGTAAGTCCTGCCTATCCTTCCACGCCCGTATATCTAGCAGGTTCTTTTCCATAGCACTTTGGAGCTCTTCCGTTGGAGCCAACATTAGCCCTTTGGGAGATAGGGGTGTCAGCATTAAGGTAAACGTACATATCCTCAGAGGGTAGGACACATCAGATCCCTTCACAAATAATTTACAGCAAAATATATGTATAAGGAAACAACTTTCGCTGTCAATTAATGCTCTATTTTTTTTTTCAATTATTATTTATTTATTTATTTATGGCTGTGTTGGGTCTTCGTTTCTGTGCGAGGGCTTTCTCTAGTTGCGGCAAGTGGGGGCCACTCTTCATTGCGGTGCGCGGGCGTCTCACTATCGCGGCCTCTCTTGTTGCGGAGCACAGGCCCCAGACGCGCAGGCTCAGTAATTGTGGCTCACGGGCCTAGTTGCTCCGCGGCATGTGGGATCTTCCCAGACCAGGGCTCGAACCCGTGTCCCCTGCATTGGCAGGCAGATTCTCAACCACTGCGCCACCAGGGAAGCCCCTCTATCTATTTTTAAAGTAAGAGTCTATGAAAAGCATTCTAGTTGATCAAAATATTTTGACAGCCACTTAGAGGAGTTGGTGTCGTATTTAACTTGAGTATCCATGGTCCTTTCTCTTCTCCTTGTCATCCTACTGTGCACTTCTGTTTTTTATGTGCATGCATGGTGTTTATAGCATCATTATTTCCATGTGAAAAGTGTGGAAGGGAATTGAGGATTTTTTTAAAAAAGAGTTATGATCCCAGTAAGGAAGCTGATGATGTTTTTCAAAAAGGTCTTAGAATTGTAATTTTGTTTTGTGGCAAGAGCCTACAGGTTGCAAACAGAGAGGAAACAAACCGGGACAGAAATGAACCCTGGCGTGCACCTAGTTTAGTTTTAGAGGCACTGAATTAAATGCTTTTAGAACCTGTCTCTCTTGAGTCCTGGATAGAAATGTAATAAAGAGCGGGAGAGTAGTGTTCACTTAACTGGGAAGAGAATTCTTGATGCTAAATCGGGTACCAGACACCCAAGAGTTCATAGTTCCCCTACTCTCCATCTTGCCTACAACACAGCAGTTCACCCCCAAAACTGCACTTTGTTTTAAATAAAGCCTTTCTTACCCACACTGTATTTCTCCAAAGAATCTAAATTAGCATTCAGCCTTTCTTCACAATTTTAAATTTATACATCTTTGTCATTCACTTTCCAAAATGACACCAGCTCTGTGAGAAACTCCAGCATTGATCCAGCTGTATGTTGGTTCTTACGTGCACCTACACCGATGGATAAAATACTGTGACATCCCTGCTTTTGAAGAGGAACCAGTTCAGTAGCAGGGTCAAAGTAAATTAATAACATATTTTGAAAATAGAATTAAAAAAAATAATTCCACTGTATTGTTTTGAGGGGAAGGCAGAAGGGGAAAAGAAAACAGACAAGTTTAAGATCATTTTAGCCAAGGCTATAGTGCCAGCATAAGCTGTAGAATTTTACAATCAGAACTTAAACATTTTTATCCCATCTTGCTTTTCCAGGAAAGGCTCTGAAGTGGTTTACAGGGTGAAATGAATGAGTTAATGAATAAAGATAAAATTAACCACAGAAAATAAAGTGAAGCCAAGGTTAGAGTCAGAACTAACAGCCATCAGACCTGCCAATAGCGGTTGATTCTCTCAGGAACGCATGTACCTCTCCGCCAGTGGTCAGAGGATGGAGGGACCCATTCATTCAACAGATATTTGTTAAACACATATTATGTGCCAAACACAAGTTAAAAGTTTAATGATGACAGACTTACAATAGCTATAAAGTAAAAACAAAATAGTTGCTCCAGATGAAACACAATTCACCGGGAAAAAAATCTCTCCCATGGATTTTCAGAAAAGACATACGGTGGCCGTCCCTCCATTTAAGCCTGGGTTCCTGAGCGTTCCCCCCTCAGTGCCACTGAGCCAGGCAACGCCGAGGGTCACGTGCTGGTCTTCCAAGGGGACTTGAAAGACCAGCATGCTTTGGCTACTACCACCAGCTAATACCGCGGCTGGTGGTATTAGCTAAAGCATGTCCCATCAAAGGCGTTTCTATGAGGAGTTAAAACAACACAGCGTAGCTCTCTGATTATCTGGTTTCATCCAAGAATAAAATCCAGAATATTTAGAGGAGGCAGACAGACCTTCATGCACAGCTATTTGAATAATTATGATAATAATGATCCAAGTAGCCAGTCTTGGCAGTGAGAGTAAAAATGCTGAATCATAGATCAACTATTTGCTCAGTTTACAATTAATTACCTTCTAATTCATAATACATTCCTCCGTGTGTTTTTTTTGTTTTTGTTTTGTTTTTTTTTTCTTTTTTAATAACGTCCAGCTTAGAGCTTGCGGTTTAAGTAAGCCTGAGAACAGAGTGGAAGGGGCAAGCCTGCTTTCCACTGTGCGATGGGTGTAACGCTCACCAGCGTTACAGGCAGGAGCTGGAGAAACAGAAGCCCCAGATAGCACTTCAAGAGTAAATCTCTAATTATTGTAACAACTGTTCAGGCAGATGAATTTATAACAGAATAAACAACAAACTCTGAAAAAATCTACCAAAGTGGCAAATCTCAATATAAATGATCACCATGATCATTTTTCTTTTCAGTTAACTGAAAAGAAATGCCTGAAACTGAATGCCTGCTCTGTGCCAGGGATTCTGAAATGTTTCAGACTTGCTGCCAGTCATTAATTGTCTCAAAATATTGTAGTTGTTGAGTTTAAATTGGAACCTATGCCAGGTAGGCTTTTGGTTACTTAATTCAAAGGAAGCCTTTGTGCTGTTGTGTGTCCTCAAAAATATAGAAAATGCCCTCTATTCTAAGGCTAGAGATTGACCTCAACAACAAACGCATTGAAAAGCTCTCCTAGTTCTAGAATTCCTTTTATTCCAAAAGCTGTCATTTCTTAGTGAACTGCTTGCGGTGAATTGCACTGCTGCTAGAGTCGCTGTGTCTAATTAGGGCTCTTAAAAGCACAGAGCATAGGAATGGAAAGCAAAGCACTCTGAAATTTAGAGGAACAGTGGTTGTTCCAAGCCCTTGATTAACCCTGTGCTGTAAGTAGGCCCTGGAATGCTAATTGTTCGTAATTTCCGCCTTAATGCAAATAATAATTAAAATTACCTTGCCTTTAAAAACAAAACAAAACATGGTGTTCTTGATTCACACATGCTTAACTAATTCTCAACTTAGTAAAATGTGATGGTAATTTCAGTCCTGTCCAGGTAACCTAGAATCCTTGCCATGTAAATTGAAGTCTTTATTGCTGTTTTTAGGGAAAGAGATGAAAGTTAAGTGGGTCACTTTCCACTGATAGAACCTTTACCTTATAGGGGAAATTTTATAAGATAGTTCTGCTGTTGTGCCTTTGTCCCTGTTCTGAAAATAGGTAAATTCTGAAAAGAAGTTTGCTCTATTGAGAAAGATACTCAAGTAGGTACTTAAAATGACCGAAGTACATTCAGTGTAGGATTGCCTTCCAGATTCTCTGTGCCTTACAAGTGAGAACCCCGTTTTGTTTCTGTATCCATTACTTAGTAACTTTGTTTTGCTCAAAGTTATTTTGTTAAGTCACTGATCGTGGATATGAGCTTGTTGAGTATTAGGGAACAGAGACTACTTTAGATTACTTTTATTGATGGGTCTTTTTTTGGTAAGAATATGAAGGAAAGTAAGGAAGACAGGAGACAGTCTCACGTGCTACACAGCTAGACTTCATGGAGATCTGGAATGACATTCAGGATATTACAGAAGTTCAAGAAGTGTCAGTTGCTGTTTTTCTTCACCACTTTATCCCCAGCACCTATGCTTGTCACATAGTAAATACTCAAGTATTATTAATGAATAGATTTCAGGTACTAGTGTCTACCGTATCTATCTGCTCTCTTTCTCCTGTATGCCCAGCTAATGGTCTGTCAGCAACATGTCTTCTATTTATTGACAGCCTTTGCTGCCTCATGGCATCTGAGTTTTCGCTTCTCTCAGCGTATCTTTTCTTTTTCATGCCATCGTGCTGTGTGCAGGTTCAAACTCCCAAAGAGAGAAGGTTGATTGGATAGATCACTGTCTAGCACGGAGCGTTCTCACAGCACTGGCGTCCATGGGTGCCTTTGGACAGGGGGCTAAGCCTGGGCCAGTCATCTGTGGTCATTAGCAAGGTCCATGTCATAAACTATGCTCTTGCTTGTGAGAGGAATGTGGTTATGGCAGACATTTAAAATATCATTCCCATAATAGTAAATCAGAGTCTGGCTGGTATTCAGTCATGTTCCAGGTCAGAGTCTAAGCTGTGGGAGAAATCAGGCCAGTTCGTTGCTGTATTCCCAGAACTTGGTACTAAACTGGAAAAGATACTGGCTGAAAGAAGACTGATGAAGGAGGAGATTCTTTGATCTTAGATGTATCGGGTCCAATGGGTAAAGCTAAAGAGTTAGGCAAATGTACTTGAACGACTTTTTTTTTTTTTTTTTTAATTTATTTTATTTATTTATTTATGGCTGTGTTGGGTCTTCGTTTCTGCGCGAGGGCTTTCTCTAGTTGCGGCAAGTGGGGGCCACCCTTCATCGCGGTGCACGGGCCTCTCATTACCACGGCTTCTCTTGTTGCAGAGCACAGGCTCCAGACGCGCAGGCTCAGTAACTGTGGCTCACGGGCCTAGTCGCTCCGCGGCATGTGGGATCTTCCCAGACCAGGGCTCGAACCCGTATCCCCTGCATTGGCAGGCAGATTCTCATCCACTGTGCCACCAGGGAAGCCCCTACTTGAACAACTTTTATCCTACAAGTGAATCATGGTAGTCAGTGGCAAACCACATAGGGCTTCTAATTAGAGAAAGCTCAATTACAGAAAGATTCCATTCTACTTCATGTTTGTACTGTGTTGGAAAGCAATGAGTAATACAGAACTTCTAATTGGTAAAGGTATTTTGTCATTACAGTGGGAAAGTTGCCCTAAGGCTATAAATCTCAGAGCTCTTTTTTCCCCCATGGAATTGTCACCATCCTAAAAGTCATTATGGCGATTTTTCAGAAGAGAGGTACTGTTCTTAGGACCATCATGGAATTGGGATTTGTTGCTGCAGTATATTGGTATGTTTAAATTGAGTTGAAAATCTAATTGGGAAATTTCCCAGATTTTTTTTTTTTAAAGGCATTCCTATGGATAATGTTTCTCGATTTCTACCATCACCAACTCAACCACCACCCCTGACAAGGGTGGGTTCTTTCTCATTGCCAACTATTTTTGACTCAAGAATTAGTATATAGAGAGAAAATTTTTCTTGGTCTTATTTTGAAGATCAAGCTAAAGTTCTCCATGGCTCCACACTTGGGTCTTACCATTTGATTGGTGTAGTGGTGCTAGGTACCTGCCACTCTCCTTTGCATATATTAGGGGCTCAGTAAGACTTACTGACTTGAATTATCAATGTGAATTAATAAGGCCATTGTTGCAGGTTATTTAACGTCATTCAGTTTCATTGTCACAAACATCCGCTTGAAACTGGGAAATCTAACAAATGCTTGCCATCTGCTGAATAGGGAAATGAAAATGGAGATAATGGAGGATTCTCACAGATTCATAACCATACCTAAAAAAAATTAGGCAGTCAGTTTTCTCTGTAACAGTAAAGTCAGGGTGCTGTGTTGGTTGAGTGTAGGTGTTAGAACCACACAAACTTGGGTTAGAAGCCTGGCTCTGCCACTTAACAGTGTGACTTTAGACAAGTTACTTAGACCTTATCTAAGCCTTCATGCCCCATCTGTAAAAGGGAGGAAAGAGCAGTACTTATTCCATGGGGGTTAGTACTAGGGTTTAAATGAGATAGTGCATTGGAAGCTCTTACCACAGGGCCTGGTACAAGGTAAACACTCAGCAACTGTAGCTGGGTTTGTTATGATTGCTGTTATTTGTCAAGAGTGTTGTTTTGAAAAATGTAATTCTTTTCCACAACAGTAGATGGTATGGTATCAAGTAATTCAATACAAATGAATCAGTCTTTTGAATTTTCTTCGTAACAGAAACTCAGCAATACAGAGTTCTTTTTAAAGCAATATAGTGTTACATGCCAACATTTAGGGAAGGAGGAGCTACGGTTTATGTCTTCGAAATGACCACAAACTGACCACAGGCAAGCTTGTAGGTTCTGATCCTCTATGCAGAGGTAAAGAAAAGCATCTTGATCTGTAAGCATCTGTAAGTTCAAGATCTTTTCTACTGAACGGTTTTGGAAATTCATTAAGGCGTTTCTCGGGAAGTATTCTTTCCACACATGGAAAGAACTATCTTTTTGTGGTGGGATTTTTGGTGATACTGACTTTTCAAAAAATTTTACTATCATGATGATGAAAAACTCCTGATGATGTGAACTGGTGCCTCAGAGGCATTGACACGTTCTTTGATTTCTCCCTTGTGGTCATGCAGGCGAGACGGGCATTGGCAAATCCACGTTAATGGACACTTTATTCAACACCAAATTTGAAAGTGACCCAGCTACTCACAATGAACCAGGTGTCCGGTTAAAAGCCAGAAGTTATGAGCTTCAGGAAAGCAATGTACGGCTGAAGTTAACCATCGTTGACACTGTGGGATTTGGAGACCAGATAAATAAGGATGACAGGTACATCTTGGGATTTTGTGGGGATGTAAATGAGTGAGAAGGTAACAGGATCCATCTCGGGTAAATGCAAAGACTAAATGTTCGCTAGTTATGGGGCTTGGTCTCCTATCACCTAAAAGATAAGACATTCTTGTCCTCTGAGAAATTTTCTTAGAATGTTCTTGAGGTCAGAATCAGCTAGTGTAATTGATTCCAGCTAGGGTAAGGAGAAAAGGGATTTGTTAGAAGGCATAAGCTACCTTATGGCATTTTTCCAGGAGAGTCATGGAACCGGGCTTGGGCGCTTTCCCACCTGGAAAAGCAGTCTAGAGAAGCACGTACAGTGAGTGGAACCCCTGCCACAAACTACCTTATATAGTTTGGTACCTGTGACACTGGGGAGAGGTCTCTAGAACCTCCACCCAGTCTGTCTCAGAGAGCCAAATGCCTTCACCATCGCTTGCAAGAAGAACCCCTTTCCCTGTGTGGGCCTCTGCCTCGTGTGGCTCCCTTCCTGCTTCCAGGTCTTGTATGGCTGCATCCACTTGGTAGAAAGTAGACAAGATCCAGAACACTAGCTGCAAGAGAGTCTGGGAAGTGCGGTTTCTGGTTTTTGTTGTTGTTGCTGTTTTAACTCTGCAAAAAAAAAAAAAAAGGCGGGGGGGGAGGGGCATTAAAAAGTAAAAGGAGTTTGGAATGAGCATCTGCCACGCTCTCCTAGTCTCTGAGGCAGATTGGGATATTTGACTGAATCCCCAAATTCCTACAGATCTGAATGAAAACTTGGAGTCAACGTGATTTTCCCAAGAAGCCGGAGCCCAGGATTTAGTAGACCCGGGTTGTGATCTGGATTCTGCCGATGAGCAGCTATGGGACCTTGGCAATTTATCTCACTCTAAGGGAATGACGCTGGATACTCTCAGGTCTCTTCCAGTGGGATCTGCATATAGTCTCTTCTTAGGTGGGGTCTAAAGAAGGGCACTGGGAAAGGCTAAGCCTGGTGGAGGGGTGTGGTAATAATAGGGGGTATCCTGTATTTTGATGGCTTTGGCAACAGTGGTATCAGCTCCTAGAACCCCAAAGTGAAGAAAGCATGTTTGTGAAAGATCAGTTGGAAGAATCGTCGTTGATTTCCAGCCAGCGCAGGATCTTAATGTTGATGCTAGTGCTGTGGCATGAGCACTGTGTGTCCTTTGTGCATTGTCTGGGTCTTCCTGTAGGCTGGTCACAGTTGGGTGGCCCGCTGGGTGCAGAATGGCCACATTGAGTCTGAATATTGAGTGTGGCTTCAGTGGAGCCTAGTGAGGAAATCAGATCGCTCTCTATCCAGCAAGGGTTTGTTAAGCTAATTTGATAATATATATAACAAACTTCTTTGTCAGTGTAGAAGAAGGACATGTTTAAGCTGCGTAAGAAATAAAATGTCTTTTCAGAATTTTGGTCCTGTAGTTTGTATGTAGACAGAAGCTGTTAGCTATGTCAGTCTCATGTATTCATTCACTAAAACTGGTTTACATAAACTTGATGATCTAGTTATAAAATAATATAGTGAGGTTTTAATTTTTTTTTTTTTTTGAGGTGAAGCAAACAGTCATTTTATTGACTCAAGTTCTTTCGTTTACATCTTATCTCAGGCTATTTGCTTTAATAGTTTAGCACCCATCAGTTAGTAGAGAAGGCTGTCCGCATCCAGAGGTTTTACTTTTATAAAACACACATAGTCATTTTATAAAGCCAAGCAAGTTTGCTCTTTTCTCTGAGTTGCTGTGTGCCCTTATTTGAGGGAAGCTGTTAAGCCTTAAACCTTCTTGGTGTTAATCTCAAGATCACCCATCCTATTTACTAATCTTGACTTTAAATGCCTTATGATTGTTTTATTTTACTTTTTTTTAACTTTTATTTATTTTTTTTTTAATTTTTATTTTGTATTTTTAAATTTATTTTTGGCTGCGTTGGGTCTTTGTTGCTGCACGTGGGCTTTTCTCTAGTTGCGGCGAGCGGGGGCTACTCGTCGTTGCGGTGCGTGGGCTTCTCATCGCGCTGGCTTCTCCTGTTGCGGAGCATGGGCTCTAGGTGCTCAGGCTTCAGTAGTTGTGGCACATGGGCTCAGTAGTTGTGGCTCATGAGCTCTAGAGTGCAGGCTCAGTAGCTGTGGTGCACGAGCTTAGTTGCTCCACGGCATATGGGATCTTCCCGGACCAGGGCTCGAACCCATGTCCCCTGCATTGGCAGGCGGATTCTTTTTTTTCTTTAACATCTTTATTGGAGTATAATTGCTTTACAGTGGTGTGTTAGTTTCTGCTGTATAACAAGGTGAGTCAGCTATGCATATACATATATCCCCATATCTCCTCCCTCTTGCATCTCCCTCCCACCCTCCCTATCCCACCCCTCTAGGTGGTCACAGAGCACCGAGCTGATCTCCCTGTGCTATGTGGCTGCTTCCCACTAGCTATCTATCTTACATTTGGTAGTGTATATATGTACATGCTACTCTCTCACTTCATCCCAGCTTACCCTTCCCCCTCCCCGTGTCCTCAAGTCCATTCTCTACATCTGCCTCTTTATTCCTGTCCTGCCCCTAGGTTCTTCAGAACCATTTTTTTTTAGATTCCATATATATGTGTTAGCATACTGTATTTGTTTTTCTCTTTCTGACGTACTTCACTCTGTATGACAGACTCTAGTCCATCCACCTCACTACAAATAACTCAGTTTCGTTTCTTTTTATGGCTGAGTAATATTCCGTTGTATATCTGTGGCCAGCAGATTCTTAACCACTGTGCCACCGGGGAAGTCCGTTATGATTGTTTTAAATACTTAAGTTCATTCTCAAGAAACGTTTGAGAAAGTTAAAATTAAACTGTCCCAGGCTCAAAGATAATTCCAGAAGGAGGCTTCCACAGACATTTTTGTGCAGTGACAGCTTAATGGGAATAAGACACCAAATCATTAAGTTACATTATGTTTGCTTAGGGCTCAGAAACTTCATTAGTACCAGGTTTTTTGTTTGTTTGTTTGCTTCATTTTCCTCAAAACTGTGTATGTTATGTGTGTGTGTTTTGTAAAGAGGAATTTGAACCATTTTATCTAGGGCTATGTATTGTCTAGATATATTTTAACTATCTGTGATAGAAATATGAGCACATAGTAACGGCAGAGAAATATTTAACTCATGCTCTAGCTGAGCACGGAGCTCTATTTTATGTATAGGGCAATTTAAATGCTCTTCAGTAAGCACTGGCCTGTAATACAGGAGCAGTTGTTAGACAGAGTAAGAAAGATTTCATTTTGCATCTGTCAAAATGGACTATCTGTACATTGTGTTGGAGTGGGGGAAAGCTAAGCACAGCTGAGCAGTTGCTCTTGATTTATGACCTCAATGCCAGGGAATGATGGAGAGGTTCTTGCCTGAAGGCTGTCTGTAATGCCCGCTGAAACAGATGAAGAGAAAACCCTGACGACAGGCAGAAGTGCACGCTGGTCCTCGTGTGGTCACGGAGCCCCCGTCCGAGCAAGGCGGGTCTCCATCTCTGACCTGCGCAGGTCTCTCCCTGGGGTTGGGGAGTGCCATGCTTGTGCGCTCCCTGATGGGAAGACGTCAGCTGCACCTTTTCAGGATGTATTCCTGCGGGAATGAGAACCGTCTTCCTGCATTTTGCCGCTAAGTTTCCACGAGCTGCTCCAGCTCAGAGTCATCGCCTCAGCACTGCCGCTGCATTTTTACTTCGCCCCTAAATGGGGACTTTCCCTCAGTCGGGTGGGTTCTCACTCGCCGGGCCTGAACAGCAGGTGGCCAGTGCAACGCTGAGGCACACATTTGCAGCTGGAGGCCTCTTTAAGAAATTATCTGACTCATTTGGGTCAAATAATAGTTTCCAAGGAGACTTAGAAGAGAGGAAGTGTGATATTAACCTAACCTACATACCAAGTATTTGTTTTTCTTCTGAAATTTCTTGACAGCTGTTGCATAACCTCTTTTAAGTGGCATTTAGAACTCTGTGCCCCAGAATGATTGTTGACACTGTTGACTATAAACCCAAATGTCTGTTGTTAAAAAAAAATAGTCATTTGGATAGGGTCTGCTTCCATCAAAAAATTGGAAGTGGGATATGCATTTTTGTATCGATATGTAAACATATGGAAGGGGACGTGCTGTTTCTCTAAACCCATGATTATTTTTACTACTTTGAGGATTAGGCAAGCTTTTCTGCCATCGATGCAAGACTTCAAGAATGTCCCAGTTTGTTTATGTAGGCTTCGGACATGTCAGCATTCCTGCATCATTATCTGCCTGGGACCAGGCTAGCTAGAAGGAGGCAGGAAGAGAGATCTGGTAAGATTTCCTGTTTTGTTTAATAGCACGGTTAACTCTTCGTGGTCTAAGGGTCTCCTTGTTTTGCTGTCTGTACTCTTCAGTAAAGAAGGAAAAAGGCCTGGAGAAGAAGGGAAACCAAATTTTGCTGTAGTGCTGGAAATAAAAGAAATTGTTGGCCTCACATTTGGGAGGTGGGAGATAGAATGTCAACGGCATATTACAAACTATAATGATAATCAGTCCTAAAAAAGCATGGATAATTGAAATCCACTGAGAGAATCCTCAAACTCACCAAATCTTTATCAGAGTTATAAAATGGTAATGGAATGGACTGTTCGGTCTTCAAATTCTGCCTTAATTACACTTTCTGGTAGATGTAGTTGAAGGATAAGGAAAATTAACTTTGGCTAATAGATAGCAAGATGGTAGGTATCTGGTCACATATGAAATGGAGAGTCAGTCCCCGAACAATGGCATTGGCTGTTTTGCAGGTGGGTAGCTTGGGTGGATAGAAAACATTGCATAAAATATTTTTTCCCCATCAGTTTTAGGGTCAACCTCTGTCAATTTTTTGTGTTTTTTAATGGCTGGAGATTTATGGGGGGGGCAAAAAAGTGGTAGATAAAAAGGAATATCCCATGCCTTAAAAAGAAATTATGTGAAAATGTAAAGACTTGATTTGATCTGCCCTATCCCCCCTCCTTCCCCCACCCTGCCCTTTCCTCTGCTTGATATGGCTACAATCCACAGAAGTTTGAATTGGCAGAACAGAATATAAATAGGTATCCTTGCTATAAGAATGGAAACTAGCAAAAGGCAAAATAGGGATGAAGTTTCCTTATCTTTATGACTTTGAGTGTAGATAACATATGGACAGGAGTAGGAGAGAGGGCAGAGAGTTTGTCCAAAGGATGTGAAGGGGAGTACAAAGCCACTAGGCTGACTCATCATGCATCAGGAAGAAACTGTTTCATCAACATAATTAAATCTCGAACACAAGGCATAGTGATATGGTAAATTGTTCTCCTGAAATACATTTATTTGTTTATAATGATATAGAGGTTAAAATGGATGGGATTTTGTGCTTGGTTGTGTGTAGGAGGTAGGAGAGGAGGTCTCTGGGTTGAACCCCGGGGTTCTGACACGGCCAGTGGTCTGGATGTGGGCGCAATTTGCTGACCTGAGGAATACGGGGGAGTGTGGGTTTGGGGACAAGATGAAGAGTTTGATTTTGGACATATTTTGAAGAGCAAGTGGAACTATCTGGTAAGCAGTTGGATGGATTGGTCTCAAACTTGGGTGAAAGATCTGGTTAAGTGAAACACAAGAGTAAATGTGATTTTCCAGGGAAACCACATACAGGGAGAAGAGGGAGATTGAAAAGATTGGCCCAAACTCCTTAACAGGGGACGGCAGAAGGAAGCCCGAGGTATAGAGGAGAACAAAAGATGTCTTTGGATATACCAAATCCAGGGCAGAAAGCATGCCTCACTGGAAAAGGAGAGGTTCTATGCCTCCCATAATCTTGGAGGATCAGAATCAAAACCAAATGCAAACTGTTGGTGGGAATGTAAATTGATACAGCCACTATGGAGAACAGTATGGAGGTTCCTTAAAAAACTAAAAATAGAACTACCATATGACCCAGCAATCCCACTAGTGGGCATATACCCTGAGAAAACCATAAGTCAGAAAGTCACGTACCACAATGTTCATTGCAGCACTATTTACAATAGCCAGGACATGGAAGCAACCTAAGTGTCCATTGACGGATGAATGGATAGAGAAGATGTGGCACATATATACAATGGAATATTACTCAGCCATAAAAAGAAACAAAATTGAGTTGTTTGTAGTGAGGTGGATGGACCTAGAGTCTGTCATACAGAGTGAAGTACGTCAGAAAGAGAAAAACAAATACCATATGCTAGCACATATATATGGAATCTAAAAAAAAAAAACGTTCTGAAGAACCTAGGGGCAGGACAGGAATAATGACTCAGACATAGAGAATGGACTTGAGAACACAGGGAGGGGGAAGGGTAAGCTGGGATGAAGTGAGAGAGTGGCATGGACATATATACACTACCAAATGGAAAATAGATAGCTAGTGGGAAACAGCCGCATAGCACAGGGAGATCAGCTCGGTGCTTTGTGACCACCTAGAGGGGTGGGATAGGGAGGGTGGGAGGGAGACGCAAGAGGGAGGAGATATGGGGATATATGTATACATATAGCTGACTCACTTTGTTATAAAGCAGAAACTAACACACCATTGTAAAGCAATTATACTCCAATAAAGATGTTAAAAAAAAAAACAAATGCAGAAAGGAAATGAATAGAAAGAAGCAGCATACTGGGGCCACTCTTGTGGGGAGGTGCTAAGAAGCTGCAAATCAGGAACTGGGGAGGCAGGAAGGAGCACCTGCTGTGAGCTGCTTTCCTCTCCTTGGGGCTAAGAGGGTGTAGGGGGACCTTGATTCCCCCAGTCACGTGCCTCGGTGTCAGGAGACCGAAAGATCGGGCCCTGGACTGACAGGGCATGGGTGGGCCTCACTGGAGTGGCCTGGTCCACTGCCCTGCAGGGCATGAGTCAGTAGCAGAACAGTTACCATGGAAAGCGGGTCAGTGTAAAGTTCCTTTTTTTTTTTTTTCCCTGTCTTTTTGAGAAGTCAGGCTTGCTTTTCTCTTATTTGTTGTCTATTATATTACTATGAAATAGTTATATCTCACAGTTTTATGGGCTAATTCTTTTTTTTTTTAAATTAATTAATTAATTTATTTATTTTTGGTTGTATTGGGTCTTCGTTTCTGTGTGAGGGCTTTCTCCAGTTGCGGCAAGCGGGGGCCACTCTTCATCGCGGTGTGCGGGCCTCTCATTATCGTGGCCTCTCTTGTTGTGGAGCACAGGCTCCAGATACGCAGGCTCAGTATATGGGCCTTATCTTTAAGAATTATCTTTACATATATTAGCTCACTTAATTTGTCACATTAGCTGTCTGATATAGGTAATATCTTTGTCCTTGATATTACCTGTGAGGAAATTGAAACACAGAGAGGTTTAGTAACTTGCCCAAAGCCACACAGCTAGTAAATTATGGATTTGGAGTTTGGTCGTAGGTGGTCTGGCTTGAGTCCATGCTTTTAACCCCCATTTTATGTAACTATCCTATCATAATAATGGCTATTTGCTATTGTTATATAATTCCTGCCTATATTTTAAAATTGGAAAATGGAGGAGAATCTTATTACTTGCTCATCCTTTCTATTGGAATTCATTGGGATTTCTACTGTCATGTTTAGAATTTTATTTAGGCACATTCTACTTTTTCTTTAAACCTCTAGAGATTTCGTCTGCTCAGATTGAAGCAATGGATTATGATAAATCACCAAGGGAAAATATAAGAAATCGTTTTTCTGTTTTCAGTTTTGGTCATACATTTTTGTTTGTTTGTTTTATTTGTTTTGTTTGTTTTTTCTTTTAGGGCATCTGCTGTCATCTTCATTATAAAAGATTTATAGTTCCCTTTCAGGGATTTCAGTTTAATTTATGGATCCGAGAGTTGACTGTTGAGAGGTTTTTATTTTTCTTAATGCCTAAACCATTCCTCAGCAAGGTAGTGAGTTTGGGGAAGAATTAACCCATTTTATTCCTAATCAGCCCATGTCATTGCTGCTGACAGTTACTTCTGAGCAGTCCCCTTGGAGACCTGGAAGAGTTCATGGCTTTGCCACAGTGACCTAATGTACTGTTTAATCTCTGGAGGACATATGGTTTATTGAATATGTCTTCCCAATATGCTATTAGTGATTGTGTTTTTGGTCAGTTAATAGAGTCATGTGTAATTGTTCAAAATAGATTTGAATTATGGTTTGGTGAGAAGAGAGGGTTACAAAGTTTACCTTCAAATCGTAAAATTTGAGAGTTGGGAAGAATCTTGATCATAATAGGCCAGGCAGTTCAGTTTATAGGTGAGGTTATGGCACGCGCGGGGCTTTATGAGAGTACAGAGAAGCCCTCGTCCCCGGGGGCTGGGGCACAGGAGCAGGGAGGGGCTGCCAGCATCCTGAAACTGCAGAGCAGTTTCATCTTGTGCACCGATGCCAATCAGCTGGGAGAGGCTGTCAGAATCACTTTATTGGGACAGATTTTGAGGCTCAGTTTTGGCCCAGCAGGATAGAATGCCACAATCTCTTAGCAATACCTTCATGGGTGCCATGGGGGAAGTGACAGTGTGTCTCACATATTTGCAGTTGCTGTTTTAAATGCTGAATGTTAGCCAGGGGAGTAATAGGAAGAAGACCATTCCAGGTTGAGGTGTGGGGGGATGGGACGGCTAGCATGAGCAAAGGCACAGAGGCAGGCGAGAGCTTGACACATGGGACAGAAAGGGTGAGCCCGGGAGGGGGTGTTGGAGAGAGGGCCTGGGGTGATGTTCAGGGGCCAGATGGCTAAAGGCCTGGGCTGCCAAGGTAAGGAACGTGGGCCTTAGCTCTTAGGGAAGAAGGAACCACTGAAGACTTTCCTGGAGGATTGTACAAAGAGGTTTGAGACTGGCAACATGCTGATTTGAAAATGTGTTTTAAAAAACCTTCTTCTGCATCCTAGCTATAAGCCGATCGTGGAGTATATCGATGCCCAGTTTGAGGCCTACTTGCAAGAGGAATTGAAGATCAAACGTTCTCTCTTCAACTACCACGACACCAGGATCCACGCATGCCTCTACTTCATTGCCCCCACTGGACATTCGCTGAAGTCCCTGGACCTGGTCACCATGAAGAAGCTGGACAGTAAGGTACTCACTGCTGCCCTGGGTACTGTCCACTCTCCTGTAAGATCTCCATTATCCGGGGGCCCCAATTTACCTCTGCTTTCAGTGTAATTTGGTGTTTTGTTTTAAAGACTATGTTTTAGAGCAGTTTTAGGTTCACAGCAAAATTAAGAGGAAGGTGCAGAGATTTTCCACATACTCGCTGCCCCGTGACATGCATAGCCCCACTCCCACCCCATTGCCAACATTCCCATCAGATGGTGCATTTGTTACAACTGGAGAACCTACAGTGACACATCACTGTCACCCCAAGTCCATAGTTTACATGAGGGTGCACTCTTGGTGTTGTACATTCTGTGGGCTTAGACACATTTATAATGACATGTATTCATCACTGGAGTATCATACAGAGTAATTTCACTGCCCTAAAAGGCTTCTGTGCTCCACCTGTTTATCCCTCCCTACTTCCTAACCCTGTATTTGTTTTTTCTGGTTGACGGAACCATAGGGTTTTGAAAAAAATGGTTCAAAACCTCTCTGGATATTAGGACAAAACAAAACAAACAAAACCATGTAGCTTATTACAAAGTATTTTTAGTTCTTAAATTAGCACTAGTGTATGTTCTGTTGAGGGTTGGGGAATTATACAGTGGAAACACCTAAAGGGTCATAGGAAGGGTTAAATTTAGGGAGATTGAAATATAATTTCGTGCTTTGTTTATTTTCTTAAAAACTTTCTTTAAATCTCTCTTTGAAAGGTTTTTACAGGCTTGGCTTTAATTTGAAGTTTAACATGCCAAAAAAAAAAGTTTTTTTTTTTTTAATCTATGTGATAAGGATGGTCCAACTTCTTAGATTTTAAAACTGAGCTGCACCATGTGTTCAAAAGAAGTAGAGTCTCAGATCAAGTCTGACCCCTAATCTTTGCACATTTATAACCTTTCTCCTTCACAACATTTGGAGGAAGGTACTGATGAGTTTGACAACATTTGATGATCTACTTTATGATTAATTTGATTTTCCATTTTGAAATAAATGGAAGACAATACATTCTGAAATAAAGAAGCAGCAAGTGGCAACAAGGACACCCACAAAATTAAGCTATAGTATTTCCTCTTAGATTCTAACCTCCTTTTGAGTTCAATACAAAGTCTTACCTTTAGAGGGCTTTGTTGGGTGTTATTTTCTGTCCAAACAACACTGTTTAAAAGATGCTTTTGCTCCGGAGGGACATAATAGTGAGAGAATGCTGAGAAGATCAGCCTGTCCCCAAGGCCTCTGCCTGTACCAGCCCACCAAGGGCCTGCGGGCTGACACCAAGCCAGGCACCCGGGGCCCCCAGCCTGCGAAGACGCACTGCTTTACAGAAACATATTCTACCAGCCAGAAAGGAGTCCTGCAGCTAGAGCACTCTTGGGAGAATAAATGGAAACCCTTCCTCATCTCATTTGATTCAGCTTCAGTGGACCATCGATTGTGGCTCACTGGGCCAGGGAGGTCTGCTTCCTGTGCTGTCGGGTCCTTGAGAGCAGGGCTGGGAAGCAGACAGAGGGAGGTGGCTTCCTCACTGAGGCTGAGGTTGTAGACCACGCCAGGGTGATATCCAACAACAGGATTATGCTTCAATTTTAAAAGGGAAAGAAAATAAGGCAAAACAAACAGCTAATCAAAACAAAACAAAACAATCACTACAAAGCTGGTTAAACTGCTTTCAAAGAACTATTATTATTGTAGAGCTGGAGTGCTAGGGAGTATCTGAAAACGGTTTTGTCAAAGGTTTGTTGATACAAGTAAAGTGAAGAGTTAAGGCAAACATATGACAATTTCAGACAAGATTTCCAAGCACCTGCCACTGAGGAAGAAGAGATTATAAATCTAAATTTGCTTGGTTCTTTTATCTACTCTAATCAAATTGGCCAAGAAAATATGAACCTCTGCCATTTTGTCCATGTTGATATTAACCCAATACTAAGTGTGCACAGAAGTTAGCCAATATAAAACATAGGGAGGGGTTTGTTCCCCACGTCCTGATCCAGGCATCCTCCCACCCTCAGTGATGTCTGTCTCACGGAGGCAACTTGCTGCAGGAAGCCCATCCATGATAAGGTTAGGATTGGGTTGAGGAATAGGGAAGAACAGATTTTTCCATCAGCGGGTCATCTCACTCTGGTTTATCAGGGATTTTTGATTTGGCTCTTGGGATAAAAGGAGAAGCAAAGGAATGCAAATGTGACCCAGAACCACCCCCCCCACCAAAGACTCCCTCTTTTCTGGCTGGGACTGACCGCTTTCTCACCAAACCTGTTCCCTTTTCACCTGAGCTGGGTGAAGAGCATGGTCCCCGGTGTCAGATGTCAGTAGCAACTTGTCGAAACCTCTGTACCAATCAGGGAGTGGAAGAAAGTTAATTGTAAAAAATCAATTTTAAAGAATGTGTCCTGTGGACAGTGCTGGGGTAAGCAGAGTGTCCCACCTTGGGCTTTGGGGCTTGCGCTTGAGGGTCCTTGGCCCTCATTCTGGGCTTTCTGCCATTGTTAAACTTCAGAGTTCTCACCTGGTCTTTGTATCTGACGCTCTGGAAGTGAGCCTTGTCTTTGGCACTAGGTCTCATTCTGGCACAAAGAAGTAATGTGATAGAAGCTGATTTTCAAGAGAATTAGTTGGTGTGATTTTGAAAAATTTAAAAGTAGGTGAAATCAATTTTGTTTTGGTTAATACTTAGGTTCTCTGCTTCCAGCAGTTCTCAAGTCGTCAGAAGAAAGAAAGGATGCTATCCTGCATAGAGCTGAATATTCCACTGTTCTAACTAATGAAAATCTTGGTATTAGACTGTTAGAAACATGCAAAAATCAAACTCCTAAAGTAGCTGGGAGGAGTCAAAAAGGAGTGGTTACTCAAAGAATAGGCTTCTTTGTTACCGCTCTTTGTCACAGAGTAACACTTCCTTTTACACCGTAAAGAAGAATGAGGTGGCATAGAAGAGGAAATTACGAGGATGCTTTCTTTCAGTGCCAGATGGGAGCGAGTAAAAATGTTCAGAGATGGAACTAAAAGATTATTCCATATCTTCTTAATTTTGCATCTAGGTAAAAAGTCCAATTTTTAATATCATCTCTATTTCTAAGTGAAGTTTTACAATTTCTGCTTCTTTGTTTTCTATATTTTATTCGTTTGTCTATTTTTCTTACGTTGGAGTTGTATAAAAATGGATGTGTTTGGTTTATAGGTGAACATCATTCCAATAATTGCAAAAGCTGACACCATTGCCAAGAACGAATTGCACAAATTCAAGAGTAAGATCATGAGTGAACTAGTCAGCAATGGAGTCCAGATATATCAGTTCCCCACAGACGAAGAAACGGTGGCAGAAATTAATGCAACGATGAGTGTAAGTCCTCAAGTAAGAAAGGACCAACCATTGATTTTCCTGAAAACTTTTCTTAGTAGCGGCATTGTGCAGTGGCTAGAACATTGGACTAGCATCTAACGTACTCAGTGGGGTCCAGCTCTGCCACTGTTTCAAGTCACTTAATCACCTTACTCCTCAGTTTGTCCATCTGTCAAACGGGAGAGTTAGACAAGATCTCACATCTCCTTCCTGCTCTAACAGTTATGATTTCCACAGCAAATCTTGTGGGAAGGGAATGCCAGCCCAGCACCATTTCACACAAAGCTGCTTAGAGTAACTAGCTCTCCGCTTGCTTCTGCCAGTGTCGGCAGAAATATGTCCACCTGCCTCTCTTTTGCTTCTGTGATTGGTTCCTGCCTTTTTCTCCTTTCTGCATTCCCCGCCCTTTCCTGAATCATGAGGTAAACTGGCCGTGGAGGGTACAATTTCCACATCACAGAGAGGAATGGTCAGGAGATAAATGAAAGCTTCAGCAATCTAAGTGTGCCTGTGATAAAATCTCTCCTGATGACACTCCGTCCTGCTAGTCGATACCCAAGTCTTTCCCACTGCTCCCGTGTGTCTCATAGCCGTGGCTCACCTCTGTGTCACGTAACTGTACCCATCTTTCTTCAGTTGGGAATGCACGACTTCTGTAGAAGAAGCAGCATTCTTCACACATAGTTGATGCCCACTGAGGGTTTTTGGAATTCTTAAAACTGCAGGTTAGCTTCAATGGAATGTAATTAGAAGCTGTTAAATAGCTTGGCCTTCCCTGAATACGTGCTCAAAATTGATTCAGAAGTGTGCTGGTGGCAGTGGAAGTCAGTCTAGATTTTTTAATTTGTGGTCTGTTGAGGTATGTTCTACTTTCCTCAGATCTGATCATGACAAGTGTCTAATCAAGTCATTATTAAAGGCGCTCTTTTAATTAACAGCTTTATTGAGATATAATTGATATACTGTACGGCACCCAGTTAAAGTATACAATTCAATGGTTTTTAGTGTATTCACAGAATTGTTCAACCATTGCCGCAATCAATTTTAGAACATTTTCATCACCCCAGAAAGAAACCATATACCTTTTAGATGTCAGCCCTCTAACCATCCCAGACATTGGCAACCACTAATCTACCTCCTTTTCTCTGTAGGTTTGCCTATTCTGGACATTTTATATAAAGAAAGTCATACTGAAGCTTATCTAGAGAATTAAGTGACTTGGTCAAAGCCTTCCGGTTAAGAGCAGCCCTGGGATTTTGGCCCAGCCCACCTGGCCCCAGTCTCGTTGCTGTTTGCCATCGTAATTAGGAGATCAGACTAATTCCACAAAACTTCTTCCTTCTTCCATTCAGCCTATGGACTTTTCTAGATATGGCTGTTATCATTTAAGGGGGAACTTTTCCCATAAATCACTCCCAACGTGACTAGGACTTTGGAAGGGAATGTAACTTTCCCCTTCTCTGGGAAATCGCTGAATTGAAAATTTTAGGGGGCGTCCCTGGTAGCCCAGTGGTTAAGAATCCACCTGCCAATGCAGGGGACACAGGTTCGAGCCCTGGTCCGGGAAGATCCCACGTGCCGCGGAGCAACTAGGCCGCTGTACCACAACTGCTGAGCCTGCGCTCTAGAGCCCGCGTGCCACGACTACTGAGCCCGTGTGCCACAACTACTGAAGCCCGTGTGCCTAGAGCCCGTGCTCCGCAACAAGAGAAGCCACCGCAACGAGAAGCCCACGCACTGCAACAAGAAGTAGCCCGTGCTCACTGCAACTGTAGAAAGCCCGTGCACAGCAACAAAGGCCCAAAGCAGCCAAAAATAAATTAAAAAAAAAAAAAAAAAGAATTTAAAAAATAAAATAAATAAAACTTAGGGATCTCATTAATGCAGAGATAGACCAGCTCCGCTCTGCCCTACTCTGGTCACACTGAGCCATGTGACCACCTCTGGCTGTCGTGCTCCTGTGTCCAGGATAGTAAAGGGTCTGGAATCCTTGGAAGGAACTGCAGAGCAGATTCTTCCTATGAAATGGCCACGAGGGCGTGCGAAAGGAAGGTAATCATCGGGGAGAGCGGCTAGACTTACTCAAAAGGCAGAACCAAAACCAGAGGGCAAAAGAGCAGTGTGGGCTTTGGGCCCAGTGAAGTGCACGTTTGTTTAACTCTTGGTGCCTCCATCACAAGTAGTTGGTGGACAACAGGTTCTGTTTCAACTCACTCAGAAGAGATACCATGGAGGGAATTCCTACACAGACTCCACCCCTAAAATTCTCTGGTTCTGGGTACTGAGAACTTGGTGATAATAGTAGCGCCTGATATTTTGACATTTATGGAGCACTTATTACTTCTGCATCGGTCACTGCTCCAGGCTCCACATTTAATGTTCACAACAGTCCCATGGGAGGAGCTAGTATTATTCCTACTACCACGTGAGGAAACGTCAGCCCAGCACCTAAGGTGCATAGCTGTCTGTAGTGGAGCAGGACGTGAACCCAGGTGGCTTGGCTCCAGGCAACCTCTCGCCCCTTATCCTAACGGCCGCCCAAGCGGAGGAGCGTACTTGGTTATAGCATCATTAAAAGCTCAGGCTGGGACGGCACGTGTTTATTCCGCTGTAGGACTGCAATTTGGGGTCAGTGGGATTCAGGAAGTAACATGAATGAATACCATCCAATTTTTCTCTGTATGTCCCTTCCTGTCCTTTTAAATAATTTTGCATGGCCATGAAACTAAATTTGTGTTAAGTTTCTTGGAAAGAAAATACCCATGAATCTTTGCTCTGTTTCTCTCTTTATCAGATCCACGGAACTGATATTCCCAAATTCATTTTGTTCTTTATCAAGGAATTTTCTTATAGGGTCTTCCTTGCAGGCAGTTCCTGGTGATGAAATCCCACAGGATATGTGGAAAGCAGATCTCATTGGCGGTTGCTTTCGTCACTCAGGTCGTCACATCAGAATGTGGGCTGGAAGGGTCCTGTTACCCCTCAGCTCCAGGGAACCACATTTCAGTTCCAGATGCTGAGAAAGAGAACGTGCTTTCTTTCCTTCCTACAGAGTGTGAGCTGAACTAGAAAATATAAATATCTGGAGCACCAGACCAAACACCAGTTGGGCGGCCTGGGCTGAGGATTTTGCCAAGCTCTGGGAGAGGATTTGGCTTTAAAACACTCTTGTCTGTCTCAGCGTGTCCGTAGTGGAAGAGCACTGGGTCAGGGAGCCCTAAATAATAATTCTCAGAGCAGCCATTTCAGATGTTATTCTTACGTGCTAAGAGGAGAAAGATAGAATTACTGTTTTCTCCCCGGATTGTAGCCATAGTTACCAAATAAACCAACGTGGCACAGCCAGTTGTCTTGAATAGTATCTCTGCTCAAGGTAAGTCAGGGTGCAAGGCTTGAGCCAATAATTTGAGCTAAAGTATATTTGACTTGAATTTTGTGCAATGATCAACTGTCTAAAGCGGTGCTGTTCAGTAGAAATATAATATGAGCCACACAAGTAATTTAAATTTTCCAGTAGCCACATTTTTAAAAAGTAAAAAGAAACATAAAATTAATTTTAAGAACTTATTTAACCCAGTATATCAAAAATATCATTTCAACATGTAACCAATATAAAAATTACTAGTGAGATGTTTCCATAGCAGGGCTTTGAAGTCCTCTGTGTGTGTGTGTGTGTGTGTGTGTGTATTCTTTTTTGTCACACCACGTGACTTGTGGGATCTTAGTTCCCCAACCAGGGATTTAATCCAGTTGCTGGCAGTGACAGTGTCGAGTTCTAACCACTGGACTGCCAGGGAATTCCCCCAATGTATAGTTTATAATTACATACATCCCAACTTGGACGCATACCTAACTTACTGCTAACATATTTAAAAGTTTTTCAATATGAAGTAAGTACCAAAAAGATAATTTTCCTTCATGTTTGCATTTACATTAACAACACTTGTTCTTCTTGTGTTTTTTTTTTTAAGAAGATCTGAGTTTGAAGCAAAGTGAAATGCAGTCCTACCAAAACAATAAAGTGAAAATTAATGGAAAAATATTTCACACTGCTTCCCTTTAAATGTAAATGAATTAAAAGTAAATAAAATTAAAATTTTCTTCATTTTACGAGCCTCATTTCAGGTGCTCAGTAACCACATAGACCAGTGGCTACTCTCAGGCAGTGGACATCCCACGCTTACCATATAATCGCAAAGACTCCTAGTTTCCCCCTGAGTCCAGCTCATGGCAGATACTTGGTATCTGGTTGTAGGGGGGGGGGTCCCATACACGAAGCCCAACGCCACTGAACTGTTGAGCCCCTCGCTCTTCTGCCCTCCCTCGCCCTTTTCTCTTGCCCCGAGCAGAGGCCTGCGGGAGGAGGGGCGTGTGGAAGCGGAGGAGAGCGTGTCTTTGCAGCACGGGGAGGGTAACCGCTCTCTGTCCTTGTGTTGCTGGCAGGTCCACCTCCCTTTCGCAGTGGTCGGCAGCACCGAAGAGGTGAAGATCGGCAACAAGATGGCAAAGGCCAGGCAGTACCCCTGGGGTGTGGTGCAGGGTACGTGCGCATCGCGGGGAAGGGGTTCCTCACGTGTCACCCCCAGGGTGGCCGTCCCCGCCGGGTTTGGGCAGGTCCTTGACGTGGGCAGGTGGAAGGGGTGGCAGGGTTTTACACCTGGCAGTCGTGGAGGCCAGAAAGAAGCAGGGAGGCTGGGAAGCAATGGAGAGAAGTGGCTACAGAGCCCTAGTGCCGATGAGGCAGCCCCCCAAGAATGCTGGGTTGTGTGGGGAATTTCGTGTAAATTCCTGCTGGAAGAGAGAGCTTCCCTGGGAGTTTGAATGAGTTCTTCATCAGCAAAGAATAAGAAAGCTGCAAAAAGCTTCTTGCGAACAAGAGGATACTTGTTTCTCCATTATCTCTGGAAAAATTGTCTTTTTTTTTTTTTTTTTTGGAAATTGTCTTCTCAGTAAATATCTGCGAACAAGTGACCTATAATTGTTGTGGGACATGACTACAATCTCTAACCTGAAGACATTTCCTGTCACTTTGATGGGCAAGGTCTCGGATTCCATTACCAACCCTTGTGTGTTGTGAAGGAGGATGTCCAATGCTCTGGATTAAGTAGGATGGCTGCAGAAAGTTCCTTCATTGGCTTACGATATATCAGTCCTCCGTTTCCTTTGTTCTGAGTAAAGGCAATAAATCTGTGAGACGTGAGAAAGCACAGTACCTTTGAGATACGTAGGAAAATTATGGTTTTTATCAATCTTCCCAAATTCTCTACAAGAGAAAAACTTGCTTCATAGTGTTGTTGATAAAATTAAAGGAGATAATACATAAAAACTGCCTTGTTCAGGTCCCGACAGCATGGAGGGGTAGAAATCGGCCTGGCTTTGGAGCCAGAGGTGACGGGGTCTGAATATATAGACTCTGCTGCCTCTGTCTGGGAGGCCGGTCTGCTCATCAAAGCCATGCTCTGCCTCTGGGAATCCTGCTACCGAGAATCAAGACAGTATTGGCAGAGCTCCTCCCACGGTGCCCTGCCTTCAGCATCACCAGTCATGGTCCCTGCTGTCAGAAATCCTGTCCTTGTAGGGGTGTAAGGAGGATCCAGTGAAGGATCTCCGGGTGACCTTGAGATTTCAGGGGCAACGGTAACCACGTCTTGGAAAGGTCACGTCAGGTTTGAGTGACACCGCCGCTGAGAGCCCTCTCTGCTGTCTTCCCCGTCTCCTGCAGTTGAGAATGAAAACCACTGTGATTTCGTGAAGCTTCGGGAGATGCTGGTTCGTGTGAACATGGAAGACTTGCGAGAGCAGACTCACACCCGCCATTATGAGCTGTATCGGCGCTGTAAGCTCGAGGAGATGGGCTTCAAGGACACCGACCCTGACAGCAAGCCCTTCAGGTATGTGGGCACCTGGCAGTCAGGACCCCCAGGCAGCGGTGTGAGCGGCGTGCTGGCGCATCCCGGAGATGCTTGTGGGATCGAGAGGTGGGTGGCGGAGGGACCTGGCGGGGGCAGATGAATAGCACGGGTCGCCAGGCATTGCGGGAACCGCTTTATTTGTATCATCTAGAGCACCTGACGTAGCTGCTGTCACTATTGCATCCTCATTTTACAGAGGGGGAGACGAAGGCACTGCAAGTGTGAACAGCCTGCCCAAGTAGGAAGTGACAGGTGTGAGTTTTGAACCTCTGTTCTTAACTGTTACACTCACAGAGGCACGGAACCTGGTCCAGGCATTTACAGAGGTGCGGAGGCTCACTACAGTTTGTCCCGTTCGCCTTTGCCAAATAGGTTTCACTTGCCATGTCTCCTACTTTGTGACGTGCTCTTACTAGGTTCCAGTGAACCAGTACAATTCTAACAACACGAATGAGTAGTAAAGGAAATAACTTACAGAACATTTGCTATGTATTTTCCCACACCGCTGATGGATGGAGAGGAAGAGGCAAAACGTGAAGGGGAGAATATCGCAGTTAATGTAGAATTCGTGGCCCCGCAAAGGCCAGGCCCTGTTAGAGCCCAGTGGTGGGGAAGGGTCAGCGGGGGCAGAGTGCCGGGGCCACTCCAGGCTTGGTGAACGGTCAGAGGAAGGTTTGCCGCCACCTGGTACAGGAGAGGATTGCTCTGTGCATACTGAACCCATGCAGTTTCTTCACGGGGATCTGAGTTGAGGTGATGTGAAGTGTGTCTGTGCTTGGCGCCTGTACTGATCGGGGGCCGCGGTTCCTTGGAGAAGACTGTTTTCCTCCTCTCTTGTGGCTGGCCTCGACTCCCACTCAAATGTCTAGGAGCTGGCCGGCCGCGGTGCCTCAGGCAGCCTGTGTGCAGTGCCAGTATACTCCCTCCGCTGGATCTGAGCTGCCATTGCGGTGGCAGGGAGGTTATTTGCTTGGAATCTCTTTAGTTTGGTGCAGTCTGGACTGGTCTCCCAGTACAGTGCTCCTGTGGAATGTATTTGGTGAGAACAAATGGAGACCCCAGACAGAGGGCTTCTAACCAAAAAGTTAGCTTCTAGCTAAGTTTGCATCATTTAGTCCTGCTCTAGGGGCTTGTAAAATTGGCCCTCTTCATTCACCTGAAATGTGCTTTCTGAGGCAGGGTAGAGGATGCCCTTTTGTGTACACAAGTTTAGGGGATTGAACCTTGAAATGCATTGACCAAAAAATAGCCCCTACACAATCAAGCCTACTCTCTGGTTATTAAGCCTGAGGAAAATGGTTTTTGTGTGGCAGAGACTATCTTTATTTTTTCATAGAGATTTTTTTTTTTCCACCCATGCATAGAGATGAAACAAAAGGAACCACAGTAAAAATGGAACCCGTGTGCCCTCCGCCCTCATTCAAACCCAGGCGGCGTTGAAGGGTGAAGGGGCAGCAGTGTGGGTTCAAGTCTTGACCCTGCTACTACCCAACTCCTTAACCTGTCTGGGCCTCAGGTTCTTCATCTGTAAAACGAGGAACTGGGCTAGATCAGGGGGCAGTCAGATCTAGTAGGAGGGCTTTTTCCAGAATGTGCCACAGAGGAAATGCTCTGGCTCTGTGGACCATGTAGTCTCTGTCCCAGTTTTTCAGCTCCACCCTTGTAGTGTGAAAGCAGCCAGAGACCCTAACGTAAAAGAACAGGAGTGGCTGTGTTCCAATAAAAACGTATTTACAAAAACAGGCAGGGCCAGATTTTGCCCGCGGGCTGTAATTTGCCAGCCCCTGGACTAGATCATCTCTTGGAGCCCTGAGCTGCCTGCAGAAGTTGGAATGCATGTGACTGTTTCTTAAGTCTGTTAGAGGTAATTTACCTCCCCAAATGTTAAGAACCATTCAGCACAGCTGTGTTTTGTTCAGCTCTGGAATTCGGAGTCTGTGATGCAGGCCCCTTCACTAACCTTCCACCATCTCGACCAACTGGGGCTGCTTGGGTTCCCAGGAACCAGGGCTGGTGAGGATTTCCTGCTGCTGCCTCTGTCTCTGCGTTTGAGTTACAGTTTCTCCTGCAAGGCCAGGGTAGCTGCCCGCCAGGAGGAGGGTTGCTGGGTGGGTCCAGCAGGTTCTGCAAGGCCTGGCAGAACTGGATCCAGCTCACTGCTCTGGCCTCCCCATCCCCACGGGCTTCAGGACCCGTGGTAGATGTCGCTGAGGCCTGACTTGTAGAGAACGTGCTTTATTCACGCGTATCCCCCTCCCCATTTGGTTCCTTTTCTACTGGCCTGAGGGTTCCTTTTTGAGGATGAAAAGGAGGGAAATATATTTTATATAAAATATATTTTGTATATGTAAATATTTTATATATAAATATATTATATATATATATGTATATATATAAAACCAAGGCCTTTACTCTTTTCCCTGTATAAGAAAATAAGAAACAGAGAGAAGCAGACCTTCTAAAAATAAACACCTTCTATCATCTCAGTTCCTGGGAATCCTGGAAATAGTTTCTCCTCTTAGAAACCCACTCACTCAACCTCAGGTGGCCCTCTTGGTGCAGGCAGGATCATTTGGAACATAAAAGTTGGCTTTGAATCACATGTCTTGGCAGATAGCAAGGTGAAATAAACTTGGTTTTCCTCTCCTTGGAAACCACTGCTTTACAAAGGGCCCAGCCTCTCCCTTGGAGGAGTTTCCAGCCTCCCCAGCACTTCCTGCGAGCCTGACACTGAGGGTGCAGGAGGGGACCTGCGTGAATGACGACACAGTTAAGGAAAAGCAAAAGCCACAGTTAATTTAAGGGATTTCCCAGAATTACGCCTTCAAAGTCATCACGCCTGGATGCTCACATAAGACTTTCTTTTCCTTGTGAATTTAGGGTGAGCTTGGAGGAATATCAGTGAAGGACTCAAGGCTTTTATATCCTCAAAGTAGAGGATCCCTTCACGGGTGTACAGTGAAGTCCGTCCTCCCCTCTGGGCACCCTGTGTCCACCACTTGCCCTCTGGGTGCCACTTGTGTTTATACCATGTGTTTATAAAGCAGAGAGTGGCCTCTAAAGCCGAGGCCCGTAAGTGGGCGCTCCCCTGAATATATGACACCGTGCGAAACCAAACCAGAAGCTGGGCGAGCACAGGAACAGGCCGCATTTAAGCCTTGGAAGTACGTCCCGGGCACAAAAGCTGAATCTGTCCCCGGTGCTTTCCTTCAACCTGCCTGCGTTCAGAGTTGTGTCTCTCTTGTCTTGCGGTAGAACCTTTCTCTCTGTCACTACACGTGTATATGTCCAGGCGTCAACCTGCTTTTTCTTGCGCGCATCTTTCCCACCTGCTGCCCTGCAGCCTCAGAGCTCATGCCTCACCCCAGCCAGAGCACCCATGCCTTCCGTGGACCCGGGTCCCCCAGACCCTGGCCCCTTTCTGGCTGGCACTGGGGGAAGATGGGGGCGGGGATGGGTCTTGTCCCTGCTGCTTGTCTCCTGAGATGCCACGGCCCTCTTCCTAACACTCCATCCTCACCTCAAAACACCACCTTCTCCTTGACTCTACCTGTCAGGTCACAAAAAGTGCTCCTTTACTGCCCCTGTCTCAAGAAATCACAGAGTTTTCGGGCCCATGAGACCATTCATTTTTAGGAGCATGGAGGCCTCACTTCTCCCACCTGAGCTAGGTGGCCCGGCTGAAAATCCCGGCTCTGTCACTTCTTCACTGTGTGACCTACACAGGTTACTAAGCCCCTCTGTGTCCGAGTTTCTCCATGTGTAAAATGGGAGGTGATAATAATAGCTACGTCACTGCGTTGTTGTAAGGATAACACACTCGCGTGTGTAAGTTCCTCCGTAAACCCCTGCGGCGTGCGGTGCTCTGGCCTGCCCCCCGCTGGGCGGTCCAGGAGCCGTAACAGGGAGAGAACGGTGCTACGTGAATTACCGGAGTGCAAGATGAACTGGAGTGCCAGTGCCCGTTCTCCCTTCCCTTGACCTCCGTGAGCAAAGCCTGCCTCTCCCAAAAGCTGTTAAAAGAAAATAAGAAGATAAAAGCCTCAGTTTCAAACCAGCCCAAACCCTCATGAAAAAATTGTTCACTTCTCACTTGGAAAAGGGTGTTAATAACTACAATTAAAAATTAAGTTGGAAGAGCTAGAAATTGCAAAAGGTATCATCACTTTAGGTATCTGAGAGGATACTACAGATCCAGTTCCTTCTGGACTGGTTTTCAGTGGCTGGAAGCATAGGGGAGGGTCTCTGGTGTCTCTCATTCACGTGTGGATTTCCGCAGGTGCCCAGGGAATAGGATCTGTGACCGCATTGCTAAGAAACCTACTGCAGGTGACTCCTTGGAGTGGGGGGTTTATGATTTCTTTCTCATACGTTGCTTATGATTTCCAGTGTCAGAGTTGCAAAGCTGGTTCCTGTCCCCGGATGCAGCCATCTAATAAGCAGCATGTGTTGAGGCCATCTGGCTGGTGGCAATATCGCTCCTTATCCTTTCTCTAGAACATGCGCTTTCCAGCTTTGGGCTGCAACCTTCACTATCCAATGTGTTCTACATCGTGATCCAGTATACGCATATCATGAAGTGATACCTGCTCTTAGAGTTTGCACTGCATTCTGGTTTCTTCTATCCTGTTCTCTAAACTTTTTAACATACTGGTTAAAACCCTTGATTGGGTCATGACCCGTAGTTTGAAAATGGATCTCCAGAAACTGGAGCCTAAGCTAGGTTGTGGTTGGGACTGGATCAGGTCGAGTCATGCTGCGAGGTCTCAGAATTCCAGTAGCATTACCCAAAGGACCTTCTCTTTGTGGGTCACTTAACAAAAGTTTCTACAATTAAACAAATTTGGCTCTAAGTGAATCGACTTAAACAGGTTTTTGTTTTTTTTTTTTAATTGAAGGACTTTTCAGAGCACTTAAGACAAGCAGTGGTTGGCAGACTAGTTACATCAAGTCACCTGGAAGCATTTTAAAAATACAGATTACTTTTGCCTTCTCCTGACATCCTGAGTCAGCATCTCCAAGTGTGGAGTTAGGAAACTGTGCTCAGAAAAGTCCAGTAAAACATGCCCAGGCGACCCTGACGTGCTGCAGGGCTTGGGAGTCACCGTGCGCTGTGGCTCTCCTAAAGGGAGGTCACACATTGCATTTTCCTTTTGTTCTTTTGACTTGGGAACCCCACTTTTGAAGATTTCTTGAAACTAGCGATCTCTGGAACACACTTTGGGTCATGTTTCTTGGTAGTGTTTCTATACTAGGTGTTCCACTGCTTGTTAAGAAAGAAGAGGAAGATGGATTCATTATCTTAAAATCAACAAAAACTGGGTTCCCCCAAAATTTCATAGCAGGGACAAGTCATCCTCTGCCTTTGGCCATTCTGACACAAATGATAGTGATAAAGAGTTTATTAGAAGCTAACAAGCAAAATCAAACTCATGAATTATTTTATAGTTTCATTATCCATGCATTTCTCTATCTCTGTGGCTATATAGCTTAAATTTCAAGTCCAAATATTGCTATTAATATTAGCCAACACTAATGTCGGCCAAACTTGCTTTTGTCTCCTAAGATAATGTGAAAGCCAAATATACCTCCAGAAACTCCCAACTCGTGATTGTCCATTACCCAGGCAGTGTTGACACTCTTGAGGGCAGGAGAACTGATTGTTCAGCAACCAATAAGAGCATTGATTATAGACGTATAAACAATCCTAATTAATGCATTTTGTAAGTATGTTGCTCTTTATAAACGTATATCCACATGCACACGCCCCTCCACCACCTGAATGTTCTTTTTCTCCTTCTACATGGACAAGTGTGAATGCTGGGGTGGCTCTGCATGGAGCCTGGGGTCATCCACAGGTGCTCTTCATTTTGGAATCAGCACTTTGGATGCATTTGGTCCCTGGGTAAAAGTGGATAATCCTGCTGCAGACTTGTGTAACTGTCACAACCCTTGTTCTAAGGAAACTGCAAGGGAGAGATAGAGATAGCAATTACCGGCAAATGTATCTCTGTTTGTATGAGCGTGGGTGTGGGTGTCTGTTTTTTTCCTAAGTTGTGTTACCAAAGGTGATTTTTCTGTAAATATATCTGTTCTGACTTGGGGGTAAAACTGAGTGATGGCCTTTGCTTTAAAATATTGGGCCCCAAGTTCTGTAGACAGTCAGGGGGAGGATAAGTTTTAAAATAAAAATCAAACTCCTCCCTGCTCTATTTACAATTGGTAATACCACTTGAAGAGCAGCAATTTTCTGTAATATCTTTAGATACACTGTTGTCTCTTTAGATGGTTCACTGAGTCTGTTTTCTAAATTGGGGGCTGGAGGAAGAGGAGTGCGGGGGTAACACTTATTAAGCACCGATATTATCTCAAATGCTCTACTCACTCTGCCCACATTTACCTCCCGAAATCATGGGCCCCGGAAGGCATTGTATTCAGAGAACATTGAGGCTGAGAGGCCGTGCCCTTCCCAAGATCAGTCAGTAAATTGCTGTGAACCCAAAACCAACCCTGGTGGATCTGTCTGGCTCCAGTGCCGCTGCATTTCTCTCCCTACACCCCCTCCATCTTCTAAAATTCTAAATCACGTCTTCAGTATCTACGTGGTACTGAACTGGGAGATACTGGCCAGCCCAGGCTTCCCCTGTGTGAATGTATGTAGCATACAGCTTGGCCAGTAGGAGACATCCCATTAGTGCTACACTGTACTTATTGCCTCATCTCTGGTTCCTGACGTGCTTGTCTTTCTGATCGCCACATAACTAAAAAGAAGATGGTGCCATTTTGTGTGTCCTTGAACCTGGTGAGTTGGCAGCCTTATTTATTTTGAGGAAGTGGCTGGGTAGGAATTGTCTGGACTGAAATTTCTTATCATGCAACTTCATGACACTGTCCTTGGTTTGTGGCTTTTGAATAGTCTTCAGGAGACATACGAAGCAAAAAGGAATGAATTTCTGGGAGAACTTCAGAAGAAAGAAGAAGAAATGAGACAGATGTTTGTCATGAGAGTGAAGGAGAAAGAAGCTGAACTTAAAGAGGCAGAGAAAGAGGTAAGCCATCTGTCCTTGCGTCCGGGGGAGACACAGACGAGACAGGCCTTCGTGCTGCTCTAAGCACTTGCTACATATATTCTATCACACGAGGGGCCTACTAACCTGGTACGAAGAGTAGGGCAGCCAGTCTTATCCCCATTTCACAGATGGTAACACTGAGTGTCGTAAAGCTTAAGTTATTTATGCAGTCACATACCTAGTCAGTAGCAAAGCCAAGACTAAAGCTAGAACTTAGGTTTCCAGACCTGATCCCACATTCCTTGTAACTCCATATTTCATCAATTTACAAGTGATGAAACGTAAGATTTGCAATTCTGGGACCATTATTGTCTCAGTCTACCAGTCAACTCAGTTGAGCTAAACAGTGGAGGGCCCTTCGCCCCTGTCTGATGGGGGACGGGCTCCGTCCGCCGTGTCTGTGCTCTGGCTTCCCTCTGGGACGCACACCCCTGGCTCCAGTGTCCCGCTGACTCTAGTTCCCCGCGCCCAGGCCAGGGTAGCTGCATCCTAGAGGTTCCCACGGATTTCTTTTTTATTTCTAAAGAAGTGTTTATTGATTATTTGAGTTTTATTTTGAGAAGTTTCTTGAAACACAAAGTATAGTTTTTGGTGTATCACTTTTGATATGGAACAAAGTTGTTTCTAATAATTAAGCACACAGACACACAAATTATCACTTTAAAATATTTTAAGCACACAAAATCTGCCTAAAACTGCACAGATGAATGTATATTTCATTATAATGCACCCATTATTTAAATTAAACCAAGAACTTAATTTAGTTGCCATTAGATTAATGAAGTGTGGAAACTTTTAAGGTCACTTGATTAAATGCATCCTTTTTACTTATATTTGTTTCTTATATGTAATACCCTAAATACACGGCTAAACGTGTGCATAGAATATTATAAAATGAAATAACAATGAATATTTTCAGATGTACAGGTTATTTCACATTATAATGAGTAGTAATTTGATCTCATTTTAAGTAATATTTTCATTATAGTAAGTTACAGTTTTAGCAGAGTTCAGAATTAAAAAGTCAATTCTCTTCAGATTTTAAAATGACCCAATTAATTCTTTAGCTGATATAGCTCAATGAATATTACTCATTTTACCCTGTTAAAAGATAAACTGAGGGACTTCCCTGGCGGTCCAGTGGTTAAGAATCCGCGCTTCCACTGCAGGGGGCACGGGTTCGATCCCTGATCATGGAACTAAGATCCCACATGCTGTGCAGCGTGGCCAAAAATTAAAAAAAAAAAAGATAAACTGAGGCACATTAAAATTTATAAGAGTTTATCTGAGCAAACATCAATTGGAATCAGGCCCCATGGATTTCTGCTGTAACAGTCACCCCAGCGAGAGAGAGCAAGAAATAGGTTTGCCTTTGATGGTAGATAATAAGAAACTTAGAGGTTATTTAAATAGGTAAGTACTCACCCTAGTTTTGCTGCAGAGAAAGGAAAGTTGAGCCTTATTTGCTGTTGGCTTTAAGTATCAAGTTGAATGCTAGGTAAAAATTCTAGAATTATCTAAATAGTAAGGATTTTCCCCTCCCTCCCAGTTTTTTTTTAAATGTAAATTTATTTATTTATTTATTTATTTATTTATTTATTTATTTATTTATGTCTGGGTTGGGTCTTTGTTGCTGCGTGCGGGCTTTCTCTAGTTGCGGCGAGCGGGGGCTACTCTTCGTTGCAGTGCACAGGCTTCTCATTGCGTTGGCTTCTCTTGTTGCAGAGCACGGGCTCTAGAGTGCAGGCTCAGTAATTGTGGTGCACGGGCTTAGTTCCTCCGCCGCATGTGGGATCTTCCCGGACCAGGGCTCGAACCTGTGTCCCCTGCATTGGCAGGCGGATTCTTAACCACTGTGCCACCAGGGAAGCCCCCTTCCATTTTTTGTTTCTGCATTGTGATAATTTTCTAAATTCAGTTTGTCAAGGGCCAGAAATTTCTCCACATACTCTTCTTATTTGAATAGTATGGATACATATATCTGTAGTCACTGTGTAAGTCTCTAAGTAAATATAGATTATACTTTTCAAAAAAGGACCAGAAGTAAAGAACTTTTCTTACCACTAGGGTGAGTTTCTTATTAGGACCATGGATAATTTTTATTTTCTTCTTTATGCTTTTTACAATGAACACGTATTTTATTATCAGAAAAAGTGCACAGAGATTCCCCTTAGTGCTAAGCGATCCAAGTTTCAACAGTGTGTAGGGCCCCAAGGGATGCTTTTCACCACCTCGGCCTGGCTCAGCCCCAGACGGTACCTCACTCGTGTAACTAAAGCACGGGCAGCGGCACACACACGTTCTGCTTCTGAACGGATCCAGGTAGCCTTACGCCAGTAAGCGTCCCATTCCCTCCACCAAGCTTGTCTTCCTCCTCTTCTCTCCAGCTCCACGAGAAGTTCGACCTCCTAAAGCGGACACACCAAGAAGAGAAGAAGAAAGTGGAAGACAAGAAGAAGGAACTGGAGGAGGAGGTGAACAATTTCCAGAAGAAGAAGGCGGCAGCTCAGTTGCTACAGTCCCAGGCCCAGCAGTCTGGGGCCCAGCAAACCAAGAAAGACAAGGATAAGAAAAAGTAAGCGGGTGTCACCCCCACGCAGCGGGGCCCTCTAACAATTTATTCCTCTTGCATGTCTCTACTTTTCCCATTTACAGACTGGAAACTGGTCTATTACCAGAAAGATAAAAGCAAGAGTTTTCTCTACAGTGCAGGGGAGACGACAAAGGTTTTTAAAGTATTTCTAAAGGGTACACAGACACTAAGTTATAAAACTTGACCACACGATCCAGCCATCAGGACTGGAGTAACCTGTCGTCTCCAGTAGCATCTTCTGCAGCAACACTAGGACTCTTGAGAAGACAGTGCATTTCTCTTCACTACTCTCTGGAGACAATCCTCACGGCTCTTGATAAAGAGCATCCTAAAACTATGATTGTTAGAATTATTTTTCTATTCTCTGTTGTAAGGCTTAAGAAGCCAGTCATTGAAAGTCTTGTTCTCAAAAATGAAAGATTTGGAAGAACTACTAGTGGCCACTAGTTTTCCCTCTAAATTCCACAAGATGATGAATCGTTTTATTGTGAAAATGGGATCAAAATGCCCGTTAAGACACCTCCACCAATTCTCAAGACACACCTGTACCCGCACAAAATTTTTTTTAAATATGGCCTTGATTTAAGGTGCCAAAGGGTCAGATTCTGCTTTTGAGTTGTCACTTCCTATGATACTCCAATAGCAGTGGCCTGAATCCAGTAGGAGATTTGGGCCTTCCTTGAAATTCTGCTGTGATTTGAAGCTTTACAGCAAATCACCTGAAAGACTAGGGGGTGGCACTTTATGACAATTACTATTGGTTTGACAGTAAGCACAGTGGTCAATAAGATGCCTTTGAAGAAAACCTTAGTGGTAGCTGGGTGGTGAGCCCATGGATGCCACCCTGCTTTGTCTGTTTAAGGTGTGGTCCTCTGAGGGTGTGTTTCAGGATTCTTGCTCTTCATCCTTAGATGCTAAGGTTCTAGGGCAAAGGCTGACAACTAAGTAAACAATAAAAATGTTGGTACTGGAGTAGGCAAAGAATTACATTCTTAGACATATATGGCAGACAGGATTGAGCCTGCACAGTAATCGAGTCCTATCCCGGGGGAGTGAGCTCGATAGTGGTGTTCACTTAATCTGAGTGGATGTGCAGACTTGTCCCCGAGGAATCTTGTTACGTTTCCTGTGGTAGGAACCAAAATGCACAGAGAAAGTTTGAAATTCTACTTTGCAGACCTTGACTTTCCAAGCTCTGAGCCAGCAGGAAATGTATGAAGAGAGCAGGGGAGCAAGCAGATTTTCTAAGCAATAGAAAGTAGTTGGTGTAGGTGAGCTGTGATTTGAATGGGGTTGGTACAGACCCACGTGGTCAAAGGACTCCAGGGGCCGAAAATTTAGTTATGCTGGATTAATTCTGAGAGTAACAACTGCCTAGATTATAATCCAGTTCAAGAAAGCACTTTGTAGCTACACATGTTTGGAGAGCATCGGTCACTAATGGTGACGTTCCCCATGCAGATTCAGAGATGAGTGACTCTTCCAGGGAAGACAAAACGAAAGCCATTTGGCATCATTCCCTTGTTGATCCAAACTAACCCAGGATAAAAATAGGTGGGGTGTGTGTGTGTGTGTGTGTGTGTGTGTGTGTTAGTGTGTGTGTGTGTACACATCTATAGGCATGAATGAAACAGGAAAAAGCTGCTGACTCACGGTTTAGGAAACCCAAAGTCGAGTTTTTCTTACCCTGAAGCACTAAAGTGCGTAAAGGTACATGTTTTAGAACTTAAAATGTTTATGGAAGACCAGCAATGTTCCAAGGATATTTCATGTATACTGGATGTGCCTTTAAGCAATAAAAATTCCGAGAGCTGACCAGTACTGTGCCTCCATTTTAAAAAGTATCTAATCACAGACTTCTCCGTGCAAGGAGGTTTTTCTTGTCCTATAGAACGTTTTAGGTTATTTTCTTCCCAGCCTTGGGCCTTAGCAGTGTATAATGCTTTTCAAGTTTATGTGAAGTGTGTGCGAATTCTATTTTAGCCTTATTTATACATTCTCATTTATTATTAATGGAATTAGACTTAATTTGGTGAGCAATAGTCACCAGATTTTGTGCCTGACAAGGGCGCGTACTTTTCGGTAACTTCTAGGTTCTTAAGCTTTTCCACACTTCCCCATTTGAACAGTGAAAGCAGTTGCCAGTTGGAGGCCTGAAGTGTCAAAGTTAAAAAAAAAAAAAAAAAAAAAATCACTTCCCTTGCTGCCAGTGGAGAGTTTTGGTTAGAGAGGACCACAGACAGACAGTGATCAGGGTAACCAGAACAGTACTTGGAAAATAAATGGGAGGCTCTTTCCTCCTCGTGTGGCTGGAGGAGAGGCTGGAGTCACCACACTTGCCGCTTAGGAGCTGCTCCAGGGGGAGAATTTAAAAAGAGATGCGTATTTATTCACCTGCCATGCTTCCACCTCAGAGCTTCACTTCGTTTTTCTAATAGTTTTAAATTCCGTTTTTTCCATTCTAATGACACGCTCCCTCTTTAACGTAGGTAAGGCTTTGTACTTCTCCTTGACCTGTTAGTGGCATGAGAGCATGTAACATTTCCTAAGATTACAGACAAGGTAGAACTAACCCTGGCACTGCCATTAGCTGGACCCCCGCCTCCTGCCATCTCTGGCCACCAAGTCACTTTCCTTGTTTGCGGCTACACCTCAGTGGTGGGGGTGCCTGAGGGTAAGTTGTTCAGTAGTTGTTCAGTGTTCATCTTTTCTGAAAACTTTGCACAGTTGCCAGCCAGCAGTTTGCTGGTTAACATGCATCCATTCCAAAAAGAAAGTTTTAAAAATCTATCATTTAAAAACTGTACCTGACATCTGATAACTATAGTTTACACAATCATCCACTCATCTTTTCTTTTTTAAAAGAATATTTTGATTCTTCCTAAGGAATGAAGTTGCATGTTTTGGACTTGCCTCAAATTAGACATGTAAATCTTGGACTTGGCATTGCTTTGTACCTAGGAGGGGGAAGGCTCCGGGCATTGCTTTAGCTGTAACCATATGATTGTCCTTTTTTTTTCCCCTCCCAAGTAGATTAATAGCATGTCCTCCATCCACTATATTCCAATCCCCAAGTTACTTGTTGAAAGACATTTATTGTATATTCAGTACCGACATGATGCCCAAATCTAATAGAGAATGGTTTTGTGTTATTTGAGAAGAAAGTCAAACAGCAAATCCTTTCACTAGAACATGTAGTGGTTTCAAGAAGTCGCTCATGAATTCTGAATTACCTGCAAACGGAAACTAACCACGTGTTCTTTAATTCAGTATTAAAATTTTGCTTTTGCTTGTCATGTAGAATAGCTTACTCAAATTTTTGGTTTTAATTTCTGTCAATTCCATAATCATTGCATGAGCATTCACCATCACCGAATGCTGGTGCTGGCGCTCCTAATTTTCCTTCTTTTAATTTATTATTATTTCTAACTTTTTTGTTTTGTTTTTTAACTTGCAGTGCAAGCTTCACATAAAGCCTGGCAAGCCAAGGATGGTCCGCATTCACCTGCTTTTGCAGTAATATTGTATCTCTGCCATCTGTGTCCTTTTATTTTGTTTTATTTTTATTTTTTTCCCTTTCCCAGACACCATATAACTATTAACTCATTTTGCTGAATGTTGTTCGGTGGTGGAAAATGATAGAACAAGGGGATAACAGCAAAAGCTATGTGCAGCCGGACTTTGTTTCTGGAAAGCAAATGATTTGCCTTTTATGCCTGTTCAGAGTGGCAGCAGGAGGCATGCCTGTTCTGTTACTTTTATGTTGCTTTGGACCAAGGGAAGGAGGCTAAATTGCTACATGTACGTCTGACAGGAAAACTTTTCACCGCCTCAGCAGCTGACTATAAACCTGAATAGCCATGACCACTTGCTCTCCTTGATTATTCGTCTCCATGACGCGAAAGGCCCTGAACTCCCTCTGTCTCTTCTCCACACCTGCCCCGAACCAAGGTTGCTTTGTATGTAGGCAGAACGGTGGGTAAGCTTTACCTGACTTTTACCCTTGCGTGGATTTTTTTTATTACTATAATAACATTATTTGGCCTGGGTTGTGGGTCTGTTCAGACTGACTGTCTCCTCTTATGGCTTTAAAAATGTGTCTGAACCCCTGTGTCTCAAATCCTGGCCAAGTGGGGTTGTAATAAGAAAATGATGAGTCTTTTCCCTTGTGTCAGGGCAACCTTGGCGCTCTCACAGATAGCCCTCTCCAAGGCTGGATCAGACAACCTCGTTTAGCAGAAGGATCTTTTACTAAGGATGATGGGCTTTCCACAACCTGCTTACTACTTACAAGATCCAGTCTTTTCATAAACACGCCTAAGTCTGCTCTCAGTAGGCTGAGAGAGGAGGGCCTAATGACTGATTCCAGGATATCGAGTGCTTCTAATAACAGTTTTCAATAATTATGAGGAGAAATTTTCCAGAAATATTTAAGATAGAAAATCTGTTATAAACTGTATCATCTGCAGCGCAAGTTTGAGGGGGCCTTGTCAACTTAAGGTAGAAATGGGAAGGAACATAATATAAACCCACAAGTCAAGAAAGCAGAAATTCAGCTTCACATCCAGTTTCCTTGCATAGTCTCTTTTTGATATTTGCAGTAAAGGCATGAAGGAATAGAACGGCTGGTCTTTCAAATCCAGTTGTCTTGAAGGAATTTCCTCACCTTTTCCTTCACCAAGACTAACTCTACCTGCTCTTTGCATTTAAGGCCCAGTGCCCCATCAACAAGGGTTAGGACTTAACCATATGGCAGGACATAGACTACATGCCAAATTTGTATGGAAAAGGGCATATCTAATCTCTTTTCTGTACTTTTCCTTTTTGAGGCTTATCCTTTCATTTCCTTGATTTTTTCCCCTCTAATAACAAGATACTCGCAGCTTTCTAACTCCGTAGTCTCCTGTTTCTTACTTGAAAGAATAACATTTCTCATGAACCTGATACTTCACCTCTGCATTTTCCTTTTGGCCTTCACTAGTCATACATTAATCAAATAGGATAGAATACACACACACTTACACACACTTTTTTTTTTTTTTTTAATTAATAAGTCTCTAGTTGATTCCAATGAAGACTTTTTTTCCCTTCTTTTTATCCTCAACCACACTATTATGGGACAGAAGGAATGGTCGTCCATGAACTGATTTAGGCGTAATTAGGCAAAGTAAGAAATCAGTTTCATGGAAGCCGAAACTAAGCTGGGATAGAAACTGCAAACCAGAAGCAGCAATAGTGGTATAAAGACAGGCTTAGGAGCTACTGGACCAATGTTTTTGTTTTTGCTTTTGCTTTTTTAATGATTCTAGTCTGAAGCTGGCTATTAAGCGGCATGCTGATTCTAACCATGGGCTGAGTTTGCTCAGATGCTGTGCACCAGACAGAAGCTTGAATACTTTTGTTGTATGCTTGTTCCAGCCATTGCTTGTGTGAGCATTTTCGTGCCTTGTAACAGGAAATACACTTCTAAATTCTAAAAATGCATCACTTTAAAATTTTCATTTTACATGCATCACTAAAGCCTTTTTAAAGTGAGCCTAGCCACGAAAGGCATCCAGCTGACTTTTTGATTCCAAGATTGTTGATTGATTGGATTGATTTTTTTTTTTCCCATTAAATTTTTCACAGAAAAATAAATCATATGGAGAGTCAGGGAATAAAAAGTCAAAGAAAACATATAAAAGCTTTTTTAAAAAATGCATTGCTTCTGAACTTTTTTCTGCCCCTGCTCCCTGGCCCTATTTGGTTTGTTATTGCTGCCCTCTCTTCTTTCTGTATCTGTGCCTTTTTTCACAGTAGTCCTTGGCTCTGCACGGAATAAATGATACCCTCAAATCTAATTGGATGTGCTTTCGCCTTTGCATGTAAGTACGGCAGTAAGAAACCTTTGAGACCTTTTTGACTTTTTAAAATTAGAGAAACAAATGGGATAGGTGGATTTTTTTTTTTTCCCTGGAGGGGGGTAGGGAGGTATTGGTTTGAGTATCCTTTGTTTTTTTAAAAAACAGACAAAAACCCTAAATATATTTAAAATGGCTCACATTTATATCTTTTTCCCAAGAAACACAGAGATTTGACTTTTCCTTAATATCAGTGTGCAAGTCAGAAATTACTAACCCCAGTCTGTGTTCTACACAGCATTGTGGGTTCATTGGATATTACAGAGGGTCCTTGGTTTTTTTTTTTTTTTTTGGTTTTTAGCGTTTCATTTTTTTTCTAGGTTTTTTGTTTTGTTTTGGTTTGGTGCTTTTTGTTTTTTGTTTTTTGTTTTTTGACTGCACCACGCGGCTTGTGGCATATTAGTTCCCTAACCAGGGATTGAACCCGTGCCCTCGGCAGTGAGAGCGCGAAGTCCTAACCACTGGACTGCTGGGGAATTCCCAGAGGGTCCTTGGTTCTGACTGTGTAAGTAAAGTTAGAATGAGAAACTACTACCTTCCACTAGAGAAAAAGCAAGAGGAAAAATTTTTTTTTTTATGCTAGGCTCCCTTTATGATCGCTTAATTTTTGGTGATCTTGGTTTAATGGTCTTTCCCTTGTGCTAACTACTGGCAGGGATCACCTTTTTTTTTTTTTTTGGCCAGCTCTTGCTGGCCTCTCCCCACATCTTTTGTTCAACCATAATGACCATCTTTTTGCTTCTTCTGGACTTTAGATACCCGTAACAGTTGTAAGTGCGGTAGGATGTGATGGAAAAGCACTTAGGAGAATTTACTGGCAGTTTAGAGACTATGTCTTCCCAACTTAGGCTCTTTATTAATTGGTCAAGGTTTTGTCCAGAAAGGGCACCTCAACCAGGGGAACATTTAACAAAATGCTGGGCACAGGTTACTCACCTTCCTTCTCTGCTTTGTGATCTCACCAGCAGTAACGCTTCACATCTTGTGCACCTCAAAGACTCGGTTTCCTCACTTTCTTGACATATCCATAAGTGTTTCATATACAAACTGTTGAATCGGATTTTTCAGCTGTTACCAACCCATGTCATACTGTCTCTGTGTGGTCCTACCAAAACTGTCCATTCGGATCCCTTTGCTTTCCCATTTGCAAGTGTCTGAAGTTGTCAAGTCTCAGCTTCCAGAAGTCTCGGTTCCATTGACAGGATACATATGTGATGACTCTTTAGGGGAAATGATGACGTACAAAGTCTAGATTATATGTAGGTATGAAGGGAATTTTTAAAATAAGTTGAAGATTAAGCTGTGAACAGCATTAGAACTTTGTCTATTTCTTAATTTTAAAATATGCTGATATGCCTTAAACTGTAGTTGTAGATCATTGTCATTTTGCTGTTTGAAAATAACCAATGTGTTTTTAAAACTGTGTGTAATCTACTTTCAGTGTTAATGCAGAATTGTCATATATGTAAACTGCATGTTAGACACTTGTCTTTTTTAAAAAACTAAAATAATTGTATTGATGTGAAGCATATCATTTTTTCAAGTATGAAAGTAATCACTTAGCAAACTTGCTTGGTAATTTGGTGTCTGTTAAGGTAGGAGAGTGGCGGACAGGTAATCTATGCATATATCACTAGTGCCAAGACATAAAGTGGGGGAAAATATATTTTTACCCAAACATTGTGTGCCCTTTTGTGAGTTCTTTTTAGTCACTGTTTGATATGCAAATGTACACATGCTTATAATGTTGGATAAAAGAAGTGTAGGGATGAAAGAGTCTCGTGTTTTCCTACCTTGTCTGGACTTCAAATGCTACCATCTGGGCAGCACCAGCTCCTCCAAGATGCTTGCCACGTGATGTCCTGTACGTCATATTACTGTCTCTGCCACCCTTTCTCCCCGACTCCCGTCCCCTTCCACCCTGACTAGCGCCCCACTGCCCCAGCCGAGGCGTCACCCCCCAGCTGGGCTTGAGGAAGTCATCCCTTTACTGACACACTGCTGTTCTTTCACAGTTCGTTGTAGAGAAGCTCCTTTTTTTTTTTTTTAAGCCTTTTAAGAATCAAATTTGAATCTGAACCTTTCTTTTTTCTCTTCTGTAGCTTCTTCTTTATGTAACCATCCTGTTGACAAGCCCTACTCTCTCCTAATGGACATAGAGCATTAGAAGAGCAGGAGCTGTCTGTTCACACGTGTTGGGGAAGAGTTACCTCATTTCCACCATCGCCTCCTATTCTTTTAAAGTCTGGGTCAAATATTGCACTGCTGTTTGTATTTGTCAATGTCTGTTTACAAACCACTGCCCATAGTGGTTACTTAAGTGACTTATCACCACCAAAAACAGTAATACCTAATACTACTACTTAAAAGGAAATTGAGTGAAACAGAGAACTTGGGCCCAAACCAAAGGTAGCCCTGTGTTGGGATCCTCTTGCTTAGCTGTCATGTTCTTGAAGCTGCTGACCCAAGAACTCACGGGCTGAAGACAGCATGGACCCTAATCTGAGGGTCCACAGACTTGATCTCTTGTTAACAGCAGACCTCTGTCCCATGAGTGACATTCTGAACGGCCCTATCAGGACCCTCAACCGTCAATCAGGTCATAAGATCGGGGCAACAATTTTCCTTCCTTTTGTTAGCTTTATGGGTTGTTTTGAAGTTTGGGATTTTTTTTCTAAACATTTGATATTGCATGAACAAAGATGGCTGCATTTTTTTAATTTGGAGTGTTCTATTGATACAATGTTTTTATTTTTCAGCTGACCGTCTGCCTCTTGAGAGAGAGAAGTGGGCATCCTTCCTTTAAATTCAGGAACCATTGTTGTTTTATTTGACTCTTTTTCTGTTACCTGCACCCCTTATTTAAGTTTTTGGGGTTTGGGATTCTGTTTTGGAAAAAAAATTTTTTTCCTACTTAGCCAGTTCTGTTTTATGTATTGGTTATTCAAACTTAGTTTTGGTATCAAAATTATGCCAATTTTAAGCTCAAGGGGAAATTTAAATGAAGTTTAAGTCACAGAATTCTGTTTAAGATGCTCTCCTCATCTCAGATACAACAACAACAACAAAATCCCTGTGCTGTCACTGGGATTTTGACCTACAAGTCTTAATCATGTTTAAAATGTGCCAGTGTTAGGTAGATGACTTTTCTGCCTCTAGGACTCAATTTATATTTAAAGGTACCTAAAAATAACTTTCTGGCCCATCCCTGCCTTTTTATTTATTGCGAAGCTCTTCTTTACCTTGTGTCCAGAGTTTTTGTGTCCTGGACCATGGAAACAAACCCCCGACAAGTACATATCCTGTCCCAGACAACAACAACGTTAACTTAACGCTGGTTAAAAATCTGCTGGAAATCACTTTAAATACACCCACATGCAAACGCACACACGTCTGCCAGTTGAGTCTGTGAGTTCTAATGCTGACTCGTTTGTGACAGGCTATTTTATTAGCAGCCACCTCTTAGGTGCAGTTTTTGTAGTCAAGGTACAATTTTCTAATTCATTTCTATTTTAAGGCATGAACACGCATTTTAAGTTACCTTTTCATTTCATTACTTGTCAATAGTCTGCTTATTTCCATCATTTTTTAGCCCCATAGTAGGTGGATATTGGTGGCGTGAATTGCATTTGGTAAAGATCTTAGGAGTGTTCCCTTGTATTTAAGAATGGTAACATACGCTTCTGTTGAAAGGTGAAATGATGAAGCAACAGTCCCTGCTTCTTGAATCATTTGATTCTTGGGAAGAGGTTATTTAGACCAGTTGGAGGAGCTTGCTGGCAAGGGGCCTTCTTTACTTAGAAAGACACTATTATTAAATGCAATAAAATCAGGTTCATCTGAGCCATTAAATGATTAAAATATAAGAGTCAAGAGCCATCCCCTCCATACTACAGTGTAATCTGTAAGGATAGAAATCTGCTAATGACGTGACCGCTGGTTTGGGGGTAGATGGTGGGTATCAACTCCTTAACTGATGCTACAGCGTGACATACTGTCAGTTTTGTGAGTTAAACACAAACGTCCTATTGTGTGAAACCACTGTGGTTACTAAGTACAACAATTGGATTTATTTTTAAAGTCCTTTTAATATTTTAATATCAACTTTACCCTATCACTCATATTTTAAAAGTAAATTCTGCATCAGATTGTAAAGACATTTTTTGGGCAATATTTAAAATGCAAATTAGGCAGTATTTTTTTGTTTAAGTAGAGAAATGTGTAATCTATTTCTGCTATTCCCCTTTTAGTCTTCAGGTTGGAGGAAGTGTAATGGTAATCATCTTAATGGGAGGGGCGAGGGAACTGGCTATTACACGCAGGTTGGCCTCTGTTCAGTTATCTAGGGAAAGTGGATAACAGACACCTATCCTCCATTGATTTGGCATTTTACTTAAGGTGGTTCCTTTTCTCAAGTGTTGATAAAACTGGTAGGTTCTCAGGTTCTCTTGGCTGACCAACTAAGAGATACGAATGATAAAAACTACTCGCTTATCCCAAGCTAGATTGTTGAAAAGCAGGGAGAACTGAGCCATCTGAACCTATTTCTATTGGTGATAGGCTTTTTATTTTTCATACAGTCTTTAAAAAAAAAAAAAAAAAACCTTACTTGACTTCAGATACAGACTCGGCCTTATTGCTGAAAAGTGTAGTCTAGATGGTCTACTTGAGATAGGCACAGCACATGTATAAAGGAGAGACCTGATCTGAATTAGTATGTGCTGAGCTGGGTCAGATAAAATTAGGTCATCTTCCCAATAGGCTTGACCATACTTTTCCCCATCAACTGTACCTAAACGTCCTTCTTAGTTATTTTGGTTATTTTTCTGCCTATCATTGTCCCAGCTTATGGGTAAAAGTTCTGGACATCTGAAAAACTAAGTACATAATTTTCACTGTATTTAAATGACATTTCTATGCAAAACCTTTTGCTTTGCAGATGACTGTCATCTTTCCACCCTGGAGACTGACAGTGTTGGCAATGTGGCTCATTTTGAAGATCCTTGTACTTGAATCCTTAAGACCATGGTATTTAGTCCTTGAGACTGATACTATCTGGCTTTCAGATCAGTCTCTAGCAAACAACTGGCACCCTCAGGGCTTGTGTAGAGGTTGAATGTGTTAATCTAAAAAGACTAACTGCGAGCCTCGGTATCTGCTCACCTCGCTTTCCAACCTTCCTATTCTGACAGGTAGCTGTTTACAAATGAGATCTTTTGGTTGTTAGTGGAACATCGTGGGAGGAGGTACAGATGAAGACTTCACATCTGCCTCAAATCAGTTATTTGCATGCTGTGAGTTGAATGGCATTTCAGTTCACTATGGAAACTTCCTTTCAAAATCATGGCACCTAGATCTGAGGAGGCAGAGGCTATTATTACAAGGTTGGTCCTTGTCAAAAAAAAAAACTTGTGTATGGGGGGGGAGGGTGCAGAGTAACATTCCACGAAGAACTCTGCTTAACCATGCCTTCTCTGCACAGTGCGTTGAGAATGCTGAAGAGTTGCAGTTCTAGCTCTCCTTGCCCTTTATTTATATCCATCCATCTTTCCCACCCCCCCCCCCCAAATACTTTTTTTTATTCTATATACTGCACCAGGCCTACATTAGGTACTGTGGATGTAGCCACGCACTATGAATTGCATGTCTCTCTGCATACCTCAAACACGGCAAATTCTGGGGGTAAACAGAAAAGGTAAGCCCTTTCTATGCTAAATTGTGAGAGGTAGTATTCTGAAAAGCAAAACCCACCCCCACCCCCAATTGCTTTTCAGTGGTTTCTTTCTTAAGGTTGCCCTTCTTTCTGGAGTGTCCTCTTGCTAACAAAATAAGCTGTTTCTGAGAATGAGAAACCAGTTCAATGGGCCTATGCTTTTCTACACTGCCCTACTGTTGTGTAACACAATAAGGTCAACAGTTTTGGCATCTGATCCGCTATGAAGGTTGTACTTCAAGAGTCAGGAGAAATGGAGAGGTTCAGCCTCCTGGAAACTTCAACACTAGAGTTTTGTGCTCTCTTCAGATTTCTCTATCTGATAAGACGTTCTTGGTTACCTCTCATGACACCTTTTCAATAATCAAGAGATGGCACAGGGAGAGTTATGTCTGTGTGCTACACATTGGTCTTACATCATAAAAACCACTGCAGATGGTCCCTGACTTAAGATGGTTTGACTTACAATTTTTTGATTTTATGATGGTGTGAAAGTGATATACATTGAGTAGAAACCATACTTCTGAATTTGGATCTTTTCCTGGGCTAGCAATATGCAGTTTGGATGCTCATTTTGCTGGGCAGTGGCAGCGAGCTGCAGCTCCCAGTCAGCCAATGCAATCACAAGGGTAAACAACTGAAACACTTAGAACCATTGTTTTTCAATTCAGTATTCAATAAATTCCATAGAATATTCAATACTTTATTATAGAACAGACTTTGTGTTAAATGATTTTGCCCAACTGTAGGTTACTGTAGGTGTTCTGAGCACATTTGAGGTAGACTAGGCTAAGCTATGATGTTCAGTAGGTTAGATGCATTAAATGCATTTTCGACTTAAGGATATTTTCAACTTACGATGAGTTTATTGGGATGTAACCGCACTGTAAATAAAGGAAGGTCTGTAAACTCATCAGTATGGTGAGGGAAAGCTTTCATTTTAATTCCTTAATGCAAGCTGTGCTACAAAGCCTGTACTTCATCTTTTCTGTCCTAATGATTGGTCAAATCCAGCTCAAAATGAAAGCAGCAACCTTTTGGGAGTTGGCTATTTTCAAATATTCTCAATCATATTTCGAAGTTATCTTGCAGGACCAAACAATGAACAAGTATTAGGATTTTTAATTTGTAAAACTTTTTTTTTTTTTTTTTTGGTACGAGACATACTTAGCCACCATCTGTCCCAAACCACGGCAGATATTGCTAATTTCCCTCAGTCCCACATGCACAGGCCTCCTATGGCTTAAGTGATGTGAACTTGTAACTGCAAATAATGCTGATGCATTGTTTAGCAACAAGTGAGTGCTCAACTGCTCATTCCCACACAGTAAGCCCAGTTTCTCCCTGAAACTTAAAAAGATGTTCTATTTTTCTAAAAGCACCATCTAGTGGCCAAAGCTCAAAACATTATAAATGAGCGTAGGAGACATTCTCCTGTTAACACAGTTTAAAGACTAGTTTCAACAATTTTGGAGGCTTCAGAAATAACAATTACGTGTTAGACAAAACATCGTATCTCAAAGCTTTATCCTTTATATTTGGTAAGTCAGAAATTGAACCCTGTTAAAAATTCTTGGCTATGTGGACAATTCTCTAATCTTCAACCTGCTAAGTCCCAGGATGGTTGTGAGGACATCTGGCACAGTATCTTCCCTTTCCAGTTGAAAATGTACAAACTACCTTAAGGATGAAGATAACAAGGCTCCCCATTATGCTTGCTGAGCATCAGTGGCTTTAATCACATTGTGCTGTTTTGGGCAGTAATGCTCAAGGACAACTTACTTTCTTGTTTCAGGAACTCCAAAGGAGTGAATTAGAAATCCTGAAAATCCAGGTATGTAAAGAGAATAGAGAGGACATAAATACGTGTTGGTTCTAACAACATAGGAGAAAAGAAATAATACTTCTTCGGGGGCAGACGCCAATGTCTTAACTCCCTCAATAGCAGGAATGTAGGCTCAGATTCTCATCAGCGTGGCCAAGTGAGGAGCTATGCTATAGCTTCTTTCAGAGCCAAAGGCATGGCGTCAGGAACATTTCCGACAAATCAGTTATAGCAGTCTTTTTAACTGGCATTTGAGAGCACTCTCCTTTCCCAGCCCTCCCCTCCACACTAATGTAAGACATCATCTGCAGACAATTCAGTTCTCCACAGATAACCAACTTCAACCCTGAAAGACAAGTAATTATTCGGCTACTCCTAGTAAGAGCGTCAAGAGCTAGAGCGTGCACTTTCACTTCTGTTGAATGGAGGATTAGAGAATAACTAATTTCTCCCATCATGTTTATTCCCTTGCCTTTGCAGAGCCTTTGTGGAATAACAGGTTTTCTCACCACCAGGAGGCACCAGGCAATTGTGATCCACAAAGCTCAAGTTTCCAAATCTTGGAAGAGAGTAATTGTGCTGTGATGCCAAGATTTAAGACAGGTATCTTGGGACAGGCTAATGAGAATAGCTTCTGGTAAAACAGGATCTAATTTAACAGTAGGAACATTCTTAATGAAAAGTTCCACACTGTTCAAGAATGTTTTGCTTTTTTCTGTCTCAGTCCGTGAGTTCAGGCCCCAGAGAGCCGAAGTTCTCCAAGAGCTCATGGTCGCTCAGGTCTCTGGGACAGTGGCAGGGAGGTGTAACTGAAAGGGTGCTCAGGAGGGGCTGGTCTCCAAAGTACTATCATTTAACTGATCTATGGGTTAAATAAGCTTTGAGGCATGAGACCTAGCAGCAGCCCAACCATTCCAATTCAGTTTCCCATGAAAACAATACTTTTTTCCAAACTGATTTACCATCAGTTTTTGATTAGAAAGCCTCAAGATCAAGAAATTAAAATATTATTTCTAACTAACTTCTGTTCAATCTGTAGCAACTGGACCACAAACGAAATATTCTGATTCTAGACTCAACTTTATCCCTAGCTTTCTACATAACAAAAATGTTCCTCATTTGTTAAGTGGAAGTGGGCAGGGGGTTAAGTAGCATTTATTTTAATGATGAAAATTTGTAGTTGTGGACTTCCTGGAGCTCCCACAATTCAGGAGAATTAAGAAACAGAACCAGATGAAGATGATTAGGATAAGTGGGATTTTTTTATGTGTATCTGCAAAGCCAGCCTCATGCTGTCTTCACCCCCAAAATAGTTCATTCTTCTATATTCCTTCTCACTCCCTGTACTTACTTACATGTAAGTTTCCCCCTTGATTGGACTATAGCGGGTAGCCAACCCTACCATAAAAGAAAGAATTTAAAAGTCAAATGTTGACCGGAGAATACTCTGGCTCTGCTAAACCAGAACAAAATCAGTGGCTTAAAAATGACAGGTTGTCTAGATACGGGTCTGTGTCTGCCCTCACGGTTCCTTAAGCTAAGAATTTACTGTTTGGAAGGTCACAGTCCACCATGTCAAAACCTAAACTCAGTCACGTTTAAATCCCCCCTTTCTTCATGTTTTATTTTCTGCAAGCATATTAGGATTTTTATCATCTTCCGTAGTTGAAATAGCAGTGCCTAACTAATCAAGAACTTGCACTTCTTCACAAGCAGGAAAAAAAGAGATAAAAAGGTTAAGGACAACTTTTATTGCTACCAGAGGCTTTTATCATCAGTACATGGTTCTGACTGCAGTACCTTCTTCAGGCTGCACAGGGAGCTCAGGACCCAGAAGTCATGAAGAGAAATACAGGTAGGCTGGGGAGGCAAGGGGATTAACTTTTATCAAGAAAATCCTAATAGCTTAACATAAAACTAGGGTACTAAATTCAGTTATTACATGTTACAGACCCAAATCATAGAGCTGCCCCAACATCTAGACAGTCTCTCCTACCGATTATAAACGAGTGAACTGAACAGTTTTTTTAAAATCTAATTTTAGTTGTTACATGTTTCTTTGGTGAGCACCTGGATACATTAACTTTATCACAAATTCTATTTTACAAACGTCAAAAATGCTTCCAACAAATCTTAACAGTGTCCTAATCACATGCCACTTTTAAGCTTCAATTTAAGATAAAAATGAAAATATTAATTTTGTTTCCAAACTCTAGAAATTGAAAGGAGACAAACAAAAATCAACATGGTAATGGGAGTTCTTTTTCTGTTACCAACTCTGATTCATAGGCAATTCTGAAGTACCTTTTTCAGATTAAGTTGAATTTGAATTATTGATTAAACATGGCTGTCACTGAAATAATTTGTTCACTAAATTGCTAAAAATAAATTTTCAGGGTTTCCTCATCAGTGGAAGTCAGGCTATAGATCAACATGCATAAAATTCATTTAGTATTCAAAGCAGCAGCAAGCAAAAGCAAGAGGAAAATTAATTCAGGATTCTGGGACAAGGTTTGCTAGCTAGGAATTTTGGAACTTTAAAAAAAAAAAACACTGAACGTGAATTTCTGATACAGGGTAATTAATCTACATTACACTTTAGCAGAGAAAAGGGTGGAAACGACAAACACTACAAAGAAATTTTTTACTTAAAAATTTTTTGATCTTGAATTTTACACTGTTTTTGGTCTTTAAGTGCTTAAATAATGTTGAATTATAATTAGCCATACAAGTCAACAGGGTTTTTTTTCTGGCTTATTTCGAATCAGCCTGATAAGGTATATACCTTTATACAGCCTATCCTGTTTTCCATGTTCCCATTCCCACAGTAGTCTACCTTAGTTTGCACTTGAAGGTAACACCTGGAGCTACATGACAGAAACAGGCTGCAAAGGTGGACAAGGGGAAGTATGTCCCTCTTGCCTTGATAAATCAGTGCCACACACAGAACCCACATTTTCTGAAGCATTATCTTCATTATAGAGCCGTTTGATCCCATCATAGAAGTCGTCCACTTCCATTTCCTCTACTTTGCGTTTAGCAGAGGTATGCTTGCACCCACTGGCAGCTGGGAGATGATGGCAGAAGGCTGCTGTACCTCTGACTGGCACTTCTGGTTTGCTGTTGTCCTTGGAGAAATCTGGGCCTGGGGCAGAGGAGGGTTGTAATCTGAACACTCCTTTGTCACAGGTCACCAGGGTGTGCTTGAGGGGACGGTAGACATAAACGGAATTTAGAGGCAGGGAAGACTGCAGAGTAGAAAGGTGACGTGCCACAAGCTCCCGACAGTGGATCAACTGGGAGCTATCCATCTGAGCCAGGGGGAAAGAAAACGCAAAGTTGATAATTAACATAGGCTGCTCTGTCTGTCATCTTTGCTGGCCACTTTTTCTCCCCGTGCCCTCTGCCCCCCAAGATTTCTCTCCCCACATCTTTTACCTCAAACTCGTCTACTCCTCCAGCCTATCATTTTTAGAAATTGTGTCCAAATCTGCATTTGTATTATAAACTTCTTTGGAACTTGAATTCTTTATTTGCACTTGTATGCTGTACATCTTCATGAAAGCTGAAATTATTCTCTTTTGTTCACTGCTATATATTCCAACATATGCTTTTGTTCAGGCTATCTCCCCTGTCTAGAAGGCCTTTCACCCTACCCTCTTTGCCTCTTCCAACCTCCTTAGTGAAGACCAAGGTACAGATAAACATAAAATCCATTAAGCATTTAAAGAAGCAGACAGAGGCAAGAAAAAATTTAAATAAGGGATGGGGAAAGGCTGGCTAAGAATTTTGAACAACTTAAGTATTTTGTTTTTAAAACAACAAATGGGAACCTTTGACAAGTTATATTTTTGTAGAAAACAGCAGAATTGACAACAATAAGAAAAAACGTTCTTGCTAGTGTTTTTAATTTGGGAGTTTCACTAATTCCTTCTTATCCTTCAGGATAATTCAGGTATCAGTCCTTTCTGAAGCCGCCCTTGACTCCCCTTAACCCCCCAACAAACCCAAATTTCAGGGTCATCTGTTTTTGTATCAACCTGTCATCATACTTACCACACTGTATTAGAATAATCTATTTAACCATTTATGCTTTTCTACTATAGACTACAAGATCCCAAGAGGTAGGCACTGTATCATGTTCATTTTTATTCCCTAAGTTTCTAGCACCAATGACTGTACCTGGAAGGCCTTCAAAATCTTACTTGTGATAGAGTCTAATTAGTTGCTCTTTGCCTTACTTTCCCTGCAATTATAGCTCCAGTCAGAATTCCTCTAGCAACATATATTTCTCCCTATTCAAATTTCTTTAGCGGCACCCCAAGTGCCTGCCGGAAATAATCTAACCTCTTTAGCTTGGTATTAAGAAGGCTCTCCACAATCTGACCCACCCCTCTTTTCCAGCCTTATTTCCTCCTACCATATCCCAATTTGTGCTCTACATTCCTGCCAAATAGGCCTGCTCGCTACTCTGCACAAATCTTGCCCTTTCTTACTTTATACCCTTGCTCATCCTGTTTCTATATGTTGAAACTGTATTACGTATTCCTTCCAGGTCTGGCTAACTGATGCCACCTCCAGGAAGCCTATCTTGACTATTTAACTATCGGGGATCACTTTCCAGTCTTATATATTCTATATATAGTCAATTCTTATTCATACCTATAAAACCTGTAGCACACAGCAAGACTTTGCAATGCCACAGAGAAAATAAAGGAAAATAACATGCTCTGCAAGAACATATTTGGTGACAAAATTATTTTTATCTCTAAATATACTCATTACTTGTTACCCAGGAAAGGATCAGTGGAAAGGAAGACGAAAGGCTGGTGTTAGTCACCACGTAGTACAAAGGTAAAAATGTCTGAAGTTGTCAGAAACTATACCCGAAAATGACCATTTTTAATATCTACTATTTTGTTCACTAATCTTTTTCCCCTAGTTTGAAAGGCACTAGATAACACCCTAACAGGTAAGATATTATTAACTAGTATTAGAATTTCTTTTCCTCTCTTAAAAGAAAAGAATTATACAGTAACTTTCAAGCTTACAACTGTAGGCTAGAGCTTATCATGTCCCAGGGATGTGGAACAAGCTAAGCCATGCTAAAAACAATGGAACAAAGCACACAGGATAGGGATGCGGCTTCAAAGTTCTTTAAGGCAACTGGTACTCTAGGCCAGGTACCACGCTTCTTCAAAAAGCCTACAAAAGAGAGGTAACAGAAAAAAAAGACAGGAATTGGGAAGTGAAAAGAAGGCTACAGGGTAAAAATTATTATAAGTACCTAGGTTTAATGAACTGTTCTTTAACAAATGAATGACACTTAATGGCCTAGAAAAGTAAAAATATCACAAATATTCTAATGCCTTGGTCACTGGGCATAGTATCACAGAAGAATCCTGAAAAAAAGACATGTATTTCAAGTAAAAGGAAGACTATTTATGTCACTATAAACTTCCTCTGTGAAAACAGTTAAGTAAATAGGGAGTTCTATTTATAGGTGAGGACTGGCAGAAAATGGGGCTAGAAAGACAATGAAGATTATGCAAACCAATACCATCTAATGAACTCTACTTCCACCCAAGTTAAGTCCTTTGTCTAAAATAATGCATCAAAATAAATTTCTTCTAATCTACTACAACCTAAATTGTTCTAAGAAAAAAAATAATATGGCCCTCATTGAGATACAGTGGAGGAAACAAAATAAGCACATATACTGGAGTTACTGCAACTTTAGACACAAGTCCTCTAATGAAATTGTTATAAAAAGATTTAAAATGAACTTGTTCTGATTGCAGAGTGTCAAGAGAACATTTAACTATCTCCCCAAATTCAAATATGGTAACCATTTTAAAGCATCCCCTGCAACAACAAACAGAACTATAATATAGCTCACCAAGGAGGTAGGGTAAATAGCATTGAAAGTTTACAGAGCGGACATCCAAATAGGTTACTGATGGGAAGAGGGGATCAGAACAGCATGATGTAATTGGTTCAGATGGACCCATTAGGTTCAATGGACAGCATAAAGCACTGAAAATACCATGCAGTGCAGTAAGTAGTCTGACTTTAAGCACCTTTAAGAAGAACTAGAAGACCCTGGTGGGGAAGGTCTGCTTCCTTAACTCCATACTCTAATTTTAAACTACACCACAGCAGAAACATCTACTTTGACTAGTGCCTGACTAGGGACTAGGAAGACCACCACACTAATCTGGGTAGATTTAACATCCTGAGATCATCAAGGTGGACCACATCAGTCAGAAAGAGGAGAACATGAGTATAGCCACAGAAGCAGAGCAATGAGAGAAGGGGTAAGAGGAAAGAGAGGGTTAGCTATCCCAGAATGATGATCAACAACAGGTAGCAAAAGAGATAAGAGGGGTGGTGATGGGGGCAGTGGAGTGGGGAGTGAGGGGACTAGGAGGGACAAGAGGAAGCTTGCCTTTCAAACCAGGGAACACTCACTGTACTTTGTCTGAAGTCCAGAGGGAACATAGGCAGGGTTGGTGATAGTGGGCCCCCTCACAGCATGAGATGTCTATGATGGACCATTAAGCAGTCCTCTCAAACCAGGACCCTGGGAAACATGTCAGAAGTAATTCCAGCATGATCTTACCATCTGATGCAAGAACTTCCTCAACTAGAACCAGAAATCCAGGAGAAACATCTGATATTACTATGGCCTTGTCATGGGTCTAATGACAAAGATATTAGACTTGGTGTTCCTACATGAACACAGGTGAACTTAGCAAAGACAACTGAGTCTTAAAGAATAAGGAGCCACTCAGATCTGGGCCACAAGGGTTTCAGAGAATTGCTAAAACCAAGTCTCAAAATCTCTGAAGTTCTGTGACCTTACTTGTTTTAAACTGTCTTCCTCATTATAACTTGACTACTACATGAAGCAGAGACTTTTTAGAATCACTGTATCCCCAATGCCTTGATCATAGATTTCTCAATAAATGTCTGTGGACTATAACTATATACATATACAAGAGAAAGGAACAGTGGTTTTCAAACTATGTCCAAATGGCTTATGAAAGGGAAGAGGCCATGTTGAATAGGACTGCATCTGATAGGCCTGTGCCCCAAACACACATTGCAAAGTAATACTTTACTACTTAGGATTTTGGGATTGTGTGTGTACAAGATTTTGTTGGGGGTGAGGGAAGGGTTCCAGTTCTAAAGGAAACTCTTAAAACCACTGGACTAGAATCTTCAAGGTTTCTGTGGTATGGAAAAAGCACTGGGGTTTTTTTTTTTAGTTTTCTTTGCTACTAAGTTCTGTGTGTCTCTGAGAAAGTCCCAAGTTCCCTGGGCTGCAGCTATAAAATAAAGGAGTTGAATGATATGATTTCTAAGAAGGTTCCTTCAAATTCCAAGCTTAAAATAATAATACTTGGGGAAAACAGTTTCAGTGAACACTTTCTTCTAGCACCAGAAGACTTAATAAAAGAGAATAAGCAGATTCTCTAGTGTTCTTCAGTAGAGAACAAGCCCTCAAAGCTACAGGATATACATGCTATTTACATTCTTACTATTTATGCTTCGAAGCCTGTGCTTTCTCTGTGACAGTAACTCTTCATATAGCACATTTTCTCTGGACGAGATTGGAAATAGGCACAGAGACCAAGTCATGGAGGCATTTAGAAATATGTCCTTTGTTCCAATAAAAAGATGAAAAATGTAGGAGGTAGGAGGTTCTCTTAATGTCCCTTCCCCTCCTTCCGCAGTCTAATGTAAAAGATTAATACTCAGCTTCATTTTCCAACACTCTAGGTAGGCAAAGTAAATGTTCTGTGCTACACTATTCACTTATGTGGTAGTTTATGTTAGTTTCTAAAAATTCTCACTAAATAGTAACTATCTCCTTGGGTTTATTTTCATTATAGCATTTATTTCAATGCAAAGAAGCACTTCTCAATTATTTTAATCTAACACATGCAATTAAAAGAACATAAAGGAGAAATAGCCTTTGTTACACTAACATCATGTTTCCCAGGGATACAGGACAAGCTGAGCCATGCTGAGAACAGTGGAACAAGACACATATAAGAGGAATGGAGCTCTAGTTGATATATTGCTCTGATCATCATCATCATTCTTTTTATGAAAAGACTCTCAGCCCTTCTCTGCTCACAAACTAGGGCATGATATTCTCAGCTGAGAGGTTGCACTGAAGTATACCTTACATGTCTGGGTCTGCTAACTTTTATATCTCATACCTATAAAATTGTCAATTATAACTATCTCACCAAACACCAAATTCAAGTATTCTCTCTTTTCTTTTATAGAATTATAAGTTTTATTAGCTCAATAACTGCAGCTCTTTGCTATAGTTCTTTTTATATTACAAAATGTTTTTAAGCTCAGAATTTAACAGACTCTGCTCTAAATAACATTCAATGAAACAAATCAGAATAACTACTGCCAAATGAGAATAAATAGGGACATATATATTTAAAGGGAAAGTAGGTTCATAAGTCTTTTATGGACTCAGTTGGCTGAGGAGTATGGTTTGCAGCAGATCTAAACTTGCAGGTTCTATTTGGTGACATGAATAGAAGCAATAAGGCTTCTCTCCAAGTTGCTGCTAACACACAGCACCATTACTAATTTTTCATTTGAATGAGAATTTTCTCCCCTAAACTTTTACTTTTTATATAGACGGTTGATAAAAATTTAACTGACCGCTAACATTTTATATCAATTTGCAGATACAAGTTATTAACCAATCTTAAGCAAGAGTGAGAACTACCAGGACTTCAGAAAGTCCTGAAACTTCAGGAATATAGTTTCTATTTGCCAAATACTTCCCTCTCTAGCCAACAATAAATTATCTGCTTGTCTAAAAAAGTAACTTCTTGCAATTTATGTTTTTGACTTTTATAAAATGAGTAAGTCAGAAGTACTATAATGAAACCTACAAATATAGCTAGGAACCTTCTTCATACAAAACTAATCAAGAATATATTATCAAGAATCTTACTAACTTTTAAAGTAATCTAAAAGGGATGAAAAGAATCAAGAAAATACTATCTAAGCTTTAAAAGAGGAAAAAAAGACATCTAACACATAAATTTAAAGTGTGTAAAACTATACTCTTCTCTACTCTTAAAAATGAGTTTCCATTACAAGATTAAAATGTCTCTTAGTTTTATAACTATCTGCTAACCCTATGTATCCCAATAGGAGAAAAAATTTAAAATGAACACTATTTAATTAGACTGACACCTACCTGTGCTTTCTGAAGCAGTTCAATTGTAAGAGGAAGCCAATCAGGAATGAGTTTCTCCATTTCCAAACTAATCATGGCCAGGGCAAGCATGGATCCTTTGAATTGCAGAAGTTGGCTGCAGGCCATACAGTGAAGTAATTGCTTGGTAAGGACTGCCAAATGTTGAGATGGGCTCAGTTTGGGCAAACTAAAAAGTAACTGAGGCCTAGTTGACACTGCAATGGCATGGAACTAAAAAAAAATAAAAATTTCACAAGAACATCATTCTAGTTTTACTCAAATGTCTAGATAAGCTATATACAGAAACTGATGTAACCTCAGGTATTACTCAATTTCTAAGTTTGCAATTTTAGCTTCAATGATTTGACATATACCCCAATTTCTCATTTTTCCTTGGCTAATTGCAATAATTTTCCTTTTCCTAAAAATCAGAACAACAACAAAAAAAATGAGTGGGCAATCTACTTTTCAAGTTACTGAAATAGGACTACACATTCAAATAAGAAACTAAAAGATTTCAGGTATATTTACAATGTGAAGAAAATCCAATGGTGTGGCTGTGTGAAGATCCCAATTCAACTTATCCAGAATAATTCTCTCCATCCTCAGAATTTCAGACGAAGAACATCCACAGAAACTATCTCTTGCCAACACCTTCAGTACTGGTATTCTCTATCCAAAGCAAAGGGGGATGGTGCAGGAGGACAGGACAGAAAAAAAATAAACTCATTTTTCAGTTTTTGTTTTGGTAAACCGAAAACAATAAAAGGATAATTTCAAAAATGAGACATGACTAATCTTTAAAGGAAAATATTTACCTCGTCTTCCTCAACAGTCTTGGCAGCTAGGAAAAAGCAGCTGATTGCAATACAACTCAGGTATTTTGGGTGGGCCTAAAAATGGGGAAGAGAGAAAAAGCAACTTCAGTGATTCTTCAAAAAGTTAAAAGAGTTAAAAGTATGCACACAATTCTATGGAATTCAATTAATCTGGTTCCTACCCATTGCTTTCTAAGATCAGAGCTAACTTTTAACTTCATAACCTCAGCCTTATTATACTCTGTGGAAATACTAAGACCATTCCATTGTTGGAAGTTCAACCAATGCTAGTTAGCCAAAGTTAACTTCTATCCAGCAGAGATGAGCTTGATTTTAGAAGACATTTATTTATTTAATAAAATTGCCCAAATTAAAAATATATTTGTGTATTTTTTAAGCTAGTTTTACTCTCTTTGCCTGTTATATCAGTTAGATTAACATACTAGGTGTTAGGGGAATTAAAGAGAAAGAAGGGAAAATAAAATGAAGGCTATTAATATATTTCACATGCTTTTAAAAATTATGGGATGCTAGCAGATGAAATTTTCTAATTACATGTTCACCCAAAAAATTATATATTCAAGATCCATGATAAGAATGAAAGGCTCCTAAATATATACAGAACCAATTAGTGTGGAAAAAACCATTCTTGGGTTTGATACCCATAGGAGGGCTTGAATTTGCCTATTTTCCTTATCTATAATAAGTAGGCACACTTTCTACGTCATTGGTAGAATAAGGGTTTGCCAACCCAGCATCAGAATCCAATTTTAAATAATCAGGACAGGGATTTCCCTGGCGGTCCAATGGTTAGGATTTGGTGCTTTCACTGTCATGGCCTGGGTTCAGTCCCTGGTCAGGGTACTAAGATCCCGCAGCCGCTCGGTGCAGCCAAATAAATAATCATGATAATTTAGTCCAATTATATTGAATGACACAGAGATAAGTTATATAACCTAAAGAAAACCTGTTTCAACATTTATTTTATACCTAAATATTACATTCCCTTGAAGCCTTGGGGAAGGCTGCTGATGACCAGAGTATGGCCTTGATTAATTATTTAATAAACATGCCAACCAATGACCATTGTGCCTCAGTATAAGTGGCAGACTGTCTAGGAATCTTCCAATTCTCTGCCCGTATGAGAAATAAAAGCTAGTTCAATACTATCAGTGTTTTAAAATAATCATTAATATTAATCAGAATATTACTGTTTAGAAAGCACTGCCATAAATATGTCTTCTTTTACAGATGAGAAAACAGTCTCAGAGGTTAATGGACACCACACAAGAGATCTAGAAAGTGAAGTCAGATCTTGTTGCTAAGACAGTTTTCCAGGTTCCCTTATTTCTCCATGTACACAACATATCAAAACCATATCCCTGAGGTAATCAGAGTTCATTACAAAGAAAAGAGTCCAACAGTTAACAACTTTGGGTAGGAAATGCAACCCCCAAATCAAGGGCACCAATAATAAATTTAGTACTGAGAAGAATCCCAACAGCAAATATATGGGTGTGTGTTTTTTAAACAAACAGTAGTTCTCAATCCTGGATGTATATACCAGAATCATCTATGTAGTTTGTTTTTGTTTATTTAAATACAGATGTCCAGATCTCACCTACTAGAGATTCAGATTCAGTATGTCTGGGATAGGGCTCGAGGTCTATTATTTTTAAAGAATTTCATAGTACCTTCTTCTGCACAGCTGGGATTGAGGTTCCATTCACTGTTGCAGCCCTTTAATGGTCTGCTTTAAGCACCTTTAAACTATGAATACATTTTAGATGAATTGTTTCAATATAGATTAACCATATCTAAGTATCTGATGCTAGTAGCATGATAGGATCCATTAAATAAGCAATATGAAAGAAATGATATTTTACTTGGCAAAATTCTCTAATTGTTCCAGAAACTTCCCCTAAATCTGTTTAAAATGTTTAATAATAAGTAAGACCAGTAAAAATCTTCTCTATGATAGAAGCTACAACAAGTCCATTAAAATTTTTGAGGAATATACAACCCAAGAAACGACATTAACCTCAAACGCATCTTTCTCTGTGAAAGGGAGATTAGCTATAGTAGGGGACTAGGGAGAACGGAGGGGGACTTGATGCTGAGATAAATGTAGGCATCTCAGATAACCCAGACTTCAGGCAATTAGTATCATAATTTAAGTTTCTTTACTCTCAAAAGTAGAAGTTTGAAACACAGAAAGGTAACTTGAGTGGCCATCCAAATTCTTCCACTCCATAATTCTTTGGCTTCTATTTTTTTATACCTAATAACAAAGAATATGGTACCCTCAGCACTGAACACATCATTCCTGCAGCTACATATTCCTAGGCATACAAATAACAACTGAATTGCTTTTCATGCCTTGCTATTGAATAAATGCTGACTTTCTGCTTTAAATCTGTTGTGGGCCTACTATGACTGATTTCACATAATATAACCAACAATATATTACAGCAATAGGGACAACATAAAACTTACCTGTAATGCTGCCATTTAACAAAAACACAACGAAGTTATTTTATGACAGTTCAGTTCATCTTGTTATACTCCTCTAGAAAGTATTTATATATTGTTCAGAAAACTACACAAAAGGGATTCAATAAATAAGTAGTGACAGAGAAAAATATGCAATAGGCTTATACTTTTCTAGTCTGATTCACTGTTCACAACTAGTACTCAATGTGTTTAAAAATGACTGAACATTTTGCTAATGCTATATGGTTTGTATTAAAATCAAGAGATCAAAACTTTCATAGGTTAAGTATAAGTTACGAATACTTGTAGCCAAAAGAAAACTACAGAATATAATTAGAAACATTTCCGAAAACTTAAAGCAATAGCAGAAGACATCGTGTCTTCTTATAAGTATATATATAATCTTTAGGAAGGTTTTCCACTCCTTCCCACTTTGCAGAATGTTTTACTAATAGTCCCTGGTGTAGCATATGAACCCTCAAAAAAGAAGTTGCATGTAAGTGTATTCTAAAATATTTACCTTTACAGTAGCTAAGAACCTGTCCAAAAGACTGCTAGCCAGAGCAAATGTTTCTGGGTAAAGGTTGAATTGGTACTTGAGTTTGGCCAGCCACTGAATCACTTCATCTCTCTGGGATGGAGAAACATTCTATAAGGGAACAATTAAAAAATAAAAATAAAGAGAACAAGTAAAGTTTCAAGTTATCATCAAGCATATGTTTGTAATTCTTGTTTATAAAAGGTTAACAAATGCTATAGAATCTGTGTTTATACGTTAAAAAATGTTTTTAAGTTTATTCAAAATCTATCAAACTTGAGATAAATGAAGATAAGACCTTATGTACTAGTTATAGCATTTAATATCAATACCCAATATTCTCTTATTTATTAAATAAAATTTTCATAATGTCATCTCACTATATATCTATACTTTAATTAAATTGAGGTTTTAAAGTTTAGGTAACACTAATATCAACTGATAGTAATTTTGGAAGTAAGTTTTCTTAATTCTTGAGAATAAGAAAATATACTGAATTTCCTTCTAAGGCAGCAAATAGCCATTAAACTATCTTAGGAAACACAAACGGTCTATGATAACAGAATGACAGTCCATTAAAAACAAAACTAAAGTCAAGAGGAATAAATGAAAAATATCAGGAATAAGAGACAAATTACACATTTAAAGATGATGGAAGAATATTGAAGGGGAAATTAACCTGAACCAACCTATCATTACAGAGATCACTACACAAACACTAAACATTATTGGCGTTTTAATCTTCCAACATATTATTTTTAACTGCTGGATATAGGCTTAATTTTTAAAAGGTACACACTTTAAAGCAGTATTTAACGATTTACTCTTCAGTTTTGTAAGCACCATAAAAAACAAAACAAACCTAGTAATACTTAATCTACTACTAATAAATAAAACAGATCTACGTAAGTACTACTTCTGCCAGGTAAACACAACAAAGTACAGAAATAACTCTGTGATTAGTGGAAAAGACTATTTTCAATAAGTGAGAGTTCCAGACAAGTAAAGGTTTAATCTAAGCACTGCAGGATTTATCATCATAACCATTTTGGATAGAAATCTCTTTAAAAATAAATATAATACTTATTTCATTCCTCAGAAAGTACACAGACCACAGCTTAAACCTTTTTCCTGATCATTCAGGGTCAACTTTATGAAATTAATTCCTATATCACAGAAAGATGCCTCAAGAGCTACTAAAGCATGAAGGGCTGTACATCTTGACAATGTATCTCCTCAAACAGGTATTTCAGTTGGAATTTCTTCTCTCCTTCCTCTTGGCTTTCTTTAGTTTTGTAAGGAATAAGCGCCTTGATGATCATTATAATCTCTACTATTGCACTGGCTAGTTTCTCTTATTTTATTCCAACTCCTCATTCTGTCAGTTTTCAGCTTTGACACAACAAAATAAAGTGTTTCTGTGTTGGGCAAACCAACTAATCACACACATAATTTTTATATTTAGCTCTAAACTCAGTTATAACTGGTATTTTAGAAGGTTAACTGCCATACATTCACCCTCTGGTCAATTCCTTTTTGTCAAATAAAGATTGACTCTAGAATACGGCACAGAAATACTGAGAAGAAAATGAGATAAAGATGGTTTACAACCTCTTATATTTACATCTCACCACCAAGCTGGTGTTAAGACTATGAACAATAATCTGAAAACATCTGACAATCAAGACATTTAACTGAGTTCATATTAATGAACATTAAGTGTCGATCATATGATAGGTCATGGGAATACAATGAAGAATGAACTCTGGGACTTCCCTGGTGGCACGGTGGTTAAGAATCTGCCTGCCAATGCTGGGGACGTGGGTTTGATCCCTGGTCCAGGAAGATCCCACATGCCGCAGAGCAACTAAGCCTGTGCGCCACAACTACTGAGCCTGTGCTCTAGAGCCTGCCTGCCACGACTACTGAGCAGGTGTGCTGCAACTACTGAAGCCTGCGTGCGTAGAGCCCATGCTCCGCAATAAGAGAAGCCACCGCAATGAGAAGCCCGCGCACCACGACTAAAGAAAGCCCGTGCGCAGCAACGAAGACCCAATGCAGCCAAGGGGGAAAAGAAAAAAAGAATGAACTCCCTCTTTAAGCTTTAAAATTTAAAGTCTCACAGTGAGGCAAACAATCAGAAAATGTCAATAAAATATGGTAAGCATTAGAATAGAGGCATGCACAGGGTGCTAGCGGACCACAGTGGAAGGGCACCTGGCCCAGTGTGGGAGTAGAGTAAAAGGCTCTTGAAGGAGACAGTAACTGACTTGTATCTTAAGAGTGAGGGGATGGGGGCGATCATATGCGAGGCAAGGAAAAGAACCAAGTATTTTAAACCTGTGAACTTTACTCTGAAGGATAGGACCAATGTCAACCTGGAGGCAATAACCTATTGTTAAGCTCCTCAGATTTGCAAATAAAAATCAAGATGGATGGAAAAGACTGCTAGAAACAGATACTCTGACAACTAGTGAAACGAGTGATACAATTCAATGAATCAAAAAGAAACAATAAGGTAGTTCATGGGACTGAAGTTGTGGGCTTGACAGGTTTGGGGTATATAGAGTAGCAGGGAACTGTATGTCCTGCAGAGACTATTATCCAACTTGACAGATGAAACTGGAGTTACGCTATTAAAGCCAGGAGTTGGATTCTCACTCTCACAAAAGGAGTCTGAAAAAGGCAGCAAAATACTATCTGGATTCTATGGCTTCTCCAGAGGTGGGAGGAAGCAGACACAGCCCTACAGCTAGTCCCTGGGTCAGACAGCTCTTAGCATGGTCATTGGTTTTACAATATTCCATTTTCCACAGAGCCTTGAGGTGCTACTTTAAGAGCTGGACTAGGGGCCCCTAAGGGTCCCTGGGAACCAAGTGAAGCAATCACAAAACTATTAGATGGAGAGAGTTATGTATTCAAGAGAAATTAAATTTCTACCAAGGTGAGCTTTTATCTAAAAATGCCAAAAAAAAAAAAAAGTAATGTTAAGTAAGCCATCCGAACAATTCAATTACAAGGAAATAAATTCATACAAGGAAAGGCAGATGGTGATACAATCTGATGAAACTGGGGATGCTTTTAGGGAGGTGAAAGAACAATGATCTAGAGTAGCAATGAGGAACAAAAACACCATTAATTCTACCTTCAGGTCAGAGATATAGGAGAAAAAAAAAAAAAAAACCCTAAATAACAGATTATATTATGTAATGTGACTATCTGGTGTTTGACATTAAACAAATAACACAAACATATAACTGTAAGCAGTCCCACAGAAGATGGGTATAATGTTCTGTAAGTATGGGTGTAACACAAGGGAACACAGTTAAATAGAGATTTCCATACCATATTTATAACTAAATGATATAACTTATGTAAAACACAGAATGCAAAAGGCACTTAAATATTAGTTTTGTCCTTTCCCTTCTCTAAAAATATCTGGTACTCTGTGATGCCAGAAAAAACAAATTTACAAAATATTACATATAAATAATTCTCTTAAACCAGTTATAATGCAATGTTATGAAAGAGATCATGACAATCTTTGGACTTTAACTTATATTAAAAATTTGAGAATAGAGCCAAGAAAGCATTGTTGCACGGCTAGTATTATCAACACTAGCCAAAACTAACAATAACCAAAAAAACCCCACAGAAGATAACGGTTTGAGAAGACTCACTCTTAAGTGAAGTGATACTGATGCTAAGATAACTTTTTCAAATCAATTCAAACCTGTACTGAACAGTAATATTATCAGAATAGCTTTAAACAATTAAGTTCTGTGCATAAGTAATCCCATCAGGGAGGGAGGGAGGGAGGAAGGAAGGAGGTCTGCCTACCCCAGATAGTATTTCCTGATCAAGGGATCTGTTTTCTCTTATATGGATTTCTCAAATAGGGTTAAGAGAGTTCAGTAAATTGGTTGAACAACTAATCCCACAGAGAATTTACAATGGTTTGATTCAACCTGGTAAAACACAGGGCTTTATATTCCACGTGCTGCTATTCTGATCATTAAAACACAAATCCTCCCCAGCTTTAAACTCGAAAAGGTTCACCATTACCTAAAAGATTAAGTATAACCCCCCAGGCATGGCATACAAATCCCTCTTTGACATACCTCTCCAGCCTCACTCACCTTTCATCACTTTCTGCCTTAAAATTCATAACAGCAGTACTTGTATTTATGTTCTTCCTTGTTCCTGTAACGCTACTTACATCACTGCTCCTTTGCTCATACTGCCCCCTCTGGTTGGAACACACTCCCTCTCTTTTCCCTGCCTTATTATTTATCCTTTAAGAGATATTTCAACGGTCAGTCCCCACCAGATACTTTTCCCGATAACTCAAGTCAGACTAAGTACCTTCCTGTGCTCCCACAGCATCTCTTGTCACAACTATTAAGTTCAACACTTTTTAAAAAATTACCTTACTGCTTTTGCCTATGACTGAGTAGGTAGCAGCAAACCTACACTCTAGCTGAGAACTAGAAAAGCTATTAACAACAGCAACAGAAAGGCATCAGAACTGCTAGGACAACCGGGCCTTGAGGAGCCAAGATTCTGGAGAGGAGGTAACAATAAGAGATGAGTCACCACTCTGCATAGCTTCCCCTTTCAGGCATCTGCCCATCCTGTGCGTATGGCAAGAGGTGTAAAGTACGAGCAAAGAACCAACAGAGCTTTTGGGAGTCTTACAAGGCAAGAGACAAAATTTGGAGACTTGAGGAGCCAAGAACCTAGTGGGAAGAGGGAGGGTCAGAGATCTGAATGTGACACTCAGCTGACTTTCCTCTTAATTCATTTTCTGAATGAAATTCTGAAGTTGGGAAGGACAAGGATCTCAGAGGCTAAGCAGAAAGCCTTTGAAAAGCAAGAATGAGTTCAGGAGGAGTTTAGCACCCTTCAGGAATAAGGGGCACTAGTAAACACTCCAAACTCTCAGCTGGAATCCTTGGCTACACTCTAGGAGTTGGGGGCAACCAGAGGTGATGAAGCCATACCCAACAGCAACCCAGCCTCCAACCAGCACAGTCCCTCAGTGGATTAAAGTGATTAACCTCCTCTTCAGTTTGCCCACCAGAGGGAAGACTGAACCATCCTGCAGAAAGACAGCATCTAGAGCCTCTACAATTTTTCATAATGTTCAGCAACCAATCAAAAATAACCAGGCATGACAAGACAAAGAACTAAGTGATCAAAAACCAAGAGGAAGAAAAGGGGCAACAAAAAGATCTCAGTCTTTGAGTTACCAGAAAAGGACTTAATACACAAGTAAATAGAGGATGGAAGACAGATGACAATTTTCAGGAGAGAAATGAAATCTATAAAAAAATCCAAAAGGGAAATTCTAGAAATGAAAAATATAACAACTCAAACTAAGAACCCAATACAGGACCTAACAACAAGCTAGGCAAGGGTGGACAGCTATGCTTTGAAGAAAATTTATAGCTCTAAATGAATATATTAAAAAAGAAGAAAACTGGAAAACCAATTATTTAAGCATCTATCTCAAGATAAAGAACAGCAAATTATATAAAGAAAGTAGACAGAAATAATGAAAAAAAGAGCAAAACTAAAAAAAAAAAAAAAGACATGTTATAATAGGGAAAATCAACAGAACTGAAAGACTGACAGACCTCTAGAAAGGGTGATTAAGAAAGAAAAAGCACGAATCAACTAAGAAATGAAAAAGGGAACATCACTATGGACCCTTTAGATGGTAAAAAGAGGATATGAGTAACTTTACACAAATAATTTGAAAATTTAGATGAAATGAATAAATTCCTCGAAAAACACAACTCACCAAAACTGAGATAAGATTTAAATGAAGACCTGATTAGCCTCATATTTACCAAAGAAATGGGACTGATTATTAAATACTTTCCCACAAATAAATCTGTAGGCCCCAGTGGCTCTGCAGTAAAACCTTCCAACATTTAAGAAGTAATATTAATCTAAACAAACTGAGAACACTGAAAAAAAAAAAAAAAAAAAAAGCAGGAACACTTCCCAACTCATTTTACAAAGCCAGCATAACTTTACCATGAAAACTTGACAAAGGCATTACAAACCAATCTGACCCATGACCACAGATGCAAAACGCCTAACCAAAATATTAACAAAATCCAATGATGTATAAAAATTCAACACCTATTCATGAAAAAAAATCTCTTAGCAAACTAAGGCAGAGAAAGGAATTTCTTAATCTAATAAAGATTAAGAAATATATAGCAAATATTATAGTTAATGGTGAAATACTGAAAACTTTCTCCTCAAATTCAGACTTCAGCAGTGTTCTGGAAACCCTAGCTAATTCTGTAAAACAAGAAATACAGAAAGTATAAGGACTGGAAAGAACTAAATAAAACCATGATTATTCACATTTGACATGACTGAGTATAATACACAGAAAATCTTAGAGACTCGGCAAACTATTAGTAAGTTAGTTTAGTATGGTCTATATAAAAATCTATTTTATTTCTATATACCAGCATATAGAAGCAAGCATGTAAAAAAAATTAAAAATTTAAAATACCATTTGTAATAGCCTCAACAAGACTCAAATACCAAGGAATAAACCTAAATCACCAAACGTTAAAAGAAACTGAAGACCATCTTTAAAGAAAAATGGAGAAATACTCTATGTCCATGAAATAGAAGACTCATATTATAAACATGTTAATTCTTCCCCAAATCAATCTACAGACCAAAACCCCACAATTTCTTTTTATTTTTCAAAAATTGACAACTATATTTAAAAATACATATGGAAGAACAAAGGGCTTAAAATAGACAAGACAATCTTAAAAAAAAGAACAAAGTTTATGCCACCAAAGGCTTATTATAATGCTACAATAACTGAGGCAGTGTGGTATTAAATAGAGGCAAACAGACCAATGATGAAAAAAGGGGCAAGAAACTAACCCACAAATGTATCTACTCATATACAGCAGTCACTTGATTAAAAACAAAAGCATTTATCACGGGGGGACTTCCCTGGTGGTTCAGTGGCTAAGACTCCACGCTCCCAATGCAGGGGGCCCGGGTTCGACCCCTGGTCAGGGAACTAGATTCCCCATGCCGCAACTAAAGATCCCACATGCCGCAACTAAAAGATCCCACGTGCCACAACAAGGATCCCGTAAGCAACAACGAATATCCCACGTGCCGCAACTAAGACCTGACACAGCCAAATAAATAAAGAAAAAAAAAGTACATTGCAGGGCAGTGGCGAAAAATGTCTTTCTAATAAATGATACTGGTTTTCCATATGGAGAAAAATTATTCTTGACTCCTCTTACTTCACACATACCAAAAAGGAAAAACAAAATCCTATCTTCATTACCTTGGATCAGGCAAACTTTTTTTTTAGTATCTTTATTGGAGTATAATTGCTTTACAATGTTGTGTTAGTTTCTGTTGTACAACAAAGTGAATCAGCTATATGAATACATATATCCCCGTATCTCCTCCATCTTGAGCCTCCCTCCTACCCTCCCTATCCCACCCCTCTAGGTCATCACAAAGCGTCGAACTGATCTCCCTGTGCTAGGCAGCAGCTTCCCACTAGCTATCTATTTTACATTTGGTAGTGCATATAGTCATGCTACTCTCTCATTTCGTCCCAGCTTCCCCTTCCCCCTGTGGTCCTCAAGTCCATTCTCTAAGTCTGCATCTTTATTCCTGCCCTGCCACTAGGTTCACCAGTACCGCTTTTTTAGGTTCCATATATGTACGTTAGCATACGGTATTTGTTTTTCCCTTTCTGACTTACTTTACTCTGTATGACAGACTCTAGGTCCATCCACCTCATTACAAATAACTCAATTTCATTCCTTTTTATGGCTGAGGGATATTCCACTTTATATATGTGCCACATCTTTATCCATTCATCTGTCGATGGACATTTAGGTTGCTTCCATGTCCTGGCTATTGTAAATAGTGCTGCTATGAACACTGTGATACATGTATCTTTTTGAATTATGGTTTTCTCCGGGTATATGCCCAGTAGTGGGACTGCTGGGTCATACAGTAGTTCTATTTTTAGTTTTTTAAGGAAGCTCCACACTGTTCTCCACAGTGGCTGTATCAACTTACATTCCCACCAACAGTGCAGAAGTGTTCCCTTTTCTCCACACCCTCTCCAGCATTTATTGTTTGTAGATTTCTTGTTGATGGCCATTCTTACTGGTGTGAGGTGATACCTCATTGTGGTTTTGATTTGCATTTCTCTAATGATTAGTGATGTTGAGCATCTTTTCATGTGTTTGTTGGCAATCTGTATGTCTACTTTGGAGAAATGTCTATTTAGGTCTTCTGCCCATTTTTGGATTCAGTTGTTTGTTTTTTTGATATTGAGCTGCATGAGCTGCTTATATATTTTGGAGATAATCCTTTGTCAGTTAGGCAAACATTTCTTTAAAAGGACTAAGCAAAAAAATTTTTCTGATAATTTGGTCATTAAAAATTAAGAACTTCTATTCATCAAAAGTCAACACAAATAGAGCTGAAGATATGTGTAATACACAGAGCCTGCAAAAGAACTCTTAACAATTTAAAAAGGAAGTCAATGGAACACAGGTGAAAGATTTGAACAGACATTTAACCAAGAAAGGATATCTAATGGCCAAATAAGCACATGAAAAGCTGCTGAATTTCATTAGTTATCAAGGAAATGCAAATGTGATACTATAACGCTCACCACGATAACTAAAATGAAAAAGACAGACAATACCAAGGGTTGACAAAGATGCAGAGCAACTTGGGACTTTCATACTCTGCCAAAAGGGGTAAAAAAAAAAAATGTGGTGTAAAAGTGGTATAACAACTTTGGTAAGTAACACAATTGGTGGTATCTGCTAAACCTGAGTATACACATATTCTAGGTTCTAGCAATTCTACCCCTAGGAATATACTCAACAGTAATGTGCACGTATGTTCAACAAAAGACAAGCACAAAAAAAGACTCTAACGACCATCAACAGCAGAATGGATAAATGAATTCATATGACGGAATACTACATGGAAATGAGAATTAAATTAACTATGGCTACATGAAGTACCATGGATGCATCTTACACCAAAGAAAATGATGAGCAAAGGAGGCCAGTACACACTTTATGATTACATATATAAATATAATTCAAAACAAGGAAAAACTAATCTGTGATATTAGGATAATGGTTTCTTTGTGGGGAGGGGATAGATGGTAGTAACTATAAGAGGACACAAGGAGGTGCTAGTAATGTGGTGGTTACACAGTGTTATTTTGTGAAAATTTATAGAGCTGTACACTTATGATCCGTATACATATACTTTAAGAAACTGTTTACTTAAGGAAAAGAAACAAAACCTATGGGCAAAATAGATTTATTTGTTTACCAAGTCTACAGATGGTACAAAAAGGACAAAGTCAATACATTACATAACAATCATAATTTTAAAGCCAGAAAAATGGGCATCAACAACTTGAAACTTAGGTAAGAATAAATATGAAACAGTGCACCTAAGTTAAAAATTTTAAAAGTACACCTAGGATAAGGGAAACTCTGCTTAAAAGTAGAGAAACAAAAACAACAAGGTTTTAAAAACAAGTTCAGTAGAAGCCAACAACATGACACTGCTGCCAAAGCATAAAAATTTTTTTTAATTTAGGGCTATATTAATGAAATTATCAAGCCAAGATAAAGTGAGGTAATAGTTTCACTTTATTGCTCATTAATGACAACTCAAATGTCACAATTTAAGAAACACAGTAAATTAAAGAGTATACGTAGAGAAAGAAAAACTGAGAGGCACAATCTTGTCAAATGAAAAATGGTTAAAGAACAAAGGATATTCAACCAGGAGAAGAGATGACTGCGAGCTTAACACCTGACTGTAAGTAGATAAAGGGCTATCATTTAAAATATAAAATGAATTTTTTCTGTACTGCTCCAGCGGAGAGAACTAGAACCAGTAAGTAGCCACTAGAAATAAGCAGTTTTCAGGTTCAATTCAGGAAAAACTTTCCAATAATTGATAGAGCTTTTCTACTGTGGAATGGACAAAGTATGCAAAGTAGAGGATCACTTATCCGTGATGTCAGGACTTTTTTTTTTATTTTGTGGTTAGACTAAATCAGTGTTTCCCAAACCTAACGCATATCAATAAAACTATGAAGTTTTTTTAAAATACAAATTCCATAGTTGTCACCACAAGCAACGTAGGTCTGGGAGGGGCCTGGAATATGTAAGAAGCCTCCTGGGTGATTCTCATACACCTAGTAGCCCAGTGGTTCAAGATCCTGTATTTGAAAACCACATAATTAGATGGCCTTTAAGGTTCCTTCTCAAAATTCTAATGGAAGTCATCTTTATATAAAGAGCTTGAGGCAAGGTTTACCTTTGTATATCAAAAGCACTCTGTACATCAAAATAAATTGAGAATATCTGAAAATACATGTCACTTTAACCAGTCTTTAATTTTTTTCCCCCAAATTTGTAACAAAATTGCTGTGTACTTGAAAATACTATTATTATGTAAAAGAACTCCTCTAACCTGGATGAATTATAAAGAAATGATAATCAGTGTTCATTTAACAAGTGTTTACTGTGAGCCTATTATATGCCAATAAACAAAAATGACAACTCTACCTCAATGGAACTCGGTCAAATCATCAGGGAATTAAAATATTGTGTGCTATCATACAGGAAGTATAGAGTGCTGGGGGAGCACATAGAAGGGGAGTGATAGGTGTAGAATATTCTTGCATGACCACTCTGTCCTAAACTGCAAGATAGGATAATGTAAATGACAAGAAAACTGTGAGAGAATGACCCTGAAGTAGAGTTTAGGTGAAGGAAGGGGTAGGAATAAGAAAACCAGAGGGAAAAAAGCTTAAAAATATTTTATTTTTCTGTTGTAACCAGCACCCCCCCAAAAAAAAAGAAAAGTGGAAAAAGATACATGTATGGTTTAGACGCTAAACTTTAGAGACAAGATTGTTTCTCTTATGCAAGGAGGAGTCAAGAAGGAGAGAAAACATGGTTAGAAGCAATATTGGAAAGGGAAGTAGAAAAGCCAGTCCCTGAGAGTCACAGAAGAAAAAAGAATTAGAACTAGAATAGAGAAGTGTCCCTGGGGTTATTCTGTCAAGTGGCTCAAGCCCCTATAGCTCTTTACTCCCATCTCTATCTTATCTCCTATACCCACCAGACCAAGCCCACACACATTTTACAAGAATTAAGTATGGCTTCCACCTGACATTACTAAAGGCAAAACCTTAAATAGATCCCTCTTATAAGTTCTGATAGTGTTCTGTTCTCTGGTCTAACATCTTAGTAATATTTGTTAAAATACCTATAATAATAGGCCAGATTAAGTGATAATATAGCAATATACTATAATCTTGGTAGAATATCACCTTCGAAGACCATGTTATAAAAGTATATCATTGTTGGTTGCATGCTGACTCAAGGAGATAGTAGGAGAAAAATGAAAGAAATGGTTCTAAAAGCAGCTGTAATAAAGCTTTGAGGCTTACTAGAATGTCAGAACGTAAGGGCAGGAATTTGTTTTTCTCACTGTTGTATCCCCAATGCTAGGACAGTGTTCAGAATATGGCAGATACTTAATAAACATTTACTGAATGAGTGAATCCCCAGTAATCTAAAAATCACACAAGCTTACAAAAATAAAAAATGAAAAACAAAGTATAATGGGAAGAGAACTGCCTCAGGTTCAAAATTATAACTCTACTACTTACTAGTTGAAGTCTTGAACAAATTGGGACTACTGCCTTTTTCAAAGGATTAAATGATATTAAATGTGATAGCACATGCAAATGCTCCTAGTATAAAAGGCATTCATTCAAGCTAACTAATCTTCAGTTCACTAAATGACAATTAGATAACAGTAAATGGAAAACATGTATTTCTTTAGCTTGTGGGAAAGAAGATAAAAGTAGGTTGGAATTAGAAAAAGCATTCAGATATCAATAACCTATGAGCAAAGATTAACCTAAACCAACACAGGAGGAGCTTAGATACTGTCATTTGCCTACACATACCAAAAATTTCTCGGCCACTACTTTTTATCCCAAACACAATGCTAGGTACTAGGGATAAAAAGATGTGTAAGACATGTTACATAGTAAACTTTTGGAATAGACAAATTTCATAGTTATTTGGAAAAAACAACTCTATATGAAATTTCTAAAAGGCATACAGCCAAGAGTAATTGAGAGGCCAGCTGCTGATTATCTCCCTAGAAGCTTTGAACATTGACCTTACATTAGTAGTTTAAGTGAATTCCTTATAAATATTCATGAAAGAGAAAGTTGTTGATCACTAAACACAAGGATTTGACTGTGTTCAGCCTCTGCGGCAAACTATGTATCTAGAAATAAAGAAGGCTTATTATTCTAAGTATTGTACTACAAGAAAAGAGAAGGGACATACCTAGCTCCCTAAAGGTGTAACTCAGATAAAACAAAACAAACAAAAACAGTTCATTTTTGTTTTGTTTCAGAATGAAACAAGGAGATGTTTCTCAAATAAACAGAGCATATCTTTAATGGTACATATTTCTCCAATACAGTGTCAAGGTGCAATTACATATGATAGTAGTACACTTAGTTCTAATAAAAGTCTCCTGTCTAGAGTAAAAAGAGAAATCATTACCTGATTTGTAGGCATTTTCAGCACCTTCACTTTCCACATCTGGGCTTCCCTGGAGATTGCCTTTTCCAACAGGAAAGACAATCTCTGGTTTTCCAAAGGCCCTGGAAACTTCATGATATCCTTTGGATCTGCCTGCCACCCAGCTTGATGCAGCTACCTATAAAATCAAATATAAAACAATGCTCTATATTTAATTATATACATAGTAACTGTAGCATTATATAAATATGTTGGTACTTATTAAGCAATTCATAAAACAAAATAAAAATGTTATGAGGCAATATAGGATTTTACAGCTCTTTAAGATATCATATATTAAAATGTTACCATAATCATCAGTTATCTAAAACATTCTCACTTTAAATCTGAAATTCAGTTGTAAAGAGAATAAAAACATGACCATATAATTGACAGAACCTTAGGACTTTGATCAAAACATATTATCACTGTGTCAAAAAATTTTAAGTCACAGGCTTTTTAGACTAGGAATTCTTAGAAGTAGTTGTCCCAAATATTTCTCTTAAAAATCTACACAGATAAGGGCTAAACCCTCTTTTCATTAAAAAAAAAAGTTACATCAATTACATTAAATCCCACCCATTTCTACTGAATCAGTATGAGACTATCCCCTCCTTTAAGTATGAAACCATCTTGAATTGTGCTCCCACTACAGTGTCCACTAGCTACACATGTAACCATTAAAATTAGAATTGAATAAAATTAAAATATAATTCCTCAGTCACACCAGCCCCACTTCAAGTGCTCAGCTGTCACATGTGGCCAGTGGATACTGCACTGGACAGTGCAGGAAAGGAACATTTTTATCAATGCAGTAAGTTCTACTGGACGATGCTGATCTAGAAAGCTCAACAGTAGAGTAACTGGCACTCTAAAATGAGCAGCAAGTCTAAAGAGCAACACAGTACAAGGCATCTCAGAGTCCGAGAGACGTTTCTATGTTTCTTAAAAAAAAGGGAAACTATAGAGGTTTGACTGTGTATGGAAAATTGGATTGAGAAGCTGCTGAAGAATGTGAAAAGACAACTAGATTGATGAAAGCTAAACAACTGAAAAGGTTATTAAATTCAGAAAAAAAGATTATGCAAGCAAATAAACATAATAATATACCACAATATTTACATAGCAATAATAATGAAAATACTGAATAGAAATTTCAACACAAACGCTGTAATAAAACTACACTGGTAGGATGAGGGGTGTTGGGAGAAGGTAGAATGAGAGCCTCATCTTTATAATTCAGAGGAAAACCATAAATAATATCTAAAACTTAAATATCAACAAAACAGCAATAGGTAAGTTACTTGAAAATATGATCTTAAATAACAAGAGAAATAGGTAAGAGCTGAGAGTGATTAACCTCTGGGGAATGAGAAAAGGGTGGAGAAGCCAAGCAGCAGGGGAATGTGGTTTTTCATTATAGACCTCATATAACTATTCCCTTTTTTCAACTCCGGACCTGTATTACATATATGCTTCAAATTCCAGGGATTCTTTTCAAAAAAATTCAATGTCTAGAATTAACATATGAAAAGTTCCTAATTTTTGATAAAAATTTAAAATTTGAAAAAACAAAAAATACAAACCTAATCTTCAATTTCCATGTTCCCTCTGCCCCAACTTCAGCTACTATCCTCTTTTCTATTTATCACCCCACACACTTCACTTACTATTCAACCTATTGCAAACTACCTCTGGTTAACTGGATTGTAATTTTTTTTCTTTTTGCTTCTTTAAACTCTTGGGTTTTTGCAATTTTTCTATATCAAGCATGAAGTGCTTTTCATACTAAGTAGAAAAAAGTTAAATAACTTAGAAAGTGGAAAATAATAACTATCCTGAAAGGTCCAACTCAAAGGTAATTTCTTCCAAGAACTATCTCCCCTAATAAATTATAAATTCCCTTGCAGTCATATCTACGAATATCATGTTTTTATTACTCACAGTGCCCATCGCACAGTATCCTGATGAAACAGAGACACAACCAAAGGCTCATTTCAACCCTCGGGGCCAAAACCAAAAAACCATAACCAAAACAAACAAACCCAAGTCTAATCTCTTTCACAGGTGAATTCTTCAAATGTTTAAAGGCTGCTATCATGCTCACCAGGTTCATCCACTGCATTGCTGAAAAACCATTCAAGAGTTTCTCACATGACATGATTTTTGCTCTTCTAAATTAGCACCAGTTTAATTATTAATGCAGTCTAAGATCATTAGCTATTTTTTTAGAGGCTACACCACATTATCAATTCAGATAAAATTAATGCTCAACTAAAACTCTTAAGACTTTCTAAGGTAACTCTTAGGTGAACTTCCCCTCCACCTGACCCACCTCACTTTGTATGGGTTTTTGGTACCTTTGGGGGGGGGGAGGGGCGTTACATCCTTGTTCAGGACCTTAAATGCATTTTTTCCTTAAAAAAAAGTCATCTTGTTAAATTCTATCTACTGTTACATTCTGCTTAGATGTTCTGAGATTCCAATTTTGTTGCATTGGTACTTTTCTCAAATTCTCCACAATTAGATAAACAAAGTCACTACAACTTCATCGAATGCAAACATAAATACCAACCTCACAAACAGTATAAACTAGATGTTCACCTGTCTAGACGTATTTAGAAGAAACACCTATATTGGATGGAGACTGAACTTCATAGGTTCTAAGAACTTCTTCTAAACCTAATTTTGGTCTGTAATTGATTAACTCCTGTCAAAACTTATTTATTTCATTCCTTTAGCTACTCTCAACAGGGTGGCTCACCAGGATCTGCCAGCCTTCTCAGCATACCCCAATGGGTGGCTGCCCCTAGTAATTACTCTTCCTTTACAATGATTCCTTTGAAGATTACTTTTAGGGTAGGATGGGTGGGGGACCTGAGAGGAACATATAGGATACAGTCATGTAAAGAAGTATAAGATCAGGTTCAAGGCATTCTTGTTCCTCAATCTTCTATAATTAAGGCCCTTAATAAGACTTTCAAATATTTAGATGATAGAACAACTTTTTTAAAACAAAGGAATCTGGGTCAAAGAAGAAATCATAAGGGAAATTAGAAAATACTTTGAGATGAATAAAAAAATCAAATGTACTAAAACTTACAGGAAACAATGAAATACTTGTAAATGCCTATATTAAAAAAGATCTCATATGTATAACTGAATCACTTTGCTATACACCTGAAACACAATACTGTAAATCAACTGTAATTCAATAAACAAGAAAAAAAAAAAGATCACAAGTCAACACTCTAACCTTCCACTTTAAGACACTGGAAGAAACAGACCAAACTATACCTAAAGCAAGCCAGAAGAAAGAAAATAATAAATATCATAGTGAAAATTAAGGAAGTAGAGAACAGAAAAATAGAGAAAAATCAATGAAACCAAAAAAGTTGGTTCTTTGAAAAGATCAACAAAATTGGCAAACCATTAGCTACACTGACCAAGGAAAAACAGAGATCAAGTACTAAAATCAGGAGTAAAGAGGGGACATTACTACCTATGTTACAGAAATAAAAAGGATCATAAAGAAATTTTTATTAACGATTGTATGCAAATAAATTGGACAACTTAGATGAAAAAGACAAACATCTAGAAACACACTATCAAAACTGACAACAGAAAAAGCTAAATAGTCATATACCAAGTACTAAAGAGACTGAATTAGTAAAGAAACTAGTGTCAAAGAAAAGCCCATGCCCCAGTGGCTTCGCTGGTGAATTTTACCAAACATTTACAGAAAAATTAATACAAACTCTTCACAAACTCTTCCAAAAACTAGAGGAGGAGGCCTTCTCATTTTATGAAGCCAGTTATTATCCTGCTACCAAAACCAAAGACAACAGCACAAAAACTACAGACAAGTATCTCTTAAATTACAGATGCAGAATTCCTCAACAAAATACTAGCAATCTGTATCTGAAAACATAAAAAAGGGACTATACACCATAACCAAGTGGGATTTAGCCCAGGAACACAAAGTTGGTTTAACATTCAGAAATCAATGTAACACACTGTATCAACAGAAGAAAAGAAAGCAATCATTCTTTGCTCACAATAGGGAAATGTAACAAAGGAAAAAAAAAAAAGTTCAAATTTCCTTAAACTTTAAAAAATGGGGTATAAATAATACAAGTGAGAAACAAAAAGGATGGAGGACACCCGTGGGGATGTTCCAGATTTTCCAAGCTACAGAAAAATAAAAGTGCAATACATTACCCTAGACTGGATCCTGTACTGCAGAGAAAAATGCTATAAAGGTCATTTTGGGGTCAACTGACATAATGAGAATTTGGACAGATTTGACAAAAGTAAATTATCAATTTAAAATTTACTAAAGTTGGTAACCTTACTGTGACTCTGTAAAAGAATATCCCTATTTTCAGGAAATACACACTGAAAAATTTAGGTGTAAAGGGCCATAATGAATGCTGTAGAGAGAGGGGGTGTAAGATGGGAGGGAAAGACACGATAAAACAAATGGAGTAAAAGGCTGAAAATAAGTGAATACAGGTAGTTTCTTTTTGAAATTATTTACAAGTTAACAACACAGAAAAAGCAAAACAAAAACAGAAACCATAATTTATGAGAAAATGTTCTACATTCCTTTTTTAAAATATATGATACAGTGGAGAAAGCGCTGGCTTGAATTCTACTTCTTTTACTAACAATCCACAAGCCTGCTTTCTAATGTTTTAAAAACAAATTATTTGAGCTAGATGAAAAATGAATCCTGCTAAGGAAAAAAACACAAACACTAAAAATATAACTTTACTGTTTTAAATAACAGAACTTTATAGTTTTATGTTGTTATTTTATGCCCACTAATGGTCACATTCAGAATTCTGAATGCTCAGATAGAAAAGTCTCTAGGAACTAAAAAACAAAAAGACTGTATTTTGGTTGGCATATTCCATAAACTTTGACCTTGAGCGTTTCACATTTCTCCTCCCATTCTTTCAATTGCTGCTTCTGCTTCTTCCTCTATGTGTATCAAATACCTTAATGTCTGAGTGAATAGTTTATAAAACACTTAATTGTACAGCATTAACTATGTTACAAATCAGCATACAGGGCCTCTTGCTCTTCTGAGGAAAAGTGCTGCACAGTGCTGGGTATACAACAGAAACAACTTCATTAACATGGAATTATTGTATTTATTATGTTCAAAACACCAACTCCATTAATAATTTTGTACTGGTGCTGACTTCCAGATCTTAGTTCCTCTTATAAAAAGAGGGATTTATTAATGTGACCATACAAAAACCTCATGTTCTATTATTATCTCCTTGACTTTACGCCCTTAACCTAATAATGAACTACAGGTACTTATTAATTCCAAAACACCCTGCTTTATCCCAATCTCCATGACTCTCCACATCCTGTTCTTTCAACTTGAAATGTCCTTCTCTAGCTTGCACTCTCCTTCCTACAGAGTTGTCATTTGCATCATATGTACTTGAACATAATTCTACTTTTGCATTTAATTGCTCCGTGAGAGCTGTCTATTTGTAGGCTGGTCTCTCCTACTAACCATGAGTTCCTTGATGGCAAACACTCTCCAGAGTTTAGCACTGTGCCAAATAAATAATAATAAGAGCTTACACTTGTTAAGTGCTTAACAACTAAAAACAATGAGTGCTTACTACTTGGCCAGGTATTGTTCAAAGTACTATGCCATATGAACTCCTCGAACACAAAGGAGGGTATAATTATTAAGTCTGTATTATTATCAAGCCCCCTTCAAAGATGAAGAAACATGGACAGAAAAATGAATACTTTCAGAATAAAACATGTACACACACTTTAAGCTTCCAATCTTGACCAAGAAACATTTTAGAGTTCCATTCTAAACTACTGACACTAGGATGTCACATTGCCACGTAAACTCACTCATCTCAGTTTAACTGCAAACCATCCCGGTGCACCTTCCCGACACACGCTGATTCTACTAGTCTGCTCTTCATTACTATTGAGAAACTTCTTCTAGTCCAGAAGCATAGAATCTCTGATGCGTCTGGTCCCAGACTAGCAAATCTGAATCCTGTCCCTTCTTCCTTAATCTATTTGTCCGTTCCCTTCTATTTCCTCTGCCACAAATGACCTGGAAAAGCCAGAAGCAGATAACGCTACTTTAATCTGTTCCGGGACAGAGACTGTATAGCACAGCCTGCCTGGGCTGGAATTCTGGCCACCGGGTTCTAGCTGTCCTCTAGTGGGAAAATTAATCTTATGGAGCCTCAGTTTCACTCACCCATAAAATGCTCCTGAACTACCTGCCCCGTGAAGATTCAATAAGTTGCAAACCACTTATAACGATGCCTCTCCGATAATAAACCTCAACAAGTGTTGTTATTAACATCCTAAAGCCACACTGCTGCTGCTCAAACGTTGAGTGTCTCCCACCGACAGAATAAAAGCTAAATACTTTAGCCTAACATTCAACGATCTCCAGTCTGATTCCATCCTGCCTCCGGAGCGATACCTTCCACTATTTTGCCGTCTAATTCTCAACTCCTAACAAAACGATCTGCAGTGGAACCTCTAGCTCGGCAGAGGGGGTTCTGCCCTCTTTTCAAATTTCCGGTATTATCTGCCCTACAGGGTGCAATTCAAAGCTCACCTCCTCTCCAGATTCCCCCGACTCACCCCAACCCCGGGAAACGTGCCCCTCCCCCGAGCTCCCGCAGCGGCTCACCCCATTCATCCGTCCTCCTCCCCCACCCCCGCCCGCTCTGCAATGTGAATGATGTTCCCGCGGGTCCCGCGGAGGCGTCGAGGTCTAGGGGCGGGGGTGTGTCCCCTTCTTTGTGTACCGCACAGGCTCGCGGACCCTAGAACGCGCATTAGGAGGCAGCTTGCTGTTGCTACAAGAAAGTTAGTCGCCGACGGGAAAACTGGCCCGAAAGGGAACCCAGCGGAGCCGTTTCCAAACTGGGCAGGTGCCTGAGTTGTAGGCGCCAGGAGACAAGAGGGGCGTCTGGGAGGTTTCCCGGAGGGGGCGGCGGGGGCGGGGCTCAGCCGAGGGGCGCGCGCCGGCGGCGCGGGGCTGCAGGGGGCTCGCGCGCGGGTCGCGGGGACGCGTGGAGCCCCCCCGTCCCCGCCCGCTCACCTTCTCCTCCTCTTCCTCCTCCTCCTCCTCCTCCCCGGCAGAGCTGTAGGCCTCACAGTGGTGACGAGGGGTCATCCGGGGGCCCGTTACCACCTCATTTTCCTCAGCGCGCGGCGACGGGGAGCGCGGGACGAGGACGGGGCCGACTGAGGAGGGAGAAGAGGGGGAACCGGGCCGGAGGGCGCGGGCGCTCGAGCGGGACGCACGGCTGCGGCCTGTGGGTCGGTCAGCGAATTAGTTCCATGACGCCCCCGGCCCTGAGGCCGCTGCCGGTCCCGCTCCTCCAACCGCAGCCGCTTGTGCCCGGGTGGGGAGGGGGTTCCCTCTCGCCATAGGGCGGCGGGGGCCGGGGAGAGGCGGGGGGTGAGACCGGCTCTGCCCCTGCCCGGGGGAAGCGCCTCCGAGGGGAAATGGTGAAAGGGGGGGAAAGGGGGAAAAGGAAAAAAAAAGGAAGGGGAAAGGGGGGGAAAAAAATAAGAAAAAACGAGACAGAGGCGCTGCCGCGTCCGCTCGCGGGGAAGGCTGGGGAAGGAGGGGAAGGGACAAAGAAGTGCCGGCTTCGTCGGCTCCGCCCTCGCGGACCGATTCCTAGACTCGCTCACTCCTTGTAAACAACACTGAACTGGCCTCTGGACCCTCTCCCGTTTTCCTCTCCGCTGCGATCTCCGTCCAGCGAACGTACAGCGAAGTCCGGCAAAAAGCTGGGCTGTTGGAAACGGGCTGGGAAAGTCTCTGGCATTGGGGTGGGAGGAGGGCTAAGAGAAGCTAAATGTGCGTGGACTCGTTTTCCTTGGAGGAGCGGAAGGGTTCCTCTTCCACTGCACGGTGACGTAAGCGCCTTCTGAGCTCGCTGGAAGAGGCGTGCGGTGGCCGGAGAGTGCGCTGCGCATGCGGCCCAGGGAAGAAAGAAGCAGCTGAGCGCTTAGCTTGGGGGTGGGGTCTTATAGGGATGCTCCTCTGGCCGAACAGAGCGCTACGTGGTTTTATCCAGCTTGTCTTTCTCTCTGGGGCTTGTAAAAGGATTTGTTGGAAAGGGCCGCGATCTGTTGCGTAAAGATCTTGCGTTCTTTGTTGACCTCGCAAAAAGTTCTGTGTTCTCTTCTTACCATTGACGTGTAAATAGAATTGCGGATTTTTTCGCTGCCACGTCGTGGGTGGAGGGAGATTCTAAAGCGCATTATAAATCGGGAAATTGCAGGGAGCATAGTCTCAAGCACCTTCTAAAACAGTAAATTATATTGCTGGCAGCAGGGAATCTGCTTTGTAATGCGCCAAGGGAATTCTATCCAGTTAACCAACACATCTGAGTATTTCCGAGTAGGTTTTATTACCAGGTCTTTAACGAGTGAGTGGTGACGTATAAATGTGTTTTATTTGGGGTTCCTTTACGGACCTATGGTAAACTTTGCTCATCTTTTAATCGTTTTAGTTATAAAAAGAAGAGTAGAATTACAAAAAGTTTTGAAAGAGAAGAAAACCCTCAAACTCAACCATTTACAGAAGTAGTTGATTTGTGTTTCCATTTGTATTTTATATGCCTATTTTAAGTCACTTAAATTTGTTTTAAGCTTATTCAGAGAGCCAGGGGCTAATAAACTCTAGCAAGCTGGAATTAACCAAGACAAATAGCTTCTACCTTCATGGAGTTCACAATCCAAACACTGAGCTAATTATCACTATCTAAAATCACCCAGTACGTTGATTTGCTTACTTGTACATTGTATTCTCTCCTTAGAATATAAGGTCTAGGATGGCAGGGATCTTGTATGTTTTATTTCACCCTGTATTCCTGCATGTAAGAGGCTCTCAATATTTTATTACTGACTGAATAAACAATTACCAGTATCAAAAGTATTAAGATGGAAAATTGCAGGCTGCTATGGAAACACTTAATCCTAGCCTAGTCAGGGATATCAGAGGAGGTTTTTGTGAGGAAGAGACATTTAAGGTGAGACTTGAAACCACTTGGACATAGAATTGGGGAAAGAGTGTTACAGGCAGAGGAAACAACAAGTGCAAAGACTCTGGAGCTGAGACATTCTAAAAATCTCGGAAAGGTAGTGTGGCTGGTCCTCAGAGAATTGAAGCCTGGGGCAGGGGTAGGTCCCTATGACAGAACCGGAAGGGAAGCCCAGGAAGGATTTTAAGTGGATCGTATTTTGCTTTTTTCACCTCACGTAGTCTTTCTTACGTGGGCTTTATTGCTACATGGTCTTCCTTCTATAATACATCGGCAACATTTTTTTGCACAATACCATTCACTGCAGGACCATGAAATTGCTTCTGATTTTCACTACTTTAAGAAGAATACCAATTCCATTCCCAGATATGTAGTCAAGAGAAATGTAAACCTGTCCACACAGAGATTTGTACATGACTGTTCATAACAGCATTATTCATAATGACCAAAAAGGTGAAACAACACGAGTGTAAGTCAAATGTGGTATATCTATAATATGGAATGTTATTTGGCCATAATAAGGAGGTACTGAAATATGGTGTAACATGAATGACCCATGAAAACAATGTGCAGTCCTTTGTGGCTGGCTTCTTTCACTTAGCATAATGATTCCATTTGTATGAAATGTCCAGAATAGGCAAATCTATCGATAGAAAGTAGATTAGTGGTTGCTTGAGACTGAGGATGGAGATGGGATTGGGGAATGATAGGTAAAAGTTTTGGTGTTCCTTTTTGATGAAACTATTTTACAATTGATTGTGGTGATGGTTGCAAACTAAATATACTAAAAACTATTGAATGGTACACATTAAATAGGTGAATTGTCTGAGAGGTCAGTACAGCTGTTACCAAAAAAAAGGGAGAAGGGGAAAAAACCAAAAAGAATACAATTAACATCTTCATGTGTAACCTTTTCTGGGTTATTCCTGGGTCCAACGGTATTTACACTTTTACAGCTTTTGATGAATACCCATTTGCCAAATTGCTTGGCAGAAGAGTTGAATCAATTAAGATGTAACCTGAGTATTTAAGAGTTCTCACTTCATTATATACTTACTCTTTTTGAAACTTAGTTTTAATAAAACTGTCTTACTGCCTGTGAGATTGCCAGTGACAATTTAATCTAGAATACTGTAAATATAATTACAAGTAATTAATTGGTGGGTAAGGAACTTGTTCCAGTTGTCCTAACAAAATATATGGACATTCTTTTTCTTTACTATTCATTCAAAGACCTTACTTTTAATCAACATCTCTTTTTTGTTAAAAACTGTAGTAGTTTTTTAAAAATTAAATGTAGTTGTAACAAATGGAAAGACTTTGAAATTCCCTGAGAAAATAAATAAGGCATATAAAGAAAACATTAAAATCCTTGTATTGGTAAGGAATTCATATTTTTTCATTAAAAAAATATTTTTTAGGAATATTTTGTCAAAAATAGTAAAAATTTTACTAAAATTTTAAAAATTAATTAACATTTAATAATATTTATTATTTAATTAATATTAATAATATTTATTATTTAATTAATATTAACAATATTTAATTAATAAAAATAGTAATTAATTATCTACTAATAAAATAATATTTATTATTTAATTAATAAAACTACCACCTTTCTATGTGGTATTTGAGAATAATAATAACTAAAATATATTGATTACTCACTGTGTACCAGGCATTGCACCAAGCACTTCTATTGCATTCTCTTCTGTTTATTCCTGCAGCACTCCTCTACTGTAGGTATTTTTGTTATCCGCATTTTTCAGAAGATAAAGAGGTAAAGTAAAAATAAACAACAACAAAAAGAGGTAAAGTAAATCCTCAAGACTGGTCACACAGCTTGGAGAGGCAGAGCCAGGATTCAAACCCAGTTTGTCTCACCCCAGAGCCTGATGTGCTTTTAGTCACTACCCTTTACTGCCTCACCCTGTGGGTATTACTGGCTTGCATGGAAGTCGTCGAACAAAAATACTCACCCTATGGTTATTTTTGGCTTGCCTTTAATCTTAGAACAAATATTCAAAAAAAAGTTTTTAGTGACTAGTTCATATTTGTGTTACTAGAGAGTTGATTTTTGCTTGAAAACAGGTTATTAAAATTTTCTTACACTTCTTTTATTTCATGACTAGAATATTGAATCTTGAAATATAACATGTCCTGCTTCAAACGCAGACTGAGGAAGCTGAGAAACTGTGCTCTCAGAATAAAAGCTCTGTTCTGAAATGCAATATAATGTAAAGTGAGACCCCTCCAGGAGTCTAAGACAACTGAAGGGAATCAAGTTGATGAACAAAGTGGTTTGCTATCTGTAGTCTTTTGAGAAAAGTAATTAGGGGCTTCCCTGGTGGCGCAGTGGTTGAGAATCTGCCTGCCAATGCAGGGGATCACGGGTTCGAGCCCTGGTCTGGGAAGATCCCACATGCCGCGGAGCAACTAGGCCCGTGAACCACAACTACTGAGCCTGAGCGTCTGGAGCCTGTGCTCCGCAACAAGAGAAGCCGCGATAGTGAGAGGCCCGCACATGGCGAATAAAAGCGGCCCCCGCTTGCCGCAACTAGAGAAAGCCCTCTCACAGAGACGAAGACCCAACACAGCCAAAAATAAATAAATAAATAAATAAAATAAATTTAAAAAGAAAGAAAAGTAATTAGAAATGGACTGCTTACCTTTTCATGAGCATAGAAGATAAGGTTATATTTAATCTCTAATGACAAAAATTTCTAGTCTCCTTTGTCTTAAATGAAATTTTAGGGTAATGTTCCCAGCAGACAATCTATGAAGGTACTATCTTGTAGGAGAAATACTAAGGCCTACAGGAACAAAGGAAGTGATTCATTGTCATTATAATCACTTACCTTTAGCATTTATGTACACTTAAGGATCCTTTTTACAGCTCCCAAAATACTTGTTTTCTTTAATCTCTACAGAGACAGAAAGTGAGAGGAGTAAGCCTGTCAAACAGACATTAAGAGAAAAGGAGTCCACATTCACCAAATAATATAAAGACCACCTACTTACTGTTTTTTTGTTGAAGTGTAGTTGATTCACAATGTTGGGTTAGTTTCAGGTGCACAGCAAAATGATTCAGTTATATGTAGATATATATTCTTTTTCAGGTTATTTTCCATTATATGTTATTACAAGATACTGAATATAGTTCCCTGTGCTATACAGAAGGTCCTTGTTTATTTTATACCTCCTACTTCCTATTAAGTGGGGAGAAGTGCTCAAATAAAAGTCAAAAATTCTAAAATAGGAAGCCACAAGCTGCTTTCCAGATTTTGACCAACTCTGAATAGAAACTGGCTTTATGTTTCTCATATTTAGGTGCTTATTTTGAAAGACTTCACTGGGAGGGATCATTGGTTGCATGCCTTATTAAAAGGACCCCCGGAGTCAGATAGGGGCCACTATTTGAAATTTGTAAATCAAAAAGGAACATTCTTTCCTTGTTCTTGGGAGGAAAAATACATAATTAAAATAACACCATTTTACTCTCACAAACTGTTTTGAATGCTGAACTACCAAATTTAGTAAATTTGGGAAAAAATACTTTTGTATATATTACATAATCAAACTACCAATACATTATATTTCTTGTCGAGCATTATGTGTATGTGGGAGGTGTGGAGAGACAGGTAAACATCTTCCAAAGTGTATTTTTAGTCTCATCACAACAAATGTTTACTGTAATCTTTATTTCTTCTCACTGAAGGAAAAGAATTATGTTTGGGGAATCGATTTAAATTATCCACAATCAGGGTTGCCAAGACTTCTTTCTCACATACATAAGCTGCTTCTATTACCAGACAGTGATTTAGTAAATATTTGAGACCCATTGGAATACTGGGGTAGGCACCATACGAGATTCTAAGAGTCATTCTACGAGTGGTCCTGTTTGTAAGAAACTTCCATTCATTCATTTCTTAATTCAACATTTACTAGCTGTGTGACCATGAGCAAGTTAACCAGCTTGTCTATAACTTGACCTCAGTTTCATCAACTGTAAAACAGGGGATAATAATAGTATATCTCCAAGGGTTTTATGAGGACTATATGGGATAATATTTATGAAAGGCTTGGACCAACGTGTGACGCATAGGGAACACTAATTGTTAGCTTAACTCTTGTAACCCTTTATGTGCCAGGCTTGAGTTTAATCTTTTTTTTTTCACTTAATACAGTTAAAAATGGCCCACCCTCTATCAGCTCCCAGCCTTGCACAAGGTAAGAAACAGAGAGGAGAAAGTCTCTGTGTTGGTCAGAAAAGGCTTTATAGACTTGAATGTGGCATTTATTATTTTCTGTTGAACAAATTACCTCAAAACTTAGCTGTGTAAAACAATAAGTATTTAGTATCTCACACGGTTTCTGAGGCTCAAGAACTGTGAGTACCTTAGCTGGGTGGTTCTAGTTCAGGATCTCTCATGAGGTTGCAATGAAGGTGTTGGCTAGAGCTGAAATCATGACGGGACTGGAGAATCTGCTTTCAAGTTCAGTCATGTGGCTGTAGGCAGGAGGCTTCAGTTCCTAGCCACTGGGTCTCTCCATAGGGCTGCTCATGACCAGGTGACTGGCTCCTCCATCACAAGTGATGAGAGAGAGTGGGAGAAGGAGACCAAGATGGAAGCTGCAGTCATTTTATAGCTTAATCTGTGACATGTTCTACTATCACTTCTGCTATATTCTATTTATTGAAGCAAGTCAATAAGTCCAACCTGTACTGAAAGGGAAGGGAATTAAACTTGAAGGGAACAGTATTAAAGAATTTGTGAACATATTTTTTATTTTTTTAATCTTTTTTTTTAAAATTATTTTTATCTTTGGCTACGTTGGGTCTTCGTTGCGTGCGAGCTTTCTCTAGTTGCAGAGAGCGGGGGCTACTCTTCGTTGCAGTGTGTGGGCTTCTCACTGCGGTGGCTTCTCTTGTTGTGGAGCACGGGCTCTAGGTGTGCTTCAGTAGTTGTGGCATGCGGGCTCAGTAGTTGTGGCTCACAGACTCTAGAGTGCAGGCTCAGTAGTTGTGGTGCACGGGCTTAGTTGCTCCACAGCATGTGAGATCTTCCTGGACCAGGGCTCGAACCTGTGTCCCCTGCATTAGCAGACAGATTCTTAACCACTGAGCCACCAGGGAAGTCCCATGAACACATTTTTAAAACCACTGCAGGTGTGGAAGGAAAAGTAAGGTTTTGCTAGGTAGACAGGAACAAATTTACGACAAGCAAGGGAGCAGCAGAAGCAAAAGAATAGAGATACTAGATTACATGCCATGTAATCTGCATGGCTAGAGAATTGAGGGGGTTGTTTTATTCCTATTTTTAAAATGAGGAAACTGAGGCTTAGAGAGGTAACTTTCCCGATGTATATTATACAGTTAGTAAATGGCAGAGCTGGGTCCTAAATCTATATAATTCTGATTATAGAATCCATGATCTTATTACTACCTGTACTGGGCAGGGTTCTCCAGAGAAACAGAACCAAGAGGATGCATCTATGTCTCCATCTCTACCTCTATATGGAGAAAGATGTTGAGAGAGAGAGATTTATTTTAAGAAATTGGCTCATGGTTGTAGAGGATTGGTAAGTCCAAAATCTGCAGAGGCTGGCATACTGCAACTTTATGGAAGGGTTGCAGTTCAAGTTCAAATGCAGTTTGCTGGCTGAATTCCTTCTTGCTCAGCCTTGGTTATGTTGAGACCTTCAGCTGGATGGATAAGGCCCGCCCACATTACAGAGGGTAATCAACTTTATCCAAAGTCCACCAATTAAAATGTTAAATCTCATCTAAAAAACACAAAAATACCCTTCACAGAAACATCCAGGGCTTCCCTGGTGGCGCAGTGGATAAGAATCTGCCTGCCAATGCAGGGGACACGGGTTCGAGCCCTGGTCCGGGATGATCCCACATGCTGCAGAGCAACTAAGCCTGTGCGCCACAACTACTGAGCCTGCGCTCTAGAGCCCGTGAGCCACAACTACTGAGCCCGCGTGCCACAACTACTGAAGCCCACGCACCTAGAGCCTGTGCTCCACAACAAGAGAAGCCACCGCAATGAGAAGCCCACGCACCACAACAAAGAGTAGCCCCCGCTCGCCGCAACTAGAGAAAGCCCGCGCACAGCAACAAAGACCCAAAGCAGCCAAAAATAAATAAATAAATAAATAAATTAAAAAAAAAAAAAAAGAAACATCCAAAATAATTGTTTACCAGGTATCTGGGTACCATGGCTCAGCCAAGATCATACATGAAATTAACACATGAAATTATACTACCCTCTACAATAGTGACAACTTGGGGACCAGACTGCAAACAGCCCTGAATGTCATACTAAGCAGTTAGTTGGACTTATGAAAATTAACGAGTGGCTCTGTCTGAGAGACATGACCTTGAACAAGTGATATTGGATGGGGTGTTCCAATAGAATATTGTAATTCCTTTAGGAAATGTATCTTGGAATATTTGTCTATCATGCTTGATCTTCAGTCCTGTTTTGACAAATGACAAATATGGTTTTTATTAACATTATATTTTTTCCTTTCAATACTTTCCTTTTCAGGCCATATATTTTTAGTAATTAGCCTTTCACATATTTTGAAATGATGACTTTCATCTCAAAAATATTTTTCTCTATTATTTATTCTCCCCTATTTGGAGCTTTTCTCTTAACTTTTTCATTCACTTTGATGCTTTATTTCAAGGTTTCCTTTTAGTCATGCCTCCTACGAGAATGAAACGTGAAATTAGGGAAGAAGACAAAAATATGGGTGCAAACTAAAGAACCCAGTTTGTACATCAGCTGGACTGGGTGATTCCAAAGGTATAAATATTGTTCAAGTATCATTTCTTTGCTGACTGTGAATAAGATAAGCTGTTTCAAACTTGCTGCTGGAGATATTTCTCTTTGTAACTAACATAGAGCAGGAAACTCAACTTTTTTTGTGGAGCCTCAGAATTCAAAATTGCACTGGTCCCAACCTGTTCTTTTGACCCACTCCAGTCTGGGTCCCCACTGAGGACATGACACAGATAAGGGGTGGGCTGGAGAGTGTTGTGAGGACACCTGAAAGTGATGTGGAGTATAAATCTATGGAAACACCCTACCAGGAGAGAACAGGGAGCAAAATCTAGAAAACCAGTAGAGCAAAAGGTACAACAAGTTGGACAGGAAAGCAGAACTGGACTTTCAGAATAAATAGGGGTTGAGACCTGCTGGTAAAGCATAAAACAAGGTTAGAGAGTTTGGGAGCTAAAGTTTGGGCTATGGATTTAGCCCATTTTCAGCTTTCCTTCTTAAGAACAGCATGATATAATTTGTGAGCTTGAAAACATGGGGAGGGGTAGATAACACCACTAGATGGTTTGGTGAATTCTAGCAGATGAGCAGATTTTGTTTGAGTGAAGAAGACAACACCATTCAAAGGAGAAGCTAGTTTCCTAAAAAAGGAACATTTAATGCATCAGTGCTCTTCTGTGTTCCTTTCTCTCTCTCCCCTATCTCCTGTTGCTATACTGATCATTCTACAAGCTCAATCAAGTGTGATTTCCATCTTTAGTGCTATGAAAAAAAGGACTTCATTAATAGCATGAAAGAACAAATAAAGGTTTTACCAAAATTAGTTTCTTTTATTTTCTAACATATCAACACAAATATTATGTCAATGATATAGTGGAGGTTTTGATAGTTTATTTATCTTTCTATCTTTAATAAAATTATACCTAAACCATCTTGGAAAAATAGTTTTCTTATTTTACCTTGTAAGATTGCCAGTGGAGGTATACTTATAAATTCTCTAAGTAATCCATTCCAAAGGAAAAGTCTCCTTTTAATTGTGTTCCTTTACGTATTTCAGAAAGCTATTCTTAATATGTTGCTCATTTGAACTGTGTGATAGTGGAAACTAAGACCCAAAGATCTGACCATATGAAATACTCTTTGGATCAACCCAGCTAATTTTGACATAAATCTTAGAAAATGATCTGCTAATTTTGACTTAAATCGTATTTATACTTATAACCACTTGCATTTTAAAGTGAAAAAATACATACCCGAAATCCACTACTCTAAAGTATAAGATAATTTCCATTCCTGAATCCAAAATGTCTTCTGAATGCTTAAGGATAATGTTGGGTAAGGAGGAAAGATAATGCTGGAGAAATATGGTGAGAGAAATCAAACTTTATGCTGAAGAAACTGCAGTTTTCTGTGAACCTTCCCTGCCTCCCACAATAACAGATCTCCTCCTTCAGACCTCTCAGAGAGGCCCACTGATCAGTTTTTACAGGTCCATTGAAACTTGGGCTCCTGACCACTATCAGGAATTTACAATCTACATATAAATAGGTAATGAATATTAAAAGATTAATTTGAATGCCAAGTCAGTTTTTTTTTCAACCAGAAAATTGTTGAATATAGAACAGACTTCCTTTGACAGCTACTCCTGCATACATTATAATATATGTACCATATTCCTTACTGTAGAAAGTTACAGTTAAGGTCATAGAAACTGAATCTTGTCCATATAAAAAAACAAGGCTATCAATGTTACTAATAGTATTGCTTTTATATTTATACATATATCTTGTATGTATAAGTATCTTGCTCTTTGCCTTTAAAATATATTACTGCTTTAGTTTTTAAAACTGTTCAAAAGCCAAGGAGTTATTCACTAAGTTCTCATTCGTCACTAAATTCAAATTGAATTTATAAAATGATAGTGTCAGAGAGCGTATGTTGATTTTTATAAGTTTGATATACACTAAACAAAGGAAGCAAGACAAAATGCAATTTCCTATGCTAACAATGCCAGGATCCTTTATCATACTAAATACTAAAATTATCCCTAATGTTAGGAGTTAGATTAGAGTAAAAACCAACAATAGGAAAGGTTTTCAAAAGATTCTTTTGAGTAGAGGGCCTTTTTTGTATTGAGTCAACAATTTTACATTAAAAAGTTCAGTAAAAAACCAAAAACCAAAAACAAACAAAAAATTAAGTGAAGTGTGCTGTAATCAGTACATATCCCCAGCTTCCACAGCAGCTTGAGGGGGTAACCGAAGGGGTAAGTGTCATGACAATATTGCTGGCTCTGAGCTCCCCCTGTGTAATTGCAGGCACTCCAATTCTCCCAGCACTCCAAGTTCTTCTTTTCCCTTGGCAGGTCCTAGAAGAGTTAACTTGATCTCTTTGCCAGTCTTTAAAAGAATCCCATCTTTTTGTCTCTGCCTGGTTGCTTTGGCACAGCTGCCCTGCTGGCTCTTCAGGTGTCTACTGACTTCGGCATGACACATGGGGGTCACTGCCTCACAGTTTGTACTTAAAATCATCCCTTCCCAGTGGCTGATTGATGTTGGATTAGGTCCCTTGCGATCAACATCTATGTTGTTATAGGTAAAGGGGGAGTGAAGTGAAGAAGGGGCCCTCTCTCTGCTGGTGCTACAGTCCTTTCAATGAGTTTGTAAGTAGGGTGGTCTTGCTTTCTATTTTTATAGAGCTCACTATGTTGACACATTTCCTTATGGTTCTTAGTTCTAGGGCTCTCGTCAACTTCTGTGGATACTGAATCCGGTAATATTAAATGTGACATTACTTCATCAACCCCTAAAATGTCTTGACACTTTAACTTGTAGCTATTCAGGTGAGTTCCCTACCCACTCTGGGTCACCCCAAAGAAATGAGGGGGCAGCCTCTGTCCCTCCTCTGCTCCCTTCCTGTGGAGACCACTCTTGGGTTCCAAAGTATTCTCTCTATCTGAAGGCCCGGTAGAGCCTCTGGTGGCCCTACTTTCTAATGTACGTAAGTAAAGACAGCCCCCATGTTAAATGTAACTTTTACTTTTTAAGAGAAAAATTCACTTTCTGTCGACAAAGAAGTAGAAACATAAAATTCTATTTACAATAAACATAATTATTCATTCATAGACTTATTAATATAAATAGTACTATGACTTTTCATTTAATATTATGGTTAGTTAAGACAAAGATGAAGAAAAAGCATTGTATCTGAAGATTACATTTTTTTTCACTTTCATAATTCTAATTGACTTTTTAATTTTAAAATTAAATTTGAAATCAGTCTTTATTATTCAATTTTCTAAGTTTTTCTTTTTCTTATCAGAAACATTTTTGTGTATAATTTTGTAAATACAACATATTTGAATTTAGTTAGATGGAACAACTCAGTTCTTCAGAGTTAACTGGGTTCTTATAAACTGTTATTTACTATCATTCCATAGCTTCTTTTGTCAAGCCTCTTTTCTAAATAAGACCCTCAGAGAAGCTCCTGGGAAGAATTATTTCCTGGGATGAAGTATCTTGGCCAGAGCAACATCTTTCCAGGTTGTATTTGCTGGTAAGTCAATGAAATTATGTCTTTTCAGTAGAGTCTCTGTTTCTTCTTCCACGAGTAGGCATTTTAAAAAGTGAATTTTAAGTAACTTTCAAATTCTTTGAGACTCAGAGTGCAATCAATTTTCAAAGGCACATTTAAACACGACATGGTACATTGTATGGTACAGACCGATGCTGGCGTCAGTTGGTTTTGCCAGCCACGGTTACTAGTAAAAGCTGGAGTTATGTGAGACTCTATCTGACTCAATAAACAAAGAGCCAAGTGTTTACTGAGCATCAGCTGTCTACAAGGCCTCGGAATGAATTGAAATATCAAGCTGACCACAAAACCAGGAGAAAATATTACAAAAACGAGTATGCCTTTTGGGAAATATGCAGTAATGGTAATTTTATGGGAAAATTGGGAACAACTATACAAATATTTTGTGCAACAAAATTAGAAGTTTCTGTATACGTCTGGAATGAAATCATCCAGGAAGTCACAGAGCTCTTAATTTGGAGGACATTTTTGATCTGGTCCTACATTGGATTAGGCTTGTACTTACTATTCTTCAGGCTTGGAGTAGACCAGATGAAAGAAAGCAAATGCCCCAAAACTCACAGGCTAGTCTACCATTTTTCAGCGGTCTGGTGTGAAATTTTTCTGACATAAGTAAAACAAATACTTCCTATTGCTTTTCTAATAACTAGAACCTTGGCCTTTAGGCTTTACTAGATTGCAGAGTTTTGGAGATTCCCAAATTATTTCTTCCCCTAAGGAAAAATCAAAACACTATCATCATCAGGAAACTCTGTCTCTTGTCAGCTATTTTGTGCTTTTATTCTCATTTCCTTATTCTCCTTATTTAGTCATATTGAACTTACAGTTGTATATCTCATCACACTTTTCACAAATATTCTTAGGAAATACTTAGAGTTCCCATTTTCCTAAGTATTCTTAAACACTCTTTTATTCTAAGATCCTGCTGAGAGCTTAGTGGATCTGTCTCACTGCCCAGACCTCTGTTTACTGCCCTTGTTTATTGCCCTGCATAGGTTCACTGTGCAGTGGGATGTCTATCACCTCTCTACAAATATGCTGTGCTCTTCTCCTAGATTTGTGTCAGGTTCCAATATATGTGGAGAGAATCACCTGAAAGGTCTGCATAATGATGACCTTATTTAGGATACTGGCTAGGCTGTTGAAACAACAGACTCAAAAATACAGTCACCAAAGTGGTGGCCCTATAGTATAGAGCCTTGTCTATCTTGTTGCTTTCCCATCCGTAGGGAGTTGGCTTCATTTTTGTGTCTGAGAATAGCTAGCTCACCACCCCTCCTGATGCCAGCCCGTTTGGAGGGAAAGGAGGGAAGGAAGCACCTAACCCCGAAGTTGCATACAACACTTCTGCTTACATTCTATTTCCTATGCAGTCTTTAGCTATATTTGGATCCAGGTTAAAGTATTATTAGTAGTATGGGAGATAAAGGGTATTGAGAAGACAATTAGCAAACTCTGCCCCACACTCATATGCTCTAGATCTCTTAAAATATTGTTTTTAAAAAGCAACGGCTAGCATTTGGTGTTTTGGCTGATGCATAACTTCCATCTTAGTTCCCTTGATATTCTTACTAGTATTTGGAGCAGGGGCAGGGGGGCGGAGGTAGTAAGTAAAAAGTAAAGAAAAATTTTTTGATCTGATCTCAATCCACTGTGCCATGGTCATACCTATGCTGACTTCCCTGCAAAAAGTGTAACCTCTGTACTGCCACAAAGAGCCAGATTATCACTCTTTAGTCACCATACTTTGAATGTACATTAACTCTATAACATATTAAAGATATAACCAATGCAAGTAAGACTATGAAGCTGAATGTGCCCCTTTGCTAATGTAGCTAAAATCTCCATACATTTGAATGCCCTTCACTTTCCTTTTTGTAGGTATAGAGTCTTCCGGTTCGGGGTCCTCATCATCCTAGCTGCATGCCCTGTTGACCCTCAACCTTCTGCTTCTTTGATGCCCACCAGGCTGAGCTTCAACACTCTATTTGCATCCCACAGGAAGCCTGAAGTCTTTAGCGCGTTCCACAGGATGTGCACTTCCTTCCTTAACTACTCTAAAAACTGCGGCTGATGAGTACACCATGTCTCCATTAGGGATCTCTGCTGAAGGGAACAGAAATTCCCTCAACTCAGCATTATGAGTATAGGTGGAAAGGATATTTATTGGGAAGTAGAAAGTCACCCAACGGCTACTCTTCCTGGGATCAGATGATCTCTCATCTCTGCTTCTCTGTGTGTGTCCACTTGCTCCTCCTCCTCTATCCCATCCATTTCTGATGTCTCCAAAGCTTTTTGAGGTTCACTTCCCCACAGTTCTCACCTGAGGCTTTGATTTGTCACAGCCTCATGTCTGCACCGTTGTTCCCACTGCTGAGAACTCCTCTGCACAATACGAACAGCTTCAATCTCTGTATTTTGGCTCAACTTCTGAAATGAGAACATCTAACTGACTCAGCCTGAATCAGGTGTTTACTCCTGCTTTCCTGGTTGTGGCTAAGAAAGTGGAGTCACCTGAAACAATCATGACCAAAGCAAAGAAGGCAGATTGTCTAAGAATGGATTGTGAGTGGAAAGATGACCAATATACCTAGAAAGACATAATCTTTTTTATATTTTTAACCCAAGTCCAAATTTGGGCCGAACAGAGTCAGTCCTGCGATGATGTGAGAGTTAAACATCTGGTTAGTTGTGAAATATCATCTGACCAAATACTGTACCACAACTGGTACCAGGGGGTGATCCCTCAAAGGGTACTATAGGTCAGCTGCTCCCCTGACCAGATAACTTGCTGCCTGTTGCCTTCATGCACTCATGTTCAAGAATTGGCAGCTGTAGACTCTTATAAATTGGTATCAACTTCTGGAAATGTGGAGCACTTAAATCCCTGGATTATTTCTTATTTTGGATATTGCTTCTTCATATCTCCTTTTGAAATCTTCCATGTTTTCCACCATGTTCCTTTAAATTATATATGGGTACCATTTAGAAACACAGAAGTATATATTACAGATTTATCTACAGCAGGAATAGATTGAGGTTTCTGTGGGGCTTGAAGTTTATACAGTTTTAGAGACTTTTTTTGAAGAAAAAATATAAAATTATCAAGGCAAAATTAAGTATGAAATTGATCCTCTATTTCAAATGACAAAAAAAACCCCACAACAGGTATCTTTTAAATAAATGGTTCTTAAATTTCATTGGGCATAAAATATGGTAATTTTATTAAAATACAGATTTCTAGACAAAGATGCCCATTCTCACTATTTTTATTCAACATAGTACTGGAAATCCTAGACAGAGCAATTTGGTAAGCAAAAGAAATAAAAGGCATCCAAATCAGAAAGGAAGAAGTAAGATGGTCTCTGTTTGCAGATGACATAATATTACATATAGAAAACCCTAAAGACTCCACCAAAAAACCCTGTTGGAACTGATAAATAAATTCAGTAAAGTTGCAAGATACAAAATCAATATACAAAAGTCAGTTGCATTTCTATATACTAAAAATGAACTCTTAGAAAGAGAAATTAACAATCCCATTTATGATAGCATCAAAAAGAACAAGATATTTAGGAATAAATTTAACCAAGGAGTGAAAGAGCTATACACTGAAAACTGTAAAACATTGATGAAAAAAATTGAAGAAGACACAAAGAAATGGAAAGATATTTTGTGTTCATGGATTGAAATAATTAATATTGTTTAAATGTCCATACTACTCAAAGTGATCTACAAATTCAATGCAATCCCTATCGAAATTCCAATGGCATTTTTCACAGAAATAGAATAAAGAGTACTAAAATTTGTATGGAACCACAAAAGACCCCAAATAGCCAAAGCAATTTTGAGAAAAAAGGACAAAGCTTGGAGGCCTCACCTGTTCTGATTTCAAACTACATTACAAAGCTATAGTAATTAAAACAGTATGGTATTGGCGTAAAGACAGACATGTAGATCAATGGAACAGAATGGAAAGCCCATAAATAAACCCATGCATATTTGGTTAATTAATTTTTTAAAAAATTTTATTTATTTTTGGCTGCATTGGGTTTTCATTGCTGTGTGTGGGCTTTCTCTAGTTGTGGCAAGCAGGGGCTGCTCTTCATTGTGGTGCATGGGCTTCTCATTGTGGTGGCTTCTCTTGTTGTGGAGCATGGGCCCTAGGCGCGTGGGCTTCAGTAGTTGTGGCGTGCAGGCTCAGTAGTTGTGGCTCACGGGCTTAGTTGCTCTGTGGCATGTGGGATCTTCCTGGACCAGGGCTCAAACCCGTGTCACTTGCACTGGCAGGTGGATTCCTAACCACTGCGCCAGCAAGGAAGTCCCTGGTTAATTAATTTTTGACAAAGGCACCAAGAATTTACAACGGGAAAAGAATATTTCTTTAATAAATGGTGTTGGGAAAACTGGATAGCCACATGCAAAAGAGTGAAACTGGACCCCTATCTTAAACCACACACAAAAACCAACTCAAGGGCTTCCCTGATGGCGCAGTGGTTGAGAATCTGTCTGCTAATGCAGGGGACGCGCGTTCGAGCCCTGGTCTGGGAGGATCCCACAGACCGTGGAGCAACTGGGCCCGTGAGCCACAACTACTGAGCCTGCGTATCTGGAGCCTGTGCTCCGCAACAAGAGAGGCCGCGATAGTGAAGAGGGTCGTGCACCGCGATGAGGAGTGGCCCCCGCTCGCCGCAACTAGAGAAAGCCCTCGCACAGAAACGAAGACCCAACACAGCCAAAAATAAATATATAAATAAATAAAAGATTACTATTAAAAACAACAACAACAACAACAACTCAAAATGGATTAAAAACTTGAATGTAAGACCTGAAACTGTAAAACTTTTAGAAGAAAACATAGGGGGAAAACTCCTTGACATTGGTCTTGGCAATGATTTTTTGAATTTGACACCAAAAGCAAAGGCAAAAAAAGCAAAAATTAACAAGTGGGACTACATCAAACTAAAAAGTTTCTGCACAGCAAAAGAAACCACCAGCAAGATGAAAAGGCAACCTACAGAATGGAAGAAAATATTTGCAAAACACATATCCATAAGGGATTAATATCCAAAATATACAAAGAACTCAACTCAATGGCATAAAACCCCCAAATAGCCCAATTAAAAAAAGGGCAAAGGACCCAAATAGACATTTTTCCAAAGAAGAGCTACAAATGACCCACAGGTGCATGAAAAGATGTTCAGCATCACTAATCATCTGGGAAATGCAAATCAAAACCACAATGAGATATCACCTCACACCTGTTAGGATATCTATTATCAAAAAGACGAGATAACAAATGCTGGTGAGGATGTGGAGAAAAGGGAACACTTGTACACTGTTGGTGGGAATGTAGATTGGTACAGCCACTATAGAAAGCAAAAATGGAGGTTCCTCAAGAAATTAAAAATAGAACTTCCATATCCAGCAATCCTACTTCTGGGTATATATGCAAAGGAAATATAATCGTTATCCTGAAGAGATATGTGTACTCCCATGTTCATTACAGCAATATTCACAATAGCCAAGGTATGGAAACAACCTAAGTGTCCATCAAGAGATGGTGGATAAGGAAAATGTGACACACACACACACACACACACACACACACACACGCAATGGAATACTATTCAGCCTTTAAAAAAGAAGGAAATCCTGCCTTTTGTGACAACATGGATGAACCTGGAGGAAATTATGCTAAGTGGTATAAATCAGATAAAGACAAATACTGCATAGTATCACTTATTTGTGGAATCTAAAACAAAATTCGAACCCATAGAAACAGAGAGTAGAATGGTGGTCGCCAGGGGCTGCAGTATGGGGGAATTGGGGAGAGTTTGGTAAAAGGGTACAAACTTTCAGTTATAAGATGAATAAGGCTTGAGGATCTAATGTATAACATGGTCACTATGGTTGATAATACTGTATTGTGTAATTAAAATTTGCCAAGGTAGTAGAACTTAAATGTTTTCACCTCTCCTCCGCCCCCAGAAAAAAGGTAAATATGTGAGGTGATGGATGTGTTAATTAACTTGAGTGTAGGAATCTTTTCACAATGTACACATATATCAAATCAAGTTGTGCACTTTTAATATATTACAATTTTATTTGTCAGTTATACCTCAATTAAGCTAGAAAAAACCCCACACATGTTAAAAAAGATGGAGAGTGCGACTCACTTGCTACACTGAGAGACAAAAAACAGAAAACAGGTTCCTGGGTCCACTCCTGACTTACTAAATCAGAATTTCTGAGGTGAGATCCTCAAAATTTCTGAGGTGAGGATGCATGTTAGCACCTGCATCCTCAGGTAGTCTGAAGACCATATTTTGAGATGAATGAAATGACTACTGTAGTGAATTAAATAAGATTTTAATGATATATTTTTGTGTGTGCATTTACTAGGAATTTCAATTATTATTGCTGTATGAAAGAAAGAATACAAATTTTGTATACAAGGTTTGATGGGAATTCATCCTAAGCTTATATTTTTATTTAGCTGTTTTATAACCAGAAAGAATAAGCCAATGAAGAGAAGGAAAATCAAAAGCTGAAAAAGATAATAATGAATATCATAATATTTCATAGGATATTTACATTATTTGGAGGAGAAAATGCCCCAAGGATGTCATTTTTCCATATCAAAGTAAGAAGTAAACATATGAATACTAAATGTAACTTATAAAAAATGAGACTAATTAAAAAAAATTACTCCAAATATTACTATGATGATTGTATTTTATGAAATAAGTGTTTCACAAAGTGGTTATGTACCTGTATAATGCATACACACACACAGAGCAATTTACTAATAGTGTAAATAAACTTCGGTTAATCTCATGAGTTAAGAACACTTTTGTGAGTGAATTAATGGTCTTATCACATTAACTGATTTTTAATATGCATAAAGTTCAAAACATATATATCTGAAGAGATCACCTACATATTTATTATTATATTATAACTGATAGAAAAATATCAGTTAATGGAATTTACTGAATTAAATTGCAGAACTAATTTGACCGCCTAAACTGTAGTACTCAAGCACAATCTCTGTAGAATTCATATTTACAATTAAAACATTCTCGTGTTCAGGAAAAAAAAAATAGCCTGACTTTATAGCTTCAGGGAGATACAATACTGTTAAGTAAATTTAGGGGACTTTCAGAGGTAGCAAAATGAGATGGGGAAAACTATAGAATTATCACACTTTTCTGATAATTAGAGCTCAAACTCTTGGGACATAGCTGCATAATTTCTACCCCAAAGACTGGTTCCTTCCTGGCCCTTGAAAATAAAGGGCAGAGCTATCAGTTGGGAATCAGAAAACAGATTCTAAGAGGGTGGTGGGGCATAGGTCAGCCAAGGATACAGAGTTCTCTAGAACGGGAGCTTTCTTATTTATTTTAGACAGAAAACTTTCTACCTCCAAATGGAAAAAAAGGAAAAAAATCATTCTTACTTTATAAAAAACGTTTCTCTCTGCCGGAACATTAGGAGACAACTGAGCCACCCAAGCCCTGAGGCTCTGCGGGTCATTTGCAAAGTTCACCTTCTTAATCTGCTCTCCGTGCCTCCCTGGCCCTGGGCCAGACCCAGCTTCTCAGTCCTGCCTTTGTGCTAAGGACAAAAGCGAGTTCGGAGCCTAGGCTGCTTTCTCCAGTGAAACTGTCTACCTACTCCAGGTAAGTCAGGGAGTCCCAGGAGAATCCTTGGAACACAAAAAGCATATTGTGCCTGATGAATGCAGCCCTGTTGCAGGCCTGCTTCAGAACCTGTCATTAGACAATACCATAGCTCTCAGCTGCCTGGAAAGGTTCCTGCATGAGTTTTAAAGCTGTAACGTGATTTACAACCTTATTAATTTCAGTTGCAAACTTGAGCACATACAGAGTGCTCTATTTAAACCATGAATAAGCCTGCACTACACTGAGTGGGGTTGTGTCCGTTTGCACAGCTGCACTTTGCCATAGCGTTGTCAAGTTCCACTCTAGACTTTCAAACAAAAATTTCCAAAGGTAGTGCCTCTGCTTGCAAAGCCTATTTGGACAGTACCCATATATTTGCCACTGTCGCTTTTAAAATTGGTTTCCAATAGAGTTTGAGGCCCCGGATCTAGAGTAATCTGATTTGTCTTCTAAGACATAGAAACTGAAGCACGAGGCAGCCTTCATACAGAGAAGGGTTTCTCAGCTTCAGCACTATTGATGTTTTGGGCCGAGTAGTTCTTTGTGAAAGAGTTGTCTTGTGCATTGAAGGATGTTTAGCAGTCTCTGGTTTCCTCGAGGCCTCAAGCATGCTAAATGTAGCCCAGGCAAGCAGTCAACAATAGTTTTATTTCCACCTTCAAGCAGTAAGAGCTGACCTCTGGCCCCTTCCCTTCAATGGAGGGCTTTGAGCCCATTTTCCCTTTAGGAGCTCTAACCAATCATTGCCAACTTCCATCCTGAGCTCTCAGCAGGCCAGGAACTTCAACTTGCTGCTTTACATTTCTGCCTTTTATTCCATTCTGTGAAGTACCCCATATCCTTCTAATGAATTCATTTTACACTATTGATTTTTTCCCCCAATTCAGTAAATAGCAGCCCTATTCTTCCAGTTGCTCAGACCAGAAACTTTGGAGTCATCGTTGACTCTTTTTTTTTTTTTTTTTTCCACATCCTGTGTCACTCAGTGTCCCGGCAGGATACGGATAGCACACTAAAAGCGGTATCTGAGAAAAATTCAATGGATTATTTACAAATGTGCGGTCAGGTTAAGGGAAAGTAATAAGCAATGGTGACGCACCCAAGGGGGAGTCACAGTGGGAAGCCATGACTGCCCAAGGCTGGAAGGAGGCAGGGGTGAGAAGGGTTTACCAGAACCGGCAAGAGCTGTGGTCATAGAAGATGGCTGCCAAACTGTAGCCTGGCAGGGCAGGCGCCAGGAGAATAAATATTTCTGTCTTGTTCTCCTCCTGCTCTCCAATTTCCTTTCAGTTCATTTCACTGTCTGAACCCAACCAAAGGAGGACAGGAGATTCCAGATGTGTGGTCTGCGGAGGTCAGATTTCCAGTCCCCGGGAAGGAGTAGAGGGTGGATCCGAAGGGGCAATCAGAATCCCTGTGTGCCCTCATCAGCAAATCTGTCAGCTCTGCCTTGAAATACATCCAGAAGCCAACTCTCACTCTCTACTTCCCTTATTACCTTCCTAGTCCAAGCGGCTGTTTCTCACCGGGACAACTGTATTAGCTTCTATCCCTTTACCAGCTTAATTTTTTTACAGCATTTATGACCCCCTAAAATATTATGCATGGTTTGTTTATTTGCTTATAGTCTGTCTCTCTCCACTAGAGTGTAAATTCCATGAAATCACAGACTTAATCTGTTTTGTTAACCGCTATGAAATTCCTTATACATTGTAGGCAGTCAATAAATATTTAATTAATTAATTAATACTTAAGTTGATCTGATTTGGTTTCTGTTGCTTATTATTTCCAAAGAACTTTAGATGATTTCAGGGTGTACACCCCTGAACGTAATGTAAAAACAAAATGTAATCTCATTTTGTTTTTAAAAAAAATTTTTTTTGTGTGCATATAAAAAAGAATGGGAGTATCTTCAAAAATTTTAGAAGTGATTACCATTAGAGAGTAGGATTTGGGGTAGTTTTTATTTTCTTTTTTGAATTTAACATTTCTGAAATTTTCTACAATGACTACATAGGATCCTTGTTATAAGATAAAAGTACCTTTATTTTATTTTAAAATTTAAAAAAAATATTTTTTTGAAGTATAGTTGATTTACAATGTTCTGTTAATTTCTTCTGTAAGTACCTTTATTTTAAAGTACTGACCAGCATCAACCAGATCTTCTAGAGAAGCTTGGCAGTTCTTTTTCATCCCCTGGCTCCCCGTCCCTGTTCCGACAGTGGCACTGCCAAATCTTCCCCACTCTTTTTTTTTTTTTTTTTAACATCTTTATTGGAGTATAATTGCTTTGCAATGGTGTGTCAGTTTCTGCTTTAGAACAAAGTGAATCAGTTATACATATACATATGTTCCCATATCTCTTCCCTCTTGCATGTCCCTCCCTCCCACCCTCCCTATCCCACCCCTCTAGGTGGTCACAAAGCACAGAGCTGATCTCGCTGTGCTATGCGGTTGCTTCCCACTAGCGATCGAGTTTACGTTTGGTAAGCAGTCATGCTGGATCCACTTCCCACGGTATCTATCCTGCTCTGTGCAGTAGGAAGCTTATCCATGAGATTGTAACAATCCGGCCCCCTGGCCCTCTAGCTTCCAGCTTGGTTCAGCTAATGGCTTTACCTGAAATCTAGAGGGCAAGAGGAGAGTGAGGTCAGGCCACTTATTCCCCCAGCTCCCCCCTTACCAGTTCCTGCAGGTTGGCTATGTCCCTTTACCTAAAGGCCACAGCTCCTGCCAAGTGGTCCTCTCCAAACAGCTTTCTCTGGGTCCCAGTAACTGCCCCCTCCTCTCTCTTCTCCAGGCCCAGGGATGGTAATAGTTTTCCCAACTGCTAGCCCTGGAGTAACGCACCATCCCTTTTTCTTCCTAATCCTTGCTCACAACTCTATAAACTCTCCTCAGATTGCCCAATTCAAGAATTTCATATCTTTTCTTCCAAGGTCCCAACTAAGCACTCAACTCCATCTTCTTCCATCATTCTCAGCAAATGACCTTGCCTCATTCTTTATTTTTTGCTGAGAAGGTCTTCTTGTATTAGCTTTCTTTGCATTCCTCACATGGCCATTCATCATCACGTTACTAAAAGTCTATATAATGGCCTGCTCTCGTGCCTAATTTTGCCTTTCAGAGTACATAGCATATCTTGCTCATAGCAGGGCTCTACCCTGTCTTCCTCTTGCCTCTGAGAACATTTTTCCTTCATTGGCTCTTCTACTTTCTTCCATAATTTAACTCTGGATGTTCCCAATGTGTCAAACCTTGGTTTTGCCCCATGACATAATTTTTTTAAAGAGGAAAGTTTATCTATTTTTACTATTTTAATTAGTTTTATTCGGATAATATTTTAAATGTATACTTGCTGTCTTAGTCATTTAACTAAACTCCAATCCTTTATCTCTTCAATCAGATTAGATATTTTCCATGGATTTCCAATTATCTCCTCCTCCTCAAATCCAGTATCATTTCATTCCCCTCAATTAGATTTTCTCCCACTGTCTGTATTTTTTCCAATGGAATCTACATTTCTTGAGCTCAAGAGTTTAAAACACTGAAGTTATTTTTTAATGCCTCCATTTTCTGTGCCCCTCAACTGCAATTACTTTGTGAATTCTATAATTTTTTTCCTTAAACTCATTTCTCAGAGTTACTTATTTCCATTCTCATTGTTGTAATCAAAAAAATTTTTTTAACTATAGGCCAAGATTATTTCAGTAGTCACCTAACCTGTCAAGTTCCAGGTTCCCCCATTCCTACAGAAGGATTAAGATTTCTAGAATATTGCTAATATCATGTGGTTCTAGAATGTGGCTCCCATTAATAATATTCAATAATTACGACATTAACCACAAATATATACTGAGTAGTTGCTCTGTGCTGACTGCTACACTAAGTTCTTTTTTACATGGATTAATTATTTTAATCCTCAGAAGAGTCTTGTAAATATTCAATTGTACAATTGGAAGATTTTTTTTCCTACAAGTCAAATTTATTAGATTTGTCCACAGTCCGCAACGGTGATATTCTTGCTGGTCTTGCCATTCCTGGGCCGCAAGTACTCTATGACTCCCCAAATATTCATGTCCTCTCTCACCTTGCCAAAGACCGCATGCTTGCCATCCAACTGCTCAGTCTTGGCAGTGCAGATGAAAACCTGGTAATCGTTTGTGTTGGATCCAGCACTTGCCATGGACAAGGTGCCAGGACTGGTATGACTCAGGATGAAACTCTCATCAAATTTCTCCCCAGAGATGGACTTGCCACCAGTGCCATTATGGCGTGTGAAGTCATCACCCTGGCACATAAATCCCGGAATAATTCTGTGAAAACGGGAAGCTTTACAACCAAATCCTTTCTCCCCGGTGCTCAGAGCACAAAATTTTCTGCTGTCTTTGGAAATTTGTCTGCAAACAGCTCATAGGATATGTGGCCCGAGGGCCCACCATCCATGGCCATCAGCTCTGGGGTGGTGGTGTCTTCAAGGCCAGAAGAATTTTAGAACATTTAAGAAACTCCCAGATTACCCAGCTACTGGTGGTTTTCTGGAATGCAAACTCCACATGAAACCGGAAGTCACGCTCTTCGTCTTTTTTTCCATGCTATCCAAATCCCTCAACATGACTTCCAAAATGCTCTGCAAATTGCCCCCACCCTTCCAATCCAATATCAGCCTTTGTTTCTCTCTACATTATACTGAGAGTGAGTTCACTAATGCACCATACACACACTATGTTCATTGCAGGTTTTTTTGCCTTGACTTTTGCACCTATATCTTTTTTCCTGTTGTCAGATCAAATTCTCTTTTTGAGTTAAGGTCTGGCTCCAGACCACAATGAAGTCTTCAAGAATGCTACAATACACATGGATCTTTCTTTTCTCAGAGCCTCTAAGACCACTTACTGTCTGTACCATTACTTTCATATTCAATCAGGAAGTACTTTGATTTATATTTTACTGCTATCTGTACAATTGCTATTTATTCACCCCAGAAAAAAAACACTGAGCCCTTATTATTTTCCAGGCACTGTGTAAATGCTGAGAATACAAAGGTGGGTAAGATTCAGTCTCTGAAAGAGTTTTATCCAGGGAGGCAACATGTATGCAAACTAAAATATTACAGTACACTCTGTCTGATAAGTGATAATATTGGAAGGATATATTGCATAATGGTTTAGTACATGAGTTTTGGAATTGCCCAGGTCTGGGTACATTTTCCAGCTCTGCTCCTCAATAGCTAAATGAGAATTACACAACCTAAGCTTCTGTTTCCTCATTTGCAAAATGGAGATACTAATTGTAGTAGCCACTAATTGTAGTAGCCACTTATTAAGTTTTTTAAGAATTATGTAAAGAATTTTATAAAGTATATAAGGTATATAAAGTATAAAGCATATAAAGTATAAGGTAATTAGAACAGTGCTTGAAAGTTTATAACTATTTATCCCTATCCCCCTCCAAAAAGGAATTTGCATGTATTCTATACATTTTCTTCAGTGGGAATAGAGAAGATGGAGAGAATAACTGTGCCAGGGTTGTCAGGAAAAGCTTAGGAAAAAGGGTAGAATTTGAATAGGGTCTTGAAGGATGAGAAGGAATTTGCCAGGTTATTCTGATTTGGTTATACTGTAGGAAGAATGTAGAGACAGTCTTGTGAAAAGAATCTGGAAAAGTCTTGTGAAAGAAATCTGGGAAGATAACACAGGCAGATTGTAAAGGGCATTAGGTCTATGCAAAGGTATTTGTACACCACCTTCTTGACTAGCAGTTCCCAAAGGCTTTGGTGTTGTGCCAGAGATTTCCAAAACCATAGGCTCACCAAATAATATCTGTCTCTTAAAAAAGCATAGCGACTCAGACATGTCAACATATTTTAAGGTATTTCTGAAGTTATAGTGACTCTTTGGCACTTTATGCTCTATTAATTAGTGAGTCCTAAAAGAATTACTATAGACCCTATGCTAGTTATTAATTTATTGTCTCTCAACTCCAAATTCACCCTTCATAGCCTGCTCCATGAAAATGGATCTGAATCTCTTAAACATTTTCCCTTTGCCTCTGGCACAATGTTAAGCTTTGTAGAGAGCCCTAGAGAGACATTTCAGGAGAAAGGGGCATGAATCACTCTGGCTATTCCATTGAGAATGAATTGTGGAGGAAGGACTGATTGTATTTGCAGAAGACCAGTTCATTTGTTTATTTGCCCTTTGATTTAACAAAGATTTATGAGAATCTACTCACTGTCAGGCAATGAGGATTGTTGGACAAAGAAGACACAGTCCCTGTCTCAAGACGCTCGGAGGGGAAGAGAGTTGAGTACATTAATGACAATAAGGAGTGCGCTCTGTAAGAGCCAGAGAAGCTCCAGATGCTGCGAGAGCTGGAGGGGCAGCTAATCACACTGAGAAGAGAGAACCATATTCTAGGGGAAACTTTTGAATCAAATCTTGAAGGAAAATAAAACATTCAGGTGCATAAAGGGACGAAATATGGTCTAGCTAAATTGAACTACACTGTGTAGGGTGTGAGAACATTGACAAAACAGTTGAGCATTGGGATGGGTGCCTGGTGGGTTGGTGACAGATGAAGTTAGAGAAGTTGGACCCAGATTATGGAAGGTCTACTAGGCTATTTGATATTTAGATTGTTTCTATATTTAAAACTTTTTTATTTGGCAGCAATCTCAAGTTTAGAGAAAAGTTGAAAGAACAGAACAAATAACTTTTTTTTCCCGAATCATTTGAGAATAAGTTGCCAACATGATGCTTAATCCTCTTGTCTCCCTAAATGCCTTAGTGTGTGTTATCCACAAACAAGGACGTTTTCCATAATACAATCACCAAAATTAGGAAAGCAATGTTGATCCACTACTACTCTCTAATCCTCAGAACTTATTCATGTTTCAGTAGTTGTTCCAATAATTTTTTTTATAGTAAAAGATCTAGTCCAGAATAAATCATTGTGCTTAGTCGTCATGTCTCTTTAGTTTCCTTCAATCTGGAACAGCTCCTCACCCTTCCCTTGATTTTCATTTCCTTGATCCTTTTGAAGATTACAAGTTAGTTATTCTGTAAAATGTTCCTCCGTGTGGGTTTGTTAGATCTTTCCTCGTAATTGGATTCAAGTCATGTGTCTTTGGTATGTGTATTCCAGAAACAATGCTGTGTTCTTCTCATTGTATCCTATCAGATGACGCATGATTTCAATTTGTCCCATCAATGGTGATGTTAACTTAGATCACTTTATTAAGGTGGTGTCTGCCAGGCTTTTCCAGCGCATGGTTACATCTTTTTTCCCCCTTATAAATAGTAAATATTTTGTAGGGAGATACTTGAAGACTATTTAAATAGTCATTCCTTTTCAAGCAGTCAATTTATCCGTTTGTTTATATCATCTGAATGAGTATGACTCATTCTATTTTAGTCAATGACTTATGTGTCCTTTAGAAATGTTCCCATTACTCTCTGAACCCACCCTTACTTTCTGGCGCAAGGTGCTCCAGCTTTATTGTACATTCCCTGCCCCAGCACTGGAATCATCTATTTCTCTGAAGAGCCCTGGTTCCTTTTAGTGGAGAAGAATATTTAGAAACCAACATCTATGCACTAGTGGGCTCCTTGCTGTAGGGGTGACACTGCCCCCAAACCCTCATAACAGACATATGTACATATACATACACGTGTTTATACCTGCGTTTATGTTCATTTTTTATATCTATTTTTTTATATTGAAAGCCATGAGTTTACACCAATATCCCCAATTCTAAGCCAATATCTCACTCTTATTTTCTCCCTTTATATAACTGTAACTGGTTTCTGTAGAAGTGAGAAACCTGGCTCCCTTCACCTCAATATATTTACTTACTTGACCAATCCCCTATATGTAACTGTTTCCCCTAATGGCCACCACACTCTCACCCCTGCAAATGCCCTCCTCACCTTGCTTGAGCTATGACACCCTGCTCTGGGCTACCCCTCTACCCTTCCACAGAGGCTCTCCTCTTACTGCTGGGGCTCCTGCATCCTGAGTTGAGTCAATCCCCTGCAGAGACACTTTTCTCCAGTGGTGCTCTGCCATCCCACACAGGCTACCATGGCTCTCCCCCCACTCACCTACGGGGACACCTACTTTGCAGAGCCCCAATCTAATGGGTTTGGGGTTGAATTGCTCAAGAAGTGAACAACTGAATGGAAGAGAGAAAGAAGGAAAGGGGAAAAGAAAGAGAAGAGCATTCCTATCTTTTAACAAATATATTATCAATAACATTCCCTTTTTGTGCTTGAATCTCTATCATTAATTCAAACTATTTTCTGGGATCGATTCCCAGAAATGGAATTACTGGGTCAAGTGTTATAAAGGAAATGACTTGTCTTAATTTTTACTCCCACCAGCAGTACATGACAGTGTCTATTTTATCCTAGACAGCTTTGGGTATTAGATCTAGTTTTTAAAGAATTTTTTGTTAACTTTATATGAAAGTAATGTATTGTTCTATTTTCTTTGCTAGTGAACATTTTCCCATTTGTTTATTTAGTCATTTTTAGCTTCTCTTTCATAAATTATCATTTTCATGACCATTTTAGAATTTTAGTATTTTTCTTAGGTCGGTATATTTATTAATGATATTAACGCTTAGTCATAGTCATTGCAAGAAAGATTAGTTTTTAAACCATAACTGGCTTCCTCTGGCCACCCTCTACATTTGTACTTATCTTTCTCTGCTGCCAACTAATTTCTTCTCAGGTAAATACAAACTAAGGGTTATACATAAAATTAGAAAAATAAACAGCCTGTCATAAAGCCATTCAAATGTATGGTGTACTTTTTGAAAACAAACTCTTATTTTTAGATCATTTTTATCTTTTTTACTCACTACTAGTTTGAAAGATTTATCTAATTCTCTCAGTTTTCTTCACTTCATGTAATTTGAGGCTACGTTAGTAATGCTAGATTAAAGCATGAAGTGAATTTTTCATCTTATATCTCTTTTATCTCTAATATTGCTTTTTAATCTTAAAGTATACTTTAATGTAGTGACACCAGCTTTTGGGGGGTTGGTATTTGCATGCTATAACATTTTCAACCTTTTATTTTCAATCTCTTAGTATCCTTATATTTTAGGTGTGTCTTCTGTTGTGAGTCAGGATCCTGGCAGGAAATAAAAAGGCAGCGCACTCAAAATGTTAACTGAAGAGAGTTTAATGAAGAAATTCTTTATAAAGGTGTGGGCAGCATTAAGGGAACCAATAAAAGATGGTGAAATACTCATGTACTAAAAACAGGGAGAAGCGTGTATACCCTAGCACTGAATGGTCAAAGAAAGGGAAGAGTGTTACTGGAACCCAATATAAACTGTTGCTGGGAGAGGGGGCACCTGCAGGACCAGTGGTCTTAAGTAGAGATAACACAATCACTGAAAAACTCAGGCCCAGCAGGGAGGGAACCTAGGGGAACTGATACCCCTATTTTCTCCTCCTGCCTTGTGATCTATTGCCCCTATCTGCTATTGGCCAAACCCAACCAGAAGTTAGAGAGCAAAAGATCTCAGGGGATGCAGGGCTTAGAGCTGGGCCCAGAGCCAGGCAGAGAAGAGTAGGGAAGAGCCAGCACACATGTAAACAGCTCATAGCTGGATTTTGTTGTTGTTATCCAGTCTGATAGGTTTTTTTTTTTTTTTTAAATGGAGCATTTAGCCCATTTATTTACATTTGTTAGATTACTAGGGTAATTTAGTTCTAAGATATTATTTTATGTCTCCCATTTTATATTTTTTTCTCCTGTCATGACTATTTTTCATTATCTGAGTAATTTTTCTTGTTTTATTCATTCCATTTGTATTATTTTAGTGGTTACTTTAGAAATTTATCATGTAGTATCTTTTTTTTTTTTTAAGAAATTTATTTATTTTTGGTTGCATTGGGTCTTCATTGCTGCACGTGCGCTTTCTTCAGTTACAGAGAGCGGTGCGCGGGCTTCTCATTGCGGTGGTTTCTCTTGTTGCGGAGCACGGACTCTAGGCGCGCAGGCTTCAGTAGTTGTGGCTCACGGGCTTAGTTGCTCCGCAGCATGTGGGATCTTCCCGGACCAGGGCTCGAACCCGTGTCCCCTGCATTGGCAGGAGGATTCTTAACCACTGCGCCACCAGGGAAGCCCTATCATGTAGCATCTTTAACTTCTCCTAAATAAGAGGAGGATCTTCGAAACACCTTTGGTCTTGATTATTCCCTCCTGATTTACGTGCAATTGTTGGGTATTTTTAACTCAATAAGATATTATTGCTATTGTTTTATATGTAAATATATTTATATATGATATAAATATATATTTATAATATATAGTCAATATTTATTTAGATTTACCTACTTTCTTTGCTCACCGTTCATCCTTGCATCTTAGACTTTCCATCTCAAATCACTTTCCTTCTTTCAATCTTTTGGAACATCCTCTGTTGAGATCTATTGGTGATAAACTCTTTCTGCATTTTCTTGTTTTTGAAAATGTCTTTGTTTCATCTTCATTATTGAACGATATTTTTTTCCGGGTATATAATTTTAGGATGACATCTTTGAAGATATCTACTGCCTTAGGGCTTTCATATATTTGTTGAGAAGTCTGACGTCAGCATAATTGTTACTCCTTGGAAGGATAGACTTTTAAATATTTTCTTTGTTTCTGGATTGCTGCACTATGTGTCTAGGTGTGGATTTCCTCTTATATATCCTGCTTGGGATTCATGGATAATTCTAAAACTGTCAGCTGATATCTTTTTCATTGGTTCATAAAAATTATCAGATCTTTTCTCTTCAAATATTGCTTCTACCTCATTCTCTCTCTCCTCTCGTTTTTCAACTCTAGTAGGTATTAGAACTTTTCCTCTACTCTCCATGTTGTTTAATCTCTATTTCATATTTGCTGTCACTTTGACTCTCTGTGCTGTAATCTACATAATTTCTTCAGATCTATAGTCCAGTTCATGACTTTTTTTCTTTAATGTGGCTGATCTGCTGTTTAGCTTGTCAATTGAGTTTCAAATTTTATTTCTTATATTTTTATTGTTAGAAATTCTTGCTGGTTCTTTTTCAAATCTGCGTGGTCAATTTTAGAGTCATTTCTTCCATATTCATATTTTTAAACCTTTATTCCTTTGGACATATTAAGCATAGTTATTTTATTTTCTGTGTTTCATAATTCCAATATCTGAAGGTTTGTGAGTCTGGTTCTTCTGTTGGTTATTTTTGCTGGCTCTTGCGTAAAATGCCTTCTTTCTTTATGAATTTTATGTATTTTGTGATTCTTGTACTGCTATTCTTTGAAACTTTATCTGGTGAAAAACTTTGAAACCTGAGTTGAAAAAATGCTCTTCCAGAAAGAATTTGCCTATGCTTCTGGATGGTGGATTGTGGGTTCCAAACATGGCAACCACAATATCCCCCATTCCACATGCGTTTCTTACAATGTGGCTTTGACAATCCTCCCATGGGGAAGCGGGGTCTTTGTTCTTGCTCCTTGAATCTGGGAGGGCTCATTAACTCTATGTGACTTCCAAGGCTGGGAGATAAAAGGCAACACAGTTTAACCCTACTTCTCTTCAGATGGTTTGGGCTTGGAAGCAGCCCCCATGCTGTGAGAAAGCCCATGCAGCCACATAGAAAGGTCATATGTAGGTATTCTCACCAATAGCCTCAGCTGAAGTCCTAGACAACAGCTTGTATCAACCACCAGACCTGCGGGTAAACTGGCTTACAGGTAATTATAGCTTCCAGCCCCTGAGTCACCTCCCGGTCTTCAAGTCTTCTCAGATAGCCACCAGATACCTTGGAGCAAAGATAAGTTGTCCCTGTTTTGCACTTTCCAAATTCTTGACCCACAGAATCCATGAGTATAATAACATTCCTGCAGTTTTATGATACCGAGTTGGAGGGAGTGTGGATTTTTGTCCAGCAGTCAATAACCAGAACACTTCTGCCAGATACCTGGGGGCAAGACCAATCTAAGACTACTTTAAATTAAATTCTAAGCTTTAGGGGTTTGGGGGCAACAAAAGTAGCATAAATTCAGGCTACAAACCTGCTTGAGGCTGGTTTATAACTATGAATGATTAGGAGGAATATTCTTCCCTCTACCTAATGCCATGGTTCAAGAGTGACAGTTTTCCTTGTGGTCCCATGATTTGGTGGCATGAGTAGGGGATGGGCTTATTTCTAGCTCACCCTTATACTGAGTGTTTATCCCTTTGGTTTTGGGGGGCTCTAATTAGATTCCTCACTTTGGGTAGGTCTTGGGTTTCATCTCCTGTTCTCTGCTCCCCGCAAATTAAAGAAAAACAAAAACGAAAACAAAAAAACTTAAGGTGCTTAAGGTCACCGGATTTTGACAAGTACCCTCAAAGTGAAACCAGTTTCACTGCTTTGTTTATTTATCAAGGTTCCCATTTTAACTTGGTTTTGGTCTTTGTGTATATCTTTTTTTCCCCTCTAGGCTCGTTGATGCATTTGAAAAGATGCTTTGTATATTATAAATGGAATTTTTGGTGTTTTCAGCAGGTGGCTTGGTCAGGACCCTGTATGGGCTGAATTTCAGGACCCCCGAAAATTTATATGTTGAAATCCTAACTTCCAGTACCTCAAATGTGACTGTATTTAAAGATAGGTGACTTTAAATAGGTGACTACATTTGAATGAGGTTGTTGGAGTGGGCTCTAATCAAATATGACTAGGTCCTTTTAAGAAGAAATTAGGACACGGACATGTACAGAGGCAAAACGATGTGAAGACAGAGGGAGAAGAAGGCTATCCACAAGCCAAGGAGAGAGGCCTCCAGAGAAACAAAGCTGCTAACACTTGATCTTGGACTTCCAGCCTCCAGGACTGCGAGAAAATAATTTTCTGTTGTTTAAGCCATCCGGTCTGTGGGACTTTGTATGACAGCCCTAGCAAACTGGAAACCCTCACCCCATTTATTTATTTGCTTAATCAACAGTTGAAAGTACCATTAATACCAGTTTATTAAGGGACTGGCTATTCAATCTGTATTTCTTGCAACTTCTATGTTTTTTCTGGCTTCTGCTGTCTCCCTTTTGATCATTTCATGGTTCTTCAACACTCACAAACAACATGAGAGGAACATAGAGACAATAAAACCCCAGTTCTTCTGTTGTATCTCCTAGCTAACATCCCAGGTTATTAGTGTGATATTGGAGGGAAGGAAACTGTAGGCTAAGTAGAGTTTTTGCGTAACTCTATATATTATTCTGTACGACCTTAAACATTTTAATAATATAATCTCTTGCTTTAATGGTCATAAATGTTCATAGATCAACATAAACATAGGGGCTTCCCTGGTGGTGCAGTGGTTAAGAATCTGCCTGCTAATGCAGGGGACACGGGTTCGAGCCCTGGTCCGGGAAGATCCCACAGGCTGTGGAGCAACTAAGCCCGTGCGCCACAACTACTGAGCCTGCGCTCTAGAGTCCGCGAGCCACAACTACTGAGCCCATATGCTACAACTACTGAAGCCCGCGTGCCTAGAGCCCGTGCTCCACAACAAGAGAAGCCACCGCAATGAGAAGCCCGTGCACCGAAACGAAGAGTAGCCCCCGCTCTCAACAACTAAAGAAAACCCGCGTGCAGCAGTGAAGACCCAATGCAGCCAAAAATGAAATAAATGAATAAATAAATTAATTTAAAAATATATATACATAGATCAATATTCAACCTACAATACATGGCATGTTGCCCAAGGCTTGTGAAGATTTCAAGCTACTCAAATAACATAACAACTTAAAGTTGCAACAGGAAAACCATCAGGGTGTTTATATTCAGTAGTTTTATTATTAAGATACTTTATATTAAAAGAAACACCCATTAGTCCATCTAATTTTTGGAATTTTAGTTCCAAAAATAAAACTTAGACAACTTGAAAGAATCATTATTTGTTACTCCAATTAGTTCAATATTTACAACATAGTCAATGAATCAATTTTCCTCAATGGAAATCTTAAGACTTTTCTAAAAATTTCAAATTATTTTTGGAGAGAATAAGATGTAACACAGAAACAGATGGAGAATCAAAAACAAATACTTGTTTTATCATAGTAACTAACTTGGAATTGGGTTTAAGTACTGAGTGAGTCACAGTTTCTGTTCTTTCAGACCAATTTAACTTCAGTATAATTACTCAGGCTTAATGAAAGAGTCCTCACAATATGTAAAAAAAAAGTGTGATGATATGTGTATGCATTTACTTGGGGAGTTTTGGAATTCTGGGGGCCTCTAATAATGAACGGATGCTAAAATGAGGCTTTAAGAAGTGATAACAAACCCATTTTCTTATATCAAGTAACCTAGGGCATTTCCTTATTAAATCAGAGCATTGCAAAATTTCAGAAAAGGGGTGGGATAAAAATATATTTCTATAATGAAGACAAAACCAAGTTTCCTAGAAAAAGTAAAGTATCCACCTCCATTCTTAAGAGCATAGGAAGGGGAAATGTTAAAATTTGGAAGTAGGGAGGGGGGCCCAAACTCCTGCTCAGGAGGCTAAGACAGGGCAGGGCCCGGAGATAGAAGAAGGGGTGTTCCAGAGAATCCATGCAAAGTCAAGGCCGAGTCCAGGGTGGGGAGAAAGCAGGCCACCAATGAGAGCTCATAGAGACAGGCCTTCCGGAAGCCTTCTAGATCTTCATTTAGGAGAGCGGGATGCCTTTGGAAGAGGAGAGACTGGCAGAGCTGTGATTTTTTGACTTCGCCCCAGTGGCATGAAATGATCTTGATTAGTTTCCATTTCTAGACCAACCTGCTAATAATCCTCATGTGATTGCATAGGCCCTTTATCCCCCAAACATTCTGTCTGAGTGTTGATGTGTGAAATCCCTTCAATGGGTCAAATAGCCACGGCTCCACAATGAGAGATAAAAGGCTTACAGGGAAAATTCACTGAGTTCTTGCCCATGTGTGAACAGATGATCACTGAGGAGAATCAGTGACTGATGAGAGAGGTTTTCATAGTTTTGGGAAGTGTAGGCAGCAGGGGGAGTAGAGGAGTGGGGAGAGAGAAGAGCTCAAGTTTTTCTTGTTCATCTGGGCCTCTTTCTCTTCAATATTTGGTGACAAATAGAAGCTTCTGTGAAGGTATTTTTATGAGGCAGACTTGCTGGGAGCATCTAAGCCCCACGGTGCTACCAAGGTTGTGAAGCAGAATTTATGAAGCTGATTTTTATTGTCTTACTCAGTTCCTGGTGCCACCGACAGCAGGAATAAAGAAGCTCGTTTTCTCAGAGGACAGTGAACTGATGTTTCATGGATGTATGCAAACCAGCCTCTCTGATTTCTTGTGATTTATTCAGAAGAGTGGTCATCCCACATTTTTTACAAGTCAGCAGCACTTAATTTTTAAGTATTATCTTATTTTACTTTATATTCTTCTACAAAGCATTTCAGGCTACTTGCAGGAAATACACTTGATCACCATAAACCATCCCATTTTGCTGAAAGAGTTTTGAGTCTTGTTGCTCATCATTGTGAGGGGACAAAAGTCAGGCTTGACCAACTGGAGCAAGTTGGCATTCTACACCATCAACCTGCCAAGTGAAGCTGACCCAAGCTGTGTCTTCAGGCAGTAACCACCAGCATTTGTGATTGAAATCATACCAGTGCAGGAATTCACTCTGTTTACGCTGCCTCACTGAGTCATTTTTTAAATGGGCATTTGGTAACCCAAATAAATCTTTCTATAAATGAAAGAAACAGTTTTGAGGGATGTGGCGGTCTTCCAAATTCCTCATCAGAAAGGCTTCTTCTCAAAATTGCCCAAGGTCTTTTTCTTCTTTTTTATTTTTTAAATGACATGAGAAGTACATTCCCACTGTAAAAGACAATACAGAAGCATACAGATATTAAGGTCCACCTTCCCCGAAGATTTTTTAATGCCTCCTTTTCTAGAATAGAGGTCCTTTCTTTGGGGCTCTGGGAAGTGGTGAGGAGAGCAGGGCTGGCTCTGGGCCCCTCGTCACATCTCTTTCTGTATCTTTCCCTGTATTAGTCAGGAGAGGCTCTGCTGTGTTGCATCAATAAACAGACCCTCAAACCTTACCAAACTCACTCTTGCAGAGTCTACTGGAGGTTCAGCAGCTTTTGAGGGCAGCTCCCTTCCAAGTGATGACTTGGGAATCCGGGTTGCTTTCACCTTACAGCTACTCTATCTGGAACACAAGACTTCCAGTGACCCTGAAGCAGGGGATGAGTGAGAATTCACATGTGTTCTCAACTGCCGTAGGCTGGAAATGACACACATCACTTCCACTTCTAATTCATTGGCTGGAGCCTGAGCATGGCCCCAAATTAACTTCAAGGGAGGCTGGGAAGTATTCCTGTGTGCCCAGGAATGAAAGGAAAAATAATTAAGATGAGCACTGCTAAATTTCTACCATATTCCCTCTCTCCCTAATGTTCTTTCTACCCCGGCACCCATGCACTCAGCAGTGACGACCCAACTTGTTTGTAGGTATCTCTATACCCATTGCTGAGCAGTAAGCTCTCTGAGGCAGGTTGGAGGCTAAGAAAGGAGAAGGTTTGGATAGGGATGTGATATATGCAAGGGAACTAAATCCCTCGATGGATAAGGTTCCCATGCTTGAGAAGGGACTAGCCAGCAGAAACCAACTTTCCTTTCCCTCAACCTATTTACCATCTGGCCCTACCATGGTATGATAGATGGGGTAGTAGAGTTCTCCATCCGGTCCTGCCACTGTATAATGAGGGAGGTTGTGCAGTTTTCTCCTGTGAGAGTCAGTTTCTAGAGAGGAGAATCTGATTTCTATGTAGCCCTTGAGAACAGACTAGATAATAATGTAGGAAAATTCTTGAAATACTCAAGATTTATCCTTAGAGGTCTATGAACTTTCTGTTTACTAGCTTTTAAAGTATCCCATGGCACTTCCCTGGTGGTGCAGTGGTTAAGAATCCTCCTGCCAATTCAAGGGACATGGGTTCGAGCCCTGGTCCAGGAAGTTCCCACATGCCGCGGAGCAACTAACCCCGTGTGCCACAACTACTGAGCCTGTGCTCTAGAGCCTGCGAGCCACAACTACTGAGCCCATGTGCCACAACTACTGAAGCCCGCGCGCCTAGAGTCCGTGCTCCACAACAAGAGAAGCCACTGAAGTGAGAAGCCCGCATACTGCAACGAAGAGTAGCCCCGGCTCGCCACAACTAGAGAAAGCCTGCGCACAGCAACGAAGACCCAACGCAGACAAAAATAAATAAATAAATATATTAAAACCCCCCCCAAAACCTAATTACTTTAAAAATAAATAAATAAATAAATAAATAATAAAGTATCCTATGTCTCTTTATCCTGCCTTCCAACTCCAGCTTTCCCCCCAACTTCACACAGTTACCTACTCTCACAATGAAAACACACATGCAGAGTCAACTTCAGAGATTCTCTCCCTAAATCAGTTTCCAAAGTCCCTCTTCTTTCTCCCCAAGTCCAACCTTCCTCAGCTCTGATGGAGCCAGATGATTATTCACGAGGTAAATACCAGGTATAATTTGTGGTTATAAAAGCCTTTATTAATACGTAATTGGATCTAGATGTCATTTGTGAGCAAACATTTTAATTAAGCTATTAATTCCATCAGAGCGCTTGGGTTTAGATATCCTCCACAATAAGATTTTTGTACTTTCCTCATTGGCTCTTATTCCCTGATCTTCAATGATTTGATGCCCTCAGTTACATAGTTTCGATACCATAATTTTTGGCATCCTATCTCCATTCCTTTGAAAAGTTAGGGCTTTCTGAACATGATCCAGATCCCTACTCTGTGGGTATGTATTGTTAGATGACTGCGGACAGGGAGAAAATAGTTACCAGACAGTTTCTCCACATCTATGAGGAGGTTGGTTGAAATCTAAAGGAGAATTAAAGAGGCATTTGAAGAGGTGCAGTGGCCTCTCTATTGAGGGAGCGATGTCCTTCGGGTAGTAACCTCGCCAGATTCTACTGCTCAGGTCCCTCTTTGCCCACCTCTATGCATCTGTATCTACAGAATGAGGTCCTTTAGCCCATGTGCATTAAGGTGGATGAGCCAAGACTAGCTCATCTTAGCTCTTTTCTTCCCACAGCAGAGTGTGCAAGCCCAGCACCTCAGGATTCTGAGTCCAGGAATGTGTTCTCTAAACATCATAACCTCCAGACTCCTCTCTCCAGGAGGAAGGTGCTTTAGAGAGTTCTCATTCACAATGTGTAACGTTAAAAGTTTTAACATAAAAAGAGAAGTAAGGGGACTTCCCTGGTGGCACAGTGGTTAAGAATTCACCTGCCAATGCAGGGGACAGGGGTTCTAACCCTGGTCCGGGAAGATCCCACATGCCGCGTAGCAACTAAGCCCATGCACCACAACTACTGAGCCTGCGCTCTAGAGCCCGTGAGCCACAACTACTGAGGCTGAGAGCCACAACTACTGAAGCCCGTGCACCTACAGCCCATGCTCCACAACAAGAGAAGCCACCTCAATGAGAAGCCCACGCACCACAACAAAGAGTAGCCCCTGCTCGCCACAACTAGAGAAAGCCCATGCACAGCAACGAAGCCCCAACGCAGCCAAAAATAAATAAATAAATAAATTTATTAAAAAAAAAAGAGAGAGAGAAGTAAGACAGACACAAATAGCTAAAAGGAAGTAAAACAGCCCATGTTAAGGTCTCCTTTCCCCAAATTGGAGGCTTTGAGAGGGTCAGTGACTTCTCTCGGGTATCCAGTACGAGGTGAGGTTAGGTCTCCGGGTTCTCAAGCTACTCTTCCGACCACAAGACCACACTTCCTTCCGCTCCTATTGATATGCAGAGAAGACTGTAAAATGTAAGCAGCCAGGGTGGTGACAGGGCAGGAAGGAAAACACCACAGTGTTACTTCACAAGACTGCAAAATCAAATCTGAATTTAGATGACCCTTTTAAGAAATTGCTTTGTAAATTCAATAGGAGGCTCTCAATGTAATTTAAATGAAGGAAACAACTTATTAAAAACCTACCATATGCTAGGCACTGATAAGTACCAGGGATACAAAGAATGCACAAAATGAAGTGCCTTCCATCATGTGTTAAAAATCATCACTGAACAATGAACAGCGGTGTGGTATGCAATGTAGCCCAGCCCAGATCCCCTTCACAGGCTGGGGCAGCCGTCCTCCAGCTGCTGCGAGGGCCTTGGCTAACAGCTCATACCCATGACTTTCTCCAGAGTCTTGACCTTGGCTAAGTGGAGCCACTTCACTGGAGACTCCTGGGAGTCTCCCCTGTCCAAGGGTAACTGAGGACTGACTCATTTCCACTCTTTCATACTCCTTCCCAGACTCTACCTAGGAAGATGTCCTTGCTCAGCTCTTTCCCATACTGCTTCTTCCCCTCCTCCAGCTTTTCCTAAAGAACATTAGCTCAATAAAGTACACATACTAGAACCCTTTTCTCAGGCTCTTCATCTACCAAACCCACTTGAATAGGTGTTTCTTTAGGTTACAGAGTAGTCTCCTAGATGCATTGTCTAGGGTAGGATTAGTAACATTATGTGGGTCTGTACACGTTTTAAAAGACCCCAACATTTTCTACTATCCATAGGACATTTAGCATGTTACCTTACATCCCCTCCATTTTTGTTCTAAAGACTAAAAATCTCATTTTTCAATATGAATTTCAGTGAATATTTTTTGGCACTTAAGAGATGGCACATGGCACATGAAAATATGCTCAACATTGCTAATTACTAGAGAAATGCAAATCAAAACAACAATGAGGTATCATCTCACACTGGTCAGAATGGCCAGTTAAAAAGTCTACAAATAACAAATGCTGGAGAGGGTGTGGAGAAAAGGGAACCCTCCCACACTGTTGGTGGGAATGTAAATTGGTGCAGCCACTGTGGAAAACAGTATGGAGTTTCCTCAGAAAACTAAAAATAGAATTACCATATGATCCAGCAATCCCACTCCTGGGCATATATCCAGACAAAACTATAATTCAAAAAGATACATGCACCCCTAAGTTCATAGCAGCACTATTCACAATAGCTAAGACTTGGAAACAACCCAAATGTCCATCAACAGATGAATGGATAAAGAACATGTGGTACATATATATAATGGGATATGACAAAGCCATAAAAAGAAAGAAATATTGTCATTTGCAGCAACATGGATGCAACTAGAGATTATCATACTAAGCGAACTAAGTCAGAAAGAGAAAGACAAATACTGTATGATATCACTTTTATGTGGAATCTAAAATATGGCACAAATGAACCTATCTATGAAACAGAAACAGAATCACAGACATAGAGAACGGACTGGTGGTTGCTGAGGGGTAGGGGGTTGGGGGAGGGTTGGAGTGGGAGGCTGGGTTTAGCAGATGTAAGCTTTTATATATAGAATGGATGAACAGCAAGGTCGTACTGTATAACATGGAGAGCTATATTCAATATCCTAAGATAAACCATAATAGAAAAGAATATTTTTTAAAAAAGAATGTATATATGTATAACTGAATCACTTTGCTGTACAGCAGAAATTAATACAACATTGTAAATCAACTATACTTCAATTAAAAAAAATATTGACCAAAAAAAAAAAATATTCTTTGGAGAATGAACTAACATAATAAGACAGTAAATGTGTATGTATCTATATGAATGCTATGTGTTTTAGCACTTTCCCATAACTGTGTGGTCATTAAAAGCCATTTCTATTATTAAAAAAAAGGTTTTCCATGCTCATTATACAATAATAGAATAAAAACTACCTAGGTAGAAACTGGTGGTCTTACTGTAGAGGCAGTCATCCTCAGCAAACCTCCAGCCAGGTGTTGCGTAGGACATTCAGCTATTGTGTTTCTTATCCATGCGTTTCAACAAATGAACTGCAACTGCAATGCCAACCTTATTAAAATTTAATGTATTTTTATTATAATACCAGTTCTTATGGTGGGTGTAACTCCTGCTGTCCATTTTCCTAACCCTCACAGCTTGGTGCCTCTAAATAATCACATTCTCCTTTTCGAATCTCCTAAGTAGTTAAGGCATAAATATCCCACCACCGACACCTTAAATATTAATAAATGAGGTTAAGTTATTAGAAACAAGATTAAAATATTGGAGCCATCTCCAAAATGTGCCTCTCCTCCCACTCTGCCTCCCAACCATCAAGAGATGATTGATTAGTTAAAGACAAAGACAAGGCAATGTTAGAGAAAAAATTATTCATGACGCTTGTTAGAGACAGGTAGGCAGGCAGATTTCATTCAAGGGAGACTACCTCCGTGGGGTGTTGTGGTAGCCGACAGAGATCTGACCCAACTGCAGCCCCAGAAAGGACAAGAGGGGATTTAGAGCCAAGCAGGAGGATAGGGGTTAGTGGATGGAAAATTACTAAGAGAAATCATCAGGTGTAAGAAGGATTCATGCTAGAACACTCGACAGAATTCTTGCTAAAGGCAGGTCAGAGTGATAAGATATTGAGGGTGGGGGATTTTCACTAAACTGATTTAGCAGGATTCTTGCTCAGATGGATTCTCCAAGGACAGAGAGCGAAGCCGCAGGCCTGGCCTTGTCCAGCAAAGGACTCACAGGAGGTCAAGGAGAGACCTCTCCTAGGTCAAGGAGAGAGCCATAACCAAGAGTCAATGGAGGTTATAAAGTTAGTGCAATAATAACTAACCATTAGCATGGACAGTTGCTGTTCTAAGAGCGCCACAATATTAATTTGTTTAATCTTCACAATAATGTATGTGTAGATACTATTATTACCCCCATTTTACAAGTGAGGAAACTGAGACACAGAAAACTTAAGCAAATTTCCCAAAGTCTCCCAACAATGGCTGAAGGATTTAAATGTAGGAAGTCTGGTTACTGAATCCATTGTCTAACCAGTAAGACATACTGCCTTTTTGTGTGAGAGAGAAGAAGAATTAAAGCCTAAGATCTGGGGATAGGTTTTATAGCTGACAGAGTGAGCTGGAAGTTCTGACAATAATTTATAATCTCATCTTGCTGGTTACTATACCATAGTTATAGAAAGGATTTTAGATTAAGTAGGTCAGTTTCTAAGGTGATCTGCAGCCCCTTAAATGAAGAGAGCTGAAAGTATGGGTAATATTTTTTTTAATTGAAAATATTTTAATAGTTGGGTAATGCTTATTCAAATGCAGGTGTACACCAATGTTTCCTTCTAAAAAAACAGTTCTTACTGGACATTTGTATATTTGCATTTTAAGAGGACAGGAACTGCAAATTTTAGAAAACTTTCTTCCTTGAAAACTCTCTTAGGGCTCATTAAAAACTGAATTTTTTCATTCTTTAGGGCATTAGTAGATGTTGCACCAATGCAGTCTCATTAGGATTTTGTATTTAGTGCTTCTGGTTTATAATGTCACTTATTATACAAAGAACACAGTATTATGGCTATAATCTGAAAACACAGAGACAGCAGTTACAAAGCAGGTCTGGAAAACAAGATTCCCAGTTTGGAATGGAAACAGAAGGAAACATCAAGCCCCAGATTTTAGGAGAAATGGGTTGCATTGTAAATAATACATACAGTGATAGATCTTCTTCCTTGGTGTATCTTTCTCTTTTTTTTTCCCCAAATTGGTCCGAGGTCGTGCCATCATCAGAACCACTCCTCTAAAGTAAGAAATTATCTCTAACAAACATTTCTTTTATTTGGAATGGTTAACAGTATTAGACCATTAAAACTCTAACACAGGTTACTTTTCCAGCTGCTCTCATGGAGCAAAAGACTGCAATATAGAACAGATAGATTTTGCTTGAGTGAAAGGAAAGAAAAAGAACAGGTCTGGAATGTGGGGTATTGCGTGGGAGATAGTCTGCCCGTGTTGAGTAATGAAGTGGCTCTGAGATATAAGGCACATGGTAGGAGGAAGTCTGCAAAGGGAAGGATTTCTCAAAACACATTTTGACTTTGTTGGAGATCGGCAGGCTTTTTTTTTTTTTTTTTTTGATGGTAGTGGATGTGGAATGTCCTTTTCCAAGGTCATGAGATGGAGCCATATCCATTTGGAATCATTTAAGAGTTGTTTTGCTTAATGTGGTACAGATAAATGGTTCACCTTTTGTAGTGGTCATCCTTTGGAATCAATCAGCTAATAATAAGAACCCACCCTCCACCCAACTGCCCCAATCTGGTGATCCAATTGTGATAAGACCAGACCAACCATGCCCCAGCCCCCATGCTACTCCACCACCATTTCCATTTCATATAAGGTGGTTCCTTCATTCTGCCTCTCAGCTGCAGTTCACTGTACCAATGACGACTATTTGACCTAAGGTGGACCAATCAGAGCACTTTCCCTACGAATATGGAATTGAGGTGGATGAGGAGTAGAGGGAAGAAAAAAGAGAGGAAAAGAAGGAGATTGACTCAATTTCCCTGTGAGGTAGAGTGGTGACCTGCAAACTCAGGAGTTGTGGGTAGCCTTTCTGCCAGACAGACAGGGGAACAGAGAAAGCTAGGGTGCAGGAACAGAAGAATGCAATGGTTACACAGAGAGAAACGGAGAGACACAGAGGAAATCCAGGTGTGGCTCTTTCTGAGGCTGAGCATTCCTTTATGCTTCCGTGAGTTACCTCTGTAGTGATATAATAAATTCTCCTTGTTTGCTTAATTTAATTCACCTGGATTTGTTTTTAAATAACTAAAGAAATCTCAACTGGATACACCTTCTTCTCTTATCACCCTAATGCTATGCAGTTCAATAGTTTTTCTCTTTTTGAACCAGGAGGAAAAAGCAACAAATTCTTCAACACAGGCCCTTCTGGATTGTGGCCTCTGTATGTATTTTATGGCTTGTGGAACATGAAAATCACATCAACTTTGTTAGCTTCTGTCACACCTGATGTGTGGGAGCATTGTTGGTACTTAGGCTTAAGTTGAGAAATACGGTTTAAAATTGAGATAATGATGTGAAAACATCTAGCATGATGTCTTCCCAGTAGTTAGGAGGTAATTAGGTTCCACTGGATACAAGGAACAGAGATTCACCCATTATTTTTTTTAAACAGCGGGGTCTTGGAAGGATATTCACAGACAAAAGGAATCTCTGCTAAGAGCTAAGGCCTGGCTTGGCAACTCTAAGAATTGGATTTTCTAGTTAGCTGCTCAGTAGCAGAAATTTGTTGAACTTACCCAATGATGGTGACTTTGTTCCTCTTTGTCTCTGCATTTACTGCTTCTGCTTCTACTGACCTACTTGCTCACCTTCTCTTCAGCCGCCTTTCTCTCCCTCATTGTTTCTCCTCACGCATTATGTCTCCTTTCTTGTAGCTTCAGCTTATTTTATAATTTTTGAATGCCCGTGACCTTTTATAGCCCTGACTACCATTTCTTATCTGGGTGGTTTCTTTCCCCTCCCATCTACACCTGGCTGATTCTTTTTTTTTTTTTTTTCTTTTACATTTTAGAAAGGGAGTCTGATTTGTCTAGTTAATCTCTGTTTCAGAGGAGCGCTTGTATTACTGTCCTCATAATACCGTGGTTTCTATGAGCCTCTATACTGGGTGCCCTCAGTTCAAAGTCAGAGCTGGATGGTAATAGGGATGACAGGTGTTATGAAAGAGCTGAGTGGTCTCATGGTGATCATGGCGGCCCAGAGCTGCCTGCTCAGGAGGGACTTGTGGACAGGATTCACTTATTTAATGTAGCTCTCAGTAAGTCTTTCTTCCTTTTTTTTTTTTCTTTCTTTCCATTCTTTTCTTTCTAGCATAGTGACCTGGGGAAACACCTTTCAGGACATGTTCCATCTTTCACATTGGTATAGTCCTTATGTATATGGAAAGTCCCCAGAAGAGGACTTGTGCCTAGAGATGATTTCAGTTGTCTTGTGTAGCACTTCTCAAAGTGTGGTCAGTGGACTATGGGGAGATCCTCTCTGGAGTCTTTGAGGTCAAAATTACTTTTATTATAATGCTAAGATGGTACAATCTTATAATCTTGTCTCTCTGTGTTGACATTTGCACTAATGGTGTAAAGCAATGGTGGTTAAAATTGCTGGCATCTCAGTGTGACTCAAGGCAGTGGCACTGAACTGTACTAGGAATCATTGTTTTTCTCACTGTCATGCACTCGCAGTAAAAACCAAACCACATACACACATGCACGCACACACACACAAAGCCAGTTTCTCTTAAGAATGTCCTTGAAGGAGCAAGAATTTATTTTATTAAATCCTGACACTTGGTTATACATTTATTCTATGTTTAAAAAAATGGGAAATATACATAAAGCATTTCTGCTGCACACAGAAAAGTACAATAGTTGTCTTTAGTAAAAGCACATGTGTGTTTGAGACAGAAGCTGAACTAGCTGCTTTTCTCGTGGGACATCATTTTCACTTGGAAAAAATGACTGACAGAAAAACTATGGTTATTCAGACTCAGGCATTTGGCAGATACTTCATTAAAAATGCTTGAAGTGAAACTGTCACTTCAAGGAAAACAACTGATAGTGTTTATTGCCAATGAGAAAAATGGGAGCGAAAATTAGAATTTGGGGAAATTTGTATTTACCACTGTGAGCTTAATAGTTTCCCAATACTTAAAAACTTTACTAATGAGATTGGTGGTGATATTAGTGAATATAAGTTTTGATATTATATAATGAAATATATTAACATTTTGGAGATCTGCATAACTCAGTGAAGCAATCCTTTCCAAATAACCAATGCTTTTTTCTTAAAATTTATTTATTTTATTTATTTATTTTTGGCTGCGTTGGGTCTTCATTGCTGTGGGCTTTCTCTAGTTGCAGCCAGTGGGGGCCATTCTTCATTGCGTTGCGTGGGCTTCTCATTGCAGTGGCTTCTCTTGCTCTGGAGCACAGGCTCTAGAGCACAGGCTCAGTAGTTGTGGTGCGCGGGCTCAGTAGTTGTGGTGTGCGGGCTCAGTAGTTGTGGCACCCGGGCTTAGTTGCTCCGCGGCATGCAGGATCCTCCTGGACCAGGGCTTGAACCCGTGTCCCTTGCATTGGCAGGCGGATTCTTAACCACTGTGCCACCAGGGAAGCCTGACCGATGATTTATGTTACAAAATCATGCTGGGTAAAAGATCCACTCAAAATGCAAGATAGACCAATGGATTTTATCGTGATAGAGTTTAAAATCTCATTATATGGTTTCAGATTCCACATTGTAACTAACCTTTAGGATACTGCCCTTGTTGAGTTTTAGTATAGCATCAATGAAAAATATCCACAATTATCTAAAAGGTTTATTAAAACCCTTTTCTAATAACATATCTGTATGGGGCCAGATTCTCTTCATATACTTAAAACAACATATGACAACAGAATGAATGTAGAAGGAGATATGAGAAGTCTTCTAGTAACCCAGACATTAAGAGAATTGCCAAAATGTAGAACAATGCCTCCTTTTTGCGCTAATTGGTTTTTCTTTTGTAAAAATGTTTTATAAAAATAGCATTTATGCCAACAAGTAGTAGCATTGTTATTTTTGATAGAATTTACAAATAAAAATTTTAAGAATTTTTCAGTTCTGCTTTCTAATGCTATAAGTATTTATTGATATAATCCACATAAAGTTTTTTGAGGTCCTCAATAATGTTTAAGAGTGTAAAGCAGTGGTGTGCAGGCTGGCTGGCACTGGCTCATGACGGTCAAGGTGAGCATCTCTTTCCAATTCTGTGTTCAATGCCATCATATTTATGGCTTGAAATTGGACATGGAGAGAGTATTTGCAAAACAAAAATCAGCAAATGTACAGAGATTGAAAAAATATATTTATTAAACATTTACCAGTATATTACTCTGTAAAGGACTCCTGAGACCAAAAAATGGGCGAGCCACTGGCCTAGTGGCTACCTCTGTCTCTCTCCTCTGTCATCATCCCATGGGGAATCTTACTGAATTATTCTTTCATTTGTTCAACAATATTCACGGAATGTCTCTATTTTCTAGGCACTACGCTGGGAAAGGGAGAGGCCAAGATGAGTAGTTTAGAAATAGAAAGTTCTCCATTTAGCAGGGATATTAGAGAGCAATCACAAAATTCTGTGATGATTGTTGTGCTAGGAAGTTGTTAATGATAGCAAAATGGGAGAAAAATTTCCAACCTAGAGTGGCGGATGGGAGCAAGTGAAGGAATCCTAGGAAGGTGTCTGTATCAGTCAGCGTCCTGTCAGGAGACAGAAACCGCACCAACATTTAACACAAGGAATTGTTAACCAGGTACAAGGTCGTTAACTAGGTAATGGAAAAGACAAAAGGAAAATGCTAAATTATTAGGGAGGCAGCAATTGTGGGAAACAGCTACCACTCCGAGGCTGGTGAAATAAAGAGGTTGGAATTATTAAAACTTGGAAACTTGTGTGGAGCCCCATTGAGCTGAAATTGAGATGTCAGAGCTTGAGGTACTGCTTAGCTGGTGCTGATGTCTCTGAGTTTGGAAGAGGAGCCCTTTGGACTGGGAGCCAGATCTCTGAGAGGGAGGTGTCTGCAAACTGGTACCATTGTCTCTAAAGTGGGACAAAATGAGGATGGTTTTACAAGTATAGGAAAAATGGGCAAACTGAGTTAAGCTGCTGCTATGGAGGGAAAAAATTGTCTCCTAGGGTAAAGAAATGATGCTAGAGCAAAGCTCACAGGCACAGAAAACAGATAGAAAAAAACACGCAACAAGTCCATTCACTATCCTCCAGCCTTGTAGTATCCTTCTAGAGCACCCTATTAGCCTAACAGGAAGCCAGCTGCAAAGCATAAATGTGATTTGGGGATTTCCTGTACTAGCATCATTAAGCAGAGTATAGAAGTGTACGTTTGCAGCTGTGAGATAATAGCTTGGTAACTGACACAGTGTACCCCTTGGCTACTCAGCATCCGTACTTACCCTACTACACATATCCATCTTCTGACCACCAACAAAAAGAACTCTATATTTCCACACAACAAGATTCAACTCTCCCTTATATAAATGAAGATTTTTTACCTTCTCACTAGTAATCATTGAATCAATTTCTGGAAGTCAGTCACACCACCCACCTCTGGACCATGTCAATTACTCAGCAAACTCAGTCATTGTCTTGCCTGAATATTCTTCTACTAAAGACTAAATTGTAAAGCTAAACTCCAGCAAAACTTGTGTAAAATAATAAGAGGGAGAAGGAGAGAGAATAAAATCATTTTCTCTCTTTATCTGTATACATACACAAACACACATTCATAATAATCGAGGAAGAAAATATACAAAGCTGCTACAGCCTTTATTTCTATAACTGGTCATAAGACCATAACTGATATTTATAACTTCTCTCTTCCCTTCTATTTTTCATTTGTCCTCAGGTAGGACCTCAGCTGATGGGGGTTCTTTGCTTGGTAGTGTAATCTGAACTTTTAATACTGAAGCATCTGACTGTTGAGTTGTCCTGACTTTAAGGCTATAGTTTTCCATTATATTTCATTATTGTACATGGAAATACTGAGAGGCTCCTTAGAGAACCCCCCGGGTTCTAGATGTAGTCCTCCCTGCACCCATTGTATAGCAGCAATTCAATTTTTCCTCAGTAACCTGGATCAGTCATTCCAGTAGTATAAAGTATACTGCCAGTATACAAAAAGCCCCAAAGGGGCAGGTGTCAGTCTCAACTTCTAATTCAGTGGAGCCATTGTGACTCCTGGCAAAAATATTCTGCCCTTTGGAACCAAAATCTCCACATCAACAGAACTGAAAATTGCAAGTATGGAGGCAAAACTTCTGTGAGTGGTCATTAAGTGTAACACTGAAGGGATCCATTTACAACACTTCCCCCTTGATTACTGACCCCATTATTTTGGTTACAGAAGAGATAGCACCATATACCGGCTGCTGATTCAAAGAGCATTTTCATCGTATATGCTAGAAGCCCATCCCTCACCTGGCATTGTGAGTCCAGAGGGCAATTCCATCCTTCTATTAAGACAACTGCTTCTGGGTGATGGTGTGTACGACAAGAGTGGTGAATTCCATGCTGCACTTCTTTGGCTGTGAAATGAGTTCTTTGACCAGGAGCGATGTTGTGTAGAATGCCAATGATGGTCAATAAAGCATTCTGAAAGTGCACAAATGATGGTACTTGCAAAAGCATTTACAAACAGGGAAGGCAAATCCATATCCAAATACATATCCATTTCAGTGGGGACAAATCTCTGCCTCCTTCATGATGTGGGGATCCACTGCCATCAGCCTGCACCTGGTAGCTGGCTTGTCCCCTGGGGAATGGAGCTTTATTGAGGACCCAGTTTTGGTCTTAGCTGTTGGCCAAGTAGGTACTCATCAGGAACAGTAGCTAGGTCAGTCCATGTTTTTGTTGTTGTGGTTTTGTTTGTTTGTTTTTTGGCCCAGCTGTGCAGCTTGCAGGATCTTAGTTCCCTGACCAGGGATCGAACCTGGGCCCCAGCAGTGAAAGCACTGAATCCTAACCACTGGACTGCCAGGAAATTCCTGGTCAGTCCATGTTGTTAAGCCCATGAATAACCTCCATTCTTGGGCCGTGACCACTTTATACATAGGCCCATTGAGCAAGCCTTCCAGTGGCTGGTGAATTAAGCTGATTGACATATACAGAATATGTCATTTTTTTCTACCTGCCTGATTATTATTATCTCTGCAATGGATGCTCTTTGAGGGTATTCACAAATATCTTCACTCTCTGTGCCCACTATGAGAGATCCATCTACACAGCTTTTCCCCAGACCCGCTCTCACCAATATTTCAATCCTGTTTTCTTTTTTTTTTTTACCAAGTCCCTGAACATCCAGCAAAACTGTTGGTAACCACCCATGCATCAAGGTAAATCCATATTTCTGGCCATCTCTTAGTTCAGAAAAAGTGGGTAACCAAATGTATTACTTGAAGTTCTGACCTCGGGGTATATTTTCCTTTACCATTGTCCAGAGACATTACTGAGAAGAACTATAATGCCGCAAGTGACCACTCCAGTTTGTCCCAGAACATTGTTTTGCTCTCTGTAAATCAGGACTGAGCTTCTCCTTCCTCGTTCAGCTAGTAGTAAGAAACTCCCCTGTGAGGCTATAGAAGAAGGAGCAGAGCCAGGGGTTGATACTGCAGGAGTCTAAGCCACCTGCCTAGGCCACTTAGTTGTGCCTTCTAGACCTGCTTGAGCTCAATCTTATACACACCATTTCCACTTGAGGATAGATGGTTTCTGTGCACATTCAACCTTATGGCTAGGAAGGTCACCCAGTTCATAGTAGGAAACATGGTTTACGTGTAACTCATTCAGTATCAGTATCCAGCTAGAAGCTGTTTCTGAAAAGGAGAATTGTTATCTGCAGAAGAGACTTAGATTTGCTTCGAAGCCCTGAGTTCTACGCTTGATTCTCTGATTGCTGCTTGCCAGAGACTTCCTGCAGCCCCACAGATCCTCCAAGTATCATATCATTGGGTCTGTTGGGTCACAAAGAGCAGCTTGCACTTCACCCTACACTTGCGCTGGTCTCTTTCAAAACAGGCAGCTTTACAGATTACTTGTAAACGGGATCTAAGGAGCACACTCGCATGTGGTAAATATTACCTCTAAAATCCAAAAAGGCCCACCCAGTGCATCTTCTTTAGTGGTAGACCGTGCAAGGCACAGCAATTTACGTTTCACTTTGGAGGAGATATCCTGAGATGCTTCATACCATTTGACTCCCAGGAATCTCACATAGGTAATGAGTCCCTGAATTTTCATAGGGTTTTATCTATTCTCTGATTGGCATATGTCTTACTAAGTCATGAGAAAACACTTGCTACTTCCTGTTCAGGTCATGATCAGGTCCAATCAATATAATGTCATCAAAGCAGTGGACCAGTGTGATTTGATGTGGATTCACAAGGTGATCATAATCTCTGCAGACTGTATTATGGCAGAGAGCAGGAGAGTTGACATAGTACTGAGGTTACATCAGGTAAAAGCAAATGGCTCTGGTGGCCCTTGCAAATTGGTACAGGAAAAGAAGCACTTTCAAATCAATAGCTACATACCAAGTGCCAGAGACTCTTTGATTTCTGCCAGAAAAGAGACTACATCAAAATAGCAGCTGCAGTTGGAGGCACCCGATGAAGTTTACCATACTGCACAGTCATTCTTGGGGGTCCATCCAACTCCCCTATAGGCCAAACAGGCAACTTAAATGGGGATGCAGTAGGTATCACTTCCTCTGTTTTTTGTCAGATCTTTGCTGGCAGTGCTCATCTCTGAGGTCCCATCAGGTATGAGGTATTGCTTTTGGTTTACAATCCTAGTAAGGACAGGAATTTCCAGGGCCTTTCACTTGATATATTTTTTTACCATCATGGTCCTCAGTGGGCAGAGATTCAGTGGGACTACTGCAGAGAACATAACAGAATTATCCCACCTGAGTCAGGAAAGAGCTGCGTTATGTATCCTCCACTCAGTCATTGGTTGAGGGCTGTTCTCACATACAGGCAGAGTTGACTCTGGAGGCCAGATAAAATGAACAGGACACCTGCAGCGTCTGCTACAAAGTTTTTTCTTTGTTGTTGTTGTTATTAAATTTTTAATTGAAATATAATTGATTTACAATGTTGTGTTAGTTTCAGGTATACAGCAAAGTGATTCAGTTATACGTATACATATGCATATTCTTTTTCAGATTCTTTCCCCTTAGACGTTATTACAAAATATTGAGCATAGTTCCCTGTGCTATACTGTAGGTCCTTGTTGGTAATCTATTTTATATACAGTAGTGTTGCTACAAAGTTATTTGAATGGGATTTTCTGAGTTCTGTTTTGAACATGTTGAGAAGTTAAGGCTATCCAGTCGACTATTGAATTAGTGAGTCTGAAATTCAGAAAAGAAGATCTAGCTCCTCCTCTATACCCCCATGGCCCTGTGCTCACCTCTATCATAGTATTTACTGTGTTTCATTTGAATGACCTATTTATGTGCTTGCCTTTTGGCCAAACTGAAAAGAGCTGTGTCTTTTTTTTTTTGTTTCCATTGCTCATTGTGGTACCTGGCACACAGTAATTGTGCATTGTGTTCATTGAGCCAAAGTGAATGTTTTTCTCCTCATCGATGTTTTTGTACTGTTTTAGAAAACTCTTCCAGAACTGGCACAGTGAGAGCTGACATATAACCAAGAGAGTATCACTTGCATTTTGGATACTGGCACCATGCCTAGCATATCTCAATCAAGCTCTCTGTGGGCAGTGGGGAAAACCTTTTCCCAAGGGAAAATTGGAGTAGTCAGAGTCTATAATTAATTTATAGTGTGCATGCTAATATTATATTTCCTCTAGTAGGATATGATGTTATGTAAATGCATTTAATTGATTGTCTTGCATCCCAAAGGAATGCTGTCCCTCATTGAAACCATACAAATTCCTAAAACTTGGCTGATAATATTCATACAGAATTTAGATTGTTTCCTGAGAACAATAACAAAAAAGGAATTATCAGTGTTATATTAATCACACTGTCTTTTTCAAATAGGAAATTATCACCAAAAACCCATGTATGAAAGGAAATATGTTTGGTCTGAAATACAATGCGTGTGTAGAGTTTAGAGTCATTGAAACCCAATGATCAAGTTCCCTCAGTTGCATTAACAAATAAACAGGTGTGTGATTCCTAGTACTTGTGCAACTGGTTGGAATAAGATCAGAAGTTGCCATGATTCAGTGACTTCTGGGGACACACAGTGCTATTATATACTTATGGAGAAATAAGATAACTTGGTTTACATTACTCTTGTTCTATATGTCACATGCTACAATACACCAAAATTTTATACTTTTCAGTTGTGTGTCACTTTAGGTTTTTTTTTTTAATTTGGAGCCAGAATTGTCTCATACAGCTGTCTGGTTTCCCTGGCATGTTACTGTATTTGGGTCATAAATATCTTGGAAATGTCTGACCTCTAGGGCAGTGGGGGAAAGGGAATTAGGCTTGTGAGAAGCAGCATGTGGCTCTTTTCCATGGTGACCCACTTTGTTCACCTCTGAGAAAAATATGAAAAAAGACAGCTGGGTGGAGACAGTCAAAGCCACCATTTGGTTGTAGAAATGGATGATAAGGAAGGACAGAGTACAGATTTGCAAGGACAGGGCAATATAAAAACAAAAGCAAAGAGAAAGAAATAATTGAAGTCTCCTTGTATGAAATAAGCAATATTAATTCTTATCCAAACATTTTATGGGTGTAATATTCATCACATTATAGTGATGCTGATTTCTTGGGCGTTGCAACAATGTTCTTGGCATGTTTACATAGTTTGTGTCCAGGTTGGTTCACCCAGTTACCTAATAAGGCCAAGGGTTAGTTTTCATATTGGCCGGTAAGCTCTATAGACAGAAAAGATCTGTTCCTTTGCTGTAGCTAGTGCTAGCCAATTCAGATCTCTCACAAGCATAGGCCATTGATTATGTGGCTAGTTCAGTATAATCTATTATAATTATTGGAAGAACAACTCAAAGCAATTTTTCTCCTGATATAGGTAACAAGATAAGTAACAAGAAATAATAATTAGCCTTACTGAACCTTTAGCACATGAACTATGTTTAAACTCTCTATTTGTATTGCCTCATTTAATCCTCATCAAACTGCCATTTTCAGGTAAAGAAATAGGCTTTAAAAAGTTAAGCTTGCCATATAAGTCATTCAGATATTCAACAATAAAGCTGGAATTTGAACCCCCCCCAAAAAATAATAATTTACCTTTGTTTAGCATTTTTTGGTTTACTAATGGCAATTTACATACACACATGCACTTGATCTTTTCAGTCTTGTGAGATGGGCGTTATTATCCTATTTTTACAAACGTGGGAATGGAGACTTTGAGAGGTCACTCAACTAGTAGGTGTCAGGGACGGTATTCAAAGCTGAGTCTGCTACTTCCAGGTTTTGGGATCTTTCAACCTTCAGACAGCTGAGGTCAGGCATATGTGTATTTATGTTGAAGTTAAAGTCTGTACAGTACAAAATGCAATGTAGATTTCATAATTATCCAGATTATTCAGGCCCTATAGGGTCCAGCCACTTCATTTTTTTTTAAATTAATTAATTTATTTATTTATTTTTGGCTGTGTTGGGTCTTCGTTTCTGTGTGAAGGCTTTCTCTAGTTGTGGCAAGCGGGGGCCACTCTTCATCGCAGTGTGCGGGCCTCTCACTATCGCGGCCTCTCTTGTTGCAGAGCACAGGCTCCAGACGCGCAGGCTCAGTAGTTGTGGCTCACGGGCCTAGTTGCTCCGCGGCATGTGCGATCTTCCCAGACCAGGGCTCGAACCCGTATCCCCTGCATTAGCAAGCAGACTGTCAACCACTGTGCCACCAGGGAAGCCCAGCCACTTCATTTTTGCTTAATGAAGTTAAAAACACGAAGTGTTATCAGTGAAAATAAGCATATGTAATATTATAAATATTCGAGCCACTAGAGTACCTCAGGTGTGATACTAGAAAGCTTATATTCTCTACTACTTATTTCATTATGTGTTCCAACTGGTGGAACACAACTTCTCTGCAATTGAATTATGTGAAAAGAATTGTTCTTCTAATAATTCTCAATATTATTAGATAACAAATGCATTTGTGTTACCCTTTTTAATGTATTGGGTTGGCCAAAAATTTCGTTCGGGTTACGGAAAAACCTGAACGAACTTTTTGACCAACCCAATATCGTTTAGCAACCATTTACACTTTAGATAGAAATTATGTATTTGACTAGTAAGAAATGACTTCTTTCATTCCTTTTTTAGAACTATAATTTATATTTTTATATTCTGATTTTGAAATACATTGAAATTACACAAATACACTATTTTTAGCTTAAATCTCAAAGTTTGTCTTGAAATTGATTGCCTTGACAAATGAATAAAAGGTTTATATTTTAAAACAAAAGTGGTTTGGGAATTCTCTGGTGGTCCAGTGTTTAGGACTCCACGCTTCCACTGTAGGGGGCCCGGGTTCAACCCCTGTTTGGGGAACTAAGATCCCACAAGCCGCATGGTGCAGCCAAAAAAATAAAAATAAAACAAAACTGGTTTAAATTGCTGGGGATGGTAGGAGGATGAAAATCTGTTATAGATAGGGAAGAAATAAATTTAGAGTTTAAAGTAACTCACCAAAGCCCTATTTCTGCTTAGACAGGTATATATTTAAGCTCACTTCAAACTACGTATTTTTAAAAAATTTTTATTGGCCTATAGTTGATTTACGATGTTGTGTTAGTTTCAGGTGTACAGCAAAGTGATTCAGTTATACATATGCATGTATCCACACTTTTTTTTTTTTAGATTCTTTTCCCATATAGGCCATTACGGAGTATTGAGTAGAGTTCCCTGTGCTATACAGCAGGTTCGTATTAGTTACCTATTTTACATATAGTAGTGTGTAAATGTCAATCCCAATCCAAACTATGTATTTTTAATTGGATTTCTACACAAATTGACAATTGAGAACCTCTAATCAGTGGTTCCAAATGGTGAGCCTCTGAATTAGATTACTGTGTTCAAATGACAGTGTTTTAAAACCCATTTTATTCACAGATGCAAATATTGAAGGCAGTATACACACATATATACATGCACAAACACATGCCTACACACAATGCACATAAGTGTGAGTGTGTGTGTGTGTGTGTGTGTGTAAGGTAGAAAGATTTCAGAATTCTCTCTTTTTAGAAGAGATACTATTTCCTTCCTTGTTTTGTGTTACTAAACAAGCATTATGTATTTTTGTGTCTCTCTGTGTTCGTGTCTGAATATATGTTTATATATGTATATATTAATCTGAAAATAAAAGCAAAGCTTTCTCCTATATATGAAAATAATAATGGTATATTTAAGTACAGTCATCTTTAACTTTACAGAATATATTCTCCAAAATTAAGAAACCAGAGAATTTTTACTGAGCATCTGCTCTGTGCTTAGTTTTATGTAAAGAGGAGGATACAGAGGTATAAGTCACTCTGGTCCTTGTTTTTAAGTTTTATGAAAATAGGTAACACATTTTGTTGAGAATGTGTTACAGCAGAAACTCACAGAGAACTGCTAGAAACCGACTGATGCTATTCAGCTCAGTCCAGTTGAAGATGCACATATCCTGAGACCCAGAAATTTCATTTCTAGCTACCTTTTATGGAAAAACCCTTGGATGTGTGCACAAGGAGATGGAAGGGAAACATGAATTGCAGCAGTTTTTGTAAAAGTGTTAAACTGGAAGGATTTCCAAAGTCCGTCCACAGTAGGAACAGATAAATAGAGTGTGGTATTTTCATACGGTAGAATATTATATAGCAATAAAAATTTCTATGGCTATAGGCAAACATGGATCAAGGTCAAAAACATAACGTTGAGTGGGAGAGGGTGGCAAAGCTGACAGCACCTGGTATTCTCAGGCAGGCTCCCACTCAGGTCCTCTCCCAAGCAAACAAACAACAACATCAAAAGCCTTAAAGTTAAGGAAAAAAAAGTCACAGAAGAATATATTCAATGTGATTCCACTTATATAAAGTTCAAACACTAAACAATATATTATTGGGGGATACATGCAAAGTAATCTATTTTAAAAAGGAAGGGAATGATTAACTGAAAATGTTACTAGCGCTACTTTTAGGGAGAGAGAGTGGGGGTGTGGTCTAAGTAAGACATCCAGAGGGTTCAAGGTACAGATTATATTCTATTTATTAGCTTGGATGGTGGATACACAATCACTTGTTTCATCAATGGTCTTTAAATTATGCATATACTATATATACTCTCTTGTATGTATATTTCACAATACAATAAAATATATATATATATATCTATCAGAAAAGAGACCAGAAGATTTTACATCATCACAATAACGTTAGTTGTATTAGATTGTTTGGTTATAGGTAATTTTTTTTCTTTTTCCACATTTTCTGTAATATATTTTAGTTATTTTATAATTAAAATATATTAAATATATTATATATAATACAATATATTAAATAATCCACTTATAGGGAAGTGGCAATATTCTGACTTAGTCTAAATAAGTCACAAAATATAACTTGCAGTGGTTTTAGTTAGGATAATGAATTTCACAAGTATCTGAGAAATACCAGTGTTAAAAGAACATTCTGAAGGTGGAAGTTCTACCAACATGTAGTCTTGAGGAGCTCAGGTGCTGCTAATCTGTTCTGAGAGCAGAAGCTGCTTCCTTTTAAAAATGAATATAACATTCTGAGTTGAAGGGAGAAGACATAGTCACACAGTAGAATCAATTTTTCTAGAAGCAGCCAAGAATCTCCTCCTCTGAACAGATTTACCCAATCTCCCTTCCCCTCCTGGGATAACTATTCTCTCTCTATCTTGCTGCTATGCTTTGTACACACTCCTGGGGTTGCCCAGATCACACTGTAATACTGTTATTTGCCACCTGGGCTCTCCCCATCTAGGCTCTAAGCTCCCTGTGGGCAGGGCCTAACCATAGTCACTTTGTATCTCCAATTTTCACTACTGTGCCTCAACAGCTGCCTAGATAATGTTTATTAAACTAAACAAAAGAGGCAGTAAACAATTTGAAACATTGCGTGGACTGCATTTATAAAACACATGGCTACGGAAACCTGAATATTCTAGGAAGCTAATCTTCATGCATAACGAGTCAATACTTTTCTACAATATTTACATAGAAGCTCTAGAGATAATATTATTATATCCATCATAAAAACTTACAAACATTGCACAACACTATAAACACAATAAATTGGTAACTTCTGGGTACACATCTGTATCTTCTGCATATTGTGTTTGTGCCACCCCTCCCCATCTCCATCCTCCTTCTGTCCAGCACAGGCTGTAAAGCTCATATCTGCTATTTTCAGCAGTGATCAGAGGGCCTTGACCTCCACCTAAAATGATGGTATGCAGGTGAGAATATAAGAGCAGAACTAGCCATGATAGGGCAAAGTATTTGTTGGTTATAATCTTCAGTTGTAAAGACAAAAAAATGCTTCCATGTCAAAAGATGGAAAACAGCTCAAACACCCCTAGGAGAACCAGTAGGAACACAGCAGCAGTTTCCCTCTGGCACCTAAACATTTGTAAACTACTAATATGACATACTCACATGATGTTCAAAAGTCTTAGACATCTTCCTGCAATGTCTAAAGGCAGGCAGAAAAGAAAGAACCTCTTTTTTCTTTCCTACTGACTTTCTTGGGATTTGAGTGGTAGAACTATGCTGAAACAATTGGCCTGCTTTGTTAGAAACATGTTAATTAAAAACTCCAGGGCAAGGGCAGTTAATCCTGGTACGTCTGGTCTCTATCTGGACAGTTTCTTTTCAGTTTTGTTTGGTAGAGAGAAATCAGATTTCTCAAAAGTGTATTCACTTGCTATTGAAAAAACAAACAAACAAAGAAAAGAAACACATACAAAAGCACGCAGGTGGATAGTTTATTGATTAAATTTCCTAATAAAACATCCAAATCCAAATTGCCTTGGTTTAGGCTAACCTAAACTACCGACGCAACCATTTTGTATGAATTTAATAGAAAGTATAGGCAAATGGATCAAGCTTATGTCCAATTTGCTCCTTCTTCCTGGATACCAGGATCACTACGTAAAATAGTGGTTAAGACTGCAGGTCCTAGTATCAGATTGTCTGCTATTGAATACTGACTCCACCACTGTCTGGCTGTGGGATCAAGTTACTTAAACTCTCTGGGTCTCTATTTCTGCATGTGTGTGTGTTATGGGCATTACAATTATGTCAGTATGTATAAACCACTTAGTACAGTGCAAGACAGTTAATTATTGATGACCAAGTGTGGATTTATTGTGAAGCTAATGACATTTAGCTTCGGGCTCCTTGCTTGCCTGGGTTCCTTCAGAGGTCTCAGGACGGGCCCTAGCAGAATGTTCACATATGTGTTATTTTTTTTTAGTTTTCCCAAAGTAAGACATTTTAACTGCAGTCAGTTAAGGCTGCTGTCTTTCTCCACGTCAAATCGCACTGTACCATTTTCCCTTGTGTTTGGAGGTCCTTAGGGTCCACCAGTATTTTGGGGATCTGGCTAAGGGGAAGCTGAGTTGTGGGACACACCATTTTAACTGAAATTTGGAAACGCATTTTGGAATGTTTCAATAAAGCAATTGAGAAATTACAAACCTCTAATTTGGATGTAAAAGAAAAATGCCTTCTTTGTCATCTATAAGTGTTTTTATTTAAGAACTAAGATAAAATTCTGATTAAAAAATTAATGAGATGAAATAAAAGTGATAAAAATGCATGATAAAATCAATGGAATGTGCTTGGATATAAAGACACTAATTTGAACAGATTTTTTTTCCAGATCATTCCAAAAGTGGTAGTCCCCTAAAAGAAGGAGAGACTTTTCTAGTAGAAGTAATAGATAGGCTCTCGGATTGTCTGATACTCTCATCAATGAAGAGGAAGGAATCATAATATCATTTTGAAATATATTGAAATTTCTTGCTGATTTGATACAACATACTGATGTTGACAAAGATAACATGAAACTCAAAATATGTTTCTGCAATAAGGAAACAGACAACAAGCTAATTAATGAGTATGACCAGTCTTCACTGATACCCTGAACTTTTATAGCTCATACATGAAAAAATTTTGATAAAGTTTTTCTCAAATCAGACATCAATTCTAAAATATCACATGATATCAATAATGAATTGTAAAACTGAAAGAAATATTTTAAAATATGAACAATTAAAAAAGTTGATCCACCATGCTAGGGGAGAGACTAAAATATTTTTCTCCATAGAAAATTATATCACAATATTCTTATCTTATGAAGATGTGATCAGAGAGTTTGCAGTCAAAAATATTGACAAAAAGTTTTTTTTCTTTTTTTAATTAATTAATTTATTTTTTTGGCTGCACTTAGTCTTTGTTGCTGCGTGCGGGCTTTCTCTAGTTGCGGCAAGCAGGGGCTACTCTTCGTTGTGGTGTGCGGGCTTCTCATTGGGGTGGCTTCTCTTGTTGCGGAGCACGGGCTGTAGGCGCGCAGGCTTCAGTAGTTGTGGCTCACGGGCTTAGTCACTCCGCGGCATGTGGGATCTTCCCGGACCAGGGCTCGAACCCGTGTCCCCTGCATTGGCAGGTGGATTCCCAACCACTGTGCCACCAGGGAAGCCCTGACAAAAAGTTTTATAGCCACATGTCAGGAAATTTATTAATAAAAATTATCATGGCATATCCTCAATTTTTAAAAATAAATTTATTTATTTATTTGGCTGCCTTGGGTCTTTGTTGCTGTGCAAGGGCTTTCTCTAGTTGCGGCGAGTGGGGGCTACTCTTCATTGCGGTGCGTGGGCTTCTCATTGTGGTGGCTTCCCTTGTTGCAGAGCATGGGCTTAGGCACGCAGACTTCAGTAGTTGTGGCGTGTGGGCTCAGTAGTTGTGGCTCACAGGCTTAGTTGCTCTGCGGCATGTGGTATCTCCCCAGACCAGGGCTCGACCCTGTGTCCCCTGCGTTGGCAGGCGGATTTTTAACCACTGCACCACCAGGGAAGTCCATTTCCTCAATTTTTGATATTTGTGTGGAAGATTTTACTTTCCAGAGATGATCCCAACAATACCTCCCATCTCACATACTCTTCTTACCGTGTGATCAACATGCCTCTCATCAAGAGGTGGAGTCTCTGTTCCCTTGCCCTTGAACCAGGAACATGAGCAGACTCTTGACTGTGGCTGAAGGAATGCTGATTAAGGCAGAATAATGGCACCCAAAGATGTCCATGTCCTAATCCCCAGAACATGTGAACCTGGCATGTTATATGGTGAGGGGGCGATTAAGATTGCAGATGGAATTAAGCTTGCTAATCAATGGACTTTGAGATGGAGAGATTATTCTAGATCATCCAGGTAATTACCCAATGTAATTACAAGGATCTTTATAAGTGGGAAAGGAAGACAGAAGAGTCAGAATTGAGAAAGATTTGAAGAGGCTACGATGCTGGCTTTGAAGATGAAGGAAGGGGCCGTGAGCCAAGGAATACAGTGGTGTCTAGAAGGTGGAAAAGGCAAGGAAATATATTTTCCATAGAGCCTCCAGATAGAATGCAGCCCTGCCGACACCTTGATTTTAGCTCAGCGAAACCCATTTCAAACTTGAGACCTCCAGAACTGCAAGATAGTAAATGTGTTGTTTTAAGTTGCTACATCTGTGGTAATTTGTCATAGTAGCAATATGAAACTATTATAGAAGCTATGTGACTGCCAAGCCTGGTTCATAAAATGAGGTACAATGTTCACCCGGTTTTCTTTGAGCGTTGTCACCATGCCATGAAGAAGTAGAAAGACCACGTGGAGAGGCCACCTATGTAGGAGTCCAGCCAGCAGCCTCAGCTGGGGTCCCAGCCCACAGTCAATGTCCACTGCAGACACACGTAAGGAATGAGCCGCAAGGTGGCTCCAGCTCCAGCCACCATCTGAATGCAACTTCGTGAAAAACCCCGAGCAAGGACTGCTAGCTGAGCTCAGCCAAACCCAGAACTGTGGAAGATGATAATACATTTATTGTTGCTGGTTAAGCCACTAAGTTTTGGGTGATTCATTACCCAACAATAGATCACTGGAACATGAGGATATGTCAACTTTTAAAAATTTACAATTTTTCTGGATTTGTCCCATTTAAAATAAATATTCACTTTCATATCTAATTTGTATTTCTAAATTCTACTTTTTCCTAGAGAGAACCCCTCCAAACTGTAAAGTTTCAACTCCCCCTCCCCACAAGGGAAAAAAAAAACAACTAGTTCCTGCATGTAGTCATAATTTCTTGTTCAGAATGTGGTTGAAAAACATAATAATATGTGTAATTAAACAGACCTGAGAATCTTGAAATAAAGCAATCTTAATTTTTAGAAGTTAAACCCTCATTCTGAAGACACTTAAAAACAAAAGCAAAATTTAAGCTTATATTACTTGTTCATATCACTTTAAATGCCAATTGCCTTTTCATTTGAGATGAACATGTAATACTTTCACAGAAACTAAAAACTTCCTTTAGGAATAAGACAATATATTCAACAGATGTCTTCTAAGTGATTCTTTGCTGACAGTGTCAATTTCCCATAGCACTATGATGTCAAGACAAGACTGGAAGTATTTGACTTAGGTTATGGTTCTTGGGATAAATCATAAAAGAGGAATGTGCTATGTAAATAATAATGTACAGTGTCCCAGAATGCAGCCTGGGCTACTTCAGATATATTTGCCTTGGAACAGACCCACCATTTTCAGATAATCAGCTCTGATTTCAGGAATCGCCATATTCTCAGTTGCACCCCCCTTTGCCTGTCTTTCCACACCTTGTCAGGGCTACTCCATTTATTCCAGTTGACTTTCAGTCTAACAGAAAGAGGTCTGGATACTAAAGTCAAGAGTCAGCCACAGAGGCAAGTGAGCTTTGAGTTCTCGGGTTTCAGAGATAGTTTGCACAAGACTCACTCACTTGCAGGCTAGCAGGCCTGGGAGGGGCTAATCTGGCTGGCTGGAAAAAGCCTTGCTGTGGTCATTCAGAGGGCCTCTACAGTGAAGATAACTCCCTCAATTCCAAGACTGAGTACATCAGCATGTGGGAATGAATATCCCTAACCCTTGCATAAATAAGCTCCCTGAAAGGTGCAACATGCTTCTACCTTTAACAATAACAGCAACAAAATATCTATACCAAAATAGATTAGAATGTTGGATTTGCTATTTCAGATTTGAAGTCTTGTCCATAAGAAAGTCAGAAAGCAGAATATATGAGACGTTCCTTGATTTATTCTCTGATTGCTTGAAGAAAGGAATTAATTGTCTGCCTATAAATTCTCATTCTTTCAAGTTCATGTTCAAAAATGAACCCTTGGTTAAAAAATCTGAATTACTTCAACCCCTGGTTAGGTTATGCTTTCCCTGTTTCTCTCCCTCTGACAAGAATTCCTGTCTCCTTTACAGGTTCTGCTAGTAAGGTTACTGTAAGCACAGGAAGTTTGGGGCTGCAAACCACCCTTAAGAACAGAAAACAGCCTAGGCAGAGAGCTAGAAATAGTGAGCAGAGGGGAAGAGGAAGTGTGGCCTTTCGTCAGCTTTACCCATCCTGATCCTGAGTTTCTTTCCCTTGTAGGGCTGCTTTCCTTTGATGAGGTTAGGGATGATCCCTTCTTGAAGTCACAGCATTGTGAAAGTCCCATCAGCCCAGGGGTACATAGCAAAAGTGCTTTTACACCTGTTTGTATTTAATCTTTACATCAGGTAGAAACAACTACTCCCCGGGGTCTCCCCTCCCCCGGCCATTTGTTTATTTGTATGTTTGCTTTTTCAGATTAGAAAGCTGAGGCTCCTGGGACTTCCCTGGCAGTCCAATGGTTAAGTCTCTGCCCTTCCAAAGCAGGGGACATGGGTTCCATCCCTGGTCTGGGAACTAAGATCCCACATGCTGTGTGGCTTGGCCAAAAGAATTTAAAAAAAAAAAAAAAAAAAGCTAAGGCTCTGGATAAATCAAATTATTCAAGGTATTTGAGGAATTATCTCCAATGAGTAGGAAAGCTGGGACTCAAAGTCAGGTATTTTGATTGCTTGCTGGAGCTTTTGCCCTACACCTCAGATACACCAAGGCATATTCTGGGACTGTGTTTTGTTTATCAATTTTTGTGTCTCTGCCTAGTACCATGCCTGGCATCTAGTGTGTATTCCTTAAACATCTGTTGAATAAAAAGCCAGGGTTTATTATCTAAACCTATCATTTGTGAGGAGGAAGATGATACCTGGAAAGTTTTGTGGGAATTTTGATGCCTTACAAAGTTCAGGGAAGTTGAGTTTAAGGCATTTGGGGCAGCAAGGCAGCAGCCACTTGGGAATGTGCCATTTTCTTTTCAAGGTAGAAGCTTAAGTGTGGGTAGGTTTGAAGGACACTCCTCAGGAGTCGAGGATTCGCTGAATGAAGGCATTGTTTCTGTGTGGCTGTGCTGCTGTTTATTTCCTGCTCTGTGCCCACCTTCTAGTTTCACAGTTTCAGATGTCACTGAGGACAGCTGGTTCCCTGTCAGGCCTCCGTGGGGTTATGGGGGGCAGACTATCACCCAACCCCACTGCACCTCCATCAGTGTGCTGCAGAAGACCAAATATAATGAGATAAGTCCCCTCCAAGCCCTTCTTGGGGACTGCCAGATTTCTGATTCCCTATTTTGTATGCGCACATGATGAAGGAAAATTGCCCTCAAGAGATCTTAGCAAAGACTGAAAGGCAGCTGACATGTAAAGGCTGATTAGCCTAGGGGAGAATGTCTTTTTGATACCTAAGACCTACAACTGCAGCAAAGTGAGCCAACGTGATAAGGACAAATAAAGCCTGGAGGAAGGCTGTCATTAAAAAATCTTTAAAAAATTTTTTGAAATTAAAAAAATTAACACACATCCAAAAACAAAAAAGAATCAGCAGAGTCAAAAGAAAAGACTTGCATCATTTTCTCCCCCAGAAGATAATCATTGTTAAAAGGAGGTGTTTTTTTTTTTTAAAAGAAGGATGATTTAATTACTGGACCAGTTATTTTTTGATGATTGCTTTCCTTTATCTTAAAAAGACACGTGGGCTAAAAACAAGGGGCTCCATATCAGAGAACTTGATCAGTCTTTTCTATACTGAACAGGGTCTGCAAAGAGGAGGAAATTCAACAGCATTTACAAAGCTTTCTTGAGAGAGAACTGTTCATTCAAGAGGCTGCCTGTTAGAAGATACATCAAATAACAATTATAAAATAAATAGTATACATTTTGTAGACCTTTATAACAGTTAGTGATGTAGGCAAAGGCCAATTTCTCCATTTCTTCCTTTTTGTCTTATATCTTTTCTATTATTTAAAAAATCTTCTACCACATAATTTTACATTTCCTTCTTCACATCACTTATTCTGTATCTTATGTTCCTCTTCTACCTTTGCCCTTTTACTTGAAAAAAAGTCCCCATCTGCTAATGTAATTTTATTAAATTTCCAAAACCCTGAACAAGGCCACACCTCTCTGAAATAGGAGGATTAGCTCTTTGAGCTGCCCTCCCCCCAGTTGCTCTGTGCTCCAGACATCTATGTCTAGTCCCAGCTAATATGCAAAGGGATCTATTTCTAAAATTCCTTAGCTGCTCTGGAAAAAAGAAAAAGCTGTTGTGAAAGCTATGTTACGTGCATATTTTACAAGTAACCAAACAATTTTACAAGTAACCAAACAATTCACAGAAAACATACAGAAGGGCAGAAAAGAGAAATCAGTTCCTTAGGGCTAATTATTTAGAGTAGAACTCGAGAAAGTGTTATTTACCGATTTGCATATTTAGCAGATGGCCAGCGAGGAACTGAAGCAAGAGAAAGTAAAGAAAATAACTATAAACGTTGGAGGAGAGCCTCTTACATCCCCCAAAGATATTCCACGTGAAATTTTCTCCAGCCTAAGGCACTCTTTGCTTTGCTTTTTGCCCCGCCTCAGGAGAGGTGTCGCCTCTTAATAACAACTCTGTAATGGACAATAAATGATAATTTATGGGTGACCAAGGACCAAGAAGCCTCTCTGAGTCTTCATTAAAACAACAGTACAAGTACAACCTCGGGACGTAGGCTATTATTAGATGTTTACTTGACATCGTCAATGTGCACAGGTAAGTTTTTGTTTTTAAAAGTCCCTTTATTGAATATTTATTTTTATTACGGAAAAATTTCAAGGTACACAAAAGTAGAAAGAATAGTATAACAAACCCTCCTGTATCCATCACCCAGTTTCAACAACTCTTTTTGCCAATCTTGTTTCACAGTTCCTCTCCATTTTTTTTTTTTTTTCCTTTTGGTCGGTAAACTTTAAAGCAAATACAAAGATGATAGCATTTTACTCGTAAATATTTCAGTAAGCACCCCGAAAATTTTACAATAACTTGACTGGTTATCGCAAAATTGACCTGCAGAACAAAATAAAGAAGGAACGTAGAAAACCCTCCCGTGGTGTAAGAAGTTGTCACAAAAGTTATCTAGCTGTTCTAGCTCTTCGGAGGTGAGAACCAAACGTGGTATTCCCTTGGGACCGGGTCGGGGGTGGGGTGGGGGGGGCGGTGCTGGTGATTGCGGTGGGAAGGTACAGACCCCGGGGCAGGTTAGTGAATTTCTCCGAAGTGGTCCACCCAGGCATGCGCAATCCAGACACCAGAGTTGCTAAGGCCCTGAGGCAGATAGAAGCGCAGGATACAGTGAAAACCAATCAGAGGGCTCAAATGATAATCAGTTAGCCAATCCGGATTCGAGACTGAATCAGAGCTTCAGCATCCTGCTCGCCCCCACCGATATCCAATCGGGGAGCCCGCTACTTTGGGCGGACTTTTCAAAACAGCGAAAACAAAACAAATCGGGGACCTTTAAAAGGTGCAATGCGACCAGAAACTATCTCCTTCCGCCCCTCACGCCTATCACTCCCTTTCCTTCCTCCGTAGGATCAATAGAGGAATAAAGCCGTGCCCAGGTTCCATCCTCCTCCTTGGGAGGGAGGAGTGGCTCAGTAAAGCAAGGGCGAGCTGAGGAGGCCACAAAGCTGGCTGGAGACATACACTTAGGGGAGGGACTCTTTTTCAAAGTCTGTTGAGGAGGCAGCGGATCCCTCCGCGGAGAGTCACGTGCCCCGCCCCCTTGGGGGCGTCGGAAACTCAAAACAAAAACAAGGGGTTTTGTTGGGCCCTCCGCGGTGGTGGCGGCGTCAGCGGCGGTGGAACCCATAGTGGGGCAGGGCTAGAGGGACCGGCGCAGAGCCCCAGCCGGAGGGTGGGCGCGCGGGGAGCGGGATGAAGCCGGGGCTGTGAGGCCGAGGCGGCGGTGGTAGGGGGGAAGGGTCGGATGCCGGTCGGTGGCACCACTGAGGCGGCGGGTCCCTGACCTCGGAGACAGGTCCGGACGTCCCCGCCGCGCCCAGTCCCATCCGACCGTGACGCCGCGGGCCGGTGGAGGCGCGACTCCAGCACGGTGAGTGGGCCCACCCGGGCCCGCGGAGCTTCTTTGTTCATGGTCGGGACTGCGAGGAGCGATGTCAGAGTGCCCACCCCTCAGCTTGGGGAGCGATTCCGGTCCTGCCCTCAGCCCTGGGGCAGTGGGCGCCCAGAGGCGGAGAGATGCTGATGCGATGGATGGATGGAGGGTCGAGGAGGCTGAAGACAGTTCTTTGGTGTCCCCCCTCCCTCATTTTGTCACGGTGGCTCGCTGGGGTGGTTCTTCTTGGATTGACAGCCCCAGGTCTCCGCAGAGTTGCGGAATCAGGGCATCGGTGGATGGAAGGGTATTGTCTGGGCACGGGGCGGGCTGGATTTCTGTCCCCAGACCCCGATCGCGTGGGCCGCGCCACCCCAGCGCTCTCTGGGACCTAGGTCTCTGCCACTTGGGTTTTGTTCAGAGGAGGCGCTGCCGAAGCGGATGGGGAAGGCTTGGGGGCTGGACTCCAGCGAGAGGGGCTTCTGGAGCTGGGCTCCGCGGGAGGGGCGGGGCTCGGGAGTCTCCTCCCTCCGGTTCTTTGTTCAGTCGCGAGACTTTCCCTCCCCCCACGTTGTGCAAAGCCCCTATCTCCCGGACCCGCTGCTCTCGGAGCCCCCGGTGCGTTCCACTGGGCAGAAACCCCTCCCCCCGGGACTTCAGGTGGGGCGGACCGTCTGGACACCGCCGCCAGAGGACAGTTTCCTGTTTGTGAAACGGCTGGGAGACCGGGGCTGGCCGGTCTGACCCAGCGCTAGCCGGCGGACGTGACCACGGCCCCTCCCCCTGCCACACCTCCCTGGCGGTCGGGGAGGATTGCTCCGGGGTTCGGCTGGACGTGACTGGTGCCCTCACCCGCTTTTCTGCAGGGTGTGCTGGGGCGCCCCTCGCTGGAGGTATTAGCCCCAGCTCTTTTGTGCTTCCCCCCTCCCCCCTCCCCCCTCCAGGATACATTCTAACTGTGTGTGGTGTCTTTGCTACAGATGAAGGATTTGGGGGCAGAGTACTTGGCCGGTCGTGAAGGGGTCCAGCTCTTCGGATTGTTGAACCTCTACCTAGAACAGGAACAGAGATTCCAACCTCGAGAAAAAGGGCTGAGCTTGATCGAGGCTACCCCGGAGGTAAGTCCCAGGAAAGATAACTTGCTCTAGTCGCTGACAGGGCTTGGGGAGATAACTTTAAATTTTTTTTTTTTTTTTTTTTTCAGTTGAATCTAGACTAAAGGCTGCAAAGTTTCTTAAGACCACAAGTGGTCGTCCTAGAGTACTAAGATAAATCTTAATACAGGGTCATGCTTTTGTTTCTTAGCAAAAATGAGAGTGATACTAAATCTAGGGAAGTGTGGCTTCAAATGTGGCACTCCCCAGCCTGCAGCTTCAGGGTGGGAGACTCCCTGGGAACTGAGCAGGTCATTTGTGGAAATACCCTCTGCCTATGCAATACTTCTGTATAGTAGGCTCTTAAGTGATTTTTTTTTTTTTTAAAGAAAACAAGCAAGGAACCTTCTAGATGTCCATTACAAGGGAATTGAATTATATTTGCTCTTATCCTCTGGAAGTGTGGCAACAGTTTGCTTTATATTGAATTGCTGAATGTCTTTTATGATGTATATTTTTAAAAAGCAGTGTTGTGTACACATTTTGTATCTGAAAAACTGTAGTGCTTTGGTTAAGTGATAGTCCCCCATATTCTTGAAGATTCAGGGGAAAAAATTACCTTATCTGAATCTAACTCTGTGTATTGTCCATTCTAGTTCTAAGACAATCATAAACTTTGGCTCTTGGTTTTTGTTGCAGAATGATAACACTTTGTGTCCAAGATTGAGAAATGCCAAAGTAGAAGATTTAAGGAGTTTAACCAACTTTTTTGGATCTTGCACTGAAACTTTTGTCCTGGCTGTCAATATTTTGGACAGATTCTTGGCTCTTATGAAGGTATTTCATCGTTTTTATAAATAAAACTTCATTTTTTATACCCAGTGCCTAGCACGATGCCTAGAATACAAGGATTCAGTAAATATTTGGCAAATGAATGTAATTATGTCACTGTAGATAAACATTTTTAATTTTCGGAATTGTGATCTTTAGTCCAGATTAAGAGACTACAAAAGTAAGCATATTACTGTATCTTAAGTTAGGTTTTTCTGTACCTCTTACATACCTTCTCTTTAAAGATGTGAAAAAATGAAGACTACTGTTTTTTTAGGTGTTTCTGTATACATAGCTCTCAAAATAAGGTTTTCATATTTTCATCTTCTGTTATGTTTCTTTTGAGCCTAGGTGTTTTTAAACACGTGAAACATGGCAAATGGAAGTATAGCAGTATGTTAAAGGTGACCTATTGCCTTCACTATGAGAAATCTTTTCCAAGCAGGGAGCCACTGTCTTATTAACAATTACCAGCAAGTCATATGATATCACTTATATGTGGAATCCAAAATATGACACAAATGAACCTATTAGTGAAACAGAAACAGAATCAGGGACATAGAGAATAGACTTGGTGGTTGCCAGGGGGAGGGGAGTGGGAGAGGGTAGGAGTGGGAGTTTGGGATTAGCAGATGCAAACTGGTACATATAGAATGGATAAACAACAAGGTCGTACTGTATGGCACAGGGAACTATATTCGATATCCTGTGGTAAACCATAATGGAAAAGAATATGAAAAAGAATGTGTATATATATGTATAACTGAGTCACTTTGCTGTACAGCAGTAATTAAATTGTAATTCAACTATACTTCAATAAAAAATAAATTAAAAAAAAAAACCAATTACCAGTAACTGTTAAATGTGGTGATACTTCTGCCAGTAGGATTACTGTCAGCTGCTGGGTCAGTTTTCAGGGCACTGAAAAGGGAAGCCATCTGTCCATGGCAGCTTGTACATAAGCTGTACTTGCTCATCTGATGCAATATCTCTCTCGGGGAAATTTGCAGTGAAGTATGGGATGATTCTTAAATAGATAAGAAGATACAAAGATGAATGTATTATTTTTATATCCAAAGAAGTATATTTTCTTGGTGTTGGAAGGCTTAATTTATTTTGGGGGAGGTTGTACTATTATGAATTTCATAAGTTTGAAATATAATGTATAACTCTGTGAGAAACCTAGCTTTTGAACTTGCATTAACAATTTTTACCTGCATTTAAATTAAGTAATTTAAATGCTCAAAATGTCTTTTTTGTTTTTTAAAGGGAGGTTAAGACAGCTTAAAATGTAAAAACGATTAAGTATAACTGTGTGTAAGGGTAAGTACAGGGAAGCAGCTTGATTGTGTTCTGTCTTAAGAATAGGGGCTCATTACAATATTCTTTTAAGTGTCTGCTTTGCTAAGTTAAAGTGACAATTGTTGGAAGAAATCTTTTGTTCTTTGTTTTTCAGGTGAAACCTAAACATTTGTCTTGCATTGGAGTCTGTTGTTTTTTGCTGGCTGCTAGAATAGTTGAAGAAGAATGCAATATTCCGTCTACTCTTGATGTAATCCGGATTAGCCAATGTAAATGTACTGCTTCTGACATAAAACGGATGGAAAAAATAATTTCAGAAAAATTGCACTATGAATTGGAAGCTACTACTGCCTTAAACTTTTTGCACTTATACCATACTATAGTACTTTGTCATACTTCAGAAAGGTCAGTGAGATTAAAAATTAAGATTTTCTACTTCAGCATTGCTATAAGTAACAGTGAAGAATTAGAACACTAGTGAAATTTATGTTTTTACCTGCTCCAAACTTTCAGCTTGGACTTTTAATGACAAATGCTTAGAATTGTTTAAATCTTTAGAAGTTTAATAAATAAATATTTTGTTCTTTCTTTTCATTGTATAGGAAAGAAATACTGAGCCTTGATAAACTGGAAGCTCAGCTGAAAGCTTGCTGCTGCAGACTTATCTTTTCAAAAGCAAAAGTAAGTCAATTTCTTTCTTATATATATCTCACAGTTTCTGTTTTTTCCCCCGCAGTTTCTATTTTGAATTAAAAAAACTATTTTTCTTTTTTTTCTTGTAGCCATCTGTATTAGCTTTGTGCCTTCTCAATTTGGAAGTAGAAACTTTGAAATCCATTGAATTATTGGAAATTCTCCTGCTTGTTAAAAAACATTCCAAGGTAAATATCTTCAGAACTTATTCTTTAAAGCAAGTTTCTTCCTAGTGTTTTATTTTATTTTTTCTGTGGTGACTTAATCATTAGGTAACACTTTATGCGGCTTTTAACTTTTACTCATTTATTCTTGTATCTTAAGTGTTGATGTTCTACAAATGCAGCTTCAACCCAGACAGTGTTAAGCTGGAAGGGAACCCGGTCACTTAGGCTAGCTTCTTTCCACGTTTAGACATCCCTTCTGTAGTCTTCTTGCCAGTTGGTAATACGGCAGTCTACATTGCCCCATGCACATTGTTCTAAAATGCGTATTAAGGGCTTCCCTGGTGGCGCAGTGGTTAGGAATCCTTCTGCCAATGCAGGGGACACGGGTTCGAGCCCTGGTCCAGGAGGATCCCACATGCCGCGGAGCAACTAAGCCCACGCGCCACACTGCTGAGCCTGTGCTCTAGAGCCCACGAGCCACAACTACTGAGCCCGTGCTCTGCAATGAGAAGCCACCTCAATGAGAAGCCCATGCCCTGCAACGAAGAGTAGCCCCCACTCGCCACAGCTAAAGAAAGCCTGTGTGCAGCAGCGAAGACCCAACACAGCCAAAAATAAATAAATAAATTTATTAAAAATAAATAAAATGCATATTAAGAAGTAGAGTTAGTAAATGCACGAATAACATCCCATTACATCTGTAGGCTAATCATCGTCCCTTTAGTAACATTACCAAGATAACATCAGCTATGTTTTTCTTTGAAACTCCTTTGTCAGGCCAGCCTGATAAGGTTTTTCAATCATAAAGAGGTGTAAACCAAACGTAAGCACAGTCCTTTTTCTTAAACTGATAGTCTAGTTGGAGAAGTATGGAACTGAACACGAAGCAGGGTGTTCTGTCATTTACTGTTCTGTGTCACGGTCCCGTAGGGTCTGTGTCTCTGAGCATAGGGAATACTTTGGGATGTGGTTAGCGGGGAAGGAGGGTAGACCGTGAGAGGCACAGTGACTGGGAACCTGGTTCGGGCAGCAGAGGCTCGCGGCCAGGAAGCTGGTGGACTAGAAGGGTGTGGGAATCATTTTGGGGTCGGTTTGTAGATAGAATATCCAGGTGATGGTCACAGGCAGGAGGAAGTACACCCAACTCAGTGGTTTTTAGAGGCCAAGCATGGAAATGAGGCAAGGAGTCACGAATGACCAAGATTTGGACCTAATGGTGGAGAGAATATTGGTACCATTGAGGGAAATTGGAGAGAAGTTAATTGTGATCAAAGAATTATGATTTTAGGTACTTGTATACCTTTCAGATAGGTAGATGTCTAGCAGATACTTGGCAGTCTGGACTAAAAACTCCAGATAAACTATAGTTGGAGATTGAGATTAGCAATTTCCCATGAGGAAATAATAGTTGAAACCATAAGAAATTCTTGGGAGTCCTTTGCTTAGGGGTTGATTAATACTCTGGGTTTTCAGTGTTGGCAGTTTCCCCATGTAGGGGATGTAGGAGGTGATGTCAGGAGAATAAGAGAGTGATAGAAGCCAGGCTGCCAGGGGATTAAGATGTGACTGGATTAGGTGGAAATGGAGGCCAAGATGATATAAAATCATCATCTGTTTTGTGGTCAAGTACATGCAACGTGAAACATTTTGTTTTAATACATAACTTCCAGCTTTTGTTTTAAGCACGAATTTACTAGTTTGAATCTAAACCTTTTATAATAATGTCATTTGGAAACATCTTCGGTGAAAATTGATTCCATGAAATAAATTGGGGCACTCCCCAGTGGTGGAGGAACTGTGCCCTTCTGGGGGAATTCCTCTTCTCACACATTGGCAACTTCTCCATTTGCATATGTCTGGTGTCTTAATGTAAATGCGTATTTTAGCAATCCAAGTAATGCTATGTTACAGAAACGTAAATTATGTTAAATTCCTTTGCATTGCGACTTATCAAAGTATATACTTGATAATTGATTTATTAACAGACCTAGTGTTTTTAGGTTAGTGTGCTTTCTTAAGATAGGCAGAGTATTCTCTGTATTGAATCCTATGTAAATGATTTATACCTGTGGTGCTTCTCCCCTAAAGCAGTGGTTACCAGATTTTGACTGCACATTAGAATCACCTGGGGAGCTTTAAAAAACCTTGATGCCCAGATGACACCTCATATCAATTAAATAAGAGTATCTGAGGGTGGGAGCCAGGCATCAGTATTTTTTAAGGATCGCAGGGTGATTCCAAGGTGTGGCAAGGTTTGGGAACTGCTGTCATAACCTCTTCATTTAAATATTTTTTTCAGGTTAATGACTCCGAGTTTGTTTACTGGAGGGAGTTAGTTTCTAAATGCCTAGCTGAATATTCTTCTCCTGAATGTTGCAAACCAGATCTTAAGAAGTTGGTTTGGATTGTTTCAAGGCGCACAGCCCAGAACCTCCACAATAGCTACTATAGTGTTCCTGAGTTGCCCACAATACCGGAGGTGGGGTGTTTTGATGAAAGTGAAAGGTAAGCAGGTTCCTTGACTAATGAGACTTCCCCAGACTAAATGTTACTGATGTTTGTGTATCAGAGCCCCTACCTCTGATACCATCATTTCTTTGGGTAAGAAAATTAACCAGAAATAGTTCTATTAAAATAGGCAATAGTTTGGAAGTGTACCCGCCTCTCCCCACTTCTTTTCTTTATTAAAAAACAACAACAGGGGCCTCCCTGGTGACCCAGTGGTTAAGAATCCACCTGCCAGTGCAGGGGACACGGGTTTGAGCCCTGGTCCGGGAAGATCCCACATGCCGCGGAGCAACTAAGCCCGTGCGCCACAACTACTGAGCCTGCGCTCTAGAGCCCGTGAGCCACAACTACCGAAGCCCGTGCTCCTAGAGCCTGTGCTCTGCAACAAGAGAAGCCACTGCTGTGAGAAGCCCGCGCACCGAAACGAAGAGTAGCCCCCGCTCGCCGCAACTAGAGAAAGCCCGCGTACAGCAACGAAGACCCAACACAGCCAAAGAATAAATAAATAAAATAAAAATTAAACAAACAACAATAACAACAACAAAAACCAGCATCCTATACGTCATTACCTCCCTGGGACTTATAACTGGAAGTTTGTACCTTTTGACCACCTTCACCTACCACCCCCTCCCCCCAACTCTGGCAACCACCCATCTGTTCTCTGCATCTGTGAGTTCTGTTTGTGTTTTCAGACTCCACATATAAGTGAGATCATACAGTATTTGTTGTTCTCTGACTTACTTCACTCCTGTTTAAAAAAACTGCTTGTTTCGCATCTTTGCTTTTTGAAATACAGTTTAGTTAAAAAAACAGCGTTCTGGGTTTTTTAACATTAGTATGAATTTCTAAAATGGTCCTATGGAAAGAGGCTGTGGGTTAAATGACTGGAAAGTAAAGGGAACTACCACCACTGATGTGGCAGAGTTCTGTAGAGATTTTTAGTTTTGTCAAATGCCGTTGTCTTATTCAGAGTTTATTTTTGTTAGTAAAGTGAATTATTTAATTTTATTGAATTTCACTGTTTTATGCTGTAGGGAGAAGAGACCATAAGTTCCATTTTCCTAGCTCGTTGGTTTCTTAGTTTGATATTTGAGAAGTTCAGTGATGCAATTATTGATGCAAGAAAGACATCAAAACCATATGATAGGGCTTCCGTGGTAGCGCAGTGGTTAAGAATCTGCCTGCCAATGCAGGGGACACAGGTTCGAGCCCTGGTCTGGGAAGATCCCACATGCCGCGGAGCAACTAGGCCCGTGAGCCACAACTACTGAGCCTGCACGTCTGGAGCCTGTGCTCCACAACGGGAGAGGTTGCGACAGTGAGAGGCCCGTGCACCGCGATGAAGAGTGGCCCCCGCTTGCCGCAACTAGAGAAAGCCCTCACACAGAAATGAAGACCCAACACAGCCGAAAATAAATAAATTAAAAAAAAAAAACAAAACTATATGATAGGAGATCTTTGTCATTAGTTTGCATTTATTGGATTTAAAATACTTAGAATTCTATAGTTAGTTGCTGACAGAGTTATTACTTGGTACAACAATAATAGTTTGGCAAGTGGTAATTTGTTTAAACCTCTTAAGCAAATCTGTATTTTCTAAGGAGATTACAATACACTTCACTTTAGGAATTCCTTCTAAGTTAAATTTTGTCTCTGTAGAGCTTAAATTTTGAATGTAAAAATCCTGAGACTAGAGCTACTTGTTCAGCAGTTTAATTTTGCCTGTACGACCTTTAAATGTGTTTTAAATGATGGGATCCTTCTCTCTGTCTCTTTTTCCTTTTAGCGAGGACTCCTGTGAAGATATGAGTTGTGGAGAAGAGAGCCTCAGCAGCTCCCCTCACGGTGATCAGGAGTGCACGTTCTTCTTCAGCTTCAAAGTGGCACAGACACTGTGCTTTCCGTCTTAGAAATCTCATTGTTCTGGGTCCAAAATTAATGTGTGTGTACAGGTTTCAAAGCAATAAATGGGGGAGTAGGTAGTTTCCTGGTGCAGCCCCCATCTAGGCAGGAATTGCACAGACTCTGGAATACCTACCTTCTATTTATTATTCAGATCAGATCTGGCCTATTTTCATATTTAATCCTAAGCCATCAAATGGGTTAGTGCCTCTTAAACAATTAACAATACTTCAGACATTGGCACTTTATTTTTCTCCTTGATCTTTAGCTACATGGGGGAGGAGGGAAGGTGCTGATACCTTCAATTTATTACTTTTCAAGAAGATTTTTAAAGATGAATAGTGTAGCTTCAACTTTTTTATAAAGCCTTCAGGTGTCTTTAATGAAACAGATTGGGAGTGTGCAAGTGCTTCCTTTGCAGGGACAATGGATAATCCTTTAATGGTTTATCTTAGATCTCTCTCTCTCCCCCTCCATTCTCAGAGCAGAGAATATACTCTTAAATGTCAAAAACCTTTTTTTTGTTGTTTTTTTGTTTTTTTAAATGATCAGTGTTCTATCTGATGCAGACTCTAGAAACTTAGGAATTATAATGTTGACATTTCTGTGAATTTTAGTATGTAATATCTTCATTTCTTTGAGGTTTCTGCCAAAACAGAAATAAGCAACAGACTAGGGTTGTTGGATAGTTGCATTCCTAATGCCTAAGTGTTGTCAGACTATAGTATTATTTTAATGTTTTTAAAACAATCCATAATCTAGTTTTGCATGTACCTGTATGAGAGCAGTGCAGCAAGTTGAACAGAACTAGGTAACTATGGAATTGATAAATGTTGATCTAGTAGCACATTTTGTCTCATTTTCTTCTATTAAAAAAGTCTGCATGATTACATTGTATTTCCTTTGTAATTCACGTTTCAAAAATAATGGTATTGTACATGGGTGCCAAGACTGAATATGAAGTGTAAAAAAAAAAAAAAAACCTAAGTGTTTGTAGTATTATAGTTTTAAGTGTATCTGTGTGGTGGTACAGCTATAAGAATAGGGATTTATAAACTCTGTGCACATGAGATTTAGTACAGAGAATTTTTTTAAACTTTATAAACTATATGAAAATGTAAATCTTTAAAAATGTACATAAAAATCCTGTATTTTTTTACTGTGTGTGTGATAGTCTAGTCATTGCATGTAAATATAATTTATTGTGTATTCTGTATTATAAATCATATAACGATGACTTACTTTTTTATTGGTAAGTCAGCATCCATTGGATGTTTTTTGAAGTGAATCTTTTTGAAGTAATAATAGATTACAACTCAAAATAAAAATATTAATGAATTGTACTCCTTGTTTGCAGTCACATTTTAATTTTTAACTTTTTGGTGAAAAAGAAAAGGTGCTTGCTGTATTTCAGAGGGGAGGCTTGAAGTGAGGCTGGAGCGCCTCCAGGATAAGCCCTGTCTCTGTTTACCAGGAGTCCTCCAGGTAGTATTTCCTCACTGCAGTTTGGCCCTGAGCCTTGGAGATACTGAAAGTGAATCTGTCACTGGAGAGTTGACCTCTCTCGGGGGGGTACTCATATTAAAAGAGCGACATATTAACCTGAATGCCTATTAGTTTATAGCGAAAGCCAAAAGGTATCAAGTAGACCAGAATACTCACGTTGGCAGGTTAGTACAGTTTCTCTCTCTGCAGACAAGGCAAATTCTCTTCAGAAGGTCGCTTGGTGAATAAGCACTAGGGGAGTTAGCTTTGACTGGACCTTGCCAGCCTCTAGCTCTTTGGATCTTTTTTCCCAAGCTTTAGGCTTGATCTGCAAGTGGTGGCCTCCACCACCCTTTTTTTTTTTTGCATGGGTTTCCCTATCTAGTTTGGTTTTGTAGACCTTTGTTTGCTCTAGTTGGTTAGAAAATGAGATATACAGAATATGGTTTTCACGTAATACCACTTCTCCCCTGGCAATAGGGACATGTTTTCCTACCCTCCTAGTGGAGAATCTGCTTGAATGACCCTCCCTCTCTTATGAAGCAATTTTGGCAAATAGTAGACGATATATTCTGCTTTCAGTTTTTGATTTGTTGAGCTGTAAAAGTTATTTGTGGCTTTGCAAGTCTTGAACCCTCTTCAGTTGTTCTAGGGTTTTATTGCTTTTCTTACTACGTGGTCTTTCTGTGTGAATCTGTCCACATGTGACTTCATCTGTTCTCCTTTCTGGTTTTCATTGTATTTAGACCCTTTTCCCGAACTCCCAACCTATCTTATTCAAAACTGGTCGTCCCACTTGGAAGTTTCTGATTACGCCCAAACCTGCTCTTCCTGTGTGTCTGTTTTGAGAGTAGGTATTCCATCTACTCAAGCTGGAAACTTAGGTGATTTTCTCATTTCTTCTTGCCTGCTACCTCCGGCCTGGAGGTCACCATTTATGATTTATACTGCGTATCTACTCTGTCTCCACTTTTCTGCCACTGGCTTGGCTCAGACCTGTTCTCTATTAGCAGGGTTACTATTGTACAATATCCTAATCATCTCTCAGTCTCCAGGCTTACTTCTGATCCCCTTGCTCCCTGGATATCCTTTTGAAATATGCAAAACTTTTAAAAATATGCAAATTTGATTGTCTCTCCTGAAAAATTATTCAGTAGGTACCTCTCAATCAGGATAAAGTCTATATTGTGACATACAGGCCTCTTCCTAATCGGAACATGGCACCTTTCTCTGGTCTTTCTTTTCGTTGCCATTTCCTAGAGCTATAAAATGTGTATTAAAAAAAGGTAACTGGCAGCTATGTGGAAGATGGAGCAGGTAGAGATGAATAACGTAATGGGGAGACCAATCAGGAGTCCTGCAAAAACCCAATAAATGATGAAGGACTGAACTAAGGCAATGGCAATGGGGATGAGGAAGACAGGTAGGACTAGAGAGGCACTGTCCTTTGTCTTTAGGCATTCGAAGTAGACTCACAGACAAGTCCAGGAGCCTGGTTATGCCCTTTTCGGGCCATTCAACCAGTTGGCTTTCCCATAATTGTGATGAATAAAATTGAGAATCAAGCCTCCTGCCCCATTCACAGCAGAGATGAGGAGAAGGCTGCCATTTTGGTCTCATACTTGCTCCTTGATTTGGCAAGAGATTTGGCTTTTCAGGTTTCAATTCTGTCATTTCCTAGGATGTGGTGTGCACACTTTGCTGCTTCTGCCAAAGTGCATGCTGAAATACAACTCTCCCTGACCCCTTGGTCCCCACCCATTTGACTCTCAGGAAGCGAGATTGGACAAATAATGTGTTTCATTCACCTGTTATGCTTGGAGTTAATACTCAGGTTAAGTGTACAGGCATTGGTTCCAGAATACAATTTTAACCATTTTCTTGGTCTAGAATCGTCCTTTTTCCTTCACTTTCTTTCACTGCACACTGGGTTCTAATATGATGTTCCCCACTGCCTCCCACCTTCCGTGGCATGCATGCCAAGTGCCAGCTTATTTAAGCAACCGACTTATCAGATTCTTACATGGCCAAACACCATGTACTTTGCAGTTGTCACTTGACCTGAGTTTTTCTAACTATTTATACCAGAAATGGTCAACAACTTTGCTTTGTGGTTAGCAAATTGGATTGTGTGGTAGATAGTTTCCCAATAGCCAATGAGTCCTCTCATCCCTGTGTACACATGCTCCTCTTCCTATCAAGAGGTGGTTTCCATTCCCCTTGAATTTCAGCTGGCCTTGTGCCTAGCTTTGCCTACTAATGTGCAGTGGAAGAAGTTCAGTGCATGTCTAAGCCTAGGCTTCAAGAACTTCCCTTTTATCCCTCTTGGAAGCCAGCCACCATGGTGCAAAGAAGCAGGTTGGGTTACTGATAGTAGAGCGCCCACGCAGAGAGAGGCTCTTGGAGATGGGAGGCCATCTTGGATGTTCCAGCCTCAGCTAAACTCCCAGCTGAACACAACTTGTATGAGCATCTTCAGCTAAGCCACACGGAGTGGGGGAACCACCCAACTGATCCTAATTAACCCACAGACTCTTGAAAAATAATAAATCCTTATTTTAGGCCACTAGGTTTTGGGGTGGTTTGTTACACAGCAGTAGATAGATAGCTGCGACAGGTTGCTTGTTATTTATAGTCAAATGGTGGTTATTTCTGAGTGGTGAGATGACAGATGACTTTTTTTTCTAATTATGCTTATGTGCAGTATCCATTTTTTTCCTTCAAATGGATTTGAGTTATTAGTGTATTGACAGAATAAGGAATGAACTCTAAAAAACACATACTGATTATATCCTTTCCTTGATTAAAATCCTTATTGGTTTCAACATCACTCCTGAGCATCAAGTTCAGACTCTTTAGCACAGTTTCCAAGACCCTACTTGACTTGGTCCCTTCTCAGCTTCATCTCTCACGGCATCCACATCCACACGCTTTCCAGCCTCGTTGCAGTTCAGCTCCTCCCACTCACCATGCTTTCGCTCCCTCCTGTGACTCCATGCACACTCCTTCATCTGCCTGGAACACCTTTCCTGTCACCCTTATCTGGAAAACTCCTACTTACCACCTTAGGAGTCGCTTCATTCTCTTATTCACCACCAGCTATTTGAATGCCTCTTATGGGTCAGGTACCACACTAAGGGCTTGATATACAAAACCAAACACAACGCACAATGTCCCTACCCTCATGCAACTTACATTCTAGCCCAGAACCAAATAATTTACAGCAAATAATATGATTTTTTAAAGGTTGTGATGATGTGTTTTCTTCCAAGAAATCTTTCTGGAACTTACCTACTTACTTACTTCCGTCTCCTTGTCTGTGCTACCTGTTTCCATAAAACTCTATATTTTTCTTATCCTACCAGTTAATACCTTGCTTGTCCGCTTACCTTACTTGTCTGACCTGGGAAGGCAGGGAATGTTTGTCTTTCTTGCTATTGTTGAATCTCCAGCACCCAGCATAGTATCTGGGCCAAACTCCTCCTACTCTGGCTGTTACTGGTAAAAAAATAACCTCACTGTTCACTTAATATGTTCCAGGCACCTTACATGAATTCTTTAGTGCTTCCCATGATGCTACTAGACAAGTACTGCTTTAGTCCCATTTTTCATATGAAGAAACTGAGGATTAGAGAAGTACTTTGACACAGATCTGTTAAGTGGCAGGGCTCTAACTCAAACCAAGTCTGTCTGCCAAACCCTGTGCTCCTAACCACAGTGCTAAACTACTACTGCAACCTTGATGGTACTCCTTAAACAGTTGTTGAATGATGAAGTAATAAAAAATAGAAGTTCTTATAAAGAAAATCCTACTCATAATCCCAGTAAAGTAAACCACAGTATTCTCCTGTTGTTCAGGTTTGTTGTTGTTTTTTTTTTAAGGAATTCCTTTATTTATTTATTTATTTATTTATTTATTTTTGGCTGTGTTGGGCCTTCGTTTCTGTACGAGGGCTTTCTCTAGTTGCGGCAAGCGGGGGCCACTCTTCATCACGGTGCGTGGGCCTCTCACTGTCGCGGCCTCTCCCGTTGTGGAGCACAGGCTCCAGACGTGCAGGCTCAGTAGTTGTGGCTCACGGGCCCAGTTGCTCCGTGGCATGTGGGATCTTCCCAGACCAGGGCTCGAACCCGTGTCCTCTGCATTGGCAGGCAGATTCTCAACCACTGCGCCACCAGGGAAGCCCTATACTTTATTATTAACTTGGGTTCCAAGACCCACAGTCATTTGGTGTTAATGGGGCTGGGGCTTTGTCACAATAGAGGACTGTCTTGTTAAAGGTTTACTTGCCCTTTGCCTGTTTTACCTTTATCCAACATAGCAGTCATCCCCCACTTACTCATTTACTGTTCTGGGATTTTTTTCCAATAATTATTTCATGTGTCTGTGGTTTATCCTCTTGCCTAAACTCTAAGCTTCTCGTGAACCTTTATATCCTTCAAGGTGCCTAACGTAATGCTGGACAAGAACACGTGTTAACACTTTTCTACATGTAACACACCTGACAGTGTCTTTTCCATTCCTGATTGCAGCAGTTCATGTGTCTGTGGTTTATCCTCTTGCCTAAACTCTAAGCTTCTCGTGAACCTTTATATCCTTCAAGGTGCCTAGCGTAATGCTGGACAAGAACACGTGTTAACACTTTTCTACATGTAACACGCCCGACAGTGTCTTTTCCATTCCTGATTGCAGCGATTCATAGTTTGTAAAGGTCAACCTTCATGCATGCAAGGATGAAGTCACCCTCTCCGAAGTTAGGATTTCAAGTCATTATTAGGGCATGCGGGGGGCCGTGGCCCACTGCTACAATTACATGCACCTCAATCAAGAGTAAGCTGTAGTGAACAGGAACATAGGCTCCCACTGGGCTATCAGAGTCTGATCCTGGTTTCACCACTCACTGTCTGACCTGGCTGGCTATTAACTAAAGTGTTTGTGCCTCAGTTTCTTCGTCTGTATAAAGGGGTCGATACTGGATGGACCTGTGACAGACACAGAAATGTACTGCCGAGATGCCCCAGCTGCTGGGAGTGCTTTTGGCACACAGCCTTCCGCTGATGGCCCCTTTAGGACTATGACCTGGAAAGCAGCCTCCCCCAAGGTCATGCCCTGCCCAGGAGGGCCAGCATCTAATGACTGATTGAGGGGGGAGGACGCATAAAGTCTTGGTCACTTTGGTTCAGCACAAGACAACTCAGATGGATTGCTTTTGTCCCAGAGCTCTCCATGGGGTTGGCTGAGGCTGCTGTTGGGTCTATGTTGTGGCTCAATTTCCTCCACCCAACCTTCCTTTTTCCTTCCCCACCCTGCCATGGGGGCGGATCACAGTGGTGTTTCCTACTGAACATCCTGCACCCTAAGCTTTGTCTCAGTGTCTGCTTCCCGGACACCACCATTTGCAAAACTGTCTCGTGGGGTTACCGTGTGGATTGAATGACATGACGATACATGATAAAAAATTTGAACAATACCTGATATGCACTTATGTAAATATTGGCTATAATAATTATGACCCCACTTTTGTCCCTACTCTCCCACTTCCCTTAGACTCAATTATTTATTCAACTATTACTGAGCTAATATGATGTACTAAGTTTTGTTCTAGGCAATGAGGATGCCAAATAGAATCAAACACAGGTCATACCATTGAGAAGCTCATCCTCTAAAGGGAGAGGCAGACATATCAGTTACCACGCAATGTGAGAACCATAGTAATTGAAATATGTACAAGGCATGGTGCTAGCATCCTGATGTTGCCTCTGCATGAGTTCTCTAATCTTCTGGATGGAACTAAAAGACCATTTGGTGTGATTTCAGTCATTCCAGGGAGGTCCTGATGGTCCATCTTTTTTCCAGTGCCCCTCACATCCCTGTTTCCCTCTAGCTCATTCTGTCATTCCCACTTTTGGAAAGTCTTTCCTTTAGCTAAAGATTTTGAATCTGGTTAAAATGCAAATATCTCCAATAGAGTTTTCACCTTCACGGCATTCAGAAACTATGGTTTGAACACCTATTTGCTGTGAGTGTAGTTTTGGACAAGCCACTTGTGATTATTTGGGGACCCCAGGAAGTAGGTACTGAGATGAATTCTGAAGTGCATGCAATAGTTGTGTTGGGGGATGTGAATGAGAAATGGGGAGGAAGGACGAGGGGTTGGGCAGGGAGAGCCTGGGATTGTGATCAAATCTGACAAGACTCAGCCAACCTGGGCCTTAGGAACACAAGTTGCCCATTAGAAGAGCCCCGTGTTGGGTAGCAATGGCCAGGTCTAGCAACCTGAGTGCTCAGTGGCTGACTGAGGATTATTCAAGAAGAGTATAGCTTCAGCTCAAATGCCGAGGGGCTTCCTGAAGGGGCTGCAGCTGGAGGCTGTCCTTGCAGGGGAATGGCAGCTTCTTTCTGGAAGGGAGATCCATGGGGTGCATCTCCAAAGGGCCGTAACTTCTTTGAGAACTACTTTTTTAATCCCAAAAGAGGAGACACCTAGAACTGCAAAAACTCTTGGCAAGAACACTCCATTCAAACGCTTGCACTAAGAGACTTGGCCGAACTTTAACTGGCTTCTTGCAGCCCAAGGCCACATTCCTGGGACAACCCTGCTGCCTTTTGAGTTCCTCTCTGGAAAAGCTCAGGGCTGTCTAAAGAATCTACAGTTTGGGGGCTTCCCTGGTGGCGCAGTGGTTGAGAGTCTGCCTGCCAATGCAGGGGACACGGGTTCGAGCCCTGGTCTGGGAAGATCCCACATGCCGCGGAGCAACTAGGCCCGTGAGCCACAACCACTGAGCCTGCGCGGCTGGAGCCTGTGCTCCGCAACAAGAGAGGCCGCGATAGTGAGAGGCCCGCGCACCGCGATGAAGAGTGGCCCCCGCTTGCCGCAACTAGAGAAAGCCCTCGCACAGAAACGAAGACCCAACACAGCCAAAAAATAAATAAATACAATTAAAAAAAAAAAAAAAGAATCTACAGTTTGTTCTAGCCAACACCTGACCTCCCTTTCCTAAGGCATTTACTCTAAAGTGTTGACAATTGTGAATCCTTTTTCTGTCCCTTTGAGATGTGTATCTCCTACACCTCAGGAGGGTCTTTCTAAAGGATCTGAAAGCCATTCCTTTGACATGTAATCATCAGGAAGGATTGGGCCTCTGTCTTCCAGTGTCTGTGGGAGGGTAGAATCCTAACTTCGATAGTTGCCGGATAGCAGACACAACTGCCCTAATCACATTTACACTCACCAACACGTCATAATTTTTCATTGAGCCTCCACTCACTTCCCCTCCCTTCATGCTCTTTCTCCCTTTAAAATCTCCCGTTGCCTCTCTCCCAGATGGATGGCGCTCAGCTCCTTCTCCTCCTGGGGTCTGTTTTCACTGCTTTCACTAACGTCTAGCTTTGCTTATCATTGACAATGCTAAGATCTGCCTTTCCTACCTCCCAGGGTTTTGAGAACTGAACAAGTTAATGGAGAAAAGAAAGTATTCTGTGAACCGTGAAGCTCTTTACAAATGTGAGTTGTTGTCGGTATGAAGGCATTGCATATATTTTCCTGAGAAGTTTTGAAAAATACATCAAAATATTTTTTCTGTTCTTACGTCTCCTCTCTAAAAATGTAAACAATACAGAGGAAGTGGATAATGCCTGCAATGCTACCCCTCAGAGATACTGCTGTCAACAAAATGATATTTATCATTTCAGTCTTCTGGTGCAAGTATAAACACATGCACTTTTCTTTGTTTTTTTTTTTTTTTTTTGCATAGGTGGCATCCTACTCTATATGCTCTCCTACAACACACTTTTCTCATTTAACAATATAATGAGGCACATGTCAGCATCAATTAACATGGATCTACTTTCTACTTTTTAATGGCTGCAGAGTGTTTCATTTTATGCTCATGGGATAATTTGCTTAAGGTCCCCTACTAATGGATATTTACATTGTTTCCAATTGTTCAGTATTTTTAATCAGAGCAGCAATAAATATTCTTGAACATACACTTCTGCTTACCCATGCAGTAATTTCTTTAGGATACCTTTCTAGAAGTGAAATTCCTGGGTCTAGTCTAAGGGAATACATATTTAAAATTTATACATGGTTGACCTGCTCCCCTGAAAAGTTATATGGGTTTACACTCCCATCAATAATGCGCATTAGTGACAGTTTTTTTACTTCTGCGCCAGAGGATTTTGATGGGGGATGGGGGTGGGAACAGCTTAGAAAAAGTGAATGGGATCATTAGATTCCTAAAGGACACAGAGAAAGTTGTCACTAAAAGGGATGGGGGGGCATAGACACCAAAATCTGGGCTCAGAAAGTAACCTGCTTCCTGCTTTCCGTTGGGTCCCCCGTCCCAGCTTGTCCACCGTTGGGCATCACGCGTGCTAAGCCACCAGAACACTGAACGTCTTTTCACAGGATGTGCAGGCAGGCAACTGCAGCTGCTCCCCCTGGGCCTGGGCAGGCAAAAGCCTCCCTGCGCAGTGCAGGAGAAAGCCCTGCCTGCAGCTATAGCTGCCTGGCCCCAGCTCTTGTCCCATCTTGTACATTAAAGAGGAGCAAAGTTGACATGTCCCACGAAGGGAAGGCGATCAAAGGCTAGACAAGCTGCCAAGTCTCAGAAGTGGTGCTGTGCCTGAACTTGGGGCCCGGCTCCAGGAGCAGACATTTATCTTGGTTGCTCAAGGGAAGCCTTTCATGTTATTTTTGGGTGGAGCATCTGGGCCGGGAAGGAGGTGAAGGATGACAAGGAGTCCCATTTTACCTGCCTCCATGCCTGTGTTGTACCAGTTGCCAGGGTTCTTCCCTTTCACCCCCTTTTTTTCCTCTTATTAATTTTTCTTAAACTGAAAAGATTTGGGCACGTAACTTTTATGGGAAAAAAACCCTTAAAGTATAACTCTAAAGGTCATCTATTATGTGTCCATTCTCATGCCACAAATGTCTTCATGATATACATTACCTGCCAGCTGTTGCCACAGGGGTCTGTGTTTTCCACATAGCTTCTGAGAGCTAGTCCTTTTTCCCTTTGCGTCGTACGCTAAGCAGCTTTAGGGCACACTGGTACAGCTGCCTAACAGCTGTCGCCTGGACTTAGGGCAGGACCCCTGTTTGAGGCTCAGTGACATAGTTCTTTTATGCAGTTTCTAGGACTCTGAGCTCCAGGAACAGACAGGACTGCTCAAGCAAGAAGTAAAATGGTCCCATGAGAAGCACTTCTCCTTTGTCCAGGGAGTAGAGCGGGCTAGGTGTTTGCTTAACCAGGGCTGGCCCCAGCAGGTTCTCAGGGCTGCTTTCCCTTCCTTTCTCGATGCTATTAGAAGAACATGAAAAAAGATGACACACAGGGAAGCAGACCTAATTATCCATTTCCTCAGATCATTAGCACCCATTACTCCTTCCTGGTCTGTTTAAATCAACTAGATTGCCCACTCTTGAAGGGCAACTGCCCAACCATAGTCAAATCCATGCAATTATGCGCAATAGATATTTGTTATTTTATCAACTCGCAAAAGCTAAAGAGGGTCTTGGAATGCTAAAGAGGGAAGCTGGCTGGACTGTAGGGCAGAGCTCGTGGTGACAACACTTTTATGGGGTCACCAGAGTTCAAGATCAGGACCTCAGCTCTGCAGGCCCAGAGCTAAGAGTCTAACACATGGAGTAGAATAGCCTTTAGTGAAAGCAAGTGAGGGTATCAACTAATTAGTTTGTATTCGAGGATTTCCCTTGGATCCAGGATGTTAATGCCTGCCATCAAAACATGCCCTTCCTGCTAGCAGAATGCATAGGAAGCTAACTGTAATCAGAAAGTCCACGCTTGGAGAGCACGATGTGAGAGCAGACACTGGGTTTGGTTCTGAGCGTTATCCCATCCAGGGCTGATGGAATATGGTGTATCAGCCTGCCCCCCAAGCAGCCCTCTCCAGTTAACCTGATGCGCGTAGCTGTTTTTGTTGTGTGTTTATTTTTCACTCTCTTCAGTCATTCACTTCCACTGCTATGGCAGAGAGCTAATAGCATCTATGACATTTTGATCTGGTTATATTATGGAAGACTATAATTCCCCTGTAGAGACTTTATGTCTTTTCTTGAAGTCTTGAGGGCCCCTATGCAATCATTTCAAAACCTATACTGCCGGGCTTCCCTGGTGGTGCAGTGGTTAAGAATCCGCCTGCCAAGGCAGGGGACAAGGGTATGAGCCCTGGTCCGGGAAGATCCCACATGCCGCAGAGCAACTCAGTCCGAGAGCCACAGCTACTGAGCCTGAGCTCTAGAGCCCACAGGCCACAACTATTGAAGCCCACGCACCTAGAGCCTGTGCTCTGCAACAACAGAAGCCACCGCAATGAGAAGCCCTCGTACCTCAACAAAGAGTAACCCCCGCTCGCCGCAACTAGAGGAAGCCCCCGTGCAGCAACGAAGACCCAACACAGCCAAAAATAAATAAATAAAATAAACTTTAAAAAAATTAAAACAAAAAACAAAAAAACAACAAAAACCCCCCTACACGGCCATCCCAGAAGTGCTTTAGTACTAAGTCTTGAGAATGTGGTAGTATTATTTTTCCAGTCTGCTTAATAGTATATTCACAGAATTGTAATTTGAAAGATACTTCAGAATTTCCATATACATCCAGCTTTTTTTTTTTTTTAAGTACTAAATGTGGAAGATACAAAGATAGACACGCATATTGGCTTTCTTCCTTTACTGATAGCAAAGGCAGAAAAAACAAAGCGTTCAGGAAGAGGGAAAAACACAGGACTAACAAGAATGTAAAAAATCTTGTGGAGAGAGAAGCAAGAGGGAAGGAAAGGAAGCTGCAGATGACAACAGATGAAAGAACGGGGATTAAAAAACGGAAGGAGAGGAATTTACTGGGGAAGCCAGGGAGCCCAGGCAGATTCAGTGTGGGCCAGCTGTTAGAAAGAGCCGGGACCGGGAGTAAGGAATCGTGGGTTTTAGCCCCAGATTGTTGACAGCTGTCTGACCTAAGCTAGTTACTCTGATGCTCAGGAACTGACTTTCCTCCTTATAAAATTAGGGGATGGGACTCGGTGACTTCCTGAGGTCCCGTGTAGCTCTGTCATCCTCATTCTAAAATTGTGAAGAAAACGCCAAAGCAACTCAAGACTTTTGTCTTCTGGGAAAGAGTTTCTTGAATCCTAGATGAGAGGACTAACATTACTACTGGTTGTCATCTTTTTGAAAGATTACCTCCAGTCTGTGATCTGGTCAAGTCTGTTTTAAGCTCTGGATTACACCCAGTCCAGTTTATCTTGATGTCTATTAATTTTCACTTAGAAGGATAGAACTGATAAATGATTGTATAGACAACTCTGGTGGGAAATGGAATGATAAGCACTCATAAATGGGGCAAGCACATTCAGCACAGATACCATCTGAAACCAAGGCCAGGATAAAGACCTTAACAGAGACATCCTTGGGGATGTGCTGCAGGTGGGCCTGATCCAGAAGTAGGTACCATTTGGGCAGCTCCATAATTTTCAAGCCCTGGTGAGAGAGAACCATCTCAGGCAGGCAGCTCTGAGCAGAGTGGATGTGAGAGTGGTGCCAGACATTTGCAAGCAACATAGACCTGCAGAAAATAAACCACATCCATATTTAATATCCAGTGTGTGTGGAGAGGACAGGCCAGTCTGCAGATCTCTGAAGCTGTGTCTCATGGAGGCTGGAAAGCTTATAATATTTATGTTGTAGAAAAGCTCTGATGAGCGATTCACTCTTCCCTTGGCTGAAACTTCACATCTTCTGATTTTTCTTTTAGCTTTATTGAACTTAGAAACAGCTTCCATGAGCTTCTTGGGACAGTTCCTGTGTCTTCTTCATTGTTGTATGGCCAGCACCTACAAGAGTGCCCGTCACATAGTAGCTGCTTAAGAAATGAAAGTTGAGGGAATTCCCTGGTGGTCCAGTGGTTAGAACTTGGCGCTTTCACTACTGGGGCCCTGGGTTTGATTCCTGGTTCGGGAGCTAAGATCCCATGCATGGGACGACCAAAAAAAAAAATTGAATGAACAAAAAAACAGATGAAGCTACTTCCTCAGAGGAAATTATGCTCTAGAACTGATGCTATTTTAAAAGCCCACAGCAGGACTACATATGAAGTAAAAGGGAGTGGCAGTGACTTTCCTTCAGAACTCTGAGAATTGAAATTGTGGAGTCTACGCATAATGGAAGACAGCAGATATTGGGAGAATTCTCCTTAAAGCAGAACAAAATAAGCAAACAAATGATCAAAAAAGAAAACAGAATGTCTTCTGGGCCCCAAGGTGGAGAAAACAGGGCTTGGCTACAGCATTCCATGTTGGAATCAACATGGCTAAGAAAGCATAAGCCAACAGAACAGGGATGATTTGAGTGGAAACAGAAAAACAGGAGTCAGAGAATCAGAGACCAACTTTGCCATTATTCACCAGTGTAGGCTGGGGGCATGTATGTCCTTTCTGAAATACGAGAGAGCACCCACAAGAGGAATATCTTCACAGTGAAAACATATTAGTCAGAGTAGACTTGTTCTGATCCTGTATTCTCTTAGCACAAATATTTGATTTCCATGGAGATTTCCTTTTAGGGAACAAATATGCTGAAGCTGCCCTCTGCTGTCAGTTCAGCTCCTCTAGGAAGCAGGTGCTGAGATGGAGTTAGGGGTATAAGAGGTTTATTGGGCAGTAATGGCCACGAAAGGTGGGGTGGGGTGTGGGAGAAGCAGGATAAACAGGAAGAGATTCAGACGGTGGCATGCATCTGAACAAGTCTCTACCAACTCAACAGGGAGTTCTGGAACAAAGATCAGAGGAGTCCTGTATTGGGCAGACCTGGCCAGATCCTAGTAATCCCAGCTTGTACAGTATTGGCTGGGGGCTACCCAGGAAGAACATGGCCTCAGCTCAAACATGTAACAGATCCAGAAGGCACTGCAGCTAGAAGCTGCCAGTCAACTGCCCTCCTTGAAGCTGGAGAGCAAACTTTCTTGAAGGGAGATCGGTGTGGCACACAACCACAGCTGCCACACTCTCCAAAGCCATTTCCAAATCTCTATTCCATGCCAACTCCCACTACAGAACAGTGGCTAGAACATGGATGGACCTGGAGATTATCATACTAAGTGAAGTAAGTCAGACAAAGACAAATATCATATGATACTGCTTATATGCGGAATCTAAGAAAAATGATGTCAATGAACTTATTTACAAAACAGAAACAGATTCACAGACTTAGAGAACGAACTTAGGGTTACCAGGGGGGAAGGGTAGGGGGGAGGGATCGGTTGGGAGTTTGGGATTGACATGTACACACTGCTATATTTAAAATAGATAACCAACAAGGACCTACTGTATAGCACAGGGAACTCTGCTCAATACTCTGTAATAACCTAAATAGGAAACAAATTTGAAAAAGAATAGATACATGTATATGTATAACTGAATCACTTTGCTATACCCTTGAAACTAGCACGACATTGTTAATCAACTATACTCCAATATATATTGATAATAAAAATTAAAAAACAACAACAACAACAAAAAAAAAAACAGTGGCTAGAGGGTTAGATGCTTGCTTTCCCAGCCATCTTGACAATCGGGATGACCATGCAACCGTGTTCCGGTCAGTGGGGCTTCTGGGAAGCTAATTGCGCAAAAAACAAAGCCTTATGAAAAGCATGCCCCCTTCTCCCATAACCAGCTATTTGTCTTCTGCATTTGCATGCAGTATTGATATCTGGGGTGGCAGCAATCTTGCAACCACGAGGCCATAAACAAATGTGCCAAGTGTATAGTTCTTTGATGATATTGATGAGACTGCTCTTGCTTCTTGTTGAATAGACAACTAATAATGTACTTATGGTTTAATCTACTTTTTTTTCCTGTTACTTGCAGTTAACTGATACACTCATTGCCTGGTACCCATAACTTACAGAATGCATATATAAGTTCCCATTTAAATTAGTAAGTTGGCATTCTGCTTTACCTATCAGTTTCTTACTCCCTTGCTTAGAGTGAGCCAGACCTTATGAAATCAATATTCACTGAGTGCACTGAGAAAATGGTTTTGAGGCCTGAAAAGCTAAAGACTACTCATGGGAAAGGGTGGCGGTGTGTATTCACTCAGTGTCCTTCCTGAGATTGTGCTTTCCGGTCTTAGCAAGTGGTTTTGCATTTATTCAAGCCCCAGGGTAAACTAACATTCTGTGTCCCAGTCAGCTACAAGTTTTAAAACATTAAAAGCCTGAAACCTGTAACCTATTTGATTGGCTCTTCTGCAGTGAAGACATAAAAAAGAGCCTGTACTTTTTTTTTTTAAATTAATTAATTAATTAATTAATTTTATTTTTGGCTGTGTTGGGTCTTCATTTCTGTGCGAGGGCTTTCTCTAGTTGCGGCAAGCAGGGGCCACTCTTATTCGCCGTGCGCGGGCCTCTCACTATCGCGGCCTCTCTTGTTGCGGAGCACAGGCTCCAGACGCGCAGGCTCAGCAGTTGTGGCTCACGGGCCCAGTTGCTCCGTGGCATGTGGTATCCTCCCAGACCAGGGCTCAAACCCCTGTCCTCTGCATTAGCAGGCAGACTCATCAACCACTGCGCCAGCAGGGAAGCCCAAGTACTTTTAAGTGAATCTTCAGGTCTGATTAATTACAGTGTGTGGGACAATAATGGAATACTATGGAATACACACTATGGCGCTGTATAGGAAGATGAGTAGTGGATGTAATTTTTTTTTTATGGAAGACAAACATTATGTCAGCCTTCTTTTATCAAGGTATCAACACCCATGAGCAAATTCATTATCAATGTGTCAACACCCATGAGCAAATTCATTAACTGTCACATTGGAAGACAGAGACATGGGAAAAGGATACAGAGTAGTTAAGTTTTAAACATGGTTGAAGGAAGTATGGGGTGGGAATAGAGTGTGGAGTCATTCAGGGTCTATCTGTGCCTTCGCATGAGGACCCTAGATGCCTGAGACATCTGAGGGGCCCTATTTAGAAACAAAAATATACTGTTTTGATTTTCTCATCTGTATCAGTCAGTGTTCTCAGGGGAACAGATGACACACTCAAATTAGGATAATTCAAAGAGGGTTTAATAAAAGGACTGTTTCAAAGGTAAAAGATAGCGTATAGGGAAAGCATAAGGGACAGTGCAGTGAGCCAGAGCTAGAAACAGCAAAGCTGTAACCAAATTAGGCCCAAAGAGGTGAAAGGAGGATATGGATTCTGGAACCCGAAGGAAAGAGTTGTGTAGAAAAGATGACTTGAGAGAGAATCTGTGGCTTTGTTTGCTGTGGGAGCCAGGGGGATAAAATATCCCAACCTCATACTCCTCCCTCCTTCTGATCTCTGCGAGGGCCCCTCATTACCCCAACCAGAAGCCAGAGAGTGTGCAGGAGAGCCTCATTTATACAGTCCGTCAATTCCATTTCCTGGCTAGAAATCACAATGGCGAAGAGCTGAGAGTGGGTCTGAAGGACAAAGAGAAGATGCTCTGTCCTTGCAGAGGTGGCACTGAACAACTGTAGGACCAAGACAAGGAAGAGAGAGATACAGAAACCAGGCCTGGATCATTTGCAGATGGTGTAACTTGTTCCTCAAAAATTGAGCAAGTCCGAAAACACATCAATAAAAACTTCAGTCTTTCAAGTAAGACTTGGATTCAGCAGGCTCTGTGGGGAGATGCTGAGGAGGGTTTTTGGAAATGTACTTTTGGCTGGTATTAAAGGAATAAGAATTCTCCTTTCAACTAGTTAACTCGTTATTTCATCGAAGCAATAACATAATGGAAAAATACAGAGAAATGAAAATTAGTGTTAAAGAAAATGGGACTGAATAGGAAGAAGGAGTAGGGGGTGGACACTTATGGAGGGAAGCAAGGCTTTCCAGAAACCCTCAGCTGATGACTCATTGCCCTGATCTTCATCATGTGGAGGTGGGCACCGCTAGCTGCGAGGGAGTCTGGGGAAACAAGCGTTTCTACCTGGGTAGATGGAGGCTCTGACCCAAGGCAGGTTTCCAGTGGAAGACAGAAAGGGGAGTAGATATTGGGCAGACAACTAGCAGTGTCTACCATCTGACAAAAAACTAAGGAATTTACCCCCAAATTCACAGCTAATAAGTGATGGAGCTGGGATTCAGAGTCTGTTCTTTTTGACTCCAAAGCAAATGCCATAGAGCTGTAATGGAAGGTTGGTGCTGGCTTCTTACCTTAACATAGCGTTAAACAACTGGTTTATTAGAAGCTGGTTTATTAGATACTTATTAGGTACTTTTCAGATACTGGTATTTATTAAAGGACTGGCATTTATTCTGTAGGTAATGATGGCTTTGGACATATGGAGAAGGAAAAAAGGGGTATTTTATTTATTTATTTATTTATTTATTTACCTTTGGCTGCGTTGGGTCCTCGCCTCTGTGCGAGGGCCTCCTCTAGTTGCGGCAAGCGGGGGCCACCCCCCATCACGGTGCGCAGGCCCCTCACTATCGCGGCCTCTCCTGCTGCGGAGCACAGGCTCCAGACGCGCAGGCTCAGCAGTTGTGGCTCACGGGCCCAGTTGCTCCGCGGCATGTGGGATCCTCCCAGACCAGGGCTCGAACCCGCGTCCCCTGCACCAACAGGCAGACTCTCAACCACTGCACCACCAGGGAAGCCCCCAAAACGGGGTATTTTTAGGAGACTAATTAATCTGATCTGGAGTCAGAAACACTGGATATTGGTTCTAGTTTTGCCACTGACTTATGATTCAGAAAAGTCACCTAATTTTCTGTGCAACCGTTTTTTACTGTCTATACAATGGAAATAACAATACCTTCTCAAAACTCACAGATGATGTGAAATGTAATGACAGTGTTAACAAATGCTTTAATATCTGTGAATAAAGTGTTGTAAGGAAAAGCCTAAGACACGTGGAACCAGCATTTTTGACCATGGTGCTCAACAAGAACATTCCAGATAGAGGCGGAACATCACTCCTATTGGACGAAGTAACAGTGGGATTAAATACTACCAAAATCTAAGAACTCAGAGAAATGACCATTAGGAACGTGAATCACAGACACTGATAATGCTTCCTCTTTTCTGTTCTCAAAGAACCTGTCTGCCTTTTCTGACTCCTGGACGTGAAGGGCGCCTGCAGAGAGGATCAAGTGCTGAGATGAGCTCTCGCTGAGATCCCTGCAGGAGACCTTCTCTAACATATGGGTCCTGAGGAAGCTCTGTGGGATTCCAAAGCTGCCTTTGTTAGTCTTGTTTCACAGAGAAAATGTGAAAAAGACAACTGCAACAGGTATCGTGGTATGCAAGACTCAGGAGGAACTAGGGCTAAAAATCAAGGGAGACTTGTGATAACAGATCCATAGTATTTTGGAGCTGGTAGCAACCCAGCTTCAAAAACCACCTCAATTTGCAAGTTGTCATTAAAAAATGTGTATGTTCTTCCTTTTTAAATGCTTAAAATGAGTAAATGTACTCAGGGTAGCTGTGGAGAGGATCTAGAAACACAGATTGCCTGAGTCTGAATTCTGAGTTCAAACTATGCATGTCATCTTTCTGATCTATTTCCTCACCTGTAAAATGGGATAGTAATAGAAGTTTCCTTGGGTTACTTTGATTAGACAAGTTAACCCTTGGCACGCACGTACTCCATAAATTCTAGCCCTTATATTGGTATGTGTCTGTAAACTATAGGAATTACGTAGCCATAATTTCTATGCTCAGGGCAGTGTAAGTCTTCTCCAATGCCCACCTCTCCCCGTCCATGTCAGAGACCTAATGGAAGGAGGTGCATTGGCAGAGGAAAACACCTAGAAGTTGGACTCAGACAGCTCAGGTCGTGAGTCCTGCTCTGCCTCCTCTAATGCTGGGCCCTTCATTCAGCCACTTTACTTCTCTGAACCCCAGTTCCTTCTCTGTTTGACTAAGAAATTTGTTGTCTTGGACCCTTGTCTTCGGCAGCCCAATACCAATCTTGATGTAAAAAAACTCAATCCCTTCATGAACTTTCACAAGAAATCCATTCACACTGAGCACATTGTGATTTTTTTTTTTCATTTTTACTGTGGGTCATAATGGTCATAGGAAGATATCACACAGAGTGCCCACAATTTCACTTGGAAAACTCTTCTCCCAACTCTTTCTTCTTGGTCCTCAGCCACTGTCTTCCTCTTCTTCTTAAACTTGTCCCCAAATGCATTCAACCCCATTCCCCTTCCCTTTTCCTCCTTTATTTTCCAGAGACAGGTGCATCTTCTGTAAGAAACCTGGGTGCCAGCCTATTGCTATCTTCTTGATCACAACTGACTTAAAGTATTTCTCCTTAGAACCAATTCTCTTATCAGCTGTAAAGAAGATACATTTTTCTGTGATCATTGTTCTTGAACTTCTTAACTTTTAGAATGCAGTCAATGATTCTTTCCTTGGAGAGAAGCTGTGTTGGATATTTTCCATTTGTACATCCAGATCTCTTCCCCCACTCCTACCCCCTGCTCTGTGCCCTGAGAGGTTGACCCATGTTGATTGCATCATTGGCTCTCTTGCCCTCTGGCTTCTGGTTGGTTTGGCCAGTGAGAGGCAGCAGTAGGAGATTGGAGGATGGGAGGAGAATGAGTTCACGTATTTATTCCCTCAGCTTCCATCATGCCAGGTCACTATATGTTGGATGCATCCTCTACTGAAGGTCATACCTCCCATCAGCTGGTCTTCCCTTGCAGTGACTCTCTCTGGGTTCTGGGAACTACTCTCTTTCTCCTTATACCTTTGGGCCTAAAGGTGATTCCAGTTCCTGCTGTAGCTGGACCCAGGGATGCTTCATGTTTTCTTATGGGTTTCTTTTACCTTGTCTACATCTTTATAAATAGTCCCTTTATTAAACTCTCCTAATTACACCATTTGAGTTGTACCATTTGTTTCTAGATACAATAGGCTAGTCATTCATTCATCCCTTCATTCCCTCAAAAATCATGATCGAGTAACATTTCTGGCCAAGAACTATTCCAGGGACTGGGACACAAAGGAAAATAAGACATTCTATTTTCTACGAGCTCTATTCTGGTGAAGGAAATAGACAAGTGAGCAGAGGTTGACAATAGAGTTGTGATAACAGGTGTATTAGCATTTCTGTTTTAAGAGGACATGAAGAGGTTCCTGAATCACTTTGGGCAGTCTAGCAGAGAAATGCTTTCTGAAGAAGATAAAACTTGTGTTGATCCTTGAAGGAAGAGTGGGAATTAGCCAGGTGGATGGGAAGGGTGATAAAGAGAGCAGGATGTACTAGAGGAAATAGCACTGGAAAATGCTAGAAGGAGGACCAACTGAAGGGGGCCAGTGTTCAGATGGCACTTGAATGAGTGATGTAAGACTGGATCAGTCAATAAAATGACCTTTTTTTTTGGCTGTGGCATAAATTCTGTGTTTATCCCAAAGATTATGGGGAGACAAAGAAGTATTTTGTGTTTTAGAAAGATCTCTATGGATGCAATGTGGAGAATGGTGTACGGTGGGACCCTGGAGCAGTGAAGACAGGTGGGAAGGTAAACAAAGGAATAAGTGAGAAATAAGGGCTTAAGTTAGGGCAGTAGCAGAGTGGATGCTGAGGTGGAAGGACTCAAGAGAAAGTCTACTTGGGTAAACTTTTTACTACATAACTTGCAGCTGCTTTCTAATTTTAAAAGGATATAGAAATATAGGCATGGGAAGGTATTGGAAAGTTCTTGATCTGTTTATATTCTAAATTAGGCTTGTACATTTTGAAGTGCAATGTCATATTGTTGTTGTAAAATATCAAATAAATATTATGACATATCTGTATATGTAACACCACCAGCCCTATCTAATACAGGCATACCTTGGAGATAATGTGGGTTTGGTTCCAGATCACCGAAATAAAGTGAATATTGCAATAAAGCAAGTCACACTAAAATTGTTTTTGGCTTCCCAGTGTATATAAAGGTTATGTTTACACTATACTGTAGTCTACTGTATGCAATAGCATTGTCTAAAAGTACAATGTACATACCTTAATTTAAAAATACTTTAGAGACGTGGATGGACCTAGAAACTGTCATTCAGAGTGAAGTAAGTCAGAAAGAGAAAAAAATATCATGTATTAACACATATATGTGGAATCTAGAAAAATGGTACAGATGAACCTGTTCGCAAGGCAGAAATAGAGACACAGGCGTAGAGAACAAATGTATGGACACCAAGGGGGGAAAGGGATGAATTGGGAGATTGGGATTGACATATATACACTAATATGTATAAAGTAGATAACTAATGAGAACCTGCTGTGTAGCACAGGGAACTCTACTCAGTGCTCTGTGGTGACCTAAATGGGAAGGAAATCCAAAAAGGAGGGGATATATGTACACATATAGCTGATTCACTTTGCTGTACAGCAGAAACTAACACAACATTGTAAAGCAACTATATCCCAGTTAAAAAAATTAAAAAATCTTTGTTGCTAAAAATTGCAAACCATCATCTGAGTCTTCAGGGAGTCGTAATCTTTTTGCAACAGTAACATCAAAGATCACTGAGCACAGATCACCATAACAACTTTCATAATAATGAAAAAGGTTGAAATATTGTGAGAATTACCAAAATGTGACACAGACACAGAGTGAGTAAATGCTGTTGGAAAAATGGCACTGATAGACTTGCTCAATCACGCAGGGTTGCCACAAACCTTCAGTTTGTAAAAAATATGAAATGCAGTAAAATGAGGTATGCCTATAATGAGTTAGAGAGCAACCAATTCAGGCTTGCACAGGGCAGACCACCAACATAGAGGGCTTCGTGCTGTGCTGGTGTGGATGGTAGCCACTTTCTACCACCTGTTCCCCTGGCTGCCTTTGTTCTTCAAAGAACAGGCCCAGGATCCAGGCAGGCATCAGAATGCAATGAGGTGGCAGTTGGCTCTGGTGAATAACCTATTGGAATTAGTCCAGTTCAGAATATGAGTTAAGAAAACTGAAATTGGAATTGTTCTTTGCACAAACCCGGTTTCCCCTTTTGGTGGGAGGTGAGGGGGTGGGTGAGGGGAGAATGAGACAGGAAAGGAAAAGGATGGGTAGGATTAGGATTCTGAAGCAGTTTGCTTTGGTTCAAAAGTAATGGAATTGAAATAAAGCTGTTGAAATAAAAATTGGAGTGCTTTCCCCAGATCTCTTCCCTCTGTGCCTCCATTCCTAAGGAGAGCTCCTGTGGCAGGAAGAGTATTTGGTCTGTCTTCTTTTATGGGTCAGGGATCTCTCACTGGAAAAAAGAAAAATAGGGTTGCAAGTTGTTAGTGGCTCTGCCACACCCTACAGCCCTTCAAACTCACTTTCTTGACAACCTCAACTGGTGCACTTAATGCTTAAGGGCAGGGCCTTGGAATGTGAACAAACTGGGTTTAAATCCTGGCTCTGCCTCTTGCTAGCTGTGTAACTTTGGGAAGTTGCTTGACTCCTCTGAACCCGAGTTTTCTCATTTATAAATTGGAACATCAATATTTATCTCATGGGAGTCAAGGAGGGCTGAGTGAGCCAAATTATGTAGATTACCTGGCTCAAAGTAGGGACTCAAAAGGTGGTAACTTTTAATATTTGAATAGTAAATCAGAGATGGGGTGGTCAAATTAGGAGCCTAAATTGGAGCTCCTTTTTTGTGGTTGCCATCCACTTAGGCTGGGGAGCAGTTGGAACCTTCAGGAATGTTGCCTCAAGCTTGGGTTGGCTTTCATCTCCAAGGCTGATGATTAACTGTGGAATGTTGGCTGGCTCCTCTGCAGTGAGGATTGTCATGTGTCTAGGTTTGAACTGGACTATCTGGTATTTGAGCTTTCTGTCCAGGAAATCAACTGAGAAAACACTGGGATAAGCATGTAGGGAGGTGGCTTCTCCAATTTAGTAAGCTTTATTTTTGCAATGTTATTACATGGCTTCTAGGAGAAATGTTCTCACTGACTTTTGGGCCTGCAGAAGCAAGGGCTAGTATTCCACTTGGCCCTTGGACACGAATTTGGTATTGTTCCCAGTTCATCCCTGCATTATTTATACATTTGCAATGTAGGGCTGACCATTTCCCATTTATAAAGGTACCTCTCTTTTTAGACCTCCCAAAAGGGGGTATGCCATAAGTAAGTAAAAATTTACTTATTAAAAAATTGTGTTTTTTGAAGTATAGTTGATTTACATTACTATATTAGTTTCAGGTATACTCTTCTTCCTTCCTTGCGGAAGAGGCAACGCGGTGTGCCAGCTAAAAGCAAATATTCTAGAGCCAGGCTGCTTGGGTTTGAATTGACATCCACCACTTGTCACTGTGTCACCTCAGGCCAATGAGTCATCCTCCTGTGGCTCAGATTCCTCATGTGGAACGTAAAGACCCATAACAGGTTTGTTGTGAGGATTAAATGAACCAATATGTGTTGCATGTAGAATAGATCTGGGTCATAGTAAGTGCTGTACGTGTTTGGGCCATGATCTATTCTAGATGCTTTTCATTCATATTATTAATCAACCCTCACAACAATCTTATGAGTAAGCACTATTTTTATCACCATTTCACAGATGAGGGGGAAACGGAAGCTTAGAGAGGTTAGCCAGTGTGAGGTCACATAGCAAGTAAGCAATAGAATTGAGCATGAAACCCAGGTTTGTCTGCTATCTCCCAAGTCCATGTCCTTAACCACGACTTACCCTGTCCCTCACGGTAGATATTGTGTTCTGTTGTTGTTTTTAGGTGTTATTATTTATTTATTTATTTAATTTATTTACTTTTGGCTGTGTTGGGTCTTCGTTGCTGCACGCGGGCTTTCTCTAGTTGCGGGGAGCGGGGGCTACTCTTTGTTGCGGTGCGCAGGCTTCTCACTGCAGTGGCTTCTCTTGTTGCGGAGCCTGGGCTCTAGGTGCGCTGGCTTCAGTAGTTGTGGCGTGCAGGCTCAGTAGTTGTGGCTCACGGGCTCTAGAGTGCAGGCTCAGTAGTTGTGGTGTACGGGCTTTGTTGCTCCGCGGCATGTGGGATCTACCCAGACCAGGGCTCGAACATATGTCCCCTGCACTGGCAGGCGGGTTCTTAACCACTGTGCCACCAGGGAAGCCCAGGTGTTGTTTTTTAAAAACACATTCTTCTCAAGTGTATTTGGCAATTTGGTTGATGCTATCTGGCTACCTTGGAAGAGGATCTCCTTTCTCCTGACTACAGATATATGAAAACTCAAGATGAAAGTGAATGGCTGGGAATAGCAAATTCACAGAAAGCAATGGTAGCAATCACAGGAATAAGTAGGCAATTTGTAACTAGTTGTCTCTTGACCTATTGCCTTAGACATGGTTACACCCCAGCTTGATTCCAGCTGAGCTCTCACCTCCAGTCTTATCCCCCTTGCATCCATCCTCTGTGCAGCTATGTGATTCATCTAGGTAAATATGCTTCTTCTCAAACTTTTGCTCTATATGAACCCTAAAAATGGAGAAGTGTCTCAGGGAAGTTTGGAGGAGGCATAGTTTAGAGCCGTCTGCTTTAAGCTTAAGATTTCTTTGAAGGTTCACATTTTATCTTAAAAATTCATGCAATTTTACAATGTATTCTCTCTTCTTATTGTTATTTTTCTTTTAAATAAATGCTTTATTTAGGAATAATTGTAGATTTACAGGAAAGTTGCAGGGAGAGTAAAGAGTTCCCAAAACCCCTCACCCAGTTTCCCCTAACATCTTATATAACCATATGTATCCTAAGGATTCTCATACATCCTAGCATGCAGTTTGAGAAGCACAGACAAAACCCCAGCCCCACTAGGTCACTTCCAGGCTTCCTGTGAATCATAGGCCTTAATAATACTTGCAAATGAAAGAATGGGTGAATGACACACAGGTGAGCTATGAAAATCATTAGCGTTGTCCGCAGGTTAGGATGTTTGACTCTAATACCTGTGTCTGACCAATCAGCTATTCTTATTTCTCCTTTTGAAATTCTTTAGGGTACACTAAAAATCTTCCATATTAAGACTTAGTGCTAGAGGGGAAGATGATTCAGCCACATTTCGAACATGACTCTAAATTACTTCCTTAAAATATGTCTTTAACAACTCTGTGTCCTTTACAACGTGGTAAAAAAGCAGGGAGGAAGGCGCAGTGCCTCTTTAAAATAAGAAGCCTAATGAAGACGGCCTTGGGCATCCAGGCATGTTTTCACCTGCCGGAAGTCTGGGACCAATTGTAGAACTGAAAGTAGCTCCTAGGCGTTCTCATAGGTCCGCACCCGAGAAGAAGGCGGGGCTTTGATTATAAAAAAGAGGAAGGTGGGAGGCAGCTGTTGATTGCTCTGCTCCTGCTGCTGGGTGTGGTCTGAGGTCAGTGGGGGAATGTGGTCCAAAGTTTTACAGACTACTCCTTCCTGAAGAGTTCTCTGATGGCTAGGGTGGGGGTGGGTGGAAAGAACCAAACTTCGTAGATTTCAAGGGGGAATTTGGATTAGTTTACGTTAGAAGTGAAGGGTGAACGAAGAAAAAGGCGAGGGACTCGAAGCAACAGATTGAGGAACTTAAAAGAACGGAAAAGCCTGTCGTGTGAAGACAGAAAATACTTCTTAGGTGCTCGTGGCAACTTCCTGAAGTCACTCTTCAGGCTTGTCTTCTCTTTCTCGAGATGCAGCTAGAGGAGAAACTTCTCTAGTTACTGGGATCTCTAAAGGGAGTTAGTTCTTAGAGTAGCTTAAGATAGGATCTTGAATTTTGGAATTTCTCATGCTCAAATCTTAGAAGTCACCTGTTCTTCATTGTTTCTATTTAACCTCTAGCATAAAAGATACTTCAGCGAAATCACTTTTCCAGCTAACCTACTGCAGTTGTATAAGCCTCCTTTAAATGAAAGATAGGTTTAGAGCTTCTGTGCTTAAAGTTGACTCACTAATCTGGCTTTCTTCATGAAGTTTCTAAATGCCTTTCATCTAGCCCTCAATTGAAATCGTAAAATCACTGTTGGAGAGAAACTCTTGTTTAGAATAATGGTTGAAAGTGAGTGAAAACTTGCTCGCCTCCTCCGAATTTCAAAGACCAAAGATCGGATCAGCTTGGGTGAAAGCCCTGGGAGGAAAGTGTGGATTATTTTTGAATTATACTTCTTTGAGGGAAGGAAACGTCCTTTGTATTAGTGAAGAATAGTACTAAAATGAACTTCAAGTGTATCATGTGGCTTTTGAGCCCTCTTACCAGGCAGTTAGTCTTAACCTCATTCCTTTTGAAAGCAATTGTCTGATCTGAAGATAATATAAAACCTGTGGGCTGACACATTCTACCTGGATGTGGAGGTGGGGGGATTGTATTACTTCACCTTGGGCTTTTCAGTGTCAAGTGTGCTCACCTGAAAGCGCTCTTCTGTTAGGTGACTTGTCAGGGGAAACTTTATGCAATTGGGATAGTGAGGAAATTGCATCTGGTTAGATGGTGGTTGCCTGAAGTGCTGAGGATTGTGAGGTTTCTGTTGCCGAATCTGGCTCCCTGTGCACGGATGCCGAATAAAAGTACGGAGACAGAATTGGAAGATAAGAAATAGAGAGGATTTTTATTTTCTTTGCCAGGCAAAGGGAAGACACAGGCTGGCGCCTCAAGAACTGTGACCACCCCCCCCTTCCTGGGGAATTACAGGGATTCTTCTAGGGGAGTTAGCAGTCCAAAGTGAGAGGTAAGGATCAAAATGGTGAAGGGTCTTGCATGCTTCTTACACTATTTCAAAACAGTCACTGCTGGAGTCAGGCAACCTGGTAATTGGGTCCGTTGGTCTCTGGGTTATCGGTCTGCGACCTCCTTTCTGAAATACAAACGACTACAAGGGGTGATTTGCTACAAGAGTTTATAGGGAGAGGGAAGTGTAAATACCAGATGCAGGATGTAAGTTACCTAAATGACACAGGATTAGGGGTGACAGGTTAGCTTTGTGAAGGACACATCTAACTACAGACACTACAGATTAGTAACAGTTAAAATAAAACTAGGCTTGATTAACTCAGGCCAGTTTGTTTCTTCTCTGGCCTGCTCACCGTTCCCTTTATTTTTCTGGTTATCAGGAGAGGAAACAACCTCATTTCTATTTTTGTTGCGACACTTCCTTGAGCTTATTGAGATGAGGAACTATCACAGGGAAAGGGGATAATGGGGCATCTTTGTGACAGGCTCAGATCATTCTATGTTCATTATCTTGACTTGTGATTTCACAGGTGCTACATAGCAAATTGAAGTTTCTGTATATTAACTACATAAATCTATTTCTCTTAAAAGTCTTACTATACCCAGACACCTAGGTCTACCTGCTTTAAGAGAAATCTGAAAAAAAATGGAGGAAAAAAAAAATACAAGCGTAGGGACATACAACTCTGTCTTTCTCAGCCTTACCAGTGGGGGGTTATTTTGTTTCCATGGTACTCATGAAGGAAGGAAGGTTCAAGGAGAGAAAGATTTTTGGCTTCACGTAGATAACCCTGCTCAAGAGATGTGTTGTTCTGGGCCAGCAGTCTGCTTGACATAAAATTTGACAGGTGAGATCTGGGATCTTGAGAATCCCAGCCTTTCCAAGCAACACTACTGTAGTTAAAACTAGAACTGAGGGGTTTGAGGCATGTGGGGTCTCCTGCAACATGAAGCCTGAGCACAGGGGTGCTGCTTCTCCGTGGCTGCCTAACACTGAAAACCAATTTTATGACTACTCATCCTGCAGGGTTTTCACCTGTAATTGTCAATTTACCGTTAAAAAATTTCTCTGCTTCTGAATTACAAAAGCTGGTATACCAGTGACTTAGTTCTGTGAACCAAAAACTTGGTTACATTTAAGTGTGAATTCTAAGGTATTAAGTGCATGGTGTGGATGTTTTGTCTACTAACCCCCTCCGTTTCTGTAAACTTTATCAACCACTATAAAAATCAAGGGAAATAGAAACAAAACCAACCCTTATACACAAATGTACTTCAGATCTACAAAATACCTCAGTGGATTATTGGGCAAAGAAAATACTGACCTCTCAATAGAAAACTAACAGTAGAGATACTAAAAAGTTTGCCTTTCCCACCTTTAGAAATGCAGGGCAACGCAATTGCCATTTACTTGTTTAATCAGTTAATTAAGGGACTCCTGCAGGTGAGTCCTATGAACCTGGTGTCTCTATATAGATGGTGTTACTGCATAGGCTTCTGGTGAGCCACATGGCTCTAGATATCAAACTATGGTGTGATGGATTAGGAGGTGACAACTTTACAACTTCAACCATAACTGGGGAGTGGAGAGAAGGGGTTGAATAACATTGTCTATCAATTGAAAACTTTTACAACAAGACACGGAATAGTGTAGGATTGCCCTCTGCCCGTGGGGGTTTAGCCATGCCTTAGGTTACTTCTGTGTGCATGCCTCTCTGAGCTTTGGCCTGATGTACATTCAGCCTGCTTTCTGGCCACTGTGTTCAGTTCACCCTGAACCTCTGCTTATGTTTTCTCTTAAAACTTGTCCGGGATTCAGCTTTTATAAGCTCAAACCCTGACTAGCCCTTAGGGTGGCCTTAATTGAAATTCCTCAGTTCCGCCAAGGCCACTTTGGGTTCAACTCATTCTTTGGGTTTCTGCTTAGTATCCAGTGTCCCTAGAGTTGGTCAACACCAGAATCCAATGGTTAGTTTCCCAGGAGGCTGGATGTAGCTGTGTGTACATGTTGTTTCTTAACACCAAATCTATCTCAAACTGTCTCTAGTTGAAGACAACTATCTTTATCTTAATTGTAATAAGCCACTCAGACAAGTATTAAGCAATGAAAAGGGAGTAGTAAGAAAACAGTCGAAGTGAGACTATAATGATAGAAATCGGAACCAGGTGAATTAAAACCTGTGCCTCTAGAAGCTGTTAGTTTCTTTGGAGGGATTTCTTAAAGGTAGCTGTCTGATGATCAAGACCCCTTCCCCCATAAATCTCCATGTAGGCGAGCCAATATTAGGTGTTGTAATTTAAGCCAGTGGCTTTGAACTCTTGGGGAATCTGATACATAGCAAAGTAGAAGCCTGCTCTTGGAGCAGCAGGGGAGAATAGATGCAGAACCCTTCCACTAGCCTACCGCCACAACTGGCCCAGAGAATGTCCACGATGCTGGGGAACATGATACTTCTGCTTCTTGAAAGATGCTCGCCTATTAAGGGTTCTTAAAACTCAGTCCTGTTAAGGGAAACACCTCAAGCTTGCAGCTGTGGTCACAGCGTTAACATCTCCAAATTTTTAGGCTGCTCCTAGGGAAACTAATCTTGTTTCTAGGGCCTAATCTTGTTTCTTCATTTGGTAAATTAAGCTTAAGAAGAACTGGTGACCCCCTGGGTCTTCTGGCTTCCATGATGTCTGTTTCTTGGTACATCGAAAGTCTGAAGTCTTAAATGGGATGGGGGTGCAGTTGGAGAAAATGCTCTCATGAGGGAGCTTGAGCCTTAGATACAATTCTGAATCCTTTGATCCATAAAGCAGTTTGCTTACCAACAGCCCTTTCAGGGATCTGATTCTGTTTTACAGGAATGGCTGGCATCTTTTCCTGCAGGGAATCATTTAGAAGCCTGTGGTGTGAGATGAGGTGGCCAGAAGCTACCCAGGTCAAGCGGGTCCCCTTCTCCCACCTCACACTAGAGTCATAGTCATGAGACCCACTGACTGGAGTGAGTGACTGGCTGGCAGCAAACAACTCTCCTGAAGCCTGTGTTTTAGGAGATTGGTCTGAGGACGACTGTAGTCAACACCCCTGGGCTGAGCATACTCTGGAAGGGAGGCCTTGCCCTCTGGGAGCCCACAGCATAGCTCGAAGGAGCAAAGACCCAGCTGTGGCTCCAGGCGCTTAATCAATGGTGATGCACATCTCCCCACAGAAGAGGGTAGGGGCATGCGGGCTGGGAATTAGAACTGACTTTCAAGTCTGGCTTATCTTCTTTGAAACAACTTTGCAAAAAAAAAGCTGGAGTAGATTTCAACTTTGGCCTCAACTTTGCATTGCAGTGCCTTGGGTCTAAATTTGAGTGTCTAACTTGGGCATGATTTTTCTCAGTGAGATGATAGAGGAGCTTGAACCTACTAGGAAGTATGGCATGGAGGGGAATGAAGCCTCTCTTCAGTAGCAGGAAAGCCCTTGTAGATGACCAAAGACATGGTCCCTAATTGTGATGGCCTCATGGAGGTAAGAGTAAGCCTCGAAATGAAGAGAAAGCTTAGAAAAGCCTAGGATGGGGTTTGGTCTGTACTACTGCTAGTGAGGTTTCTGAAGCAGCCTGGTGAATTTGGAGGAATGTTTAGATGAGACATGGTCAACTATAGGACCAGCAGAAATTGTCTAGATATACCTACGTTGTTCTTTTGTCTTCGGTCTGGGGTTTAGGAGCTTCCAGGTGGGAGATAGGATGTAGTATAAACTGAACAATATTGTGATGGCTTCTGGTTTTCTGAAGTCAAGTGTTCTCACGCCAAAGAACCCTCAACTTCTACCTGAAGTACTGTATGTGGGAAACTTCTAGATCAAAGTTCTCTGAATGTTGTCTTTATAGAGAATAGGGAACTCTAGTATGCTGCTATCCAAGAGACATGTGAAACACAAGTGCAGGCCACATACATAATTTTAAGTGTTGTAGCCCCATTAAAAAAAAACAAGTGAAGTTTAATGTTACCCCAGTAGATAAAATAGATTTAAACCTGTAAAATAATGAGCTTATATATTTTGGTCCTAAGTTTTTGAAGTTTGGTATGCCTTTTAACTTTATAGCACATCAAATCTAGCACCATCTCAAGTGCTCATTGGCTAGTGGCTAGTCATGTTGGACTAGATAAAAGACAACCTTGGGCCCTACTTTTCAACCTCATTTGCCATCTGTTTTAGAGATACACTAGTCTAAAATGACTTAGGGAGAATGTAGTTTGAGTATTGCTGTCAGCTGAGTGAAAACCCTTTAAGAGGGAAGTTCCCAGGAACCAGAACATTGGAACCACTTAAACTGTTTACTTTGGACTTTGTTAAAATGACTACCTTTGTGTTTAACACCATCCTACATCAGCAATATGTCTTCCACACCCCGAGCAGTCACTTTATTTGATTATTGCTGTCAGACTTTGTCCTGGAATCTTCTATACCATGTGTACCCAAAGCACACATTCTACAGCTTTAAGATAACTCCTGACTATCCTACGGACAGGACACTGGAAAGATGCAAGTAGCTCTTATCTTTGATATCTTTGACTATTTTCCTATTTGAGTTAGTGGTAATTTATAGATCAGGTACTTAGGCACTTGATGTACCTCGCCAGGGCCTCACACCCTCCGCCACACCCCTTCAAAACACATGCTAGAGTCTCCTCATGGTGGAGGAACTATGCCACTTACTATTGAGCTACACTCAAATTAGGCTTGGAGTGTGTTTTCAGTGATGGGCTGTGTTAAGGAGACTTCTCATAAGCCAACAGGACTATACACCTTCTTAGGTGACCTGCGATGATGTGCCTGTACAAGGACCAGTGTAAATGGATATCAAACTGAACTAAGTTTCCTTTAGAGAGCAGGGGAACTCCTGCTGCTGGCAACAACTCCTTACCCAAAACTTCTTTCAAGTTAAACTGATCCAACCTGGATTGGAATTTAGCACAGCGGGCCTGGCTTTCCCCCAGGTGTTTGTATTTATTGGAGGCATCTATCTTTGCCAAGGGGAAGCTCTTGGCTTTGGAGCAGGAAGGTGGAGGAGAGAAGGGTTGTCTGGACCTTGGACCTATGTCAAGGAGTTATGGTGAGAGTGAAGGGCATGAGAGACTGGTGACAGTCTCAGGTGGTGAGGTACAGATTTTAAAGTCCAGACCTTGCCTTGACTGCTTGCATGAAGACATGTACCTTGTCACATTTTCTGTGCCGAACTCTCAGCCACCCTCCAGCTGCAATAAGTCCTCAGAGGTCTAATGATCATTAGGCCAATGGAGAAGTCATCTGGAGGTAATTGGCTTCCTTTGTTAAATCATAGCTAGATGGGAGCATCACTCAGACCGGTAGCTATACTATAAAACTCATTGAATGACTGGGGGTTATAAACACACTTGTGAATAATTATGGTTCCTCACTCGGCGGCACTATTACTACTAAACCATCACTGATATGGTTGCTAAATCTTGAGTATTATCCCTAATGACATCTTAAGCTTAAAAGGTGTTTTACCCCATTATATATCTGAGGAAGCTGGGATCCCATTGACTTTGTTGAACGTTGATAACTCCTTTTGACCTGGGTGCTCAGGTGCTTTCTTCTCATTCTGCTGCCTCTATATGATGCTAGATTGTTCCTCATGTGACTAATAGTAAAGGTAATCAAGAATCTTAGTAAGTACTGCCTGTGGCTTTGTCTGGCTCAGTTCTTAGACTGTGTTCAATACTTAAGGCACTTTCCAAATGAGCTCTTAACCAGTTAGCTTGTATAATGGCCAACTTGTGACTAGGAGGCAATTGTGATGCAAGAGCTGTTTCCTTCACCTTGTGGGTCACCAGCACTTAGGCTCTTAGAGAGGCAACTAAGAGTTCATGGCAACTGGAAGGGTTCCTACAACCTGTCAAGTTACTTCAACCTCTGGGAAGTTACTGTTCTTATAGGCAATGCTTTTACTTTCAAGTTATTTGATAAAGTTCAAATTTCACAAAATAACAGTGGTCCCCTCAACCCAGTCTTAAGACAGACTTGCAGTGTTTTTCCTAAGCTAAACTCTGGCCACCACTTCAGCAATAAAAAACATTTGTCTAAAATGAGTCTGCAAATGCCATTTGTGGTCTTGAGCTCATACAGCTGATTACTCAAAGATGAAATTCAAGAGTGGCCAGAGCCATGTGATGTAGTTGAAGACAGTTCTTACACGTGTCATCTTATATAATTGCCCTTGCCTATTGAAACCACCAGTTGAGGTAAATGCCTAAGCCCAGCAATAGACAAAGGACATAGGCATGGGGAAACTGGTGTCTGACTTGATTCAACACCTAACCGGCTGAAAGAAACAAACTGCTATTGTCCTAGCTGTCAAATACCCAGCTTATCTCAGTCAGGTAATGCAAACAGATGAAGTCCAGTTGATATTTTGCTTTGTCCAAGAATCTATAAGCTCTGGGTAAATGGGTAATGACCCTGTCTGATTTTAAGCTTCCTCAAAGAGGATACCTGAAATCATCATGATTCACAGGGCTTTTTCTTAGTTTACAAACCTGGAAGGCTGGTTTTTTGGTTATAATCAGGTACTAAATGAATTGCCTGAATGTTTGCAACCTGGTTGGTAGTTGGCATGTCCAATCAATGGTTCTGTGGGGACACTTACAACTTGAATGAACAGATCTACCTGTTGAGAAGGGGAGTTTGGAAACTCACTGGAGTGCTAGTTGTCATGTGCCCTCTCATTTTCCATCCATCCCCACTGTTGGATTACGGTGTATTTTAGAATGTTGAAGGTTCCTATACCTCTCACGGGTGGGGAAGATTTATCAGATTAACAGGACATACACTCCCAGATGAACTGCAAAGTAGGACTACTGAAACAATGCCATGTGCATCCCAAACAATCTACACAATGTTAATATTCTGAATAGCACATGGGAGCCTCTTCAGGTTGATGAAGCCAGGTTTATCTTGAGTGTACTTTATGGTGAATTCCCCAATGAATGCAGTCTCTGCTCACATTTCTACTAGGTTTCACATAACTGGAAGTTACCTTGCTTTTAGTGGTCAGATCAAAGCAGAGATCTGAAACACCCTGGATCCGTGGTATAGGGCCCTTCCTGTTTGTGTTCTCTGTACTGTTCTCCTGGTCCCATGCTCATGTGTGTACTAGTTACACTCTTTCATAATCATATCACTTTTTCCCCCACCTCTTTACATCTTGTGTTCACTTTCTATCCCCTATCCTTAGCCTATTTTTACCATTTTGCTTGAAACTCTAGTGGGTATATTGATGGTTCTGGTTCCCCGTTTTCCTTGTGTCGTAAACGTTTTTAGTCTATACACAGGTTCATTGCACAAATACGTGGGACCATGGTGGTTATGCAAACAGTAGATCAGAGTCATGACTAACTATAAAATGTGTGAATATGGACCAACAATATTAGCAACGGTAGCTAAGCCTTTATACCATTGTTCTGAATGCTTTATACACTGATTCCTTAGTAAGTCTTAAGGGGTAGTTGCACTTCATAAGGAAAAAATCGGAGGCCTAAAGTTGTCACTTTCTCAATCTCTCTACCTAGGAAATTGTTCATTTTAGGTTAAGTGTCTTTAAGTATACAACTAAACTGCCCTTACAATGATTTGCTATAATGTGCCTATAGAACAAACCTTTCAACTACTGAATATTGTAATTAAGGGTGAGGTATCATAAATATCAGATTGAATCTCAACCCAAAACTACACATAATCAGGTAACAGTCTTTCTTGTCTTGCTCAGCAGGAAGCTAGATGTCTTAGGGGAACAGTAGACACTTCCTGTATCACAAAGTCCTATCTGATTACCAGACTCCTCTGTACACTGACTCAAATGTCAACTGTGGGTAATGTGGGGCTTCTACGATTATGTGAACAGAAGCTTTTGGTGTGGCCAGATGACTGGTTAAATATCATGAGCTTAGTTATGTACACATTTGCGTCAGACTAAATGACAAATAGTTGTAAAAGGTAGAATAAATCTGTCTAACTTGGAACATATCTCACTGTATTTTCCCTGTATTTTTTTGTGGCTTAACTCCACCTAAGATCTCTGGGCTGTTTTAATAAACCAGTTAAGGGCTGTTGTTTGTAATACATGATTATCACATGCATGTATTTAATTCTCCTTAACTGTAAAATCTACACCATTTAACAGAATACCTGTCTGATTCAGTGAAGCAAGCAGTACCTGTCACCTGATAAACTGGAACTGATGTAGAAATCTTACTCTGAGGTATTACAACAGTCAGTTTCTACTTCTGACTTATCCAAGAAAGCATTGAAGTACTGGCCAGATAAATGAATCTCAGCTACTCAGTTTTAGGCAGTTACAAACTTTTATAGGTGATACTCTGAGGTTAACTGCCCAAAGTCTCCCTCAAAAGAGTCTGGGATTTGAACCCCAGGTCTCGTTCCAAAGCCAGATACTTAGTTTTTTTTTTTTTTTTTAAAACATCTTTATTGAAGTATAATTGCTTCACAATGGTGTGTTAGTTTCTGCTTTTTAACAAAGTGAATCAGCTACACATATACACACGTTCCCATATCTCCTCCCTCCTGCATCTTGCTCCCTCCCACCCTCCCTATCCCACCCCTCTAGGTGGTCACAAAGCACCGAGCTGATCTCCCTGTGCTATGCGGCTGCTTCCCACTAGCTATCTATTTTACATTTGGTAGTGTATATATATCCATGACACTCTCTCACCCTGTCACATCTCACCCCTCCCCCTCCCCATATCCTCAAGTCCATTCTTTAGTAGGTCTGTGTCTTTATTCCCATCTTGCCACTAGGTTCTTCATGAACTTTTTTTTTTTTTTTCCTTAGATTCCATATATATGTGTTAGCATACTGTATTTGTTTTTCTCTTTCTGACTTACTTCACTCTGTATGACAGACTCTAACTCCATCCACCTCATTACAAATACCTCCATTTCATTTCTTTTTATGGCTGAGTAATATTCCATTGTATATATGTGCCACATCTTCTTTATCCATTCATCCGATCATGGACACTTAGGTTGCTTCCATGTCCTGGCTATTGTAAATAGAGCTGCAATGAACATTTTGGTACATGACTCTTTTTTTTTTTTTTTTTTTAATGATACTCCATTTTTTTTTTAATATTAATTAATTTATTTATTTAGGCTGTGTTGGGTCTTCGTTTCTGTGCGAGGGCTTTCACTAGTTGCGGCAAGTGGGGGCCACTCTTCATCACGGTGCACGGGCCTCTCACTATCGCGGCCTCTCTTGTTACAGAGCACAGGCTCCAGACGCGCAGGCTCAGTAGTTGTGGCTCACGGGCCTAGTTGTTCCGCGGCATGTGGGATCTTCCCAGACCAGGGCTCGAACCCGTGTCCCCTGCATTGGCAGGCAGACTCTCAACCACTGCGCCACCAGGGAAGCCCTACATGACTCTTTTTGAATTATGGTTTTCTCAGGGTATATGCCCAGTAGTGGGATTGCTGGGTCGTATGGTAGTTCTATTTGTAGTTTTTTAAGGAACCTCCACACTGTTCTCCATAGTGGCTGTATCAATTTACATTCCCACCAACAGTGCAAGAGTGTTCCCTTTTCTCCACACCCTCTCCAGCATTTATTGTTTGTAGATTTTTTGATGATGGCCATTCTGACCGGTGTGAGATGATACCTCATTGTAGTTTTGATTTGCATTTCTCTAATGATTAATGATGTTGAGCATTCTTTCATGTGTCTGTTGGCCATCTGTATATCTTCTTTGGAGAAATGTCTATTTAGGTCTTCTGCCCATTTTTGGATTGGGTTGTTTGTTTTTTGGTTATTGAGCTGCATGAGCTGCTTGTAAATCTTGGAGATTAATCCTTTGTCAGTTGCTTCATTTGCAAATATTTTCTCCCATTCTGAGGGTTGTCTTTTGGTCTTGTTTATGGTTTCCTTTGCTGTGCAAAAGCTTTTAAGTTTCATTAGGTCCCATTTGTTTATTTGTGTTTTTATTTCCATTTCTCTAGGAGCTGGGTCCAAAAGGATCTTGCTGTGATTTATGTCATAGAGTGTTCTGCCTATGTTTTCCTCTAAGAGTTTGATAGTGTCTGGCTTTATACTTAGGTCTTTAATCCATTTTGAGTTTATTTTTGTGCATGGTGTCAGGGAGTGTTCTAATTTCATACTTTTCCATGTACCTGTCTAATTTTCCCAGCACCACTTATTGAAGAGGCTGTCTTTTCTCCACTGTATATGCTTGCCTCCTTTATCAAAGATAAGGTGACCATATGTGCGTGGGTTTATCTCTGGGCTTTCTATCCTGTTCCATTGATCTATATTTCTGTTTTTGTGCCAGTACCAAACGGTCTTGATTACTGTGGCTTTGTAATATAGTCTGAAGTCAGGGAGCCTGATTCCTCCAGCTCCATTTTTCATTCTCAAGATTGCTTTGGCTATTCAGGGTCTTTTGTGTCTCCATACAAATTGTGAAATTTTTTGTTCTAGTTCTGTGAAAAATGCCAGTGGTAGTTTGACAGGGATTGCATTGAATCTGTAGATTGCTTTGGGTAGTAGAGTCATTTTCACAATGTTGGTTCTTCCAATCCAAGAACATGGTATATCTCTCCATCTATTTGTATCATCTTTAATTTCTTTCATCAGTGTCTTATAATTTTCTGCATACAGGTCTTTTGTCTCCTTAGGTAGGTTTATTCCTAGATATTTTATTCTTTTTGTTGCAATGGTAAACGGGAGTGTTTTCTTAATTTCACTTTCAGATTTTTCATCATTAGTATATAGGAATGCAAGAGATTTCTGTGCATTCATTTTGTATCCTGCTACTTTACCAAATTCATTGATTAGCTCTAGTAGTTTTCTGGTGCCAGTTTTAGGATTCTCTATGCATAGTATCATGTCATCTGCAAACAGTGACAGCTTTACTTCTTCTTTTCCGATTTGGATTCCTTTTATTTCTTTTTCTTCTCTGATTGCTGTGGCTAAAACTTCCCAAACTATGTTGAATAATAGTAGTGAGAGTGGGCAACCTTGTCTTGTTCCTGATCTTAGTGGAAATGGTTTCAGTTTTTCACCATTGTGGACAATGTTGGCTGTGGGTTTGTCATATATGGCCTTTATTATGTTGAGGAAAGTTCCCTCTATGCCTACTTTCTGCAGGGCTTTTATCATAAATGCGTGTTGAATTTTGTCGAAAGCTTTCTCTGCATCTATTGAGATGATCATATGGTTTTTCTCCTTCAATTTGTTAATATGATGTATCACGTTGATTGATTTGCGTATATTGAAGAATCCTTGCATTCCTGGAATAAACCCCACTTGATCATGGTGTATAATCCTTTTAATGTGCTGTTGGATTCTGTTTGCTAGTATTTTGTTGAGGATTTTTGCATCTATGTTCATCAGTGATATTGGCCTGTAGTTTTCTTTCTTTGTGACATCTTTGTCTGGTTTTGGTATCAGGGTGATGGTGGCCTCGTAGAATGAGTTTGGGAGTGTTCCTCCCTCTGCAATATTTTGGAAGAGTTTGAGAAGGATAGGTGTTAGCTCTTCTCTAAATGTTTGATAGAATTCGCCTGTGAAGCCATCTGGTCCTGGGCTTTTGTTTGTTGGAAGATTTTTAATCAGAGTTTCAATTTCAGTGCTTGTGATTGGTCTGTGTATATTTTCTATTTCTTCCTGGTTCAGTCTCGGTAGGTTTTGCATTTCTAAGAATCTGTCCATTTCTTCCAGGTTGTCCATTTTATTGGCATAGAGTTGCTTGTAGTAATCTCTCATGATCTTTTGTATTTCTGCAGTGTCAGTGGTTACTTCTCCTTTTTCATTTCTAATTCTATTGATTTGAGTCTTCTCCCTTTTTCTCTTGATGAGTCTGGCTAATGGTTTATCAATTTTGTTTATCTTCTCGAAGAACCAGCTTTTAGTTTCATTGATTTTTGCTATTGTTTCCTTCATTTCTTTTTCATTTATTTCTGATCTGATCTTTATGATTTCTTTCCTTCTGCTAGCTTTGGGGTTTTTTTGCTCTTCTTTCTCTAATTGCTTTAGGTGCAAGGTTAGGTTGTTTATTCGAGATGCTTCCTGTTTCTTGATGTAGGCTTGTATTGCTATAAACTTCCCTCTTGGCACTGCTTTTGCTGCACCCCATAGGTTTTGGGTCGTCGTGTCTCCATTGTCATTTGTTTCTAGATATTTTTTAATTTCCCCTTTGATTTCTTCAGTGATCACTTCGTTATTAAGTAGTGTATTGTGTAGCCTCCATGTGTTTGTATTTTTTACAGATCTTTTCCTGTAATTGATATCTAGTCTCATAGCGTTGTGGTCGGAAAAGATACTTGATACGATTTCAATTTTCTTAAATTTACCAAGGTTTGATTTGTGACCCAAGATATGATCTATCCTGGAGAATGTTCCATGAGCACTTGAGAAAAATGTGTATTCTGTTGTTTTTGGGTGGAATGTCCTATAAATATCAATTAAGTCCATCTTGTTTAATGTATCATTTAAAGCTTGTGTTTCCTTATTTATTTTTATTTTGGATGATCTTTCCACTGGTGAAAGTGGGGTGTTAAAGTCCCCTACTATGATTGTGTTGCTGTCGATTTCCCCTTTTATGGCTGTTAGTATTTGCCTTATGTATTGAGGTGCTCCTATGTTGGGTGCATAAATATTTACAATTGTTATACCTTCCTCTTGGATCGATCCCTTGATCATTATATAGTGTCCTTCTTTGTCTCTTGTAATAGTCTTTATTTTAAAGTCTATTTTGTCTGATATGAGAATTGCTACTCCAGCTTTCTTTTGATTTCCATTTGCATGGAATATCTTTTTCCATCCCCTCACTTTCAGTCTGTATGTGTCTCTAGGTCTGAAGTGGGTCTCTTGTAGACAGCATATATATGGATCTTGCTTTTGTATCCATTCAGCCAGTCTGTGTCTTTTAGTGGGAGCATTTAATCCATTTACACTTAAGGTAATTATCGATATGTATGTTCCTATTCCCATTTTCTTAAATGTTTTGGGTTTGTTATTGTAGGTGTTTTCCTTCTCTTGTGTTTCTTGCCTAGAGAAGTTCCTTTAGCATTTGTTGTAAAGCTGGTTTGGTGGTGCTGAACTCTCTCAGCTTTTGCTTGTCTGTAAAGGTTTTAATTTCTCCATCGAATCTGAATGAGATCCTTGCTGGGTAGAGTAATCTTGGTTGTAGGTTTTTCTCCTTCATCACTTTAAGTATATCCTGCCACTCCCTTCTGGCTTGCAGAGTTTCTGCTGAAAGATCAGATGTTAACCTTATGGGGATTCCCTTGTGTGTTATTTGTTGTTTTTCCCTTGCTGCTTTTAATATGTTTTCTTTATATTTAATTTTTGACAGTTTGATTAATATGTGTCTTCGCGTGTTTCTCCTTGGGTTTATCCTGTATGGGACTCTCTGTGCTTCCAGGACTTGATTAACTATTTCCTTTCCCATATTAGGGAAGTTTTCAACTATAATCTCTTCAAATATTTTCTCAGTCCCTTTCTTTTTCTCTTCTTCTTCTGGGACCCCTATAATTCGAATGTTGGTGCGTTTAATGTTGTCCCAGAGGTCTCTGAGACTGTCCTCAGTTATTTTCATTCTTTTTTCTTTATTCTGCTCTGCAGTAGTTATTTCCACTATTTTATCTTCCAGGTCACTTATCCGTTCTTCTGCCTCAGTTATTCTGCTATTGATCCCGTCTAGAGTATTTTTAATTTCATTTATTGTGTTTTTCATTGTTGCTTCGTTCCTCTTTAGTTCTTCTACATCCTTGTTAAATGTTTCTTGCATTTTGTCTATTCTATTTCCAAGATTTTGGATCATCTTTACTATCATTATTCTGAATTCTTTTTCAGGTAGACTGCCTATTTCCTCTTCATTTGTTAGGTCTGGTGTGTTTTGACCCTGCTCCTTCACCTGCTGTGTGTTTTTTTGTCTTCTCATTTTGCTTATCTTACTGTGTTTGGGGTCTCCTTTTCACAGGCTGCAGGTTCGTAGTTCCCGTTGTTTTTGGTATCTGTCCCCAGTGGCTAAGGTTGGTTCAGTGGGTTGTGTAGGCTTCCTGGTGAAGGGGACTAGTGCCTGTGTTCTGTTGGATGAGGCTGGATCTTGTCTTTCTGGTGGGCACGTCCACGTCTGGTGGTGTGTTTTGGGGTGTCTGTGGCCTTATTATGATTTTAGGCAGCCTCTCTGCTAATGGATGGGGCTGTGTTCCTGTCTTGCTAGTTGTTTGGCATAGGGTGTCCAGCACTGTAGCTTGCTGGTCGTTGAGTGAAGCTGGGTCTTGATGTTGAGATGGAGATCTCTGAGAGATTTTCGCCGTTTGGCATTACGTGGAGCTGGGAGGTCTCTTGTGGACCAGTGTCCTGAAGTTGGCTCTCCCACCTCAGAGGCACAGCCCTGATGCCTGGCTGGAGCACCAAGAGCCTTTCATCCACACGGCTCAGAATAAAAGGGAGAAAAAAATAGAAAGAAAGAAAGAAAGAGAATAAAATAAAATAAAATAAAGCTATTATAATAAAAAAATAAGAAAAAAATTATTAAGAATAAATGTATTGAGAAAAAAATTTTTTTAATTGTAAAAAATAGATTTATTAATTTTTTGTAATAAAAAATAAAAAAATTAAGAAAAAATTTATTAAGAAAAATTTTTTAATTTTTAAAAATAAAAAATATGAAAAACTTATTAAAATTTTTTTTTAATTTCTAAAAATAGAAAATAAGGAAAAAATTATTAACAAAACATTTATTAGGAAAAAAAATTTTTTAAGTAAAAAAAAGATAAAAAGAAATACAAAAAACAAAAAAAACCAAAAAAAATACGGACGGACCTAACTCTAGGACTAATGGTGAAAGCAAAGCTATACAGACAAAATCTCACCCAGAAGCATACACATATACACTCACAAAAAAAGGAAAAGGGGAAAAATTAATATATCTTGCTCCCAAAGTCCACCTCCTGAATTTGGGATGATTCGTTGTCTATTCAGGTATTCAACAGATGCAGGCACATCAAGTTGTTTGTGGAGCTTTAATCCGCTGCTTCTGAGGCTGCTGGGAGAGATTTCCCTTTCTCTTCTTTGTTCGTACAGCTCCCAGGGTTCAGCTTTGGATTTGGCCCCGCCTCTGCGTGTAGGTCGCCTGAGGGCGGCTGTTCCCCGCCCAGACAGAACGGGGTTAAAGGAGCAGCTGCTTGGGGGCTCTGGCTCACTCAGGCTGCGGGGAGGGAGCGGTACGGAGGAGGCGGGGCGAGCCTGCGGCTGCAGAGGCCGGCGTGACGTTGCAGCAGCCTGAGGCGCGCCGTGCGTTCTCCCGGCGAAGTTGTCCCTGGATCACGGGACCCTGGCAGTGGCGGGCTGCACAGGCTCCCAGGAGGGGCGGTGTGGAGAGTGACCTGTGCTCACACACAGGCTTCTTTGTGGCGGCAGCAGCAGCCTCAGCGTTCCATGCCCGTCTCTGGGGTCCGCGCTGATAGCCGCAGCTCGCGCCCGTTTCTGGAGTTTGTTTAGGCGGCGCTCTGAATCCCCTCTCCTTGCGCGCCGCGAAACAAAGCGGCAAGAAAAAGTCTCTTGCCTCTTCGGCAGCTGCAGACTTTTTCCCGGACTCCCTCCCAGCTACAATGAAGCCCGAGCCTCAGCTCCCAGCCCCCGCCTGCCCCGGCGGGTGAGCAGACAAGCCTCTCGGGCTGGTGAGTGCTGCTCGGCGCCGAGCCTCTGTGCGGGAATCTCTCCGCTTTGCCCTCCGCACCCCTGTGGCTGCGCTCTCCTCCTTGGCTCCGAAGCTTACCCCCCTCTGCCACCCGCAGTCTCCGCCCGCGAAGGGGCTTCCTAGTGTGTGCCTTAGTTTTATTGAATGAAGAGATGATGGGATGGTTATGGAAACACCTTCTTCATTCTCTGACTCCCCTTACTGTCGATTGCTTCTACTCTACTTCCTCGTGAATAGGTGATTAACACTATACACTTTGTTTTCCCAAATAAGTAACCCAGTTGTTTCACTTAATGATCTTTCTTCCTCTCCAGCTTGCTCAACTCTTCCCACTTCATTCCTACTAAGATGGCTGTCTCCATATGGATCTCCAGCCTATTGACCCTGTTATTTCAATATTCTAGCTGCTTGTTTTACTTCCTTGCTAGCATGTCTTTTCCCAAGTAACAATTTTGTAGCTCTATTTTAGGTCTTTCTGATAAACCTCAACCCTGTGTGAAACAAGGTATCTACTTTGTCCTAATACTGGAAAAGCAAGAGTTGGGCTGAATTTATAAAGACTAAGGTAGATTTGTGCCTCTAAACTCATCACTGACTTTGGATTCTCCCAACTGCCAGATATCACAGAGGGGAGGAAGAGAAGCCAGAAAAACAGGGTTGTTGGGCAATCTTAAGCTTAGACATCTCCTTAACAAACCCAAAACCCAGGTAACTTTTGCTTCGTTCTTGTAACATCATTCCCTTGCCTTCAAAGATTACAGATAAGATGGTAAGACATGCATTATGAACTACAAATCAGCGTAGCATGAGTTGACATTCGTATTTTGGTTTCACTTACTCACACCGGTTCTTTCATAGTAAGCTTACCACCCTAAGTAGCTGCCATGTTCTAAGATGGGCTCCACCCACTGACTTCCTTCTCTCTGAGTCAGTCTGTTTGGTATCTCTTTGCTAGAGGTGAAGTCCCGGGACTGTGTCCCTGGCAGCAGGGACACTAGGAGAGAGCCCTTGGGATGATGGTACTCATTATGTGAGAAACTCTCCAAAGTGGTTCCAGAGACATCAGGGCTCTGAACATGACAAAGTTCCACAGCTATGAACCTCTTATCCTAAGAGGTCTTGGGTAACTGTTTCTAACCAGCTCAGCAGACAGCCATGGCTTACCTGTTCTCAATTTCATACAATCTTCCAGAGGACAAGGATCTTTTGGCTGACTCCTATTAAAAATATTTCCCTGAATTTAATAGAGTATTCCCTCTTTGTTTATTTTTTGTTGTTTTTTATACTGCGGGTTCTTATTAGTCATCAATTTTATACACATCAGTGTATACATGTCAATCCCAATCGCCCAATTCAGCACACCACCATCCCCACCCCACCGTGGTTTTCCCCCCTTGGTGTACATACGTTTGTTCTCTACATCTGTGTCTCAACTTCTGCCCTGCAAACTGGTTCATCTGTACCATTTTTCTAGGTTCCACATATATGCGTTAATATACGATATTTGTTTTTCTCTTTCTGACTTACTTCACTCTGTATGACAGTCTCTAGATCCATCCACGTCTCAACAAATGACTCAATTTCATTCCTTTTCATGGCTGAGTAATATTCCATTGTATATATGTACCACAACTTCTTTATCCATTCGTCTGTCAATGGGCATTTAGGTTGCTTCCATGATCTGGCTATTGTAAATAATGCTGCAATGAACATTGGGGTGCATGTGTCTTTTTGAATGATGGTTTCCTCTGGGTATATGCCCAGTAGTGGGATTGCTGGATCATATGGTAATTCTATTTTTAGTTTTTTAAGGAACCTCCATACTGTTCTCCATAGTGGATGTATCAATTTACATACCCACAAACAGTGCAAGAGGGTTCCCTTTTCTCCACCCCCTCTCCAGCATTTGTTGTTTGTAGATTTTCTGATGATGCCCATCCTAACTGGTGTGAGGTGATACCTCATTGTAGTTTTGATTTGCATTTCTCGAATAATTAGTGATGTTGAGCAGCTTTTCATGTGCTTCTGGGCCATCTGTATGTCTTCTTTGGAGAAATGTCTATTTAGGTCTTCTGCCCATTTTTGGATTGGGTTGTTTGTTTCTTTAATATTGAGCTGCATGAGCTGTTTATATATTTTGGAGATTAATCCTTTGTCAGTTGCTTCATTTGCAAATATTTTCTCCTATTCTGAGGGTTGTCTTTTCGGCTTGTTTATGGTTTCCTTTGCTGTGCAAAAGCTTTGAAATTTCATTAGATCCCATTTGTTAATTTTTGTTTTTATTTCCATTACTGTAGGAGGTGGATCAAAAAAGATCTTTCTGTGATTGATGTCAAAGAGTGTTCTTCCTATGTTTTCCTCTAAGAGTTTTATAGTGTCTGGTCTTACATTTAGGTCTCAAATCCATTTTGAGTTTATTTTTCTGTATGGTGTTAGGGAGTGTTCTAATTTCATTCTTTTACATGTAGCTGTCCAGTTTTCCCAGCACCACTTATTGAAGAGACTGTCTTTTCTCTATTGTATATCTTTGCCTCCTTTGTCATAGGTTAGTTGACCATAGGTGTGTGGGTTTATCTCTGGGCTTTCTATCTTGTTCTGTTTTTCTTGCTCTGTTTTTTCTGTTTTTGTGCCAGTACCATATTGTCTTGATTACTGTAGCTTTGTAGTATAGTCTGAAGTCAGGGAGTCTGATTCCTCCAGCTCTGTTTTTTTCCCTCAAGACTGCTTTGGCTATTCAAGGCCTTTTTTGTCTCCATACAAATTTTGAGATGATTTGCTCTAGTTCTGTAAAAAATGCCATTGGTAATTTGATAGGGATTGCACTGAATCTGTAGATTGCTTTGGGTAGTATAGTCATTTTCACAATATTGATTCTTCCAATCCAAGAACATGATATCTCTCTCCATCTGTTGGTATCATCTTTAATTTCTTTCATCAGTGTCTTATAGTTTTCTGCATACAGGTCTTTTGTTTCCCTAGGTAGGTTTATTCCTAGGTATTTTATTCTTTTTGTTGCAATGGTAAATGGGAGTGTTTCCTTAATTTCTCTTTCAGATTTTTCATCATTAGTGTATAGGAATGCCAGAGATTTCTGTGCATTAATTTTGTATCCTACAACTTTACCAAATTCATTGATTAGCTCTAGTAGATTTCTGGTGGCATCTTTAGGATTTTCTATGTATAGTATCATGTCATCAGCAAAAAGTGACAGTTTTACTTCTTTTCCAATTTGTACTCCTTTTATTTCTTTTTCTTCTCCAATTGCTGTGGCTAGGACTTCCAAAACTATGTTGAATAATAGTGGTGAGAGTGGACATCCTTGTCTCATTCCTGATCTTAGAGGAAATGCTTTCAGTTTTTCACCATTGAGAATGAGGTTTGCTGTGGGTTTGTTGTATGTGGCCTTTATTATGTTGAGGTAGGTTCCCTCTATGCCCACTTTCTGGAGAGTTTTTATCATAAATGGGTGTCGAATTTTGGCAAAAGCTTTTCCTGCATATATTGAGATGATCATATGGTTTTTACTCTTCAATTTGTTAATATGGTGTATCACATTGATTGATTTGTGTATATTGAAGAATCCTTGCATTCCTGGAATAAACCCCACTTGATCATGGTGTATGATCCTTTTAATGTGCTGTTGGATTCTGTTTGCTAGTATTTTGTTGAGGATTTTTGCATCTATATTCATCAGTGATATTGGTCTGTAATTTTCTTTTTTTGTAGTATCTTTGTCTGGTTTTGGTATCAGGGTGATGGTGGCCTCATAGAATGAGTTTGGGAGTGTTCCTTCCTCTGCAATTTTTTGGAAGAGTTTGAGAAGGATGGGTGTTAGCTTTTCTCTAAATGTTTGATAGAATTCACCTGTGAAGCCATCTGGTCCTGGACTTTTGTTTGTTGGAAGATTTTTAATCACAGTTTCAATTTCATTACTTGTGATTGGTCTGTTCATATTTTCTATTTCTTCCTGGTTCAGTCTTGGAAGGTTATACCTGTATAAGAATTTGTCCATTTCTTCCAGGTTGTCCATTTTATTGGCAAAGAATTGCTTGTAGTAGTCTCTTAGGATGCTTTGTATTTCTGCAGTGTCTGTTGTAACGTCTCCTTTTTCATTTCTAATTTTATTGATTTGAATCCCCTCCCTCTTTTTCTTGATGAGTCTGGCTAATGGTTTATCAATTTTGTTTATCTTCTCAAAGAACCAGCTTTTAGTTTTATTGATCTTTGCTATTGTTTTCTTTGTTTCTATTTCATTTATTTCTGCTCTGATCTTTATGATTTCTTTCCTTCTGCTAACTTTGGGTTTTGTTTGTTCTTCTTTCTCTAGTTCCTTTAGGTGTAAGGTTCGATTGTTTACTTGAGATTTTTCTTGTTTCTTGAGGTAGGCTTGTATAGCTATAAACTTCCCCCTTAGAACTGCTTTTGCTGCATCCCATAGGTTTTGGATCGTCGTGTTTTCATTGTCGTTTGTCTCTAGGTATTTTTTGATTTCCTCTTTGATTTCTTCAGTGATCTCTTGGTTATTTAGTAACGTATTGTTTAGCCTCCATGTGTTTGTGTTTTTTATGTTTTTTTCCCTGTAATTGATTTCTAATCTCATAGCGTTGTGGTCAGAAAAGATGCTTGATATGATTTCAGTTTTCTTAAATTTACTGAGGCTTGATTTTTGACCCAAGATGTGATCTATCCTGGAGAATGTTCCATGTGCAGTTGAGAAGGAAGTGTAATCTGCTGTTTTTGGATGGAATGTCCTATAAATATCAATTAAATGTATCTGGTCTATTGTGTCATTTAAAGCTTCTGTTTCCTTATTTTCATTTTGGATGATCTGTCCATTGGTGTAAGTGAGGTGTTAAAGTCCCCCACTATTATTGTGTTACTGTCGATTTCCTCTTTTATAGCTGTTAGCAGTTGCCTTATGTATTGAGGTGCTCCTGTGTTAGGTACATATATATTTATAATTGTTATATCTTCTTCTTGGATTGATCCCTTGATCATTATGTAGTGTCCTTCCTTGTCTCTTGTAACATTCTTTGTTTTAAAGTCTATTTTATCTGATATGAGTATAGCTACTCCAGCTTTCTTTTGATTTCCATTTGCATGGAATATCTTTTTCCATCCCCTCACTTTCAGTCTGTATGTGTCCCTAGGTCTAAAGTGGGTCTCTTGTAGACAGCATATATATGGATCTTGTTTTTGTATCCATTCAGCAAACCTGTGTGTTTTGGTTCGAGCATTTAATCCATTCACGTTTAAGGTAATTATCGATATGTATGTTCCTATGACCATTTTCTTAATTGTTTTGGGTTTGTTTTTGTAGATCCTTTTCTTCTCTTGTGTTTCCCACTTAGAGAAGTTCCTTTAGCATTTATTGTAGAGCTGGTTTGGTGGTGCTGAATTCTCTTAGCCTTTGCTTCTCTGTAAAGCTTTTGATTTCTTCAATGAATCTGAATGAGATCCTTGCCAGGTAGTGTAATCTTGGTTGTAGGTTCTTCCCTTTCATCACTTTAAGTATATCATGGCACTCCCTTCTGGCTTGTAGAGTTTCTGCTGAGAAATCAGCTGTTGACCTTATGGGGGTTCCCTTGTATGTTATTTTTCATTTTTCCCTTGCTGCTTTCAATAATTTTTCTTTGTCTTTAATTTTTGTCAATTTGATTACTATGTGTCTCGGCTTGTTTCTCCTTGGGTTTATCCTGTATGGGACTCGCTGTGCTTCCTGGACTTGGGTGGCTATTTCCTTTCCCATGTTAGGGAAGTTTTTGACTATAATCTCTTCACATATTTTCTCGGGTCCTTTCTCTCTCTCTTCTCCTTCTGGGACCCCTATAATGTGAATGTTGTTGCGTTTAATGTTGTCCCAGAGGTCTCTTAGGCTGTCTTCATTTCTTTTCATTCTGTTTTCTTTATTCTGTTCCGCAGCAGTGAATTCCACCATTCCGTCTTCCAGGTCACTTATCTGTTCTTCTGCCTCAGTTATTCTGCTATTGATTCCTTCTAGTGTAGTTTTCATTTCAGTTATTGTATTGTTCATCTGTTTTGTTTGTTCTTTAATTCTTCTAGGTCTTTGTAAAACATTTCTTGCATCTTCTCAATCTTTGCCTCCATTGTTTTTCCGAGGTCCTGGATCATCTTCACTGTCATTATTCTGAATTCTTTTTCTGGAAGGTTGCCTATCTCCACTTCATTTAGTTGTTTTTCTGGGGTTTTATCTTGTTCCTTCATCTGGTACATAGCCCTCTGCCTTTTCATCTTGTCTGTCTTTGTGTGAATGTGGTTTTTGTTCCACAGGCTGCAGGATTGTAGTTCTTCTTGCTTCTCACTCCCTCTTTAAAGTGGGAGTATCCACACTTTCAGTTCGTTTTTCAGGCAAATTAGCAAAAGCAGTCAAGGTTTCACAACTTAGTCAACTTTCCTTTTTCTATGGTTACTAAGTGCCCCCTGTTGGATGTGTTTAATGCTCTAATTGGTGGTTGTGCCCTGTCTTGCTTAAGTAGCAAGACCCTGTGGTAAATCCTTGAATGGAGGCCAAGGTTCCAAAAATATGGGGCTGAGGTTAGACCCTGTTAGGTCATCTCCCTGTGGTCTTACTTTGAGACGTATTTGCCACAGTGTTTATTGTTTGGGCCTCCCCGAGTGTGGGTCTCTTACCCCAGGGAGATGCTTTTAGAGCTGGTATTAATACTTATCAACACCGTTCTTCCATACCTCCCACCCAAGGCTAGCTGTTTTGTTCTCATTTGCTCAAAATATCTGAGAATGGGTAGAGCTTGAAATTTGGGGCTGGTTGGGGCCCAGTACACTGGCTTCTGACTCGTCTTGAAAAAACCCTTTCTCCCCAACTTTCCTATTTTGAGGTGGAAGTTTTAAAACCTGGACCTGATGGGATGACAGGAGTAAAATGGTTAATTTTCTAGGCAGTAATTTTATCATTAGTTGCAAGGCTGGTGTGGCCCACATGAGAGCATCTCAGACTATCTGATGTAGGACTGGTTTGCTTCTAATCTGTCATGGGTCAACACTTCATAATATAGAGTAAAAGTGAAGTATCAGAAGAATAGAAGCCAAGTCTTACTAGACTTAATAGACACAAAATTACATTTTGACAATCAAAATAAAAGAGGAAGAAATACAAATTTTATATTTATAAAATATATATTTTTAAGTGGTGACTGAAAATTACAATCAGAATGACAGGTGTTATCAAGAGTGAAAGTGAAGTATAACTTACTGCGTGAAATGGTATGCAGAATGAGTACTGAGCATCAGTACTTCAAGTGCTCAGTTTGAAATGACAAATCAGTTTCCTTCTTAACTTACTTAATCTATGTTGGATTGACAGCTACGCTGCTCACAAGGGATCATATAACTAAACTAGACTACGTTTTAATAACTCTCCTAGTAGGGAGACTAATCTCCTATAGGCATATTGATCAGAATGGAGGATTTTAAAGCCATCACAGCAGTCTCAGGGGTTATTTAACTTAGCCAAAACAATCACGAGATGCTATACTAAAAATAAACCTTAAATCCTTTATCACTAGCCAATTAGAAGTATATCCTATAAAGCTATGGTTACCTTCAAGATAAATGGTTTCCAGGTCTGAATTTGCCTGCATGGATCTCTTGATAAAAAGCTAAATTCAGGATCTTCTAATTCAAAAGGTTTTTGATTGTTTTGTGATGGGCAACATCAAGAACTCCTGTTCTGCTGATCAAGTTATGTAACATGTAATAACTTAGTCTTTCAAGAGTCTAACTTTTGTTTTTGCTGTTCTTACGTGTAACTGATACCCGTTTTGATGTTTAGGAGCTTTTAAAGGTTGTTGGTATGGTTTGGAGAACAGAGAGAATGGACAGCCCCCTTATCTGTTCACTTACTAGATCATTCTGTCAATCAGGTTATCTCAAAACACCGTTGGAGGAAGGCAGGTTATGAATAAATGATGTCCATTATTGGAGCTATAGCTTTTGGAGTCTTCTGTGGCTGAAGGAAGAAAATATGAGATGGACCTTTAAAACTGGAGAATTGAAGTTGCCAAGATTTCACTATGGAAAGATTCAGAAGTGGCTAAATCCTAGAAGTCACTGCACTTGATGCCATGTCTCCAAATTCCCTTAAGTGTCTAATGCCGAGGGGTAGCTTAGTGTCCTAGTCACCTTTCTCCCACGATACGCCACCCTCTGGTTCTTGCTTATTATGGTTTTATGTTAACTTGGTTTCAAGCCATGAGTGCACTTCCTTGCAGACCAGGCTATTATTCCCTAAACCCATTCTACATAGGAATTCTTGAGATGCTGCTTTTCCATAGGAATAGTCTGAGCTCTGCAGGAAGGTGACATAATGTAGTGATGAGGACAGACTTAGCGCCCTGGCCTGAGCTGGAGTTCCAGATCTTCCATCTTCTGGCTGTGTAGCCTGTTGGCAAATCACTCACCCTCCCCAAGCCTCAGTTGTCTGGTTAGAAATAGAGTTGTTGGGACTAGTGTATAGAGGATATTTTGCATAAGACAACAAAATTCTTCATTTCCGAAGTTGGGCCCATTATTTTTTGGCCTGAGACAGGACTTATGTTCTGCAACAATAGTTGTCTAAGATGAGGTTCTTTGATAGTAAAGGGAAGAGAGGTGAGAAAGAATGGCTAAAATCCAGAGCTGCACAGGAGATGTTTATAACATGGTGCTCACAGAACTGTGGAACAGAGTCCCACAGCAGAGTATTTCTAGCACCACACTTTCACATCATTTTCCATGAAAATACTGGCGTTATGGAATCAGGTGCATCTTGCCAGATGCTCAGGCAACAAGCCAAAAACGCAGATACTCCTAGATTGGCAGCAAAGAGAGGGTTTATTCACAAGGCAGCCAAGTGAGGGGATGGGAGAACACATCTCACATACCTCCCTGAAGGCAAGGGGCTCGGGGTATTTATAGGATGAAGAATAAAGAAGCAGAGAGGTCTGAGGCTTGGAGTATGAGTTGCATGGGAAAGGTGATTGGGGAAAAGTATGGTAATTGTAGTTCTGAGCAGGAGTAACTAAGCTACAGGCCTCTGCGTATTAAAACTGGAGGTGCTTAGAATGACCTGAAGGTGGAGTTTTCAGCCCTCTGATGTCAAAAGGTCAGCAAGTGGACACTTGCGCATGCCCAGTTGGAGGGTTGGTGGTCCCATCCAGTCTTAGCTGGATCAGCTTGAACTAGACACAGGTGCCTCTAAGTTCCTGGAGAAAAAATTTCGGGCAAACAACATCTTATTTAGGCTTCGTACCACTTGGAGGACATGCAAGTCTTTTGTAGCAACAGTTAAACCACCTTGATTAGTGAAGGCAGGTTCCAGGTGAAATGGATTTAATGATTACAGTTTCGCTTGTGTAACTCACACACTGGAGGGGATTGGAAGCTAGATGGCTGAAGGCCCCAGCCCTCCTGAGAGCTGTGTCGTACACCTGTCAACATAACCTGCTATCCTGTGGCTTGCTAGGTAAGAAGCTTTGCTCGAGGGTGTTCTTCTGATTGGAGAAAATCTCTCTGAAGATGAAGAGAACTTGCTAGAAACACATATTTCAGACTACAGTCTGCATGCTGGGGAAATCTGAAGGTCATTCTTAAACACGAATAATTATTGCTAGTGGGTAGATGGGGGGGCGTTGGCAGGAAAGGTGACCTGTTTGGCTTGTGTCCAGAGCGTCCCATCTTCACAGGTAAAGCTTCTTAGCTCTAACTCGGGATCTAGTGTCAGTTCTATTTTTTATGGTGTAACAGGCCAGCAATGGTCACTTAGCTTTAAGTCAGATCTGTTGTTGGTCCTTTGCTGACTGCTATCAAATTTTAGTGACTGATCCATTGTTCCTGCCATTTTCTAAACTTTTTTCTGCTGTTTCTTTGAACAGCAGTCCCAAGAACCGGATCCTTGCTTAGATCCCGAGTATTCCAGGCCTGTGGCAACGGACTATGCAATCTACCCAGGAGCAGTGGCTGTTCCTGAGGCAGAGCTTTGTGTCCTGACCAACACTGGTGCAACTTGTTCTACCACTGAACACCACCATGACCCAGTTATTAGCTGGGTAGGTTGCTACTTCTGAGGTTCATTTTGTGTATGGAATGAGAAGGTTAAAGGTGGGATTAGATACATTCTCAACTACTCAAATTGGGTCGATCTTGGGAGTCTTTTGGTGGGATTGATAATCAGGGAAAGAAGGTATGGAAACCGAAAAGCACTGTCTTGACCTTGTAATGTACCATTTCGATTTAAGTCACATCTTAGTCATTGGACCTTGCCCAGAGGTCTTTGATCAAATAATGGGCATGAGTTCCAACAGGTGTACCCAGACACAGGCTCTGGGGCCTTCTCCATGCCTGCCTGTACAAGAACTGCTGTGACTGGATCTCTTTTCTATGTTGGGCTTTCTCAACCTGTCTTCAAATGACAATTTAAACATTGAAGTTGGGACACAGTTATGGTCACTATCAGAATTGACACCTGAGCCTAAGCTGGCCAGAGATCCTTAGGTCCTTCTTATCAAAAGGGTTGCCTTTTGTTCAAGTCTGTGGCTAGAGAAGGGACATGGAATTACAGTTGTCCTCAAGGGGACTGTCTCACTCTAGCTGGCTCCCGAAAGGCAAGGATTTGAGGGCTGCCTGAATCAATTCTTGTTTGTTTTTAGGGGGAAAGAAAGGATGGGACTCCTACATTCCCTGGGAAGGACAACAGTGAAACACTGGATACATGGGAGCTGGGGGGTGGGGTGGGATTGAGGCCATGATCATTGCTTTAGATGGTGCCAGAGACCACATAGAATTGAGTATGCAGTGGAGTGGCAGGGAGAAGCCTACTTTGTACCTACTTGGTCATGTATTTCTTGTGGTGCTGACTGACTGGTCTTGTCATATCTTTAGATGTCATAGATGACCGAATTTTACTATAGGGATAAAACTCCTAATTGGCACCGTCAAGGTTTAGATTAAGGGAAAGGAAATAGAGTTGGGGATATATCATAGGCAAAAGTTGCTAACACTGAAGCACAGTAGCATGATTGTTGAAAAATTGTGTTCAACAGGTTTTTTTGTCTTGGTATATTTTGTAAGCATCAACTCTGGGTTCCTTAAATAAGGACAAATTCAAGGAAAAAACTAGTAAATTTACCCAGTTTACTATTAGTCTATTCAAAAAGAAAGGAAATCAGTCTTGGCCCACACAACAAATATACAGGGTTCTTATCTGTAGTTGTCAATCTCTTTAAAGAGTGGGGAAAACCTTTGTTAGGGAGTTGGCAAGTCCTAGAAAAAGGCTTAAGGGCTTTGTTTGTTTTGGAGACTAGGACAAGACACAGCTGGCTGCTTGAAGTTCACACTGTGTCTTCTGTGGGTGGGTAATGTCCGTGTTGCTTTCCCAGGATCCACTGGGACATGTACCTGGAGTACCTTAAAGGGGTCCCTTGGAATGGGAAGTGGGGTTGGGCAAGTGAGTTTGGAGACTGGAAAAAAAAAATCTGGCTCACACGGTAGCTTTGCTGTCCCTGTGAAGTAGAATTCCTTTTGTCTTTGAAATATGGGGAAGTCCTTCTCTAGTCTTTTCCTATCACCTGTCTTATCCAAGGGAAGAAGGAGAATTGGGTTAATGAGCTGGGGAACAATTCATGGGGCATATGTAGCTGAACCGTCCTCTTTAGTTTTCAGAGCAGTGCCCTTTCCAGTTTGTGTGGGGAAAAATGCTCATGAAGCCGGACTTCTCCACCTTATGGCAAAAGGTTCACCCAGCCTGGTTCAGGGGGACCATTTCTCCCAAGCTTGGTTCTGATCCAGTGATAGTCTGACCTGGGATCTGAATTGCTGTGGTGCCATGACCAGACAGCCGACAGAGACCCACCAGCCACAGGCTGCTGCTCCTGTATCCCTGGCTCCGTACCAGCATGCAGAAGAGTTGAGGGCAGGCTAAGGCTTTCCCGTCTCCCAGGTGCTGCTGACAACGTGTGGCACCAGCAGAGCAGCAGGGGTCAGGCTCCCCTTCATGGTGGGGAAGACCGCTCTCCCCGGCAGTTACTCTAAAGGGCTGGTCAGACACACCTGAGCTCAGCCAGCTCCGCCTGCGTATGGAGGCGAGTCTGGTGTTCTTGGGCAATGGAGTCTGTCAAATTCCGTGGTTCTCTATCACAGAAATTCTAGAGAATTCTTCCCAGTTCAACTGGTGTGGGCCTGGCTTCCCAGGATAGGATCTGACTCGAATCTCCTGGGGGAATAGACCTACTGGCTGGGTCTGGTCTTTTCAGAAGGTCTTGGGATGTTGAACAGCTTCCCGTGCTAGTGTGTGGGTTGAAGGTGGTGTTCACAGCTCCGCTGCCCGTACTATATGTTTAGTTCTTAACTGTCAGAAGTAAATCCATAACAGCAGAGTCGACGTCAGGGGTTGTTCAGAGGAAAGACCCTCTCTAAGGTCTTAGAGACTTGGGTTTCTGCCCTAAGGGGGAATGTCAGATTGGGTGGGTTAAATTGAGGGCAAAAATGAAATACTTGGAAGAATACCTCTGCTGTGGCCAAGTCTAGGCAAGAGGGATTACAGTGGCAAGATATCTGAGGTACTGTTGGGGGAAGACTCCCCCATCGTGGAAGAAGTGAGAAAGGCTGAGGGTCAAGTGGGACCTCCTGGGACAAGCTTAGAGAAGCTTTCGACCAGAGCTAGTACCTCTTGAGGTGGCAGGGGGCAGGAAGCTTTAATTGTCCTGTGAAGCTGCTTTAGTAAACCACAGGCAGTTATCTGCTAGAGAGCACTTCTGTCTTCAAGCCTGTGGGGTTGCGATATCTTAAAGCTGCCAGTCCCAGGAAGGAGTAGAATGAGATCCCAGGTTCTTGGGGGATAGTACCTTTTTTTAACAGCATCTTGTGCTTCCTAAAACTCATCCACAACAAGCGTGTGACCTTTAACTATGGATTATGGCCAATTTCTTGACTTGTTTGAGGCATGAGGACAGAAGTGTTGGATTCTATTTGGCATATCTTGGTATGCGGTTAGAGCACTGAATGCAGGTCTAGAGGGCATGCCTTCGTAGGCAGGCAGTCCTAGTAGGAGGAGTAACTTCTACTGCTGTCTAGTTTGTGTCCTTTGGAGTTGAAAACCCAAGAGACTTAATGGGCATAAAGCCAGGGAGGAAAAGGGGGCAGATGGAAGGGGCAGGCTGAAAAAATCTTTACACGTCATTGTAACACCCGAGAAAGAAGGGGAAGGGCAGAAAGAGCCGGAGACTGCAGCTCAGCTCTGCGGTAGAGTCTCGGCCATTCTAAGAGGGGAGATGTTGTACAGAGATGACCAGGGGAGGAAACTTGGATTGGGTGGAAATGGTGAGGCCCCAGTATTGCCCTGTGCTCAGTCTTTGGCCAGTTGCTCCCTGGGAAGAATAATCTAGGCTTGATTGCTACAGCAGATCCTGAAGCGCTGCAGCTGGAAGCTCATTAAATGGTACCCTTGCTTGTGAGTCTGATCATCTTCAAGAGGTAGTCCTGATGGTGGTAACGGTTATAATTTTCCCATTGTCGAATGCGCTACCAGCTTGGTACTGCTGGGATGTAGAGAGTGGAGCTAGTCATTCCTTAGCAGAAAACTTGAGCTCAAAAGGCTTTCCCCTGCACTCCAGGTTCTTTGTATGGATCACTGAGTCCTAATAGAAAAGATACTAATTTCCTATTGCTGCTGTAACAAACTACTATAAGTCTTAAAATAGGAGACATTATCTATTCAGATCTGAATTGAGTCTCAAAGTGGAGTTGTAGGCAGTACTGCATACTCTGCTAGAGGATCTGGATGGGATATTCATTCCACTTCTCCAGCTACTACAGGCTGCCTGTATATCTTGGCTCATGGCCCCCTACCTTCTACAACCAGTGATGGCTAGCAAAGCCGTTCTTATGTCACTTCACCCTAGAACTGACTTTTCTGTCTTCCTTGCCCATGTTTAAAGACCCTTATGACTATACTGGTCCTACTGGGATGGTCTTCCTATTTTGTGATCAACTGATTAGTAACCTTGGTTCCATATGTAATATTCATTTCTGTTATGTAATCATAATATATTTATAAGTTCTGGGAGTTAGGATGTAAACCTTTTAGGGGCCATTATTCTACCTACCACAGAAGGGTTTTGGAAGCAGTCTCCAACTGGAAAGGGGCAGGTGCTCCTGGAAGGAGTCATGTGAACAGTCTGCAATGTTGGTGCTGCCCATGGGGGTATGTGGTAGGCACTCACACCGTGGCAAGGACTCTAAAGGCCTGGGGATGGCTGGATATGAAGACTGAAAGAGGCAAGACTGAGAACCACTAGGTCTGGTAACTTTTGAGGAAAAGGTCATGGTGTTCCTTTCGCTGTTTCTTCACTTTGACCTGTGAGCTCTTCCTGGGGTTTGCATAGGCGGCCTAGCTCCTGCTTGGCTACAATCTGAGGTGCTGAGACTTGGCACTTTCTACCACTTGGGTTTAGATGAACAATAGGTCTTGGGGACAGGTGCTTAGATTCTTCCCCTGTGGCCTGACCATTGTTTCTCCTTAGCTTTGTGTTCCTCAGCATTCAAGTCTTTGTGGATTTTGAGGGGTTCCTCTCCTTACTCCAGACTTGTCTTTCTGTGACCTTCAATGTTGAAATTGCCCCTCTGTTCAGTGGAGCTGCAGTTAAATCCCTGGGTGTTCACCGGGATAACAGGGCCTGGTCAATAACGGTTGGGAATATTTCTTCAAGGCCTCCCTCATTTTTATCATCTTTACTAACATGGTTTGGGAGATGGTAGCAGGAAGCCCAGCTGCCTGGGTGATCCATATGGGCCCTAAAATTCATCTCTTTTAATTAAAAAAATTAAGGTGTACAGCAAATTGATACATAAATACAGTGAAAAGATTATTACAGTCAAGCTAATTAACATATCGTCTCAGATAACTATCCTTTTATTTTGTGATGAGAGCACTTAATGCCCTCAGCAAATTTCCAGTATTCAGTACAGTATTAGTCATCATGCTGTACATTTTCTCTAGACTTACCTGACAGAGCTACAACTTTGTACCCTTTGATTAACAAATCCCGATTTTTCCCACCTTCCTGTCCCTGGTAACCACTGTTCTACTCTCTGCTTCAATGTATTTGACTTTTAGATTCTACAATAAGCAATATCTTGCACATTTTTTCCTTTCTGTATCTTCTCCAGAATGCAACTTATGGTATCACTAATATCTAAACAAAGAACTGGCAGGAAGAAGTACGGTTTTATTGAAATCTCTATGTCAGGAAGTACTTGTAAGAACTAAAGATGACAACACTAGTCTCTGTGGAAGGATCTGTTCTGATTGCTGTAGGAGGTTCTAGAGTAGAGCAACTTTTCAAAAGGTGGATTTGGTCCATTGCCCTTACTGGAGTATTGTACTGGAGAGGATTGCTTCTTTGGGTGACTTGCATCGAAAAAGTGAGTAGATAGCATTGTGTAGCCATTCATCTTAGGATATTCATATTCAGCCACTTTCATATTCGGCCACCTTAACAGATGTAAAATTTATGAGGGAAAACATTGTCATGAAAGTTTGTTAGTAATTACTCCATAGGGTGGTTTTGTTCTTCAGGGCCAATCGTAGATTTGGGATCTGTCTATCTTTTTGATGAAGCATCCTCCAAGCTGTTTCTCTGGGTTGTCAAAGATGACTCGTCATGACCACCATCTGTGTTCCAGACAGCCGAAAGGGAACCAAAAGAAGGTGGCAGGTCTGCAGCTTCTTTTCTAAAGGCATGGGTGACACTTGCACTTAATTTCTGTCAACATCCCATTGCCCAGTATCTAGTTGCATGGTCACAACTAGCTGAATAAAAAGCTCACCGTATAATCTTAGCTGGGGGATTGTGTGCTTACCTAAACCTGGGGGACTCTTACTAAAAGGAAGAAGAAAATGAATATCAGATAACCAGCAGTAGGTTGTACCACCATGTATTTAAAGGAGACCTCCCAGATTTGGAGCCAACTTGAACTATAGTCTGTAATGAGCTGAGAGTTCACCTGCTCAGATTTCTTCTACCTCCATAATGAAGTGGGGAGATCATGTCTAACCCCTCTAAGTTAGCTAGCTGGCTTAGAGCTCAGTCTGACTTTGAGTGTAGTGGTCAGACATCCACCTACTGTCAGAGTCAAGTGGAATTCTACCACTGAGGGACCTCCTGTTGAAATATGACCAAAAGCGTATGAGCCCATGGAAGGCCTGTCACATTGGTGTTTGTGCAGGTCTTGGCCCCTAAGGCTGATGTTGTCTTCGGTATCTCATCAGCATCCAGGTAAAGCAGCAGTGTGGGGCATGGCTGCTTGGCCTGTATGAGGTATAGTAGCAAAACCCTGAATTGTTTGTCTTTGGCTGTAGAGATGTAAACAGAGTTGGGCATGAGGTTACTCAGGCAGTCCTGGTGAAGAGTGGAGGAAATAGCAGGAAGTAATTCCCTCTTATTTTTTGCTGTGGGCCTTCTGGTGGGCCTGGAGTCCGTGATGTGGGCTTCGTACTTTCACGCATGATCCTCAGGCAATATTTTATGTGGAAATGGCAGCTGTGCTTGTGACTGTCCTTGTTGGATCAGGAGTCAGTTGAAACGGAGTATGGGCGATATCACTGTTAGAGTTCCTTTTCTGATTCGGGGCTTTCTGGGCAAACATTTCAAAGCTGATCTCCCAGGGGTGGAAGGGGGAGGGAGTATGTTGTGCCTTGTGCTGGACCTAGTCCCCAGCATCCCAGAGTCCACCGACATTGGTCTATAAGTGGTTGTGGCACTTGCGCTTCCTTGGCCTTGAAGAAATAGTTACTAAGCAATGAGAGTAGGGATATGTGTGCCCTAGGAGAAGAGTTGGATCCTATTACTTTAAGCCTGGGGCTTTGAAATTAGGTTCAAAACCTCTGTGGTGTTATCTGCTGGCTAACCTAGCAGTCATACCTAACTCCTCTTATTGACTGCCTCCAAAAAAAAAAGGTGGTGAAAACTAAATATCGCTACACTTAGCTTCAAGAAGAGCTGAGAAAGAGTTAATGAGACAAGCATATAGCCACTGGAAGCCTTCTGCAAAAGCTAGTTCTCAGTCGATTAAAAATCAAATAGAAAAGGATTTGGTTCTTTGTGCCTGTAACATCATTGTGACAGCTGGCACTTGGCACCTTATTGTGCCTCAATTAAAAGCATGTTGGCAAGTCAACAATCTAAAGATGATAGAAGAGAAGATGGAAAGAGCCAGAGTCCTTGAAGATACCACTAAGCAGCAGAACTTCAATAACTGCCCATCTCCAGACTTGCTGTATGTGGAGAACTATCCTTGATCCCTTTAAGCCAAATGTATTCTATGTAAAACCAAATACGTAACTTAACTGAAAAACCACTGTGGGTGAAACAAAGACTCTTGGTTTCAAATCTTCCCTTAATTCACTTCTACCAAAGAGGTAAAGTCCAGAAGGGAAAAAGGAACAAGGTCAATTCTCCTGCTTTAATGCCTTAACACAGCTTTTCTAATGGCTAAGACTAGTCACTTTCATGGCTATTTCTCCAACTTAGAGTATAATTTGATGGATATGATGATATTGGGGATATTTAAGGGTTGATTTGAATCTAGCTGAAACATACCCAATTAGCCTGAGACACAAAAGCACTAAGAGCCTGGATGAGACAGTCAACACGGGAAAACTGGTAGTGAAGGCAGCTGAGCTCAGGTGGCCCCATTCATGCCTGAGTTTGAATTTCTCAGAAAGGTACCTCCTACCTATTCTGAGGCTTGTCTGCACCATCTGGTCAGGTGGTCACCTATATCCTTGAGGCCTTTCACCTCCTCTAGGAAGTGGTGCTCCAGGTAGTCACAGGGATGGTCATATTCATGGTTTGCAGAGCCTAAGATATGTGGATCTGGTGGTGTTATGTTCAAATGTTTGTCCATGTAAAAGGGATGTGACCTCATTCATTCTGGGAAGAGGGTGAAGCTGATGGACTCACTTAGCAACTTCAGAATACTTTTGGTATCTTCACAACTTTCTTTTGCCAGGTGCCAGAGAAAATGGCTCATGTCTTCTAGTGCCACATCATTGCAGTCAAAATAGCTCACTAGAGGGTGCTGAGATGTAAATGGACCAGGTGGTTGGTAGCAGCATCTGCTTGAATGGAACTGCCGTGGAATACATGGAAGCTTGTGAAAGGCAGGTGCTGTGTGTGAAAGACTTAGCTGGGGAAAGGGCTGGCCAGAAGTTTGGAGTGTGTGTTAAGTTGAGTTTTCTAGACGCAGACCTTAAGGTGAGAATTCATGAGGGATCAGGACATATAATAAGGTAAAACCTCATAGGGAGGTAGAGAAGTAAGATGGGCAAGGGGAGGTAAAACATGCAGTGAAATCCAGTAGAGTCTCATAAATGGGAAACATGGGCATATGGCAGAGGACCTCTGGAGACAGTATTGGTCATACCTCAGTTGTTCCAGTGAAGGGAAAGCACAAAAGTATTGATACCATCTCACTTATCCCTTCTGAAATAAAGTTTGCCACTGGGGTGACATAAATCCCCAAGCCCTTGGGCCTTCTTCAGGCAACCCCTTCCTCCCACAACAAAGACATAAGTACTGGCTGTTGGCAGTCAAATCACCAGGAGCTATGCTGCCTGAAATTGGGAGGAGCTTGAAGGAGGTGTGGGCTGAGCACTGACAGCCTCTGATAGAGGGTTTCCCTGAAGCCCAGGGCTAGAAAGGGAAACCCCCAGTGTGTTAATCCTAACATTACTAAATAAAGAAGTAGATCACCAAAACCAGAAGTGCCATGAATATCATGAATTTAAAATGAGGTGAAATGTTATTTTAGTTTGGGTTCCTTAGAAAAAGACCTTGAAAGATTTGAATAGAAGTAATTATGGAAGTATTCCCAGGAGAAGTCAGTGATGGAATGGGGAGGTTGGGTAGGGGTTAGTAGGTAAGCCTGATCTCGGGCAAAATCCTGTTCTCTGTATTACCCACCTGGATCCCATTGGGGAGCACTAGACTACAAGTTACATTCAGTTGCAAGTTGGACTTTCAAGGTCGTGTTTGACAGTCATTAGTTAATATGCCCTTAATTTGGAGACTGGAAAGTGTAAACCCTCAGGGGCATCTGGATCTGTTGGTGTATAGGAAAAACAGTTGCAATAATCCAAGACCAGTGATCAGGAAGAGATGCAGGAGCTGGCCCTGGAAGTCACCTGAGAGGCAGAGCTGAGGGGATACAGAGAAATGGTAGAAAGGAACTTGAAGAGATACGGGCATGGCCTCAACATGGTTCACTTATAATCCTGTGGTTAGAGGAGGAAAAGGATAAATAGGGGGGAGGTAAGATTCTTTTGCCTCTACTCCTTCACATAGTACCCTCCTACATGATCCCTGATGGTGCACGGGCTTGCCTTTGGGCTTAATCACAGAAGAAATTCTCTCCAGGTAGATTCCTGAAGTCCCTTGCTCTGGTCTTAAGACACCTAATTCAGCATCTTCTGGAATGCTCCAAAATTTCAACCAGTTGCAGGCTGAGAAGTTTCTAGAGAGTCTACTGTTGGGGCCACCTGGAAGCTGAGGTAGGTCATCATGGGGGAGAGGGAGACAACAGATCAGTACGGAAACACTTCCTGTTGTTTGCTGTACAGTGAACATCCTGGCACTGCTTCCTGGCAGGGATAAGAGTCTCAATACTGGCGTCTCACTTACTGTAAATAAGACTTTAGTAATATGGTGGTGAGGTGTGGAGAAGTGTTCCATAGTCATATGATTAGGTATCAGGGTTTTGATAAGCCCATGTCTTCGGACTGTACACTTCACAAGTGTATCAGTTGTTTTTCTCCCCTGTAGGTGGGACATGATGACTTGAGTGGGTTGGAGTTGGGTATTTCCCTTCCAGGTCAGTAAGGTAAGGCTCTGATGTACTAGTTTTCCCTGAGGCCAGGCCTTGTTAAGAACAGAGCACTCTGGCATATTTTAAATGATCCTTCTTCCTCTCCCCCTGTGGGAGGGAGTTTGTCTTTGTTCCTAACTGTGGGAACCTAGTAGAGCTCCTGGTAGTAAACCTCATGATACTGTGGGGCTTCCTATGGCTGGGTCCCCCTGTTGTATTTAACTCAGACTTGTGTGCATTAAACTTCCAGAAATTGGTCAAGAACTGTTGAGATTATCATCCCCACTGTGGGTTCCCCTTGACTTTCCTCTTATAATCTGGGACTCCCTCTATTCACCTGTTTTTGTCTCCTCAGTCACAGTTTGCCCTGTGTCTTCCCCTCTCAAATGAATCCTAGGAGAATTGGGTTGTGTTTTTTTTTTTGTTGTTGTCGTTGGTCTGTTTAGATTTCCACTTGTTAGGATAGAGTTGTGATTACCAAGCACATACATGTTGAGGTGGAAACTGGAATCTCTTCTGCCATTTTGAATACCACCTGCTTGCCCCCTACAACCAAAACAGTCCGAGATCTGAAGAAATTAAACCTTGGCATAGAAGGACTGTAAGAATGAAAAATTATAGTCAGATATCTTTTAAAACATCTGATTTTACATATCAGAAGCTAAGCTGGGCAGAGAGCACTGTCTGCTATGACATAGGACTAAATGTTCCTGTTCTTTCTGTTTGGGGACTTGAAGACCAGATTTTTGGGGGAAAAATCAAAGAGCTCTACTTTGAAGGCGTATCCACATTGTGTGCAAAATTTGTGACTGTGTTGGTGAGATGAGGCATCCTTCCCTGAAGCATGTTAGAGAATTCCATATCACAACATGATGGTGCAGGTGTAGGACGTGACTCTGCTTAGTGGTCAGGGATAAGCTCTTCCCTGTTCACGGGGTCTAAGGTCTCAGTGCAACTCTAGGCTCTGTCCTGAATGAGTACAGAGAGATTCCTTGGTACTAACAAAGGGGTGGGGGAATGGAGGAGTTGTCCTTGGCTATGAGCATTATCTGTTCTGTTGTTCTCTTCGCTGCTGCCATTTGCCAGCCCTTGAATGTAGTCCTGGCCCTTATTTCTACTACTGGGATTCTCTTGATATGGACATGGATCCATAGGCAATAATGCAGGACATGAAATGCAATTGTTGGCATCCCTATAACTTTGATCTCATATCTTCTCAAAATGCTTTAGAGTCACCCCCATAACCTACATATTTCTTTACCCCCAAATGTGAGCTACTAGGCTAGGTCAGCATGGGTTGTATTTGGCATAAGACAGAGACTTAGTGAGAATTTAGGACCGCAAGTCTCTATCAGAGCCAGGTACCTAAAGCTGGGGGTTTGAGGGATATATAAGGGCATTGTTTCCAGGGTCTTGAGCTAAGTAAGGTTAGGGGAAAACTGGTGATATCTTGTGTTGGGTGAAATCCTAGGAGAAAATGCCAAGACAGAATTGGATGGGCAAGGCCATAGTGAAGGAAGCTCCTATGAAGGGAGAAAGGAGCCTCAGAAGGCAGGAGAGCTTTCACCGTGCAAGGGAGGAAGGAAGGTAGGTAGGGATAAAGCCTCAGACTTAATGAAGTTATACAAGAAGTTTGGGTAGGCTGATAGGGAATTTTTCTGTCTGAATTAAAAAAAAAAAAATCCCACAAGGACTCAGAGGCAAAGAATATACAAATCAATTTTCACTGCAAAGTAAAGGAGCTGTTACAGTGGAGGATTACTGGACTGAATGTCAATATTATGACATAGTATGAGTGTGTTTCATGTTTGGTAATTGCAATCATTGTTGCTTTTGTTGTGGTCATCCATGTACAATGCTTGGTGTCAGTCTATTTATCTCTTGTAAAAATAAAATACAGTGTGTGTGTGTGAAAAAAAAAAAAAAGTCTGAGAGAATGCCTTATGAGCTCAGTGCTCAATGAACAAAATAGAAAAACTCCCTTGGCCAAGGGAGTTAATTAAAAAAAAAAAAAAAAAAGTTGCCTGAGAGAGGGGTCCAGTGTCTTGTAGAAATGGAATTGCCTTAGTCTCCCTGCCTGGGTTATGTACTGGACCTGTCAATTACACTGCCCATTATAGGAGATCTGAGTGGAACTCTTTTCTGTGGTCTCCAGAGTTGCTCCTTGTTTCTACTATGGGGGCCCTCTTGGTGTGGACATGGATCTAGACAGTGGAGCATGGAGTGAAGTGCAAGAAGCCTAGAAAATAGGTTGGAGATCTTTGGGTCCCCAAAAGAGGGTTTAAAACCCACTTATGTCTGAGGCAGTGTATGAATCCTGAAGCTGTTATCTCTAGATTCCATGGGGTGAAGGTAATCAGCTGGTTCAGTGGTTCTCGATCCCTGCTGCACTTGCAATTGACAAACTTTACCAATGTCTGTACGCCTGAGTTTAATGTGTCTTAGGTTTCAACTCACAAGTCTTTAAAAACTGATCAAGTGACTATCTGTCTAAATGGAAACTTACTAGACATGCAATACAACTGCTGTTTTGCCCTGGATGTATTGCAGAATCTGTTAATTGGTAGTCATTTGGTAGGGTTGGTGTCAAGTAGGAGAGCACCCACAGTAACTGTTGTAGTATACTCACAATTTCCTTAGCTGTCTAAGGAGCTGTGGCTTCAGTGTAATACCTTCATCCCAAATTATTTCAGAAATAGTTCATGAAGCTGAACTTTGTGTTTTGGAGTAGGCATATAAACACCAAGTGTCTAGCTAACATTTTGTTGTTGTTGTTTTTCCCTTGCCCTTAATCATGGAGGTAAACTTGACAGGTCTTAAGGAATAATAACTAATGTCAGAGATGGACCTAGAATTCTCAGAGTGGGGACTCCTCAATAGAAAGGAGTTGTGAACTTAGAGGGCTAGTTATCCTACTCTGGACTTGAGTCTTAAAAGAGACTTGTCAGATCCTTCCTGAACAGATCCTTCCTGAACAGCTATTTTCACATTTTCAGACAAACATATCCTCGACTTTCTTTTAGGAAATGATTCCTCAGTTTCTCTCTAACCTTGGTCATTCTCAACCACAGGTCTTACTTCAGTCCTACCCATATACCAGTGATTATAGCGACTAGTTCAGGAATGGGCATGCTATCTATTCACCAATTATAAACCCAAGGAAATATTGCTGAAAATGAAACTCATTTTCAAGAGGTGCATCTGGAAGAAATACTTCAAAGATAACAAGGTAGAATACTTGTTATCATTAAGGAGGAACCTTGAACCTCCCAGAAGTTGGAGCCACTTGAACCAGTCATACTTGGAGACAACTCTAAATTTAGACTTCTCAATTTGTGCCAACGTATTCCCATCTTAAGACAATTAGTTTGGGCTCCCTGTCCCTTGCAACCAAAAGCATCCTAATGGTTGCAGCCCAGTGGAATATCCCTGAGATGTGGGTATTAGAATAAACTGGTTTCCTTCATTTGCAATGTTAAAGTCAACTTGCTAGTTAATAAATTTGGCCAGTTAAGTAGTAGCATAATACTAAAGACTTTCAGACTATACAATTCACAATGGGTGACAGGGGAGAAGAGAGGATACCCTAGAGGGAGGTGGAAAGGCTATGTCAAGACCAATATAAAATAGAAATGATCCCTTAGCCAAAGGGATGTCCTGCTTATAATTGACTTGACTAGCATATATGCCATTTTTATAAAGGCAAGGTGGTGCTTTCAAAGAGTATGTCATGAATAATACAAGTCAAAACTTAGTTAGCACCACTTCTGGGATTTCTGTCCAAAAATGAATAACGTTTGCAAGGAAGGAAGAAGCTTAAATGGAAACATACGCTAAAAATGAAGGATTAGCTGAGTGACATCATGGCTAATAACACCAGCCTTTGTGCTAACGTTGGTGGTATACAGTTGCCCGGGGTCCTGTCAGCCTGGATCCAGTGAGCCTCCAACCCAAGGGAGTAGATCTGAGTCCTGGCTTCCCTGGTCAGTCTGAGTTCCTCTAGCCACTTTTTTGGATACTTAGTGATTAGCTTCTTGAGGAAGGATGGGGACATTGATGGGGGCCACAAATAGATAATTATACCCAGGAAAGTCATGAGTTGATCTGGGTCAATGGCAGAGAGAATGGTGTATGGCAGAATGAGTAGACTAGAACAGAAGAATCCAAAATAATTGGCCATGAGCAAATGTGATGTGGTAAAGTGGCCAGTAGCGCGATATTAGGATTGGAATGGGTAGGGGCTAACTTTTGAAAAGGAGGACCCACATACCTCAAACAGCACATCAGTATGGGGTAAAGTTAATATCCATAGTGTTAAGGTAACTCGGGAGCTGTGCCTAGCCCCTTCTTCTGCCTTAGATGGATGGTCATCTTCACTCTGCATGGAATAGCCTTTATAGGTAACTACAGGTACATATAAACTTATTGTCACAGCTGAATGTATTGTACAGCTTTAGTCTTTCATTGAGACCCCAAACTTCTATACTGTTTTTTGTCCTCTGAGATGACAAAACGCGATTCATTAAGGAAACTTTTCAGAAAAAAAATAAAGGAAACTGAGGAGAGGAGCTGGAGGATTCTAGCAGAGACATTAGAACAATGCAGGTGTGATCCTCTGAAGGAAAGAAGGAAGAAATGTTGAATAGGAAGTGAGTTAAACTGTGGTGCAATACTAAGTGCCTTGGTCAAGAACAAGTAACAGACAAGAAATCACCCCTCAGGAGACCCAGGTCTCCCAGGGTTGGGCCTTCCCCAGTGTCCCTGCTGCACTTAGTCATTGGTTGGAAACAGGCACGGTCTCTAATGGCTGCCACAGCCCCTACCCAGGTCCACAGAGCAGCACATCATGGTGCCCAGAGGTCCCTCTTTCAGAGGATGTGGGGTGAACTACAGCTCCCTTTGCTGGAGTTGATCTTGGGTCACAACCAATACCCATCTTCTCCCTTCTCCACTCTAATCTCTCTTCACCCCTGGCTATCCCCTCATCTGAAGTCTGGTGGTGTGACCAGAACCATCATCCTAAGGGGGTCTGAATCCTTACTATTCACACCTTTTCGAGCCTGGCCTGCTGAATGTATCAAGTATGATGGGGCAAGGAGAGATGTATAAGGACATATCCAAGTGGATCACCTGGATTCCACACACATGCTTCCCTGCTCTCATCATGTAAAGGTAGCCCAACCTCCTCATGCTGCTCGGAATCGGTTATCCTTGCAACTATGACTCATAAAATGACTCACTAGGCTATTTGGAGTAATGGCGAATGGGATCGTTCTAGTCTCTACCTCCTGATTCTTGGACACAAGGAGTCTTCCTACTAGGGATCTAGTATATAGATGTCTTCTATTAGGGATACAGTGTGTAGATGGCTCTTTAATGTAAAGACTGTGTCCTGGAGAAGACAGCCAAAACTTAACAGCCTGTTAACTCAGTTAGTGCTTCTGCTATGCTTTCTGAATGTTCTTTCAACTTTCTAAGAAGCTGGATGCTTCTGAAGGGTTGGTAGTGTGTGTGATGTGATATGAGGAGTGGGACCCCATGAACAGAGGGCTATTCCACACCTCCTTTCTGTGAAGTGAGTCCATTGGTCAAGTGCTTCACTCTGTGATGTCCAAGCCTATGGACGGAACATGGCAGACGTCACCAGAGTAGTAATGTTTGAGGCTCTACAAACAGGAAAGACAAATCCATATCAAGATTAGGAGGTTGAATTTCTGGCTTTTCTAGAATGGAAGGGGCTTAATGTGGTCAAAGTAGTTAACTTGCTACGAAGTAGCAAGTTGGCCTCCTTAAACAGTGCCAGATATGGGATTCAACAGTCATCTCTAGATTGTCTTTCAAAACTGGCAATCCATGTAGCTGGGCATGTATGTAGCCTCCATCCCTGCAACCATGGTCACTGCATTTATTTGCCCATTGGCTGATGAAGGCCGGCTGTTAACTGGCAGAGCCACTTTGTCTGTTCAGTGTTCAGTGTCGCCTTCGGTCAGGGCTTGTGGGTGTTACCAAGTGACTTAAATCTGCATATCTTACACATCCTTATGCTTCTTCCTACAACTCCTCCTCTGATTTTTCTAGTCCTTTTTCATCTGGGCGTGGACTAGATTGCCAGGCCATTGACCACTGCCTAGGGACAAGTACACACTCATCTTGGGCCACTTATTTCACTGAAGTGGATTGGTAGTATAGCACCTGGAGCTGTCAATTACTCTCCCTAAGTAGGGGGTCTGTGAGGTGTATTTTAAGTGCTGCTACAATCATAGGTTATGGCCAAGATGCTTTGACTTGGAAAGAGGCTTTGGCTAGCATGTGGAACATAAGTTGGTCTCTTTCCTAATCCTAAAACAGTATCAGTGATGCTGACAGATGCTTGAAGGATCTAGGCTGTAGTTCAAGAATAAAACTCTGGTGTTTTGTCCTTTCAGATCAGGGGTGAAAGAAATACTTGATTATTGGGTAATAAGGAAACTTGTGTAGTTGTGATTCTTTTACTGACAAAAGTAGAAGGTAAAAGCTGCCTTGGGATCACAGGTTCTGGTCCGTGGTAGCGAGGCCTGATGGCAGATCCCATTTACCATGCTGGTTAGGGAACAAGAAATGAGTGACACCTGTCACTTTTGGGCAGAGAGGGTGTTGGTGGCCGAGATGGATTTCTTACCCATTTGGTAGACCCTGACTTCAAGCCCTGTTCTATTTGGACAAAGCGTGATGAGTCACCTGTCATTTTTCTTGTCCTTCAGAATGGACTGAAAATCTATAGTAACAAGTTACATCAAAGGTCTGCTTTGTTTGTTTTTTTTTGTAATTTATTTTTATAAAGGGGTATATCTGATTTTCTTTCTTTTTTTTTTTTAAATGGAATAGTGGTAATTTTATTTAATTTATTTATTTAATTTTTAAATTTAATTTTATTAATTTTTTTTATACAGCAGGTTCTTATTAGTCATCAGTTTTATCCACATCAGTGTATACATGTCAATCCCAATCTCCCAATTCATCAACCACCACCACCACCACCACCCCTGCCACTTTCCCCCCTTAGTGTCCATACGTTTGTTCTCTACATCTGTGTCTCAATTTCTGCCCTGCAAACCAGTTCATCTGTACCATTTTTCTAGGTTCCACATATATGTGTTAATATACGATATTTGTTTTTCTCTTTCTGACTTACTTCACTCTGTATGACAGTCTCTAGATCCATCCACGTCTCTACAAATGACCCAATTTCATTCCTTTTTATGGCTGAGTAATATTCCATTGTATATATGTACCACATCTTCTTTATTCATTTGTCTGTCGATGGGCATTTAGATTGCTTCCATGACCTGGCTATTGAAAGGTCTGCTTTTATATAGAATTCCTATATGGAGTTTACTGTGAAGATTGATATTCCTAATCTCCTGATAGATGAGCTTTCTAAGGCCAGGTAGAATTCTATAAGAGGTATATGCAAACTTGTCTGGCCTTGGAGGAAATAAAACATACCTGCCTTTCTAGTCTCTTGGATCAGTGTGCTATAAACTGTATCCATATTTGGGAACTTCTAGGTCACTGGAAGAATCCTAGATCACAGGCAGGCTTATGATTCTAGTTGGAGGGGCCTGGGTTCACTCAACTACAGTGGACCCCTGGATGTACATGGGGGAGCTCCTATTAAGCCACTTCTGCTGTCAGATGATGGAGTGGCATGTTACTAATGTTACAGATGTGATATTAAAAAAAAAAGTTAAGGTTTAAAAAAAGTCCTACTTTGTACCTACACTTCAAACTGATGAACTTGTATATAATGGGAGGCTGAAGACTTAGCCTTGGTTACAGATACTTGGTAGAAAATCCTTTGATCCTAGGTAGCAATGTTGCCTTTCATTTGTCAGTTTGTCTTTGGAGGAAGCAGAGTTCATCTACCCATTCAGATCAATAAGAGATGCTCTGTGTTTGTAACAAATCTTACATCAGAATGTATACTTCCCATGTGCTGTCACTCAGGAGCCAACCGCAACTGACAATGAATCAAGCTTGTACTCCATGTGAAGGAAGTCTGCAGCTAAAAGTCAGGCAGCACCACTTCTCTAGACACCTTCACCTGGCTCATTTGACCAGAGGATCAATACTTTTGCTGATCTACCTCAGTGAGGGAAATGTTTTAGGAATCTAGAAACAATGAGGTTTCTGGGTTCATAGGACATTGATATTGACTTACTGTAAGATTCTCTATGCCTTATGAGAAGTAGGTGGTCCTGAGTTCCTCTCCCATCCTGGCTGGCAGAGCAGGTTGGGGAATCCCACAAAACCCAAGGGTCAAGTGTGGAGTAAACATCCTAGAACTGAGTTCAGTGTTTTGGCCAGGAGATGGCAGCACTCGATCACACAGCAGAGCTGTATTTCCTGGGCCCTTGTGGGTTGGAGCCTGAGCTGGGCAGCTTCCTAGAGGGCTTGTGAGGGACGAAGGGACAGCAGTGATTGACTATGATGATCCTAAGGGATATCCTGGCTATACAACCCTGGATGGAGGCGATTTTGGAGGAAAACAAATGGAGAATAAGCTAAAAAGGAAATGAATCTCAAGGCGAAAATGCAAAGCTGAAGTTTTTTAGCAGAAAGAACACCTCAGTGGGGGGCATAGACTCTGAAGGATAGAGCAGAGCAGAGGACTCCAGAGAAGCGGAGTTGGCTCTTATGTAGCAATGGGACACACCTCAGTCGGTGGCTGGAGTGTCACATAGTGGAGAATATCAGTTTCCAAAGGACCTGTGCTTGAGCCGTTTGTTTCCTCTTCCAAAAACCAACATTTATGTTTTCCTCTTAAACACAGAAAAAAAACGTGGCATCAGAAGGAATTCAGTGCATGGCTAAATGTGTCTTTTATGCATCTACCTTGCAGGATGTTTACTGCATATAACTCTTGCCTAGACGTGGCAGTTTTCTTGGCCTCTAGGGCTCATCTAATTTCCTCATGTGGGGAAGATTGCAGATAAAGCCCAGCAAATTAAACAATGTGAACGTGAGATGGGGACCTTATGGGGAAGCAGCAGAGAAGACCGGAGCTCAGTGGCATCCACCCTGCCCTTGCGCAGCTGAACTCACTGCGGTCCTCCACAGGTTCCTTTTAGTGCATTTTCAGTTTGCACAGTGACTCATCTGTCGAACGTACCGCCAATCATTAAAACAAACCGTAGAGGGTGAGTCCAGAGTGTAAGGAATATCTCTATTGAACTTTGATTCAGAAGAAATTTTTTAGCTCTTTCTGAGAGGGTGGAAAATTCAGAATGCTAGTCACAGTGTTCTATATGAGTTAGAGCAGTTTTTATAGAATCCTATGGGTTTTTGTGTGTTTGTTTTACAGCCCTAGGGGGTTATGATATAAATGTTACTGAATCTGGAAGTTACAGGTAAACATCTTAGGGTAATTCAGCTTGGGTGTTGGGCCAGATGTAAAACCCAGTTCTGACTGGTCTGGAGTATTTTTATGGACACCATTATGTTTACATGAGCAGAAAGTGCATCTACATTATTTCAGGTCTCCTGGAAGATAGAGAGGTATAGAGGTTCAATTTTCTGAGCGTTTCAGTGGTAGGAGTGTGGTGATCTGGAAACTCAACTCCTGCTACTCATGGTGGTTCTGTTGGGTCCTCCCTGGCATTGGGCCCACACGGGCATTGGCCTGTATATGGTCCATTGGAGTTGCCCCACTGTGGCCTGAAGTGGCTGGCATTTGGGTGTCTCTGCAGTCAGTAATTGGATGTTGGCTGTCGGGGGAAGAGCACATCCTTGGAGCTGAAGCAAACCCTGAGGGAGCTCACACCTGGAGGCTGCTGACAGCCCTCTCAGCAGCTGGAACAGAAAGCCCTTCCTTCACGAAGCGCCAGGGGTCCATTTCCAAGTCCTCCATATCTAGTGACTCTGTGGACAGGAGCCATCCTCCTTAGTCTCTGGCCTGCTCTTACACATGGATGAGCTCAGCCGGCTTTCCTCCCGAGGGCCCCTCCCTTTCCTACAGAGCCCCTACTATGGAATCGGAATCGTTAGTTACTGGATGTTATGGAATCGTTAGTTACTGGTTGCTGGAAGCTGAGCAAAAAGCCACGGGGGAGCTAGAGTGACTCCTATTCCAAGTAGGACTTGGAGAGTCGCAGGAGAGCAAGATACATTTAACTTCCATTCTCTTAACCTACTTAATGTTAGGGAATCAAGAAACTACTGCAGGAGAAACAAATCTGTAGGGTTCCAATTTGGGGGACCATTTTAGAGCAAACGTACCCGGAATGGTCTGTATCCCTGTCAGACGTCATTTCTGGAGCCTGTACAAATTGACTAACATCAACGTGCTTTTCTTCATGCCAGGAGGTTCGGACTACATGGAAGATGTTTTTTCTCTGCCTTTGGGCAAAGGTAGGTCCAGACTCTAGAACTGTCTGCCTTAAGGTCGCTCTTACTCTTTACAGAGTGCTGTGGCCTCTTTTAAATGGTTCCTCTTCTCCTTTCCCTGCCAGACACAAGGGTAGATTTTTCTCATGTTGTTGCTGTGGGAACCTAGTCGAGGTCCTACAGGGAAACCTCATGTTATCGTGAGGGCTCCAGATGGCTGGGTCCCCCCTGGAGTATTTAAATCTCAGGTATGTCTGCACTTAACATCCAGCAGTTGGTCAAGTATAGTTCAGGTTTTCCTCGCCCTCCTGTTTCCCCCTGTGGTTGCTCAGTACAAGTGCAGGGCCTCTCTGTATTTGCCTGTCTCTGCGATCTAGGGGACAACAGTTTGCCCTGGACCGTCCTCTCTTGTATGCATCTGGGAAGCATCGTCTTCTTTCTTTTTTCATTCTCAGTATCTTACTCGTTGTTAGGACTGAGTGGCCACCTCCAGTGTCCATGCGTGCGACACTATAACGTGGGAGACTCTTTTTTCACCATTTTGAATAGTACCTGCTTGTGCTCTATAACAAGAGGTCTGAGATCTCTGGTCCTCAGCAGAAATTAAACCTTGGCATAGAAAACATGTGAAGAATAAAAGAGGGAATAGTTGGCATTGAAGATATTTGATTTCACATACCAGGCCGTGCTCTTCCCAGAACAGCTTCTATTACATCATGATAGGATGACATGCTCTCGTTCTCTCTGGTCGGGGACTGAGAGGAAGTCCAGAATTTGTGGGAGAAGTCAAGGAGCTCTGCTCTGAAGGCATACCCACGTTGCATGTAAAATGGGATGACCTCACATGAAATGAGGCAGCTCTTTCTCTGAAGGACGTTAGAGAATCTCAGGCGGCACCACCATGTGATGGGTACACATGGGATGTGACTCTGCCTCATGGTCAGGGAGAAGTTCTCCTTCCCTGTTCCTGGTGGACAAGTGGCTCTGAGGTCTCAGTGCACGTCTAGGCTCTGCCCTCAGAGGGTTCAGAGGAGATTCCTTGGTACCAGTGCAAGGGTGGGAGAACAGAGGAAGTGACCTTGACTATGAGCTGTATCAGTTTTCTAGTTCCCTTTAATTGTACCTGAGCTACATTGTTTGCCAGGCCTTGTGTTGGCCCTTATGTCTATTACTGTGACCTCTTGGTATGAATATGGATCTGCAGACATTGTAGTAGGGCACGAAATGTAAGAAGTCTAGGATTGTGTTTCCAATCGTTGAGTCCCCAAAAGAGACTTGAAAACCTACTTACCTCTGAGGGAGGGTTTGATTCTTAAACTTACCTCCACCCCATGGGATCATAAGTTATCAGCTGGTTAAATGGTTCCTTATCTCAGCTGCAATTGGCATTGAGAAAATTTCCCTATCAGCTCTATGCCTGAGTTCTTGTGTCATAGGTTTCAACTCAACTCTTCTGTAAAAGTGGTCAAGTGGCTGGATGTCTATTTGGGAAACTTACTGGAAATGCAATGCAACAACAGTTCTGCCTCAGATGTATTGCTTATTTTGTTACTGGGTCATCTTTGGGGCCAAGTGAATGAGAGCACCCACAGTAACTACTGTAGTATATCTACAATTTCCTGAGGAAATGTTGTGGAAGTATAATACCCCCATCCAAATTCATCTGAGAAATAGATCACAAAACTGAACTTCATATCTTTGAGTAGACAATCCAGTACCAAATGCTAGTTAAGATTTTTTGTTGTCTCCTTGCCCTTGATCAGGGAGGCTAAGTAACATATCTCAAAGGATGATGTTTAATGTCAAAGCTGGCCCTGGGATTTTCAGAGTGGGAACTCCTCAGTGAGATAGGAGTTGCAAACTCAGAAGGCTGGCCATCCTACTCTGAGCTTTCGTTTTAGAGAAGAGACTCCTCACATCCTTCAACATTTATTCCCATATTGTCACACATACCCCTGATTTTTTTTTTTTTTTAGGAAATCATCTCTTCCTATGTTTCGCACTAGTCTCAGTCAGTCTCAGTTATAGGTCTGACTGGCTTCAGTGTCCCATTTCCCTCCCGTAGACTGATGTCCATAGGGACTCACTCAGGTATGGACATGCTGTCTCTTTAGCCCTTACAACCCAAGGAGGTATTGCTGGAAAGGAGCACTTTTTTTGGAGAAGGTATTTTGGAAGAAATTCTGGAGTGATAACGAAGCCTAGAGTATTTGCTGTCATGAAGGGAGAACCTTCCCAGAAGGTGGGAGCAGGGGTCCTGTGTGAGACCCCAAGTGGACCCTGAGGAATGAATGAAGAAACACTGAGAGTAGAGGACAGACGAGGAAAGAAATCTGTGTGGTTCATGGTAAAACTGACCTCTTGAACCAATTTCAGGGGACAAAACACCTTGACTCTTCATTTTGTAAGACAGTGTATCCCTACCTCAAGGAAATTGCAGTTGGGGTTTTCCGTCACTTGTAACCAAACAATCCTAAGTGATAGAGCTCAGTGGAACATCCCAGAGATGTAGGTATTACACTAAACTGGTTTCCTCCATCATTTGCAAGATGAAAACCAACTCACAACTTAATAAACTTGGGTATTTAGGGAGTAGAAATGTATGTTAAAGGCTTTTCAGGCTAAGTTCACAATGGGGCAGAAGGAGAAAGAAAGGGCTCCCAAAAGGGGGCTGGCAAGTCTTTTCCAAGGCCAATGTTAAAAAGCCTATATCCACAAGGCTATCCTGCTTATAACTGAGTTTGCCAATAATGGTGCTATTTTTGTAAAGAAAGGTAGTGCTATGGAAACAATTTGTCATGAATAATCCATGTCTAGAAAATTTAGGAAGCCACCCTTTATTCTGGGACTTCTGTCTAGAGATGATGAAACTTGAGGCAAGGAAGGAAATTTTTTTTTTTCCCAAAAGGACCTTGAAATGCAGAAATGCCCACCTTTTTTTAAAAAATTGGGGTATAGTTGTTTTACAGTATTGTGTTAGTTTCTACTGTACAGCAAAGTGGAGTTCTCTGTTCTATACAGCAGGTTCTCATGGGTTATCTATTTTATACATATTAGTGTATATATGTCAAACCTAATCTCCCAGTTTGTCCCACCATCCCCTCTCCCCACTGTGTCTATATGTCTGTGAGCCTAGTATGACTTTAGGCAGCCTGTCTGCTAATGGATGGGGTTGTGTTCCTGTCTTGCTAGTTGTTTGGTGTGAGGAGTCCAGCACTGGAGCTTGCTGGCCCTTGGGTGGAGCCGGGTCTTATTGTTAAGATGGAAACCTCTGGGAGAGCTTTCGCTGATTAATATTCCCTGGGGCCAGGAGTTCTCTGGTGGTCCACTGTCCTGGACTCAGCTCTCCCACCTCAGAGTCTCAGGCCCGACTGCTGGCCAGAGCACCAAGACCCTGCAAGTTGCACAGTGTGGAAGAAAAGGAAAAAAAACCCAAAAAACGAACAGACAAAACCCAAGGCAAATGGTAAAAGCAAAACCAAACAGAGAATAACACACGAAGAAACAAACACCCACACTCAGAAAAACGAAAACAAAAAAGAGCAACCAAACTACCCCAAAATAAAAACAAACACTGAAAGCTAAACTATCAAAAACAAAAAACCAAAAGCAAATCAAAAGCAGAAAGCAAAATTTTGGAAGTCTGAGGTCTTCTTCCAGCATTCAGTAGGTATTCTGTAGGAGCTGTTCCACATGTAGATGTATTTTTGATGTATTTATGGGGAGGAAGGTGATCTCCACATCTTACTCCTCTGCCATCTTGAAGGTCCTTGAAATGCCAACCTTGGTTCTGGCAGTCTCTGTCCTTTCTTGTCTTGCTGAAGCATTGAGAAAACTCACAGGATAGAAGGGCTGAAACACCAGGGGCAGCTCTGATCTCTGCTGAGTAGGGATGGTTGACCAGAAGGAGATCACAGCAGCAGCCTCACCTGCTGCCCATCAGCATTTTGTCCGATCCACGTGCCCAGTTTCTCTGGCACGTGATGATCAGGATCCAGGGGTGAGCCAGGAGCTTCTTATAGTGCAGCCCAGGCTCCTGGTGGGCGACCCCGAGGGCACACGGGGCTTCAGCTGGAGGGGTGCCTCCCGAGCAAGGCGGCGGTGTGGCCTTGGTCAGGGTTGGGGGTTGCACTCGGAAGGAAATTTCTTCAAATAGAAACAACATATGCCAAACAGAGGATTAGCTAACTGAAGTCATGGTTATTAACACTAGCCCTTGGGCTAGCATTGGTCATATAGAGTTGCCCAGGTACCAATCAGCCTGGATTCAGTGAGCCCCCATCCAAAGAAACAGATCTGGGTCCTGGCCTCCCTGGTCAGTCTGGGTCCTTCCAGCCACTTAAATTTCAGATGGTCAGTGATCTACCTCTTTTTGAAGCAGGATGTGAGGATATTGATGGCTGCCACTAGTCGACAGCTACATCTGGGATGGTAGTAAGTTCATGGGGGTCAATAGAAGAATGAAGTGGCATATGGAACGTGAAGACAAGGACAGAGGAATCCAAAAGAATTGGACCCAAGAACAGTGAGGTGGAAACTCAGTAAGTAGTTCTCCTGTCTCCTAATCCTTATTCTTTACTAACTTTGGGACAGAGGTATCCTTATCTCAGGCATCCCATCAATATGGGATAAACAAAAATCCATAGTGATGCAGTAATTCAGGAGCTACCTTGCCACCTCCTCTGTCCTGGATGGTCATTGTCCTCTGAATGGAGTAGCTTTGGTGGCATCTTCAGGCATAATATATTCAGATATAGAGGTTTCTTTATTGTGGTGCTTAAGATTTTGGGTGAGATCTGAAAGGTGGGTTTGCATTCTCTGACATGCCAGTGCTGAGATGGGATGAATGTTTAAGAAATTTTCTGTGGTGTGAAACAGGCCAGCAAAGGAAATTTAGAGGGAACTGGAGTATCTGGAGGTGCCATAACCACAATGCTGGTCTAACCCTTGAAGGTAAGAAGGTAGAATTGTTGGATAGGAAGTGAGATAGACTGTGGTGCAATACTAAGTGCCTTGGCGTGGTCAATGGAAACTAAGAGACCAGAAATCACCCCTCAGGATACCCAGGTCTCCCAGGAATGGTCCTTCCCCAGTGTCCCTTCTGCACTCAGTTGTTGGTTGGAAACAGCCCGTGGGAGGTGTGGCTCTAATGGTCACCACAGTTCCCCTTGTGCTCACATATCCACTTCTCTACCCAGGTTCCCAGAGGCCTCTCTTTCAGAGGATGTGAGTGGGGTGAAATACAGCTCCTCTTGCTGGAGTTGGGCGTCAGTTATGCTGCAAGATCATCTTAGGGGCAAATACACAGCTGAGTGTATATTCTGTGGGTTCATGTTTTGGGATGTTTATAGCAAACAACTACCAGAACAGAGGAGCTTTTCTTGGCCTCCTGGGTTCATGTAATATTTCTCAGATGGGGAAGATAACTGATCAAGCACAGCAAATGAAACAATTTGAGCATGAGATGTGGACCTTGTGAGGAAACTCTGAGAAGACCACAGCTCATCGCCATCCCCCGGTGCACTTGTGTGCAGCTGAACTTGCTGGTGTCACCCACAGGTTCATTGTATTGGGTTGGCAATTTGTACACTGCCACTTGGGTAGTGACATTTGTGAATCATTGTAACAAATTACATATGGGAAGTTCGGATGGCAAGGAATATCTGTGTTTAACTTGTCTTCAAAATGTTCTGGATTTTGGGGTTTTCCAGAGAAGCTGAATATTCAGATAGAACATTAGTTAAAATGCTGTTTCTGTCAAGACAGTTCTTATAAAATCCTATGTTTTTGACTGCCTTAGGGCTCTAGTCTTTTACCACATCTGGAAGTTATGGGTGGACATCTTAGGTAATTCAGCTTGGGTTTTAGACTAGGTATAAGACCCAGTTCTGACTCAATCTAGTAGATTTTCTAGACACCATTAAACTTACATGAGCAGAGAATGAATCTACATTATTTTTAGGTCTCCTGGGAGAGACAGCAGTACAGAGTTTCAATTTCTAAGTGTTCTAGTGATGGAACATGGAAATATAGTAACTTACTTCCCTCTACTAGTGGTGACTGTGCTGGGATCCTCCCTGGAGTGAAAGAACATGTACAGCCAGTTCTTGAACTCTATCCAGACCACTGGATGGCCCTTGAATGTACTATAAGTCTAGGAGGAAGACCAACTTAGCTTTTTAGACATCTGTGTTTAGATAGACACATAGAATAGGCACAGTGTACAGATGAAAGAACAGGTGAGGAGATAACATATCAGAGGATACAACTGGACTCTAGGGCTGCTGAAATGTGTAAGACTTGGCATGTCATTAGAAACTAGAGGAGTCTGGAAATCATGGTATGTTCTAGAGTTGCCAGAACTGGGCAGATCCCCTCATTTGACAGGGTGTAGATTGGGAAGGACTTTGGCTAGATGACCAGGCATCAGGGCCAGGAAGAGCAGAATCATGTTTCTCTGTGTCCCTTTTATCCCCTGTTGTAGGTTGGATTGTTCAGAATTGGATATTGAGGTGGAATTTGGCGTGAAGAGCCCTTATTAGAGATGGAATCCTGTGAAAGGGGTGGGAAAGGAAGTGGGATTAGGAAGTGGTTGCAGTTCAGTGTGGGCACAGCAGTGCCGTGTCCAGGCCCATGGGAGCATTGGCATGTGTATGGCTGTCCAGGGTTGCTCGGTGGTGGCCTGATGGCTGGCTGCTCCAGGGCTTCTGCAGTCAGTTAGTGGGTGTGGGCTACCACGGAAGGGCATGCCTTTGCAGCAGAGACAAACTGCTGCCTTTGCAGCAGAGACAAACAGCACTCCCAGGAACTGGAGCAAAAAGACCTTCCTTGAAGTGAGTTTTGGAAGGCCACACCAGGTCATCCATATCCAGTGACTTTGTGAACTTGACTATTCTGTGTCAGGCCTGCTATTACACATGGATGTGCTCAGCACAGGTTTCCTCCTGAGGGCGACTGCCTTTCCTACTGAGTCCCCTAAATGGAATCTGAGCTTTTAGTTACTGGATTCTTGGCAAGTGAGACAGAAGCCATGAGGGAGTATAGTTGGTGCAGTTTCACTTCCTACTTAGAATAGAACTAGGGACCAGAATAGAACTAGGGACAAGTAGTATTTGAACTTCCTTTCTTCATACCTAGAAAGTAATGTAGGAAAATCTAGTTCATAAGAGTCTACCTCTGGACTGTCCTAGAGCACATATGTGAGGAATAGTCTGTGTGTCTCAAGTGTAACCTCTATCTTGTACAAAATTAGATAGTTCAAATGCTGTTTTCTGAGTCCCCTATGGTTTGGACCACATAGAAGATTTGTTTCCCTGCCCAGGCCAAATGGTTCAAGGTCCTAGGGCCTTTGGTAGAAGGCAATGTGCAATGGTTACCCTGTGTGTGTCAGTGGAAGAGCCTTTCCAATGAAGAGAAGCAAGGTAGAAGCCTTTGCCTTGTGATAACAAGTCTTCACCTTAGAGCCTGAACTGTAACAGAAGAGAAGAATAGGAGGAGGAGCTTTAAAAGGGCTACTATTGTGGAACCACAGTCCTAATGTAAGTTTGGGGGCCATGTGAGTTGTGCATAAGTACCAGTGATTTCTTAAAAGACCAGTGACTCTTTATGGTGGCAGCCCCCTGGACACAAATCTTTTTGTTTATAATGACATTGTAAAGAGATGTGACATTCTGGAAGCTGCGTTAAAATGCAAGGTGGAAAAACCACCTCCTGACCCATGTCCTGGGTAGTGCCAGCCCTCATCTTCTACAGTTCATCACTTTCAATGGACTCTCCTTATAGTTCATCAATGCAGGATAAAGCCTATTTGTACCGAGATAGGCTGGTTGCCTTAATCAGCTGAGACATTTTGACATTGTTTTTTGAAAATGGGTTGGGGGAAAGTGGGAATAATATAGAGAGCCTTCCAAGGAGCAGAGCAGAATGACAAAGACGCAGGCAGGCCAGGGCCTTGCGAGAACATTCTCTGCCTGAGATGACCATCCTCTGTACTGCCATAGAGATCTCCTCCTAAACTGGGAACTATTCACTTAGTGCAGAGAGCTACCTCCTATTATCTCTCAGGGCAAAGTTGTCCAATAGATAATGTGAGCCACATATATTAAATACTCCAGGGGCCACAATAAAAAATGGAGTAAAATTTACAAATTCTTGCATTTAGTTCGACTTGCAATCAAGTCTTAGCCACTCCCACTTGCTTGTTAGAATTGTGAGATTCACTGAGAGTCTTGTGGCCTGGGTACCACTTCCCTGCTTACTGATAGAGGAATTGCCCTATAGGCTTGTTAACAATTGGCCCATGAAAGACCCGTGCCTCCTAAAACCTTCTAATTCTTAGGGAACTTGGTAAATGTTCTGAAAGGCAGAGTGAACTCTAAGTGCACCCATTCTAGAGGCTTAGAGGGGTTTTTTTTTTTTTTGGCCCAGAGGAGGTAGCATTCATTTTAGATTGGCAGAAAGTTGACACTTGGTGGAGGTTATGCCTCTTGGTTGAAGAAAAATAGTAGCTCTTCAGAGAATGTTTTAGAGGTGACAGCAGGGATTGTGTCAGCTGTGGCAGGCTCCAGTGCCCACATAGGGACCACAGCAGAATATCAGCAGCATCCATAGAGGTGAGGGTCCACTGGGTAGGAGGTGTAATCAGCAGAATCTGGTGGGTTTGGCAAGTGTGGGGAAACTAATTGACAGAACTCCTGGGTTTCCTAGCAGGGAACCTTGGGGAATGATGGTGTTCTATAGCAGGAGGGGATCTGCTCTCTGTGCAAAGACAGCTATTTTCCAAAGTAAAACCACTTGACGATGGAGACTCCTATAGAGAAGGATTCACTGTACAGTCCTTGATTGGATGAGATGTAAACTGAACTGCTATTGGTTACTTTGCCAAGACTGGATTCCCATCCTCAGGGAAACGTCTTCACCTCCTTCATGTCACTAGGTCCTCTTCTTTGCTAGAATAGATCTCTGGAGTTGAGAGATCTGTTTTACTACTGTAGCAGCATAGTGACTGGTATGATTGTGTAACTTTTGAATGAGTGTCCTTGTGTTTGTCTCTGAGAGACTGTGTCTCATCTCCCTTATATCTGGGTGACTATTTGAAGGAATTAGAGCTCCATGTTCAAAATCAGGTACACTGTCCAATTCTATTTAGTAACTTCCCATTTACTCCTATTGCTAATAGTTTAAATATTCCTGCAACTGAGCCAAAGCTAAGCAGCATTCTCTAATCTTTGCCATCCTTCAGTTTGAAATGAGAGAGATAATAAGCAGAATTACATAGCTGAATACTCTTCTGTGACTAATAGCTACTCAAAAATTACCTATGCCAGGCCTTTGACTTTTTACCTTAAATGTTTCATTTGTAAGATTTCGAGTATTAGGAACATTAGATATGAGTGTAACAATCTCAGTTCACTTGTTTTGATCTCTTAATTTTGTTTTCTACCTTCTTTTACCTTTTAATTTTTATTTATCGTATATATAAATTACTCACTGAAACAACGTAGTCTTTCCCTATTCTTTCTGCAAGCAACCCAATACTCCCATCTAGAAGAAACCATCTTTCTTCCCTTCAGAGATTCTATGCCTATACTTCAACTTCCACAAGATAGAATCAAAGTACAAACAGTATTTTTTTTGTAACCCCTTTAAAAGTCTGAAATGAGTCTCACTTTGCTAAAATGAAGGTCAAGGCTGAATTCTTTTCTGGAGGTTTTAGATGGGAGATTGAATCCATTTTCTTGACTTCTAAAGCTACAGTGGTTTTTGAGTTCCTTGACTGATGGCCCACTTCTGTCTTTTAACACCAGTGATGGCTGGTCTAGTCTCTTTCAATCCCATTGCTCTGACTCATCTGCCTCCCTCTTTCAGTTTCAAGACTCTGATTATACCATTTAACTTGAATCAGCTAGGATAATCTCCCTGTTCTGTGATCTGCTGATGAATAACCTTAATTCCACCTGCAATCTTAATTCTCTCTTGCCATGTCTCCTAGTCTGTTCACAGCTTCTGGGAATTAGGATGTAGATATCTTTGGGGGCCCTTCTGCCTACCACAGAAGGGAATGGGAGACGGTCTCTACCTGGAAAGGCCAGGTGCTCATGAAGGTGTCACTGAAGTCCACTGTGTTGACACTTCCCATGGGGTATACGCTGGACACTCCCACTACAATAGGGATGAACTCCAAAGGTACTGTGAGCTCGGTCCCTATGGAGACTGAAGGGACAGATCTGTGTACCAGAGAGTCTGTGCTCACTCTTGGGGGAAGGGCATGATTTTTCTCTCATCTTCCTTCACTTTGACCTGTGAGCATTTCTTGGGGTTTTGGTAGGGTTCCTACCTCATTGAATTTCTGGTTGCAGCTTGAGATGCTGTTAGACTTGTACTTTCCACCTCTTGTGTCTGGATACATAACATTGGGACTTAAGGACAGGTGCTTAAATTCTTCCCCTGTGGCTTGACCATGTTTCTCTCCATAGCTTTATATACTTCAGCATTCGTGTCTTAGTGGTTTCTGAGTGGTTTTTCTGTTTACATAAGTTTGGTCTCTTTGATCTTCAGCGTTCAAATTGCCCTTGTCTACTAAATGAACCTACAAGATTGATCACTTGGATGTGAGAGGCAAGAAGCAGGCAGGTCAGGCCTAGCATGCCTATGCTTCTCCTCCTAGGGTAGGAAAAACATAACATCCTTGATTTCCACCTAAAATTACCTTTACCTTTAGCCCCAGATAAATATATCAATTATTTGAGTCACTTTTGGGTTAAGACTGTCTTTTGATTAAAATCAGTTAATTCAGGTTCACTCCTGCTTAGACTGGATTTCCTAGAAAGCAACTAGGAGACAAGGATTGGGGTATAAGTAAATTACTGGGAAGGTGATGCCAGGAAACACAGTGAGAGTTAGGGAAGTGAGACAGGGAAGGCAGGTCAACCACTACAGATACATGAATGGGTAATGACCGCTGTGGGCCACTTGGGCCACCTCTGCTGAGGACCCTCTGGTGGGACAATTCTGAGGAATGATATAGGCAGACTGAAAGGGAAAGTCACCTACTACTGCCCCTCACTGGCTGAGGGTTCTTGCTGGGGCACTTACTCCAGGACTCTCGGCCTTCCCTGCAGAGCACGGACCTGTGGCAGGAGAACAGACACACAGGAAGCACTGGCGAGTGGTCATGTCTGTAGGTTTCCTCTGGGTGGGCTGAGCAATTAAGCAGGAAGAGCTAGTGTCTGCTCAGTCAACTGGGTACACATTTGGAACCACTTGTGCCCCATATTGAGTTCAATTCTCTTCTCTTGACTGGTCATTCTTGAAGAAGCAAGCTTTACAAGGAAATTTATAATGTGATTAGTGTGACAAAACCACTATGCCCACAGCCTCAGGGAGTCCCTAGACTGCCATAGATACTCATCTCCCTCTTGAACTACCCATTCGAATTCCTTTCCACCCTCTTACATCTAGATGTTTATTCATATGGGGACACAGATGTTAAAAATCCATAAAGCATCTGCGTGCCTGGCTAACTTGTCCTAGTCACTTGATGGTTGCTGCACTAAGTGTACTTGTCACCGTGCAGCGTCACTGAGAGGCAGCCACTCAACCCCACCAAGTCTATACATGGTCCCCCTTTTGTAGTAGAAGCCTATTTTTTCACAATGTTCAGGGTCAGTGATCTCTGACATAATATTACCCCCTCCCTTTGTCTACTGGCATGAGGTGCTTAGCATAACCAATTGTTACTTTCTCTGGAACTCTTTCTATACCTCTTGAGGGAAGTCTTCCTCTCTGGGGGGTCAGAACCACTAATCCTGCAGGGCCTGAATTGGGGACAGGAAGCACCTCATCTCCTAGTGGATCACAGGGTATAATGGTGACAGGAGCCATCCTTCTATCTCTGGGTAGTTCTCAGGGACAAAATACCAAATAACGGCTATTCCTCAACTTAGAATATAACTTGATGGCTGTGATGATATTGGGGATATTGAAAGGTTGATTTGAAACCAGGTGAGTCATATCCCCAATGGACATGAGGCAAAACTCCTAGGATCTTGGCTAGCAGTCAGGCAAAGACAGTGTTGAAGTGCACTGAGTCAGGTGGCCCCAGTTGTGTTTGAGGTTGAACACCTCAGAAAGGTCCTCCCAGCTAGTCTGGGGCTCATCTTGTCTGGTCAGGAAGCCACTCTTAAGGCTTTTCACCTTCAGGAAGTGGTTCACCAGGTCATCATAGGGATGGGCATACTCATGCTTTACAGAGCCCAGGGTATGTGGATGAGCTGGGGTCAGGTTCAGATGTTTGTCCAAGTAAATAGGGTGCTACTTCATTCATTTTGGGGAGATGGTACAGCTAATGGACTCACTTAGCAACTTGAGGGTATGTTTACACTTTCTTCTGCCAGGTCCCAGAGAAAGTGGTTCATACCCTCTAGGGGTGTGGTTTCTATTGAATGCGTATCCTTTTAGCACCATCATAAAGTCAAAATTCTTTTTTTTTCTTAAATTTTATTTTATTTTTTAAACAGCAGGTTGCTATTAGTCATCCATTTTATACACAACAGTGTATACATGTCAATCCCAATCTCCCAATTCATCACACCCCCACCCCCACCCCCACCCCCCCACTGCTTTCCCCCCTTGGTGTCCATACGTTGTTTTCTCTACTTCTTTTTTTTTTTTTTAATTTTAATTATTTATTTATTTATTTTTGGCTGTGTTGGGTCTTCGTTTCTGTGCGAGGGCTTTCTCCAGTTGCGGCAAGTGGGGGCCACTCTTCATCGCGGTGCTTTGGCCTCTCACTATCGCAGCCTCTCTTGTTGCAGAGCACAGGCTCCAGACGTGCAGGCTCAGTAGTCGTGGCTCACGAGCCTAGTTGCCCCACGGCATGAGGGATCTTCCCAGACCAGGGCTCGAACCCGTGTCCCCTGCATTGGCAGGCAGATTCTCAAACACTGCGCCACCAGGGAAGCCCTTTTTCTCTACTTCTGTGTCTCAATTTCTTCTCTGCAAACCGGTTCATCTGTACCATTTTTCTAGGTTCCACATATATGCATTAATATACGATATTTGTTTTTCTCCTTCTGACTTACTTCACTCTGTATGACAGTCTCTGGATCCATCCATGTCTCTACAAATGACCCAGTTTTGTTCCTTTTTATGGCTGAGTAATATTCCATTGTATATATGTACCACATCTTCTTTATCCATTCGTCTGTTGATGGGCATTTAGGTTGCTTCCATGACCTGGCCACTGTAAAGAGTGCTGCAATGAACATTGGGGTGCATGTGTCTTTTTAAATTATTTTCTCTGGGTGTGTGCCCAGTAGTGGGATTGCTGGATCATATGGTAATTCTATTTTTAGTTTTTTAAGGAACCTCCATACTGTTCTCCATAGTGGCTGTATCAATTTACATTCCCACCAACAGTGCAAGAGAGTTCCATTTTCTCCACACCCTCTCCAGCATTTGTTGTTTGTAGATTTTCTGATGATGCCCATTCTAACTGGTGTGAGGTGACACCTCATTGTAGTTTTGATTTGCATTTCTCTAATAATTAGTGATGTTGAGCAGCTTTTCATGTGCTTCTTGGCCATCTGTGTGTTTTCTTTGGAGAAATGTCTATTGAGGTCTTCTGCCCATTTTTGGATTGGGTTGTTTGTTTCTTTAATATTGAGCTGTTTATATATTTTGGAGATTAATCCTTTGTCCGTTGATTGATTTGCAAATATTTTCTCCCATTCTGAGGGTTGTCTTTGCGTATTGTTTATGGTTTCCTTTGCTGGGCAAAAGCTTAAGTTTCATTAGGTCCCACTTGTTTATTTTTGGTTTTATTTCCATTACTCTAGGAGGTGGATCAAAAAAGATCTTGCTGTGATTTATGTCAAAGTGTTCTTCCTGTGTTTTCCTCTAAGTGTTTTATAGTGTCTGGCATTACGTTTAGGTCTCGAATCCATTTTGAGTTTATTTTTGTGTATGGTGTTAGGGAGTGTTCTAATTTCATTATTTTACATGTAGCTGTCCAGTTTTCCCAGCACCACTTACTGAAGAGACTGTCTTTTCTGCATTGTATATCCTTGCCTCCTTTGTCATCGATTAGTTGACCATAGGTTCATGGGTTTATCTCTGGGCTTTCTATCTTGTTCTATTGCTCTGTTTTTTCTGTTTTTGTGCCAGTACTATATTGTCTTGATTACTGTAGCTTTGTAGTATAGTCTGAAGTAAGGGAGTCTGATTCCTCCAGCTCCGTTTTTTTCCCTCAAACCGTTTGGCTATTCGGAGTCTTTTATGTTTCCATACAAATTTTAAGATTTTTGGTTCTAGTTCTGTAAAAAATGCCATTGGTAGTTTGATAGGGATTGCATTGAATCTGTAGATTGCTTTGGGTAGTATAGTCATTTTC